>NC_141695.1:765873709-766473709 GCF_964263255.1 Lissotriton vulgaris | reverse complement strand
TAGTGGTAGTTATGGGACTGGCGGAATATTACTATTCTAAATTAAAATACCTGTTAATTATTCAAAAGGCATTGCCATTTACAATACCAATAGCTCTAAAACTCGCAGTTGCGAGACCTATTGCATTGTTAATGCTTGTTATCTGTGTTATTGGAGTGAGGTGTACCGATTCACTCATGTAAAACTCCGCTGCTGTGAGCCTAACTCAACCTTGGTCGATATCAAGTTAGTTTGTAGCTCTGTGCAGTGCATGTGTGTTGTATGCATGTGCTGTGTGTATGTGCGCCTGTGAATGGTACAATACATGGGAGATAATGGGTTCTGTTTTGGAAGACCCAGGCCTTATTGGAAGAGCGGGAGGAGATAGAGACACCTCCTCCCCCAGACAGATTTGTGGATATCTGCGTTCCTGTGTGCTGGGTGAGGCACACATTGGAGGAAGAAAAGCTAAGCTCTTCAGTACACTTTAAAGAGTGCTATTTATTTGAGAGAGAGGTCACTGGTAAGAAACTTTGGAACATCACAGGAAGGCTGATAAGAGAATCATAAAGAATAGGACTGAGGCCCTGGAGGAACCTTTTAATATGCATATCGGTGTGGATGAGATCCAGATGTGAACCTCTCGCCACCCCCTTGGACTGTAATGTGGGGATGTCAGATTTAGAGTCACTCCTGTTGTGACAGACAGCTTTCTGGAAGAAAGGCATGACAGAGGAATAGGCACTTCAAAAGGAAGTAGACCCTCAACACAAAGTTAAAGGACTCAGAACCTAAATCACATTTTATGTCTGGACCTGGTTTAGAAGAAGGAGAACTGGAAGCCTACAAAATAGTCAACTGTCAAGCAGTTGGTCATGCTGTGCAGGGAGGAAAAGCTCTGCATGGCCAGGAAGCCCCAGGGGAACCTGTGTAACCTCATAGCACTTCAGGCACTGGAACACCTTTGACTTTTATCAGGGATGGGGTTGGACTCCTGAGACTCATACTACTAGAGTGGCCTAACCTGAATGTCACCTATAGTAAATGGGAAATAACCACTACAGCTAATGAGAGGGAATTGGGACTCTGGGATCTGCTTACTAGACACTAGAGACATGACCTGAGTTGGCTGTGTGTTTTATTTGAGTATGCTTTTTTCACTTTATGTTCTTATCTAAATACAACATTTGTCATTAAAAAATGTATTTGACTGGACAATCATTTATTGCTGCCACTGGCTGTACTTTGAGTTGCGATCCTTTGTTCGGTCCCCTGTATCTACCTCCCCCATGATAAGCCTTGGTCTGCTCAGCCCGGGCTCCCACAGAAAGTCAAGTGTTGAAGGAATACTTGACCCAGCTGGACCCATAGTAAGTTGGACCCTGGAAACGATGAGTAAAAGGTCTTAATCCCCATAGTTCGCCACAGTTGCTCCTTGTTGCCCATGGGTTTTGAAAGGGGTACTGGCAGCCATGTTGAAGAATACTTTGTGCAATTACTCTGTGACATTTTTGGTAAAGACAGTCTTTTTACAAAGTTTGTGGTGGAATATGCACATTAATTAATCGTGTACAGACCGTTCCCTAGAGCTCCACCCCATCTCATTAGAGCAAAGCTGCTTGGTTACTGTGATCAAGATAAATCGAAATAAATCTTAAAAAAGGTCATGGAAAAAATCCATCATTCAACATGAGGGTGCTACTCTCTCCTTCCTGGATTTTACACACGCTGGTAAGGAAGTGGAATAGACAATTACACCAATTTAAAACAGGTGTGCAACTTGAACATCAAGTACACCATGTTATGCACTGCAAAGCGAAAAGTTTCATGTAAATGGCAAACCTTGCATATTAACTGATCCGAAAGAATTGTAAACATGGATTTGTAAACTCTCCCAATCAGGCAAGAGAATGAGATGAAATCAGACAAATTCTCCTGAAAACAATCAAAGTGACGTCAAATAATAGACGAGTCACATGGCAGAAGTCAACTACATAGCCCTTGAGCCGGACATTTTACCGTTATAACCGATTACACTACAGCTTTCTTGAAGACTACGGGCTTGATTTAGAGTTTGTTGGATTAGTATTCACTTCTTAAGGGTGATAGATTAAAGTTCTCCATCTCCCTGAGGGAGTACCCACCTGCCAAATTTTGAGATGTTCACTACCCCAGCAGACATTTCAACATGATGGAACCGTGCAGCAAACTTTCAGCATTTTAAGAAAAAACAATGTCTCCCCTTGCCATGGCAGTTTTTTCCCAGGGTGAAGAGGTCATTTTACATTTCACCTGCCAGTGACAGACAGTGAAAATCTGCCATTTGCCTGCTCTTTCTAAACAGGGCAGGTTGACAAATGGCCAAACCTCCATCAGCCCTTACTCTATCAAGCTGTCTGAGGTGTATATCGGCTGCAGAGGCAGGATGGTCTCCGCTGTCGACATACTGAAGGTCCCCTCGACTCTAAATGAGGTGAGGAGACTTTCAGTTTGGCAGAAAGGGTACTCCATCATAACATGGATTACCTTCTCTGGTTTCTGTTGTGGTGTTGATTAGTGGGCGTCCAGTGTCCCCCTGGGGTAGGATGCATAGTCCCATGCTAAGCAGACATTGACTACATATGCAATTGCAGATCATTCACAACATTTGAGATTTCAAAAAGGGGGTGGGGTCGCACACCACTCACTCACCAGCGGGATCGCCCCTAAGGACTGTGGTCAGTGTAGTTAAGTATTCTGCGATGTATCCATCTTCGCCATCCCTGGACAGGTGTTTCGGGGTATTTACCCCTCATCAGCAGGGAATAGGCCATCTTCTTATCTTCTGGGGTTGCCGGTGGCTGCCAAATATTGCCAGGTCTAGTACCACACGGGCGCGCGGGTGCGGGGTCCCAGGCTCGTCAGCCCGCTTAAATATTTCAAAAAGGGGGTGGGGTCGCACACCACTCACTCACCAGCGGGATCGCCCCTAAGGACTGTGGTCAGTGTAGTTAAGTATTCTGCGATGTATCCATCTTCGCCATCCCTGGACACGTGTTTCGGGGTATTTACCCCTCATCAGCAGGGAATAGGCCATCTTCTTATCTTCTGGGGTTGCCGGTGGCTGCCAAATATTGCCAGGTCTAGTACCACACGGGCGCGCGGGTGCGGGGTCCCAGGCTCGTCAGCCCGCTTAAATATTTCAAAAAGGGGGTGGTGTCGCACACCACTCACTCACCAGCGGGATCGCCCCTAAGGACTGTGGTCAGTGTAGTTAAGTATTCTGCGATGTATCCATCTTCGCCATCCCTGGACACGTGTTTCGGGGTATTTACCCCTCATCAGCAGGGAATAGGCCATCTTCTTATCTTCTGGGGTTGCCGGTGGCTGCCAAATATTGCCAGGTCTAGTACCACACGGGCGCGCGGGTGCGGGGTCCCAGGCTTGTCAGCCCGCTTAAATATTTCAAAAAGGGGGTGGGGTCGCACACCACTCACTCACCAGCGGGATCGCCCCTAAGGACTGTGGTCAGTGTAGTTAAGTATTCTGCGATGTATCCATCTTCGCCATCCCTGGACACGTGTTTCGGGGTATTTACCCCTCATCAGCAGGGAATAGGCCATCTTCTTATCTTCTGGGGTTGCCGGTGGCTGCCAAATATTGCCAGGTCTAGTACCACACGGGCGCGCGGGTGCGGGGTCCCAGGCTCATCAGCCCGCTTAAATATTTCAAAAAGGGGGTGGGGTCGCACACCACTCACTCACCAGCGGGATCGCCCCTAAGGACTGTGGTCAGTGTAGTTAAGTATTCTGCGATGTATCCATCTTCGCCATCCCTGGACACGTGTTTCGGGGTATTTACCCCTCATCAGCAGGGAATAGGCCATCTTCTTATCTTCTGGGGTTGCCGGTGGCTGCCAAATATTGCCAGGTCTAGTACCACACGGGCGCGCGGGTGCGGGGTCCCAGGCTCGTCAGCCCGCTTAAATATTTCAAAAAGGGGGTGGGGTCGCACACCACTCACTCACCAGCGGGATCACCCCTAAGGACTGTGGTCAGTGTAGTTAAGTATTCTGCGATGTATCCATCTTCGCCATCCCTGGACACGTGTTTCGGGGTATTTACCCCTCATCAGCAGGGAATAGGCCATCTTCTTATCTTCTGGGGTTGCCGGTGGCTGCCAAATATTGCCAGGTCTAGTACCACACGGGCGCGCGGGTGCGGGGTCCCAGGCTCGTCAGCCCGCTTAAATATTTCAAAAAGGGGGTGGGGTCGCACACCACTCACTAACCAGCGGGATCGCCCCTAAGGACTGTGGTCAGTGTAGTTAAGTATTCTGCGATGTATCCATCTTCGCCATCCCTGGACACGTGTTTCGGGGTATTTACCCCTCATCAGCAGGGAATAGGCCATCTTCTTATCTTCTGGGGTTGCCTGTGGCTGCCAAATATTGCCAGGTCTAGTACCACACGGGCGCGCGGGTGCGGGGTCCCAGGCTCGTCAGCCCGCTTAAATATTTCAAAAAGGGGGTGGGGTCGAACACCACTCACTCACCAGCGGGATCGCCCCTAAGGACTGTGGTCAGTGTAGTTAAGTATTCTGCGATGTATCCATCTTCGCCATCCCTGGACACGTGTTTCGGGGTATTTACCCCTCATCAGCAGGGAATAGGCCATCTTCTTATCTTCTGGGGTTGCCGGTGGCTGCCAAATATTGACAGGTCTAGTACCACACGGGCGCGCGGGTGCGGGGTCCCAGGCTCGTCAGCCCGCTTAAATATTTCAAAAAGGGGGTGGGGTCGCACACCACTCACTCACCAGCGGGATCGCCCCTAAGGACTGTGGTCAGTGTAGTTAAGTATTCTGCGATGTATCCATCTTCGCCATCCTCCGAAATGCCCCTCCAATGTGGTGTCCCTCAGGGCTCCTCCCTGAGCCCCACTTTATTTAATATCTATATGTCCACATTGGAGGAGGTTATCATCCCTTTCGGAGTGAGCGTCGTCAGCTACGCCGACGACACTCAACTAGTGGTGTCTCTGTCCCATCCCAAGCAGCAGAAAGCTGATCTGTTCAACTGTCTTACGCAGGGTCACCACTGGATGAACAGATCAGCCCTAAAACTCAACGGGACAAAAACCGAGGTCCTTATACTTGGCACAAAAGGAGCCTCACTTCCCCTGGACAGCTGGCCAGCCTGTTTGGGTCCGCCCCCTGACCCTAAGGAAGAGGTGAAAAGTTTGGGGGTGTGGATCGATTCCGATCTCTCCTTCACCTCACAAGCCAAGAAGGTGGCAGGGACTTGTTTCGGCCTCTTAAAATCTCTGAGGAAAGTCCTGCCCCTTCTCCCCCCTAAATCCCAAAAACTTTTAGTCCAAGGTCTCATAATATCGAGACTGGACTATAGTAACGTGATTTATCTGGGTGCCCCCGAAGCGACCCTTACTAAACTACAGACAATTCAGAACGCGGCCGCCCGGATCATCACTAACACCCCGGCCAGATCATCTGCCAAGCCCGCTCTCAAACTTCTCCATTGGCTCCCCATAAGGGAGAGAGTCAAATTTAAAGCCCTATGTCTCGTTCACAAAACGCTGCAGAACCAAGGCCCTCCTGTTCTCAGCAAACTGGTCACTCCCTATAGGAACTCTAGGCCCCTCCGCTCCAATGCAGAAAACTTTACTACCATTCCTAGATTCAGAAAAACACGAGCAGGAGGAAGACGTTTCTCGGTTCAAGCCTCCCGCCTTTGGAACGCACTTCCCCGTAACTTACGTCTTGAACCTCAATACCTGCGCTTCAGGAAACTGTTAAAAACTCATCTTTTTCCCTAAATCCTGCACACCCCCTCCCCTCCTTTCTGCTTCAGTTTCCCCCTTTCTTCCCTTGTCCTTCTCAGTTTCTTGCTCCGTTTATCTGGTGAATTCAGGGTTCTTCAGCGCTGGGATACCTCTGGGTGACTATCGCGCTTTACAAAAATAAATAATAATAATAATAATAATAATCCCTGGACACGTGTTTCGGGGTATTTACCCCTCATCAGCAGGGAATAGGCCATCTTCTTATCTTCTGGGGTTGCCGGTGGCTGCCAAATATTGCCAGGTCTAGTACCACACGGGCGCGCGGGTGCGGGGTCCCAGGCTCGTCAGCCCGCTTAAATATTTCAAAAAGGGGGTGGGGTCGCACACCACTCACTCACCAGCGGGATCGCCCCTAAGGACTGTGGTCAGTGTAGTTAAGTATTCTGCGATGTATCCATCTTCGCCATCCCTGGACACGTGTTTCGGGGTATTTACCCCTCATCAGCAGGGAATAGGCCATCTTCTTATCTTCTGGGGTTGCCGGTGGCTGCCAAATATTGCCAGGCCTAGTACCACACGGGCGCGCGGGTGCGGGGTCCCAGGCTCGTCAGCCCGCTTAAATATTTCAAAAAGGGGGTGGGGTCGCACACCACTCACTCACCAGCGGGATCGCCCCTAAGGACTGTGGTCAGTGTAGTTAAGTATTCTGCGATGTATCCATCTTCGCCATCCCTGGACACGTGTTTCGGGGTATTTACCCCTCATCAGCAGGGAATAGGCCATCTTCTTATCTTCTGGGGTTGCCGGTGGCTGCCAAATATTGCCAGGCCTAGTACCACACGGGCGCGCGGGTGCGGGGTCCCAGGCTCGTCAGCCCGCTTAAATATTTCAAAAAGGGGGTGGGGTCGCACACCACTCACTCACCAGCGGGATCGCCCCTAAGGACTGTGGTCAGTGTAGTTAAGTATTCTGCGATGTATCCATCTTCGCCATCCCTGGACACGTGTTTCGGGGTATTTACCCCTCATCAGCAGGGAATAGGCCATCTTCTTATCTTCTGGGGTTGCCGGTGGCTGCCGAATATATTGCCAGGTCTAATACCACACGGGCGCGCGGGTGCGGGGTCCCAGGCTCGTCAGCCCGCTTAAATATTTCAAAAGGGGGTGGGGTCGCACACCACTCACTCACCAGCGGGATCGCCCCTAAGGACTGTGGTCAGTGTAGTTAAGTATTCTGCGATGTATCCATCTTCGCCATCCCTGGACACGTGTTTCGGGGTATTTACCCCTCATCAGCAGGGAATAGGCCATCTTCTTATCTTCTGGGGTTGCCGGTGGCTGCCAAATATTGCCAGGTCTAGTACCACACGGACGCGCGGGTGCGGGGTCCCAGGCTCGTCAGCCCGCTTAAATATTTCAAAAAGGGGGTGGGGTCGCACACCACTCACTCACCAGCGGGATCGCCCCTAAGGACTGTGGTCAGTGTAGTTAAGTATTCTGCGATGTATCCATCTTCGCCATCCCTGGACACGTGTTTCGGGGTATTTACCCCTCATCAGCAGGGAATAGGCCATCTTCTTATCTTCTGGGGTTGCCGGTGGCTGCCAAATATTGCCAGGTCTAGTACCACACGGGCGCGCGGGTGCGGGTCCCAGGCTCGTCAGCCTGCTTAAATATTTCAAAAAGGGGGTGGGGTCGCACACCACTCACTCACCAGCGGGATCGCCCCTAAGGACTGTGGTCAGTGTAGTTAAGTATTCTGCGATGTATCCATCTTCGCCATCCCTGGACACGTGTTTCGGGGTATTTACCCCTCATCAGCAGGGAATAGGCCATCTTCTTATCTTCTGGGGTTGCCGGTGGCTGCCAAATATTGCCAGGTCTAGTACCACACGGGCGCGCGGGTGCGGGGTCCCAGGCTCGTCAGCCCGCTTAAATATTTCAAAAAGGGGGTGGGGTCGCACACCACTCACTCACCAGCGGGATCGCCCCTAAGGACTGTGGTCAGTGTAGTTAAGTATTCTGCGATGTATCCATCTTCGCCATCCCTGGACACGTGTTTCGGGGTATTTACCCCTCATCAGCAGGGAATAGGCCATCTTCTTATCTTCTGGGGTTGCCGGTGGCTGCCAAATATTGCCAGGTCTAGTACCACACGGGCGCGTGGGTGCGGGGTCCCAGGCTCGTCAGCCCGCTTAAATATTTCAAAAAGGGGGTGGCGTCGCACACCACTCACTCACCAGCGGGATCGCCCCTAAGGACTGTGGTCAGTGTAGTTAAGTATTCTGCGATGTATCCATCTTCGCCATCCCTGGACACGTGTTTCGGGGTATTTACCCCTCATCAGCAGGGAATAGGCCATCTTCTTATCTTCTGGGGTTGCCGGTGGCTGCCAAATATTGCCAGGTCTAGTACCACACGGGCGCGCGGGTGCGGGGTCCCAGGCTCGTCGGCCCGCTTAAATATTTCAAAAAGGGGGTGGGGTCGCACACCACTCACTCACCAGCGGGATCGCCCCTAAGGACTGTGGTCAGTGTAGTTAAGTATTCTGCGATGTATCCATCTTCGCCATCCCTGGACACGTGTTTCGGGGTATTTACCCCTCATCAGCAGGGAATAGGCCATCTTCTTATCTTCTGGGGTTGCCGGTGGCTGCCAAATATTGCCAGGTCTAGTACCACACGGGCGCGCGGGTGCGGGGTCCCAGGCTCGTCAGCCCGCTTAAATATTTCAAAAAGGGGGTGGGGTCGCACACCACTCACTCACCAGCGGGATCGCCCCTAAGGACTGTGGTCAGTGTAGTTAAGTATTCTGCGATGTATCCATCTTCGCCATCCCTGGACACGTGTTTCGGGGTATTTACCCCTCATCAGCAGGGAATAGGCCATCTTCTTATCTTCTGGGGTTGCCGGTGGCTGCCAAATATTGCCAGGTCTAGTACCACACGGGCGCGCGGGTGCGGGGTCCCAGACTCGTCAGCCCGCTTAAATATTTCAAAAAGGGGGTGGGGTCGCACACCACTCACTCACCAGCGGGATCGCCCCTAAGGACTGTGGTCAGTGTAGTTAAGTATTCTGCGATGTATCCATCTTCGCCATCCCTGGACACGTGTTTCGGGGTATTTACCCCTCATCAGCAGGGAATAGGCCATCTTCTGGGACCCAGCACCAGCGCGCCCGTGTGGTACTAGACCTGGCAATATTTGGCAGCCACCGGCAACCCCAGAAGATAAGAAGATGGCCTATTCCCTGCTGATGAGGGGTAAATACCCCGAAACACGTGTCCAGGGATGGCGAAGATGGATACATCGCGGAATACTAAACTACACTGACCATAGTCCTTAGGGGCGATCCCGCTGGTGAGTGAGTGGTGTGCGACCCCACCCCCTTTTTGAAATGTGACAACATTTGAGATGTTCTGATATCTGGTGGTATCAATCATTATAAAAAGCGTAATATTCAGTTTATGACTGTAATTCTGGTTAGTAAGTGTACTTAGCATGTATATATGTGACAGCAAACTAATGTGATATCCTTCCAACCAGATTACAATATTAGAGGTTGTTACATTTGATTGCTGAGATAGCTTTTTGTATACATGTGACCAATTTTGGGGAATACCAGTTTCAGCTGGACTGTTACGATGGGGGCAGGGTCAAGACTGATTTGCATATGTCTCGGTCAAAACTGAGGTGGCATTATGTACAAAATCACAAAGGACTGGGATGCGGCCTTATTTATTACCAGTGACTGAGATGAATTCAAGCATGCAATCCATCACTTTTTTATATACTTCAGTGAGCTGCCTTAAGTGGGACAGGTATTTCCAGAATGGGTCCAGTGCACACTGTCCCATTGTAACCAAGCTACACCTGACAGATGACCCCAAATAAGGGTGAAACTGGTCCTAGGTTGCTTTTGTTCCAGTTCAGGGAGAACCGGGCTGACATTTTGGACTGGATTCTTCCAATTGGTAGCAAGGTCAAGACTGATTTCCATATGGTTGGGTCCAAACCAAGGTGGCATTGAGCGCAAAATAACAATGGACTGAGATGCGACCTAGAGTAATTATCAGTGGCTGAGATTAAGTCAAGCATTCCTCTCAGCCCTTTTTTGTATATTCATTGTGACAGCCTACGTGCATAGGGTATTCCCAGACGTGGTCCTGTGCTCATTGTGCCACTGGAACCAAGCGACACCTGAACGAAGATCCCCAATCAGGGTGAAACAGATCATATGTGCTTGTTTTCCAGAACAGAGTGGACTTGGCCTGGTAGCTCGCCCTCATTAGTTCCTATTGGAGCAGAGTCAAGACTGTTTAGCATAAAGCAGGGTCCTAACTGAGGTGGCATAATGTGCAAGATCAAAATGGACTTGGATGCGGCCGGAGTTTTTACCAGAGGTTGAGATTAATTCACGCATTCTTCCCATCCATTTTTGAATGCTTCAAGTATGATGGTTAAGCCCAGACATGGGTCATGTGCTCATTATACAACTGGAACCAAGTGACACCTAATGGAAGAGCTCCAATCAGGATAAAATCAGTTTTGGGGTACTTGTGTTCTGGTTCAGAGAGGACCAGGCCTGGCAGTTCAGACTGGACTGATTGGAGCAGGGGCAAGACCTATTTCTATATGGCTAGGTCCAAACTGAGCTGGCATTGTGTGCTAAATAATGCTTGACTTTTAGGCTGCCCAAGTAATTATCAGTGGCTAAGATGAATTCAAGAAATACATACATCAATTTTTGTGTATGCTTTCCTAAATTTTTTGAACAAGTAGGCAAGAAAGTGGATTGGCTCAACTGGCGCTAGGCGAGGTAGACATAGACAAGCACACACTATCTTAACTGACATAGCAATTTAGTTTAGTTACTGGATCAGCAATTCACTTGTGATTCATTATCTTAGCTGTACACCTGCCATAATTCTGCACACGTCTCATTAGCAAAATTGGATTTCTGATTAGGTACGAGAGAAGTTGGTGGCTGGAAGGGCTCTATTGCTCATCTGCCCTGCATGTTATCAGACCATTCTCCAGTGACTTTGGCTGTAACTCTGCCCTCTACTACAGGGATACAGAGGCAGTGGCAAATTCAGTCTACCACTGTGGTTTACATGGATGAAACTAGTCAAGCTATGCTGAACAACTTTGAAATAAATTGAGGCTTAGTTGTGTACCTATCCACCATAATAAAAGCGTTCCATGTGATCCTCAGCGGCGAATGTATTATATAGGGGTATGATAGCCTTAGATCACTGTGGTGCAACCTCAGTTAGCTTATGAGAGAAACAACAGAGCTGGAGGCGCAACAGCTGACTGACATGAATGAGACAGTCAAGGCAGCCATCAACCTGAAGCAGATGGAGTATAGGGAAACTGCTGAATGAGTAGTTTAGTGTTTGGGAAAATACTCTGCTGCTTACAAAATTGAGGAGCGAGAGAGGGAGAGCCCAGGATGATCACTGACAGGTATGATTAGACCCACCTTTGTGGCAGAAGACATAGAGCCTCATTTAGAACTTGTTGAATCTGGTCCCAAAGTAACTTTTTGAACGGTTTCATCATCTGCTTATTTGGCAGTACATCCACTCTATTTAGATGGTAGCGGGTCCATTGATGAAAGACCACCTAGTGCCGTTGACTCCACCAGGAATATTCACCCACATCCATGCTTCATAGGCAGAACTGGCTGTCGGTGGGAGTTCAGCCAAGATTACCGCAGTGCTAATAATGATGCGCCTTTATGTTCAGGAAATTGTGCCAGGGATACCTTCTACTTTGAGTTGGTGGAATTGAAGGCAATGCGGTAGAAACTTACCTTTTTTCTGTTTCCCACTTTCGTTTCCACCTTGAACCCTATTGTACAGGCCCTCCCTTTGCTGCTACAACATGACCACAATGCTAACCAAGTCTGCTGTTGTAGGGATCTAAGATAAGGTTCTTTTACACTTGTCTTCCTATTAATAGTGTGTGGACAATTGCTTTAGTCTCATGTGTTTTTTACATTGCTCTTACATGCATTTTTAATGTGTAATGCATTAGTGTACATTTTACAATATATCAAGGTAAAATGAGCACACCTGTATTGACACGTAATTTTTATATGTTGATTGGTGGTCATGGGTGTTGTGCTTATGATGCATGTGGATGTTCATTCAATAGTTTGTGTGTGTGTGTTGTTTGTGTGTTATGCAATATGTAAGAAGGGGGTATCATACATTACCTTCATATATTTTGGAAACAAACACAGCATATGTGTGTATTGACACATTCATCAGTAGTACTTACCAGTCTCTACTCAATCAGGGACTCACTTCATCAGCAAACTGCCACTGGGACAATGCCAGCCCAGCGGGGACATCTAAATAGGCTCAGTGCATACCCGCCAACCTGACGTCTATGGAGTACTGTTAGTCAGCAGAGGACTCAACGACAGTGCTCCGCTGATGCAATGGGAAACAGTCTGTCGCTGCTGACGGTGGTTCAGCCAGCACACATTTAAATTCGGCAGGTGAGATACCATCAGCATGGTGGGGTACTTGGAAGAGGGACGACGGGAGTCCCGCCAAGATCTAAATCAGACCCATAGTAGGAAACAGAGAGGGACCCCATCAAAACCAAGGGGATAGGGTCAAAAAGACAAACAAACAATAAGAATTCCCCAAGGTGCAAGCAAACCCCCCACCCCCGATGTATGGACTGTGCAAAAGCTAGTTACACCATAAAAAAAATACAAACATGATATATCTTTTAATAAATATAAAAATTAATAACACATATCCAGACACGAAAACATGAAAATATATCAATTTATACACCATACATAGAAAATAAATCTTCAAATAATTTAAAATATCCATGCTAATTGGATTTGCATTCCTAAAAATACATCATCAGATGTTACATCCACATATGATAATCTGAAGCTTTCTAAAATCAATTAAGTCAATAAAATAAAGTAATGCTTCAAATTTTCAGCTGAAATCTAAAGAATAAATAAAATAAAATAACAATGCTAATTTGATTGGCATGACTTGATATTTGTATAACTTTTTGTGTTGTTAATTTTTATATTTAATAAACAATATATATGTTCTTATTTGAGTTTATGGTGTAACTAGTACAGTCCACGCACAGGGCGTTTTTGTATTGTACCTTGTAAAAACAGTGGTGTAACAATAGCCCCTGCAGCCTCCATGGTGCTGGTGCGGCCGGGGGCGCGATCTCCAGGAGGCCCCCTTCGGAACTGTACATGGCATGGGAGTCTGGTAATAAGGGGTTGTCAGGGGCGTTGCTGTATGTGTTGCATGGGAGTCAGCAGGAGGAGCAAAAGTAAAATACCGGGAAGATGGTCACAGAGCTGACTGATTTATGAGCAAAAACATTTCTTGAATTTATGGGGGATGAGGCAACTACACATGTGCCGGGCGGCGTATGGAGTTATTCACCTTTGAAGAACAGCCCGGCTTAGTGAAGTCACAAGGGTAGCCGTGGCCATTTTAAGCATACCTTCTTATGCTCATACTGGGGCATTAGCTGATGTGGCCCAGGGTGGGATACGTACAGCAGAGCAACAGGGAGGGCAAGGAAGGTCAATGTAGAGGGTGGGAACTGCAGGCACAATGATAGAGCAGCCTCCACCTGGATTATTTGCTGTGAGAAGACAGGCTGAAGGGGGAGTCCTGTAGCGATTTCTGTGCGGAATTCTAGAATGGCACCTTGTGCAGAGCTGATCCGCTTGCGTGTGCTTCTGTTCTGTTGGCACTTTGGTGTATTTTATTTATCCTACGCAAAAGGCCTAGCAAGTACATGACTTTTCTGTTGAGGCCTTGCGTCAGTTTTGCGCTGCTGATGCGTCACTTTTTGTGACGCATCGGCGGCGTAAAACATGCGCCTTGTTGCGCCATATTTAAAAAGTGACGCATCTAGGTAGATGCGTCACTTTTTAAACCCCTGCGCCACATTATACCTGCGTCAGGTATAATGTATGCAGAGGGGGCGTTCCCCCGCAAAAAGACTCGTACTAGTGACGCAGTGAAATCTATGAGATTTCACTGTGTCACTTTTAGGACGCTGTTGCGTCAAAATCTGCGCCTGCCTCACAGCAGGCGTAAGACTGACGCAAGGCCTTTCACATGGGGCTTTCCCCATGTGAAAGGACGCATTGCTGGAGTTGCGTCACTTTTGTGACACACTCCAGCAATGCGTCACTTTTGCGCTTACAGATACGTCAGAAATACTGACGTATCTGTAACTCCTTGCGACATGATGCGACATACATTAAATATGACGCATCATTGGTGTCGCCAGGAGTGCGCAGTGAAAAGTGACGCATCGCTGTTTTCACGCAGCGATGCGTCACTTTTCATAAATAAGGCCCCAGGAGAGATGTGCATGTCCTCGTTAAGTTAGGTGAAAAATTCCTTCATCACTATGTGACGACACCCTCATTGCCCACAGTTAGAAACAGAATTGTAGGCCGAAAGTTACCTGCTATTAAGAAAAGCCCACATTTGTACAGAAATGTGAAGTGATCTCATGACACCTGTAATACCTTATCTATAGCATGCTGCTCAGAGGTTAGTATTCTGCATATCTGTACTTGGTATTTAATTTTATTTTTATAACCCTGAGCCAATGAGTCCCAGAATGCAATATGCTTCAGGTTTGGTAGGAATTGCAGAAAAATAAGTGTTTTTTACAATTTACTGCTGGTTTGCAACTTTGCATATAAGTCTCCTCAACAAAACTGCCCCATTCCTGATCATAGTTCTGACACATACTTTTCCTACTCTGGGGTTACAGCAAGCTTCACAGATTTCGTTGACATCACCTGCTTTGCTGACTGAGATTCGTAGAGGATTGCCAACATCAATGTAATCAGGAGTGACCAAATAATAGAAGATTTGTAACATCTGAGATGGTTACGGCAGAGGTGTGTGTGTGTGTCCATAATTTAGCTGTCTGTACCTGTCTATATATGTAAAAGAAAGAGAACTCCTTTCTCTCACCATCCTGACTTCTCTTTCCTTTTTCAGTGAGGAGTTACCTCCTCAGCGGCTTCTCTTTCAATCGTTCTCTTTCTGCTACATGTGTAACTTCACATTCCTGTGAAGGCCGACACTGCAGACCTGCGGTCTTCGCTCCTAAACGTATAACAAAAGAGGTGCTGTGTAGCAAGGGAGTTCCAGATGTTGGGAGGTCTATATGTAAAGGGTAGGTTTTTTTTATGAAAGCATTGGGTGCTGCAGGCCAAAACTTAATTGAATTGCATGAGCTTTGCCTGGGCCTTAGTGCCACTGGGTTCAAGTTGGATTTGTAGAGGTACATTACATGAGCTATGCCAGTGTTTCAGTGCTTGAGCAGCAGTGACACTGATGCAGAGCATGGTGGCAGTGCATTTAAGTTAAGGTGCATTTACAGACTTGTATACAGCATGTGCATTTGTAGAGCTCGGTGTAGTATGTGAAGCACATGTTTAAAGAGCAGTGTATGATTGCAGTTATCTGTTTAAACTAGGTCCTAGGGGATTGACATCCTGTTTCTCCTCTGTGCCCTCCAGTTTGCCCTGCAGTTTGGTCCTCTCCTCTCCCAATCCATTTTTGCAATCTATGCATTTTCTGAGCAAATACCTACCACGCCTAAACACTTACCCCACCGCTGTTTCCTTTAGAGATTTCGCAGGTGTCGAGACACATGCTTTTCATGTATTTGGGCATGTTCGCTCTCCTTGGACAGGTTCCGTAATACTTAAAAGTTTATCTCCCTCTACCTGATCCATCTTTCTAACCATTCTTCAACTGATTGGACATGCTCTGATTCACTAGATATGCTCACTAGGGGTGGGCGGAATTTGCGAAATTACCTTTCACAAAATTGCTTGAAACTGCAAAAAATCTCGGCGAACATGCGTAATTTCGCTAGCTCGCTGAGATTTCGGGGGCGAGGCTTCTTTGCGAGTTCACATGATTCCAACCTGGTTTCCCTGTTCCTAAGTGGCAGCTTTGCCCTTTTCCTACACTACAGCTGCGTAAAGGGCCAGAAGAGTTTTCTCCAGTGACCATATTAGTGTAACTGGTCAGAGACCGATCAGAGCAGCAGATGAGGAGAAAGAAGCTCCTGGTCACAGGAACTGCACGGGGATAGTGCTGGTGAAAGTCAAGGATGCAAAGGCCTCCATCAAGCATCACAGCTAATTTTCGACGGTAGATATGGGGAGAAAGCACACCTGCCCAGCCTCGACAAAGCTCATGATTTATTTAGGCTGATTATTGAGTTACTGAATTTGAGCTTCAACTCGGGCACCTGCTTTAGTTTATTTATACCTGTAAGTGCTTCTTTTTGAGGTTACATTTTTGTGACAGGAGCACTGTGCCAGAAAGAATCCTGCTCTGCATATTGCTCTAGTGTCTTACAAATGGCTCCCTACACTAGTGGCCTGCCAAATCCGCTGTAAGTAAGGTGTCTACAAAAATATCAGTTGGGTTGGGGAGGTGACAGTCAGGTGTCAGCTTGGCTTGAGGCTTTATGGGGTGGTGGCCCCTAAGAAAGGGTCTGACCAGATGTGGCTTAGTGAGCTAGCCTCAGGCTCCCAAGGGATTTCTCAAGAGGACAGGGAGAATCAGCCTTGTGTAAGAATTTCTTGACGGGTTGGGGCAGAAGCTGCCGTTTGCTATACCATCACAGAGCTATTGGCAGGCCAATTCACCCACAAAGGCCAACTGCACTGGAGCAAAGTCAGTCACATGTCACGATCACTTGAGTACCTTGAATGTATAGTTGAGTAGCTAGCGCCTAATCGTTAAGTGTAATTGTGAAAGGTGGGGTGCCGTGAGCACTGAGGAGCGAGAGTAATCAACGTGTGGGGTCGGGCGAATGGTGTAGGTGAGAGGGGGGCCGGGGAGAGTCTGTACAACTCCCTGTCTGGTGCCAGTGTTTGTTTGTCAGACTTGTGCCTGCCCCCGGGTGGCGGAAAGCCCAGTTGGAATGAAAGCTAGCGTGACATGCTCTCATTTATAGTGGGTTTTGAGCAGGAAGTGACGTCGCCTGCCGCACACTCACCTCATCGCCGGTCGGATATTGCTAATAGATAACTAACCGAGGCCCACAGTTAGTCCAACACAATTACCTAGGTACTTACGTGCCCTTCTCGCAGTATAATGCCCATCTGTGGTCAGCTTTCGTACAATACGCAGAGCCCACGTCCACGAGACATGTGGGCCCTGCGCATACTTCTCGGAGTATGACACGTGGGGTCTGTCTGGGAACCTGCACATTCTGCTCGCAGGGCAATCCATAAGTCCCAATGAGGTACCAGACATGCCCTCAGCTCACAGTACAATGCGCAGGGCTCACCTGGGCGCTCTCCTCACAGCTCATGCGCAGAGCTCGCTTTGGTTCTTGCTCTGCAGCTCAGAGTACAATGCATATTGCACAGGCCCCACCTGGAGGCTTTCCGTTATGCTCAGGGTATAATGCGCAGGACTCACTTGGGCACCTGTGCGTCCTGATTATTTATCCATGAAGATGCCTCCATTGTGCAATACAATTCCGTTCCGCCGCAGATCGCTGAAGTTTTGATATTTTCGCGTTCCGCGCGGAACGCGGAAATGCCAAATTTTCGCAAGTTTCGCGAGCAGAACGGAATTTGCCGCCCACCCTTAATGCTCCCTTGCCTTGTAACCATCCCCTCCCTAAGGAAATATTCCCTGAGAGCTGACATTCTCTCTATGCATGGCTGTCCTCGCTTTCTGTGGACATGCTCTTTGACATTTCACCCATGTCACAGGATCTCTTCTACACTAGAATGCCCTCATTCTGATTTGACATGATCACTCCCCTTGAACCTGCACTCTCCCTTTCTTTCTTTGCAAGAGTGCGTCTTTTTTCTTGATGGGTACTCTCTCTATGCCCCTATACCTGTGCATTATGTCCCCTGCACTTCAGTCACATAAATCTTTAAGATGTTTCTGAAAATGTCCCCTCAATTCCAGACAGATATTCCTTGTGCCAGAACCAGAATCCCTGCAAATGCGGTTTCTGAAGTCTTGTGCCTTATTTGGGAAGGCGCTTCTCTCCATAAACAGATGTTCTATTCTGTCAGGTATGTATGTGTGCGTCTCTCGTCAGGTTAGAAATCACTTATACAAAGTGTTGATTGTTTTTCCTCTGTTTCTCCTAAACCTTTAAAGACTTCCTAATTAATATGTATAACATTCAACAAATTAAGAAATCAGCATATTTAGAGGTAGGATTGTGCATGGGAACTGGAGCTGAGAAGGACATTCTGAGCTGATGGGGAGCATTGTGCTCACCAATGAACCATTCAGTGAGCATGAGTTCTTGTATAGATGAGGGGGCCCATACTGTTCAGTGGGTTCTGTGCTGAGCAATAAGCCCTGTTAATTGCTGAGTTGACTACTCTGAGCATAATAGGTAGCATGTACTGAATATAGATCTGCACTTAGCACTACAATCAGCGCCGGGACGCTCCTGCTTGAGCGGCGATTTTGCACTTTATAAATCCCCTTCATTCATCCATTTTAGCAGAATAGTCCTATACTGAATATCTGAGGATGTGAGCTTTGTGCTAACTAGAGCTCTGTACTCATCGGGGAGTGCTCTAATAAGTATGGATGTAGATTTATATTTAGAAGTGTGCCCTATGAGTAAGAGCTCTGTACTGAGCCAGGAAGGGACAGTATTTTACAAACCAGGCTTTTCAGTATTATGCCAGTAGTATCCTTCAACTTGTTTCTAATTACATTTCTTGAAACTTATGCTGTAAAATGTACCATTCAAGCTCCTGTTTTTTCAAAATCTTTCTATGTATATTGGAAATTTAATGCACCATTTAAAAAAAACTTTATTTACCATTTGTTACATCACACAGAAATGATATGGGTGGCATCTGTCAAGGTCAATGCAATAGATAAAACATAAATGGGGCATAAAGGGACAATACAATAATCGGACTGCAAAGAGGCTGCAAGGGAAAGCATATAGGAAAAATATACAACATTTAGTCCCGAAGGCCATAATTCCACAGCAAAAGCGAGTATCTCTTCTCCATCAGTAAATCTATACGCCCATCGAAGCCCAACCCCCGAGGTATAGATGAACAAGTTGAAAAGTCAGGAGCATAGTAGAGGACCATGTAGTATGACCCGTCAATTATCTGGGGAGGGTCAGGTAAATTATCTCACCCCCGTAGGGACAATGCCACGTACCACTTGGGAGTCAGTGGTCTGACGCACTTTTTCAACATAGGCTCTGTATGGACCCCAAATGTCCTTGGGGAGAGAAGTGCTAGATAGGGTACTTGAGTGTATGTCGCAGTTGACGTTACAATAGCCCAGACTGGTTAGCCAACCTTGTAGCGCAGGAGTTGATCTTCGGCCCCAGTGAATAGCAATTTCTCTTTTAGCTAGTAAGAGGCAGATAGCTGCGAACCTTCTAGTAGTTTTAAGGAAGTTCACCACATATCCCAGTAGCGCAACTTCAGGTATAGGGACGAGTGACAGCTCAGTCATGGCCCCAGTCTATTGTGAACCCCCACCCAGTAGGACTGTATTTTAGGGCAGATGCACGTGAGGTGTGCAAAATCAGCACTGGTGGCATTACATTTACGGCAGGTGTGGGGTCTAGACGGGTCTAATCTGTGGGCCCAGGCCAGGGTAATATAGATTCTGCGTAAACATTTCAACTGTAGTAGTTTATGTCTGCTGTTGAGTGATACTTCTTTAGTTACTTCACAGTACTTAGCCCACTGACCATCTGTAATGGGTCGGCCAAGATTCTCCTCCCAGAGCTCACGTACTCTGTCATCATTGACCTGTCTCAATTCGAAGCATGCCCTATACAGTTTAGAGATGAGGTGCACTCCACTTTTATTTTCAATGATATGCGAGAGAGGAGGGAATTAGTTTGGTTCAATGGGGAAGCTAGGCAGAGTGGCACTAAGTGGCACTAAGTGCTGAACGGATGCGACCCAGCACAAAGCTGTCCATAAAGGTGGCTTTATGGAAGCAAGCCTCTTCCATCGCCGAGAAGATGTACCCATCGGGATACAGGTCCCCCGTTTTAGAAAGTTCAAATTTGGCCAGCGGGCGCTGTACCAGCTTCTCACCTGTGATTGGGAGCCAGCGGGTGTTGGTGATGAAGGGCTGAGGAATAAAGTAAGGAGGTGCCAGTAATTCGACCCAACTTCTCCCAGGCCCAGCTGGTGGTGAAGACAGTCTGAATGTTATTAGTGTCTCTGGGCACACCCTTAGGCAATACGGTCTATAGCTGCTCGGGAAGGGCGAAGTCTGCCTCGGGACAGAGAAAGGGAATCCTGGCATCTGAGTGGTACCATAGCTGCATTGGGCCACCAGGTAGTATAAATGATAATAATAATAATAATAATAATAATAATAATAATAATAATAATAATAATAATAATAATAATAATAATAATAATAATAATAATAATAATAATCTCTATTTAGATATAACACAGATATCTTTAAAAGAGAAATACAGTGTTCACGTTATGTACCAAATAATAAAAAAAATACAGAAAGGCGATCAGAAATTGACAGTCGTGATAAAAATAGAGTTCATCCATATCGTAAGCCTCCTTGTTCCATGACATTTAAAAGTAGGATTTAAAAACACAAATATGTAGTGAACCAAAGGGAAGGTTGGTTAACACATAAAGGTAGTATAAATTAATATCTGGCACTTCGAACCCTCCCCAGTCATATGGAAGATTTAGTACCTGCCAGCGCAAACGGGCGGATTGCTCCCCCCCAGACTAATCTAATAAGGTGTGACCGCAACGTTTGGAAAAACCTATTCATAAGAGTTATGGGAATATTGTTAAAAAGGTATAAAAATTTAGGGAGCACAACCATCTTAATGACTACAACACTGGCTATGGGCAATGGTAACCGTAACCATCTTTCCACTTGAACCTCAAGGGCGTTTATGGCCTGCTCATAGTTGCGGTGAAGGATCTGGGCAGCGTCAAGATGAATGTGCATGCCTAGATATTTGACAGAATCAGAGCACCATGCAAGGGAAAACTCGCAGTCCCATGATGTTGTACCGGGGGTCAGGGGAAAAATAACCGATGTATGCCAATTGATGCCTAGGCCTGAGTGTTGACCGAAATGAATGATCTCCCTAATGAGTGGCTCTAGGTTCACCTGGGGGTCCCCGACATAAAGTATGGTATCTTCAGCATAGAGTGAGACCACGAAAGGGCCAGTGTTGAATTGGAGGCCTCTCTGAAGATGCCGTTCCTGAAAGTGATGAATTAAGGGGTCCATAGCCAAGATTAACAATAAGGGGGATAGAGGGCAGCCGTGCCAGGTGCCGCATGAGAGAGAGAAGGGACTGGAAAGTGTGCCGTTGAGGTGGAGCTTCGCAGTGTGGGGGGAATATACTAGAGCAGTGGTGGCAATGAATTCCATCGGCATGACCATGCGGCACATGACCGAAATGAAAAAAGGCCATTCTAATGAGTCAGAGGCCTTCTCTGTATCGAATAGTATTGCAGCAGCGGAGATCTCCGGATTGATTCTGTGGAGGACCGAAAAGAGGGTCCTGAGATTCAGTGAGGTTGATCAACGGGGGACAAAGCCAGACTGAGCCAGTGTTGTATAGCACTTTAGGACCCTAGCGTAATTTTCCCGATTCATGCCCTTATATAGGTATAATTCACATTATCCTTATATAGGCATAGAAATCCTACCCATATTTAGACATAGCCCATGCAGTCCAAATACAAGCATGGATACTTCCACCAGTTCCAAAAAGCCACAACGATTTCTTGGAAAACTCGGCTTCAGCAGTCAGGGACATCCCCTTTCTTGAACATTGATTTGTCCTAGAAATCATGGCATTTTCAAAGAACTACCATTCCCTCTGGGTTCTTTGGTAACGTTATTATGTCCGACTTTACGTCAAACCAGGCACCTTCCATGATGCTTCTCATCTGTGTACAATTTATCTGCTAAAAGAGGTAGTCCAACTTTCACCTACAATAGTAGATGAATTCTTTTCAAACTTAGAAGATTTGATGTTTTCTCCAAACAATGACAGTGGTTTTTGAGTTGACACACAGCGTTCTGATGTACTCTGAATTCGACCTTCACTTTTCAAAACAAAACTTCTAACTTTAGGATCTCTTCGATTTAACTTTTTTCAATTTGAACTTTTTTTGGGGCACCAAGTAATCTGCTTAAAGTAGAACTATTCTTAGAGAACAAGAATTCTTTGAACACTTGCAAGAGACAAACAATATTTGACCTTGGTCACAATCAAAACAGTTTATATATTCTGTCATGGAATGGTCTGGACCTTTCTTCTGAATTTCAGAGCCATTTCATAAATGTTAATTAATGTCTCATTCGGATAAGCATTTTTCCAATGTCACACTACATGCTTTGAATGAAAATATTGCTTTTAAATGTGTACAGCACAAATGCTCATTTTCTTGTACAACCCTTTCGAATGCATTTTATGTATTTTGGGAGGGATTTTTACACATCATGGTTTAGATCTGTTTTTAATGCTTATAATTTAGTAATATGGAACATAATTATATATCTGTTTTTAATGCTTATAATTTAGTAATATGGAACATAATAAAGTGGAGTGGGTGTATAGCATTTTAGAACCCTAGTGTAATTTTCCTGATTCATGCCCTTATATAGGTATAATTCACATTTCCCTTATATAGACATAGAAATCATACCCATATTTAGACATAGCCCAGGTAGTCTAAATACAGGCATGGATACTTCCACTAGTTCCAAAAAGCCACGATTTCTTGGAAAACTCTGCTTCAGCAGTCAGGGACATCCCCTTTCTTGAATATTGATTTGTCCTAGAAATCATGGCGTTTTCAAAGAACAACCATTCCCTCGGGGTTCTTTGGTGATGTTAATAAGTCCAACTTTACGTCATACCAGGCACCTTCCAGGTATAAATATGCCCACACTTGCCCTAGCAAACACACAGTGGTTTGGAGCAGTTCGACTATCTACTTGCCCAACGCATCTCGCTACAGAAAGTGCCGAAGGAAGCCGACCCCCCAGCTGACGCACTGACAGAGAGGCTGAATTCTCTCGCTGAGAATCCAGCTCCAGTGTTTCCAAGCTGCCCTTGCGGGGTGTTGGGAAATCGAGTCCCAGACAGAGATACCAGACCTCCTTCATTCTAAAACCAAGGTACGGAGCTGATTAGACCCTAAGATAAATCTGGGATAGATTCTTGGTAAAGATACGAAACCTATGCACTTACTTCTTCCCTCATACTAGACTTAGGTTAGGTACATCGGGGTGGGCGTATTTTAGAAACACCAGTTGAGTACTTTTAGCTTTGTTCTTTATGTATGTATTTTATGGCTTAGAAACCATACCATGCTTTTACAGTATTATTTTATTATACTCTTCTTGCTGTACGCATTATACTTTACAGCCAGTATTACGATTGTAGCAGTTCATTTCTTCTGCATGAGAAAGAAGACTGTTCATTAAATACTTTTATTGAAAACACCCGTCTCTCTATTTCTCTGCACCTCTGGTGAAACGAAGAATGCACGATTGACTGAGTAAAATATCTATCTATTGTTTCCACAACTCTGAAGATACGTTTTATCTTGGGGAAACAAAGTTGTCATGTTTATGCGGTTGTCAGAAACTAATCCCTTCTTGTTTATTCGAGAAAGTTTCTAGTGACCTCTGAGCTAGCTGGCACTCACAAATAAGTCTAATATATTCGATAGAGACCTAGTCGACATAAGTCCTACGTCAAATCTATAGGATATATTATTCCAATGCGCAGAGCCTATTGGGAATATAGGAACTACACTACATGGCGCCCAACCTTTGTAAGATACTAATTTAACGCTAGATACTAGGGTAACTCAGTCGTGATTTTCACAGAGACCCCTTTTTCCCGTAAAATACTCCAAAAGACGTCTGGAGTGGGAAAAAGGATAAAATAACCGCCATAACTGAGTAGGACCAAAAATCCTATGTATTAGTGTTTGGTTTTTTTCAACGTTGAAGGATACAGTGTTCCAAAATATATGTGCACATTATCTTTGTTTCCTTGAAACTTGCTCTGCAAACTTTTAGTTAACAAAATGAGTGACGACGAGAACGGTGGAACTGCAAGACTGCAGCCCAACACAGGTTTAGACATTAGAGGTTTCCAGCAAAATGACCCAGATGCTATAATCATCCCAGAAAACTTAAGGAAAACCATCCCCATAAAGCTTATAACAAATGGCCTAACATCAAGAGATGGTAGGGTAACCTTTGTCATAGAGGCACATGAATATCGGCAGACAAAGGTATTCTATTCATGGATTGTCTTCCCTGAAGCAAATCCAGTAACACATGTGTTCCACTTCTACAAAGTAGAGGAACCTCCAACGGAATACGTTCCTTTTGAGGACATTGAAATTTCACTAACTTACCAAGAGCATGCACTCTGGTTTAAAGGCGCCCTACAACATCAAAATCACATTACCAGGCTCGATCCACTAGGAAGACCAGGAGCAACATAGCCGTTACTAGCCAGCTATACACCACATCCTGCCATTGACGAAATGTCAGGTCCAGAACTATTAGTTCAACTAAAACAATTAATCAAAATACATAAACAATTGGTTCAATATGTCATACGGACTCTTAACAGTCCAACCTGATATCAGGATTCCACAGCAAACCCCTTACCAGGGGAACACAAATAAAATTACACCACAGACTTTCAATCAGTCATTGGTAAATTACCCGCAAAACGGGAACAAATTCCATTCTGGTTAGCTCAAACGATTACTCAAATAGAGGCAGTATTTCCTGATAGTACACCTCAAGAGAAACTTAGAATTTTAACAATCTGTTTACCAATGCGATCGCACCACACCTAGAGGACTGTGACACTTGGGGTACAGTCTTTGCTGCAATATACACGAAAACACATGGTGTTCCGTCTATGGCGGTAATACCAGATGTCCTGAAACAGATTCAAAATGAATAGAGCGCAGAGCCTGCTTTAAATCTGGGTTTGAAATTACTTAAAGATTTCAAACAGGTCTCAGCTATAATATTAGCTAATATTAAAGGTGAAGCAGCATCCGTGGCAATCCTCCAAAAATTAAAAGAACTTGATGTAACTGAGCAACCATATGAACTGGCCAGAATAATAGAAACATCCTATGAAGAACTAGGTAGAGATAGTTTCGGTGGGAAACCAATTAAACCCTAACTAACAGAAAATCATGAAAAGGTCTTTATTAAAAACACTCTAACTACTCCTAAAAAGAAGTGGGAAAATACTAAACAGACCATTCCTAAAGAGAAGCGTTCTCAATCCAGAGGTAGATCTCCTCAAAAGGAGCCCTCTGAAAAGAGGTATAACCTCAGGAATAGGGATAATTTGAGACAACTTGATAGATGTCAAGATACTGATACACGTTCCTCTCGTACCTTTCAGACGTCCTCACAGAAATCGGAAAGAAGAGGACAGTCAGCACACAAGGAAGAACGTGTGAAGTCCAAAGATAATCAACACGTTTCAAAAAATTAGAAAAAATCCAATTCACCAAAAAGAAGGTAGCAAGTCTGAAGATCAGACATGCCGAGGATCTTGAGGACACAACTCAAGAACGGGGAGTGGGCCCAGAAAATGCTAGACAGCGCAGCAGAAGTTACCATAGCTAGCAAGATCTTGAAGGATCATCTGGGACAGTGGACTTGAATGAGTACATTCAAGTTGAAACAGCCAATACCAAGGTTAGTGTACCCCATAAGTTATGTGAAGTAACGCTCCGGATGGAGGGGGACATAACTAGGAAAATAAGAGCACTCTTGTAGGAGAAGCTCTCTAAGGGTTATGACATTCTTCTAGCTGAAAAAGACTGGCCACCAAAATTTGTCATGGAGTGCCCACATGGCGAAGACATCATTATGCCAGCCTTCTCTAATAATATTCAAATTCACTTAAAATACACCTATGCCAGAAAATGAGCAGTAGCCCAGGATCCAGCATTATATAAAAATCATGTGGGATGGGATGAGGATTCCCCTCACCACAAAATCCACTTAAAAACTCAACCAACTGCACAGAGGCAGTACCCAGTAAAGCAAGAAGCTAAAAAACAGGTCTGGGAGATCTTAGATCAACTTGAATACCAAGGGGTGATTGAAACACGCACCTCGTCCATGAACAATCCTTTGTTTCCTGTCTCCAAGCCAGACAATACCTATCGTCTAGTTTTGGACTACAGACATTTGAACTCTTGTTTCAAAACTTTTGCAGTACAAAATGCACACAGTGCAGCACTGATGAATAACATTGTGCGTAGAAAATATAAAACCACATTAGATATTTCTAACGGTTTCTTCTGTCAAAACATTGCACCTGAAAGCAGGTACTTGACCGCTTTCTCAATTATGGGGACACAGCGTCACCTCTGTCATCTCCCCCAGGGATTCAAGAATAGTCCAGAGTTATTTTCAGCCAGAGTAACAGAGTTACTACAAACGTATGATGATGAGGCATTATCTTATGTCGATGACATCTATCTAACAGACGATGACTTCAGAGTGAACACCATAATACTTGGTTTTGCATCTGAAGGGTACAAATTCAACTTTAAAAAATCAAGAATTGCCCATCTCAACGTCCTATTCTTAGGATACAAAGTTTCAAGTTAAGGCAAAAGCCTGGCAGCAAACTTTTTAGAGAAATGTGCTCTAGTATATTTATCAATTAAAATAATGAAATTCAAAATCTGCTCATTTGTGCCTAAACCAGCTCTAAAACCATACTGGACATCACTTAAAATATTGTTTTCTTCGGTCCATCCCTGTAGTTTTTCGAGAACAATCCTGCCCGAAATCTTCATCAAAGAGTCCAATGAGGATATCAGGTGGTAAGACGCAGGGTTCTCATGATCCCCCTTTTTAAAAATGGGTACTATAATGGATTCAGACCATGTAGATATAAAACCTTTTTTGCAACTCGCCTGTAAAACTCTTGTTAAAATGGGACCCCATACCTCCAGGTTTGATTTATATTAGTTGATCGGGATCCCGTCAGGACCAGCCGCTTTGACACAGCTCCCGGCCCATGGGCGCCCCTCTCCTTTTGGCAAATTGCCAATTGCAAATTGAGAATAATTTCCCATTCATTCCTATGATCCTCCTGGCCCATAGAAATGAATGGGAAATTATTCCTTAATTGCGATTAGCAATTTGCTAATCGTAATTAAAGAATTTTAAGGAATTGCTAAAAAATAGTGAATTTCTTCATACATACCATTTTGCGATTTCTAAATAGCGATTCCTTGAAAATCGCGATTAAGGAATCGCAAAAGGGTATGTTGATACATATGGCCCTAGGTCCCTACTTTTTATGAAGTCCATCGCCGCACTTTTGAACTTTGCTAAAAAATTGAGAAAAAGGCCCCCAGAAATTCTAATATCATAGAATTTGAACCACAGAGAACGCACGACTAAACAGAGAGATAATCAGGGACTCCATGAGACTAGACTTGGTCCGCAAAAACCTATGGCTGAATTATGTTAAAAGCTTCATGCAGGACATTGGTCACATAGAATACTATACTAAGCCTGATTATATGAACCTTATAAAGCGTAAAGATTTTTAAAAAATGGCTATGTCCCATTTAGAAGAGAATAGACTAGCTTTAGAGATGAATAAACCTATGGTGATTAGCCACCAACTGACCCTTACAACTATATCCATTCAACCTTATTTGCTTTGTGTTCAAAGTGGCTATGACAGATATCTCCTGACCAGATTTAGGTTCGGGACGTTCCATCATTTAACTACATACCCATCACAAATGACTGGTCAAGAGAACTGTGTCAATGCCCCTGCAATAACGTATTCAGACAAAGTACTATGCACGTAGTCCTATTATGTAAGTTGTACAAAAATAAGAGAAGAAGATGGTTAATACCTCTATCACTTCAGGGCAGATAGAGACAGTGTCGCCCTGCTTTTATATACTTACAGATGCTTGAAAATTACTATTGCATTGGGTCTATGGTGGGCTTTCTAAAGAACGTCTTGAGGACAAGGAAAGCTGTTAACAATTGACTTGCGTGAAATAGGTTCCGGAATATTTATAGAAGGAAAAAAAATAATAATTACATTCTTGCCACTACCAGCTTAACTCTTTCAGAAGCTTTTCAACGACGGATGTACATAAATTGAGTTATTTTACATTATGTACGATGATGTATTGTTGGATTATGTGTATGCCTTTATGATTTTAATTTCTCAAAATCGAATAAAGCTCATTTTGATTAGATTTGAGTTGGGTTAACACTCTTGCTGCAACAGATGTTGAATGAGTTTTTGACCCCTACTTGAAAACTCAAGAATTTCTACAATACGAACAAGATTTTCCTCTGATGACTGAAATTCTGCCTCTAGAACAGTACAAATGTATAATTTATACAGACGAATCAGCACAGCCCGCAATTGGGGATAAACAAGCTTATAGTGCTACGTGCACGATTGTCAAAGGTCGCTGGCGCGATGGTAAATTCAGACCTATGGTCACAAAAACTCAATCCTTAGGAGGCTGCACAGCTCAGCGAGCTGAACTACAGGCATTCAAGATGGCGCTGGAAAATACCGATCGCGAATTCCCACACTCATACTGTGTGATTCGTATTACTGTGTTCAATCTTACAATGAATACTTGCAGAACTGGGTTCAAAACGGTTTCAAAGATGCAAAAGGTGGCACAATCAAGCATAAATTGCTTTGGGAACAAGTAGTTCAATTACAGAAAGAACTACATAAGAGTCACGTGATCCATACACTGAGTCATCAGCGTGATGGCGTTCACGTTGCAGGGAATTGATTTGCTGATGAAGCCGTGAAGGCAGCTGTGCAAACTCCTTCCGTAGCTGCAATCACTCGTTAAATAACAAAAATAGACAGCGAAATAATGCAGGCTGTCACCGCTTCCAACAAAGACAGAGGTAGAATGTTACCAAAAGGCTTCCCACTCAAGTACTCCTATATAACTTATGCAAATAATGTTCCTTTGAGCTCGAATCCCTATAGTGGGGCATAGTGTAATTCCAAAAATGGAACATAGATTAGGAATAATCTTAGCAGCACATGAAGGGCTTTCCTCTCCACACGCAGGTGTTTCCGCCACAGTATCGTTATTAAAACAGAGATACTGGTGGCCGCGCTTTAGGAAACAGACCAGAAACTATGTTTTGGAATGTGAAATCTGCCAGAAAATGAAAGTTTCAATGGTAAAACGCCTGGTGCAGACACCCCTTCTTATTTCAGATAAGCCATTAGCATGTGTTTTACCTGGACCACTGTGGTCCCTTACAAAGGGATGGCAACTATAAATGTATCATGGTCGCAGTGGATTCATGCTAAAGATTCATTTGGATGTGGCCTCAGTGCTCGGCTGTCGCTCGAACTGTTATTAAAGATTTGCGAGTCTTTATCGGGACATACGCAATCGGCATGCTACATTCTGACCAGGGCCCTGCATTTAGCTCTCGAGCTTACAAAGAGGCCATGGCCAACCTGGGCGTTGCATTGCGGTACTCAAGTCCAATCCATCCTGAGGGAAATTCCGTAGTGGAAAGAAAAAACAGGGACATAAAGCAATCTATAACAGCTAGGGTATTAGGTTCGGGTGACGGGTGGGTCAAACAACTAATAAGTGTCCAACGTAGTTTAAACAATCTGCCAAGGAATTCTCTGGGTGGAATCACTCCATATAAAATTATTTTAGGTACTAGAATGATGGTTGAAGGCCTCGATCGTCATACTTCAGTGGTGGAACAAAAACCCGTTGATATCAAAGGTCGTTTGGCTGTTTTACAGGACTTAAATGAAACAAGAAGAAGTCTAGGCAACACATTACAGAGGCCAACGACCACTGAAGAAAAAACACCTGTCCCAGCAAGGCCTGTCTGGATTCCAAAGATTGGGGATCGAGTCAGAGAAAAGATCACAGATAAGAAGGAATTTGGGCCGTCATACAGAAAACCAGTACCTGTGCTAGCAATCCACGGATCAAGAAGAGTGTTACTGCCGCCCCTTGCTGGAAGAAAGGAGAACCGGTTTGTATCGATTGACCTGGTAAAACCACACCATGTAGCCGATAATATGTAGTAGGCCCAGTGGACTCAAAAGATGTAGCAGACAACGAAATCTTGCTACTATCCAAGAGGTTCAAACTGAGAGACTCATCGCCATTGAAGAATCTGCAGTAAGAAAAGAAGGACTATGCAACAAAGCAATGGAACTTGTGGCTCTTGAAACCCAAATTACAGTTCATCAAGACACTCTACAATGATATAGCATCAGACTATACTAATATGACAAGGGATCAAGCAACTCCAGCGATTTCAAGTAATCCGGATGCATTACCAACAATTGACAGAACTGCCTCTGGCTATTTTATCAACGTTGATACGTTTTCTGAGGATCCCAGTGAGCCCGAAACAACGCCAGCAAATAAAACTTTTAAAAACCAAGTAACAGAACTTTTTCAGCAACAAGAAAAGACCCATCTGGTTTCACCATGGGTTGAATTTTGGATTGTGTTAGGCGTACTTTTTCTCCTACTTTGGCTCATTCTTGTGTTAAGTTTGGGAAAGCTGATAGATGGAAAATATAGTAAAATGGACACAGCAAGTAAGAACATCAACTTGCTCCTGAAGCCACACAAATCATCTCATCGTGAACAAAGAGACCTGTCATCAGTGAACATCACAGCCGTTCCTATACCTGGTGGTATAGCATGGGACAGAACTGATTATGATATTTATGGTCCTGCCTATCTGTTGAAGATTCCACACCAATTAAAGGTTTCCTTGAGTGACTTTATTTCACCCAGCACATTTGCTGAGGATTGGAACTTTGAAACTGTTAGTAACATGATGTCAGATTTAGAGATGTCTGCAAAATTTACAAAACATGATTACTTAGAAGGTTCATCAGATTATGCACAAATGTATTGTTATAATCATTTTGGCCATCATTACTTGCACAAATCTGCAAATCCTAGAAATATGTATACTTATAATCAATGGGAACATTGTCCAACGCCACCAAAAGGTAGCTCAAAAACATTCTATAACAAATTTCCATACTTCTCAGGTTTTAATGTCTTAAATCCAGAAACATTTTACTTTAAAAATGTTAATAAGACAGGAATGAAAAGTATATTAACAAATACAAAGCACATTTATTCTGCAGCCTTTTATGCCCAACTGTCCTCATTAGGTTTCGACTTTTGGAGTGACAACATGGAAACAAAAAATGTCTGGGGTTCAAAAGACTGGCAAGTACAGGGAATAGAAGCCTTATTCCGAGCCTTTATTAGTCCTGAACAAATAATGTTTTTGAGTGACACTGTTCAACAAACATCCTGTCTTGGACTAGCCAAGATAAAGATTTAAACAAACCGTCCATACCTGTACCTAGAGCTGATAGTAAAAACACTTCAGAGGGAGGGAGCGACGTACAAATTATTTTACTAAAAAACAGAACTGATCCTAATTGGAAAAAATGGTTAATCTGGCCCACAGACACGAATAACTGTCAAGATAGATTCCTGAACAAGACACAAGGGTTTACAGTAACTGAGCCAGACCCAAGATATGTCCATAGACAACATCCAGGGATAATAACAACTTACAGTGTAGGAAAACTATGCCTCGAATTGCTACAAGTATCTACACTTACAAAGGTTAAACAACACTTAACTTTATTTAAAGATGGCGTTGATTTGAGAGATTTCTTACTAGGGCCTCGTAAACCACGTCGTAAACGTTTCATGTACGCCGGTATCCATGCTGCTTATAATGAAGCATGGAAAATCACGCAAATGGAAACTGCAGAACGAATACGGGAAATTGATCGTATTAATTTAGAGAAAGCTCTCTCTGTTGTTGATAATGGATTAACAACTCTGTCATCCAAAATGAATTCTTTTGACAGCATTGTATCCTCTGCCATAGACATAATGGAACAGGACTTGCTCATGTTACGACATGGACAGTCTCAATTGCGTTCTTTAATGCTGCTAGGCTGGACTTTTCAAAATCTTTGTTCAGGCTATGCGCCTTGGCGTCTAATCAACACCACGTCATTGTTTACAGGATTTAACCTTACAGATAAACAAATCTCTTTGGCACAAAGGGGAGCAGACTATACGGTGCTGAGCATAGAAAACTGGAAAGATTACCATTGACTGTTTCTGAGCAACCAGCCATAGAATGGATAATACATGGCACCATTATGTTGCCAGTGACGATTTTCCAGTTTCAATATTGCTTGAAACACATACCAGCAGGCCTGTATGAAAGGTTGGGTAAAGAATACATTAAGTCAACCTGGGATTTACCATACACACACAAATGTTGGAGTGGGAGAAAAGAAGCATTTCTTAGTGGTACACAATGTAACAGCGCACTAAGCGGTACACTTTTATGTCAGGGTATTAATTTAGACGGATACTGTCACGGTTCTCCTACCAACTTATCCTGAAACCTGCAAGGTTCTCTGGCAGCAGTGATAGATCCAATTTTTAGGCAGCTTTCCAATGGGAGCTACATAATGTTGAATGATCACAGTTGTTGTGGAATGATACCTATCTTGTAAGTGTGTCAGCCAGGGTCACTTGTTGTATGCAAGAATTGTTTCCTAAAAGCAAGACAGACGGGGAGTCGCCGTTATGGCCTTCACTGAACATCTCTTCTATTCGAATTGATGCTTTAAGGAGAATGAAAGCCATTCTTTTACAAAAAACTGTGCCACTGATCTCGTCCAAAGAGACGTATGATCTGCAAGTTGCAAGGACTTCTGTGGAGATACATGCCTTATTATCAACAAACTGCCCCATACATTTTGCAGAAATGTTATGTCGTATCTTAAACATGTCTGATACCAGTGGTATTGTACATGTATTTAAGATGATTTTTTCTGGACTGTTAGTGTTTGGCGACCTGCCTCTCGTTTTGGGACTCACAGCAGAAATTTTATTTTTGCTACTTCTGCTTCGATATGGCAAGCCAATCCACCAACCACGCCCAGACTACCATTGAGAACACTCTGATGGCAATGAAGTGTTGTGAGCGCATAATCCAAATTTTGGGCTTGGCTTGTTTAGGAGATCTGAATACCACATGGTTTCTATCATTAGACCAATCTGGTAAGATTGCATCTTACCTGTTCTACCATGCCTGTTATGTGGAGAAAAATGCGTGCTAGACATCTGTCTAACACTTCAATCAGCACTGCCAACGGATGTTGACGCTTTGCTTGGTTCGGTAACAGCTCATGTATTGTGTTGTCCCCAACGGCTACCAATCCTAATGACGGGATTCATGGAGGTCTCACCAGCACAACCAGCTGACGGTGAGATACGTGAACCAACAGGCACACATGTACCATCTACTGGGAACATTGCTAATGTGACTGACGCTTATGGCGATGCTTCACATCTGTGTACAATTGATCTGCTAAATGAGGTAGTCCAACTTTCGCCTACAATAGTAGACAAATTCCTTTCAAACTTAGAAGATTTGATATTTTCTCCAAACAATTACAGTGATTTTTGAGTTGGCACACAGCGTTCTGATGTACTCTGAATTCGACCTTCACTTTTCAAAACAAAACTTCTAACTTTAGAACTCTCTTCGATTTAACTTTTTCCAATTTCAACTTTTTTTTGACGCAAATTAATCTGCTTAAAGTAGAACTATTCTTAGAGAACAAGAATTCTTTGAACACTTCCAAGAGACAATATTTGACCACGGTCACAATCAAAACAGTTTATATAGTCTGTCATGGAATGGTCTCTACCTTTCTTCTGTATTTCAGATCCATTTAAAAATTTTTACTTAATTACTCATTCTGATAAGCATGTTTCCAATGTCACACTACATACGTTGAATGAAAATATTGCTTTTTAATGTGTACATCACAAATGCTCATTTTCGTGTACATCCATTTTGAATGCATTTCATGTATTTTGGGAGGGATTTTTACACTTTATGCTTTAGATATGTTTTTAATGCTTACAATTTAGTAATATCGAAAATATTAAAGTGGAGTGGGTGTTGTATAGCATTTTAGGACCTTAGTGTAATTTTCCCGATTCATGCCCTTATATAGGTATAATTCACATTACCCTTATATAGGCATAAAAATCATACCCATAGACATAGCCCATGCAGTCCAAATAAGGGCATGGATACTTCCACTAGTTCCAAAAAGCCACGGTTTCTTGGAAAACTCGGCTTCAGCAGTCAGGGACATCCCCTTTCTTGAATATTGATTTGTCCTAGAAATCATGGCATTTTCAAAGAACTTCAATTCCCTCTGGGTTCTTTGGTGACGTTATTATGTCTGACTTTACGTCAAACCAGGCACCTTCCAGGTATAAACATGCCCACACTTGCCCAAGCAAACACACAGTGGTTTGGAGCAGTTCGACTATCTACTTGCCCAACGCACCTTGCTACAGCAAGTGCCAAAGGAAGCCGACCCTCCAGCTGACGCACTGACAGAGAGGCTGCCTTTCTCTTGCTGAGAATCCAGCTCCAGTGTTTCCAAGCTCCCCTTGTGGGGTGTGGGGAAATCGAGTCCGAGGCAGAGATACCAGACCTCCTTCATACTAAAACCAAGGTATGGAGCTGATTTGACCCTAAGAGAAATCTTGGATAGATTCTTGGCAAAGAAACTAAACCTATGCACTTACTTCTTCCCTAGTACTAGACTTAGGTTAGGTACATCGTGGTAGGCGTATTTTAGAAACACCAGTTGAGTACTTTTAGTTTTGTTATTTATGTATGTATTTTATGGCTTAGAAACCATACCATGCTTTTACAGTATTATGTTATAATACTCTTCTTGCTGTACGTTTAATACTTTACAGCCAGTATTACTATTGTAGCAATTCATTTCTTCTGCATGAGAAAGAAGACTGTTCAATAAATACGTTTATTGAAAGCACCTGTCTCTCTATTTCTCTGCACCTCTGGTGAAACGAAGCATGCACGATTGACTGAGTTGCCACTGAGGTGTGTGTCTTTTGCCGGTTACCTGCTGCTGTTGCCCGGAGCTCCCTAACCGTCTGCTGCTGTTTGGCTGGGCTTTCCTGAACACCGCGACCCGCCTCATACTGCCCAGCACGCTGTCCTGACTTCGCTGGTCTCCTCCCCCCGCCGCAGCCTCTGACCATCTGTGCTGCCGCCGAGCGGGGGAGTAGAGACTACAAGACCCAGAAGCCTCCGCGACCAGGACGGAAGTCGCGTCGAGGCTGAGCGCGCCAGGAGGCGCACAAATAGGGGCATCCCTTGCTGGGGAGCGGGTGTGTCTTTTGCCGGTTACCTGCTGCTGTTGCCCGGAGCTCCCTAACCGTCTGCTGCTGTTTGGCTGGGCTTTCCTGAACACCGCGACCCGCCTCATACTGCCCAGCACGCTGTCCTGACTTCGCTGGTCTCCTCCCCCCGCCGCAGCCTCTGACCATCTGTGCTGCCGCCGAGCGGGGGAGTAGAGACTACAAGACCCAGAAGCCTCTGCGACCAGGACGGAAGTCGTGTCGAGGCTGAGCGCGCCAGGAGGCGCACAAATAGGGGCATCCCTTGCTGGGGAGCGGGTGTGTCTTTTGCCGGTTACCTGCTGCTGTTGCCCGGAGCTCCCTAACCGTCTGCTGCTGTTTGGCTGGGCTTTCCTGAACACCGCGACCCGCCTCATACTGCCCAGCACGCTGTCCTGACTTCGCTGGTCTCCTCCCCCCGCCGCAGCCTCTGACCATCTGTGCTGCCGCCGAGCGGGGGAGTAGAGACTACAAGACCCGGAAGCCTCCGCGACTAGGACGGAAGTCGCGTCGAGGCTGAGCGCGCCAGGAGGCGCACAAATAGGGGCATCCCTTCCGCGGGACGCGCGCGGGCAGGCGCCGGGCTAAGCCCGGGCAAAGGGCGGGCCCTCTGAGGCCCTCAGAGGTCAACAGTGGTCGGGCGGGCCACCCATCTAACATCCATTAACAAGGTGAGCTTTCTGCTGTAACAATGGGCAAACGTAATACTATAAGCAATACCACAGATAATGACATACAGGACATAGTTACTCCAGCGTCTCTTTTAACATCATTTGAGACATTAATAGACACTGCCTTCAATGAGATCGCTGAAACTGAGAGGAGGCTTTCTATGGGCTCACTTACTATTAACCAACCCAGCACAACAGTTAGTCCAAATGATAATATGCATTTATTTCCCGAAGTCATCGTGGTAAAAGCAAATCCTGTTGCCAGTTTGCCCGATCTATCAAAAGATGGAAACACTACTAATACAGCCTCTGTTGGGGTTCCTGATCCCGCCTCGCAATTACCGTCACCAACAATCACCGAGTGTATTGACACAACTGAGACCATAGGAGCTAAGCGAAAAAGGGGTCCAGTAAAGTCCACAATAAACAAAAGGAAGCAGCCCCCTACGAGTAGTACTCAGCCAACCCCACAGAGCATGTGGACTAGGGGGAAGAAACAACAACAAACAGGATCTTTACCAACTCGACCTGATTTGGGAGACACCATTGTCATAAATGATGGCACACATTCTAATAGAATTTCCACGCAGACAGAATCCCCAAATGAAAATAACCTTCATTCCAAACCAAAGGGGAATCTCATTGAGACCATCGCGGACACAATTTTTAAACAATTAGAAGGTCAAATGATCAAACAATTTAATAGTATTTTTAAGAGACTTGATAGATTGGAAACCCTCATGAAAAATGATGACGCCAAGAGAAAGGGTACGGTATGCTTAGATAAAATAAGAGGTGATCGTTTCTTAAAAGACCTGGAGTCTATTACCAGTGCCCTCTCTAGCGGTGACCGCACAAAAAACCGTAATTCATCTATAACAAATGGGGTTAAAGAATCACAGATTGCTAGTAGTCCTTCCATGACTGTAACATCTACGGCGGAAGCAAACACAAGGAAAGGTAATCCTCCTCCATGTTTGTCATCTACCCCTCAACCATCATCTACCGCCCCTAGTGCCCCTAAGAACAATCAGAAATGTAATCCTGCCACAGGCACAAACAAGCAGAAGGTTCCTCCCAATCCTGGCCAGAATAAGACTCTGCATGAGGAGAACAGGCCTTTCAAACATCAAGGCCCTGCTCTACACCTTCCACCTGAGGCATGTCCCTACGTCTTGGTTCTGGCTGGCATACCACCTCTCAGGGAAGGACAAGGAGAATCGTGGGTTCAGTTACACAATAAATGCATCGACTGGTTAACTAAGCATAAGGGGGTCGGCTACGACATATCTAAAGAAATTTTATCCACACGTCGAGTAACCTGGGTCGGTCCTCTCTTTAAAAACATCAATGGGGACTGTATTATAGTCAACTTTAGGAACCCTGGCACTGTAAAGTTTCTGTTGAATAAAAATTCCGTCCAATCCGGTCCATCTACCGTGGTGACCCCTTTACCGCTGAGTTACTTTTACCGACCCCCACACAGAATGATGCAGCCTCCTCCTGTATTTCCTCTGCAAAACAGATTTTCGATACTCCGTGACCTGGGTACCTTGGATTGACTGTCAGCTATTGATGAGGATCCAGTTGTTGTGGCCCCTGAGTTTGATTCTAGACAGGAGGCGCCATCTGAGGCACTCTTGACATTATCTGACACTTCCTTGCTTTCAACCCCACAATGTGACCAATTGGTGAACCAAACAACAGTACCCACCCAAGTAACTAATCAGGATGCTTGTCTAAATCCTAACAAAAACTTGCTAATTCTCAGTTGGAACATTGCCGGCCTGAAGGCTAAGACGGAAATTAAAACTTGGAAGGACTGGGTTAACTGTCACGATGTGTTAATGTTCCAAGAAACCTGGTGCATAGCCGACCTGTTATTCGAAGGGTATAGTTGCCATAATAGGACTGTATTGGCCCCCTCTCTAGGGCGACCGAGTGGGGGCCTCTCGATTTGGGTTAAAATATCTGCTGAAACCAAAGTTGAAGTAATACAAACTAACTGTCTAAGTTTTATGGCACTGATATATACTAAGAGGATAAGGCTTTGTCTGATTAATTTCTACAATAATGATTTTTTGTCTCAACCTAATTGTAATTTTATACTTTTGTTTGATTTTATTGATGAAATAGTGGGGGGACGGAAATACGGGAAATTTGATGGTATTTGCTTAGGAGGGGACTTCAATGCACATATACACTTAAGAAACCCCCCCTGTAGAAGAGGTGCAGAACTATCCAATCTCCTCGCAACCACAGAACTTGTAAATTGCATGGAGCATGCTGGCACCGAAATAAGCACTGCCCCATTTCCCACATTCATCGGCCATGGGTGTGCCACAACGATTGATTATATATTTGTTTCATCTCCCCTTGCCGATGTTTTAATTAAAGCCGAGGTAGTGTGCAAAGTATATAGCGACCACTATCCCATTGTAATCCACTTAAAACTCCCTGGGGGCAAGTGTCCACAAAACAAAATTGGAGCAAGAAACTTGGAAGTTTCAACGGATAAACTAAGGGTTGTTTGGAGGGGAGTAGATAACAGGGGAGTCCTGGCAAAGGTAATTAAAAAACATCCAGCATTGATTGATACCTGCCTTACCATTAATGGATATGGGGGTAATGTGATTAAATCATTTAGTGAACTATGCTCAGCAATAAAAAGTGAGATTTCAAAACCTGCACATAAGATACCTGTGGAAACCCCTAGATGGTTCGATGCCTCTTGCTCTAGAGCAAACCGGAATTTAAGGGCCGCACTTAGATCTGAACCCAGGGACATTCCCCAAGTAAGGTTGCTTAGAGCAGAGTATAAATCTGCCCTACGCATCAGATCAAACGAATTAGTTAAGGCCCACTGGGAATCTCTTGCACGTACGGCTGACCTAAAAGACACTACGGGGTTTTGGAAGGAGGTAAAGAACCTAAGATCTTTAGGTTCGAATTTACCATCAATTAATTGTAATATCATCGGGCCTGTGTGGGTTGATCATTTTTCTAAAATCTATGCCGCACCTGGAAACCACACAGTAACCCCTTCCCCTTTAACCCCTTTGACCATCTCTTTGTTTGAGGTCGAGGATGCCATCGTGGAAAGCGCAGGTAACAAGGCGCCTGGTCCTGATGGGCTTTCGATCGATCAATTAAAATGTGAACTTAAATTCTGGGCCCCACTGTTATGTAACGTTTTTAATAACTTGACAAACGAATCTATCCCCGAAACGTGGTCGTGTAGTACAATCGTACCTATTTTTAAAAAAGGCGACAGGTTGGATCCCGGGTGTTATCGCCCTATATCGTTAATCGATAATACACTGAAAGTTCTGGGTAGGGTTATCTTTAAAAGAATTAGAACTTGGGCAGATGAAAGTAAAATCCTACACCCAAGCCAGCTTGGTTTCGGCAGTAGTGTGGGCACGGTAGAACAATGCCTGAACTTGAGTTTGATAATGGCAAAATATAATATCGCTAAAAAATCCCCCTTATATTTTGGTTTTATGGACTTAAGTTCTGCATTTGATTTTGTCAACCGTTCCCGTTTATGGTCCATCCTTCTTAATTATGGTTTGGATGATTATTTGGTTCATTTTTTAGCCTATTTACATAGCGACCTAAGAGCACGTGTACGCATCAATCAATCTGGCGAAGTTTCTAATGACATCAGCATTGGCAGGTGGGTCAGAAAGGGATGTGTGCTGGCCCCCCTGCTTTTTATTCTTTATATTAATGACTTGAGCAGTTCCGTGAGTACCCTAACAAAAGATGTACCTTACATAAATGGGACCCCAATACCCACCCTTCTTTACGCAGATGATGCGGTCCTAATGGGCCGCACACCAAAGGCACTGTGCACCTTAATCTCAGGTTTTGTCAGTTTTATGGCTGATCTAGGCTTGACCACAAATTTCAATAAATCTCTTATTATGAGTTGTGGCCCCAAAAAGTATAAAATCATCGAGATTAAATCCGGGACAAACGTCCTAAAAAGCACTTGCACTTTTCCCTATTTGGGGTTACTATTTTCTAACACTGGTTCCTGGCATCCACATGTCTCTTATGCAAGGAACAAGCTGGGTAAAGCGATAAATTGCATCACTTCTTTACGACAGCCCAACCATGCTGATGTGATTGTGCCACTTGTTAAGATTTATCAAACCCAATGCATTCCAACGGGCACCTATGGCGCAGAGGTTTGGGGCTACACAAACTCTATCCATATCCAGACCGAAGAAAATAGGTTCTGTCGGAAGGTGTTGGGTGGGGTTATCTGTTCCCCACACTATATATGCCATAGTGAATTAAACATCTCATATATAGAGGACTTCGTTAGATCAAGACCAGCACTCTTCTGGCTAAAGATATGGATGAACCCGGCCGCCACATTGACCCGTGATATAATCTTGGATTGTTTGAATTGTGATAGGGCACATTGTATCCTGTGGTTAAAAGCAGTAAAAGAATGTCTAGCGAGTGTAGGGCACGGGCATCTGTTTATTTCACCCAGTTTAATAAATCGCTCACATAAGACCCTCATTCAAAGGGCCTTATATGACTTATACAGAGAGGAGCGGGAAAGGAAGAACTTTTCAAAGTATACTGTTACAAAATATATGGGCCATTTCGAACCCTCAAACAGTTACCCAGGCCCTCCACAGAGATACCTACGTCTACACCTGGGTAGATGGAACAGGAGCCTACTGTTTCGTTTTCGGGATGGGAGTATTGTAAACCTATTAAACTTCCCCCTGGGTTACAATAAACATCTGGAAACTTTAAGTTGCCCATGTAATCCAAATATGAAACAGAGTCTCATGCACTTTTTGTTCTTCTGTGACTTTTATAAACTGTTTACCGCTCACTATCTAATGCCCTATTGCCGAAAACATAATTTGTTGAACTTTAGGATAGCACTGAGGACCTTATTACTGTTGGGCTCAGATGAAGTAATACTCAGAGTGAACTGTTTTCTTAAAGCTGCTGTTTGGTCACGAGCCACTTTACATATTGATGTATAATATTTTGCACATTGCACATGCACTTTATATTTTTACTCTGCACATTTGTATTTTGCATGTATATTGATTCTGATTACTGTTGTCGCTATTTTTAGCTGTCTTAAATTTTAAATTGTATATATCGCTGTTTTTAATCAAAGAGAGACATTTTTTGGTTGTGGAATTGATTGGATTATGCTTTCTGTCGGCTGTTATATCATAGTACTATACTTTGAAATTATACTCTGTATGCACTTTTATGGATGTTTTTATTCCGAATAAAGATCTTTGACTGACTGACTGATTGACTGAGTAAAATATCTAGCTCTTGTTTCCACGACTCTGAAGATACGTTTTATCTTGGGGAAAGAAAGTTTTCATGTTTATGCGGTCATCAGAAACGAATTCCTTCTTGTTTATTCGAGAAAATTTCTAGTGACCTCCGAGCTAGCTGGCACTCACAATTAAGTCTAATATATTCGATAGAGACCCAGTCGACATAAGTCCTACGTCAAATCTATAGGATGTATATTATTCCAATGCACAGAGCCTATTGGGAATATAGGAACTACACTACACCGGCGAAATGATGTATCCCATTAGCTGAGACAGGAGATTGGCAGTTGTCTTAGCTAAGATCTTGTAATATAACTTCAGTAAGGACAGAGGTCTATATGACCCACAAAGCGTTAGGTCTTTGCTCCACCTAGGAAGGAGTTTCACCACAGCCTCCCGGAGGGTAGGCAGAAGGGTTTGTTTCTCCAGGACCACTGCGTATACTTCGATGAGTTGCGGTGCCAAAATATCTTTATATGCCTTATAAAATACCCCCGTAAAACGGTTTATCCCGGGGGATGAGGAGCAACGAAGGTATCAATGGCACCAAGGACATCTGCCTCGGAGATTGGCTCTGCTAAAAAATCCTGCATTGTCTTCTCCAAGTATACCAGTGCAATCTCTGACAAATAAGCTTTCTGAGCCGTAGGGTCTTGCCCCACCTTGGAGAAGAGATGCAAAATAAGTGAGACATTCGTCTCGAATTTCCAAAGTCCCAGTGCTATATAATAGTATGATTAACAAAATGGCAGCAAAGGAAATATATGTTAAAGGCAAAGTTAAAAAAGAAGGGAAAGCATTTGGATACGTTATTACAGTTAAGAAAGTTATTTCGGCATAGCAACCTGATAAGGTACGAAAAGGGTAGAAGAACTTGCTCTGCAACGTCAGATCCCTGTCTAAACATTACACTGAGGTTTGGGACCTCATTTCAACCTCACAACCTGAACTGTGTTTCCTGACCAAGATGTGGCTGAAGCCCCATTCGGTCCCTGCAATCACCCTTGGCAACCCGGAAGGATATAAAATAGTCCATAAATGCGATGTAACCATTTCTATATTGGATCACTGTTACACTGCGGATATGGAACTAATGATTTTTAGAATCAATACTTCGACAAGGGCTGGTTGGAAAGGGGCCTTGGTATATCGCCCCCCAGGCCCTTGTACGACTTTTTCCATCTCACTAGTTGAAGCATTAGCCCCGCACATTCATTCCGGAAATGATTTCCTACTCCTAGGAGATTTTAACGTACATAGTGAATTTCTGGATAATATGGAGGCACAGTCTCTGCTAGCCGATCTGTCCCTACTTGGGCTTACACAGTATAATACGGGCCCCACCCACCCAGCAGGACATACATTAGATCTTATCCAACTCCCCTAAGATCTTAAGCTATCCTCCCAAACAGGTAAACTGGACCGATCACTCGGTCATAGAATTTGTTATGCCTGATTGGGTTAAACCCCCTAGCCAGTCCTTGCTCTTACCCCTGCTGCGGATACAGTGGCACAAAATATCTCATGAAGTTTTTCAAGAGATATTTGTCGAACCTCGAATTACAACCTCTGACAATATTGAGTTGGCCCTGCCCAAATACAATCTTGCCATCCACTCTGCTGTGGAAACTATTGCCCCCTTGAAATTATGTAAGCTGCGCCCTGCACAACGCCAGGAAGTCTAGTTTACCGACCAATTACGGTCTCATAAACAGGCTTGTAGGAAGCTTGAAAAGATCTGGAGATCGTCTCACTCTGAGGTGGATAAGAATTGTTACTATATAGCCTTGGCCTCCTATCACAAGAATATTAGATTGGCACGCAATAACTATATTGCCTCACAACTTAAGGAGGCAGGCAATGCCCTCAAGGTTTAGTATCGGGATCTTCAAGCCTTTACCAAACCCATTTTTCTCTCTACTTCAACAACAAGATAGACAGGATCTACGATAAAATCATTGACTCAGGCCTTTCCATGGGCCGGCCCTTGGTGCCATCTCAGGAAAGTAGGGGTACTAAGTCCATCATGCTCACTGAGATTCCGGCTGCCTCCATGGGTGAGGTAGAGGACCTTATAGGTCAAATCAAGAGTGGTTCACCATTAGACCTTATCCCAGCAAGAATTTTGTCATCGGTTGGCAAGACACTTGGTTCTACGATCCAGTCCCTTGTGAACCTTTCTCTTTCCGAGGGGTGGAAGACGGCAATGGTGAGACCCATTAGGAAGAATTCTTCCATCCCATGGACAGAGTTGTCCAACCTCAGGCCCATTTCTCTCCTCCCGTACCTGAGCAAAATAATGGAAAAGCACGTTAATACCCATCTGTCAAGTTTTATCGAGCGAACAGGAAGTCTGGATCATTCCCAGTCCGGCTTCAGGCCTCGCCATAGCACCGAATCAGCGCTCCTTTCGGTGGTAGATGACATCCGAATGTCCCAGGATATAGGGCATTCAGTGATTCTGGTGCTATTTGATCTATCGGTGGTGTTCTATACTATATCTCATGACATCTTGCTCCGGCGTTTGGTAGAGGTGGGGCTTGAGGGTTCGGCATTGGCCTGGATGAGGAGCTTTTTAACTGGCCGTACACAGTTTGTTAATATGGGCTCATTTTGATCTGCCTCTGTAGAGCTCATGAAGGGGGTGCCACAGGGATCATGTTTAAGCCTTACTCTTTTTAACATATATGTGGCCCCCCTAGCCAGTATTAAGAGATCTTACGGATTTATCCCAGTGTCATAGTCTGATGACACTCAGCTCCTTTTCCCTTTTGAGTCACTAAGCTCCGTGGTCAAACAGTCCTTTTCAGAAGGCATGAAGGCGGTCTCTCAGTAGATGGCCCTGAATTTCCTACAGTGCAATGTTGGAAAGACGGAGGTTATGCTTTTTGGGGAAGCCTCAATGCTGTGGACTCCAGACTGGTGGCCCCCAGATCTAGGCCCCGTCCCTAGCCCTAAACAGGTGGTAAAAAACTTGGGCGTGCGGCTGGATCGAGATCTATCTTTAAAGGACCACGTAAACCAGACGGTTGGGTCCTGCTTTCATACGATTGGACTACTTCGCAAAGTGTTTCCTTTCCTTCCAGACACAACTAGGAAAACGTTGGTCCAGGCCTTGGTGCTCAGTCGCCTGGATTACTGCAACGTGCTGTTGCTATCGGCATATGATGGTGTACTTAGCGGGCTTCAGGTGGTGCAAAATACTGCTGCAAGGCTGGTCCTGAACGCCCCACCTAGATCTCCATCACACCCCTTGTTGGAAAACTTACACTGGTTGCCGTTCTGCCAACGGATCAAATTCAAGACCTGCTGTGTGTTCCACAAGGGTATACATGGTTTAGGCCCCTCGTATCTGGTGGAAAAGTTCATTCCCTACAACCCAGTACGTACCCTTCGCTCTAGTAATCAGTCTTTGCTTCAAGTCCCAATTGTTAAAAAGGGAAGACAGGGTGGAAAAGCCTTATCCTTTCTCGGCCCTAGCCTCTGGAATAAACTCCCCGATTCTATTAGGCAATGTTCGGACCACCTGTGCTTTAGGAAACGGCTAAAAATCTTTTTGTTCCAGGCTTAGTACCTCCAAAGATTCTCAGCTCTTCCACTTTTGCCTCTCACTTGCGGTGTGTGCAGAGATACTCCTCCGGGAGTCGATTCTAGCGCGGTACAAACCCATAAATAAATAAATTAAAATGGTCTTATGGTCTTATTTATTAAAAATCCAATCCGTTGGTAAAGTCAGATTTGCAACAAAATATTTTACAAAAGGTACTTTTAAAAGTAACTATTTACCTGCCTATTTCGATTTACATGAACTTCCAACTGTCACCCAGGAGCTGAATAGCTCCTTGATAAGATGTGAATTGGCTCTCACAGATGAGACAAAGGGCTTGGATGAGGGGAGATATCCTGTTCCTCTTACAGGATGCCAATCCCGGCAGTGCCCAAGAATTGAATTATCTTGAAAGGATGCCTACCCTGTCGCAGGGAGGCACATTCAGGTCACAACAGGGGCCTGCTCTCTCTATTGTCCGTCTAGCCAAGCATTAACTCCAGTGGGGGAGGGGCCACCACAGAACTGGTTTTGAGTGAACATAGGGGAGGGTTTGTTCATTTCCTTTGCCACATTTCTAAGGAGGGCACAGGAACTCTATGCAAAGGAGGAAAGGTACACCCATGTAGGACTTAGGCAGTGAGAAGCGCTGCTGTGTTGTTTGCAGTAGGGCACATAAGAACTGCTGTAAAAGTAGGCACAGTTACTCCTGGGGTCTTTATACCAATTGACTAGGGAGGGGCATTATGTCACCCCTCACACACAGGTTAATGCCTGACATAAATGTAGCACCCCTGAGCACCACTTCAGAACATTACTGGATCTATGGAACACAGATGAGGTACTACAACCGCTGTTGGTAGAAATATTCACCTGACAAAGGCGCCAAAAGTGTGTCCGGCCAGTGATGGACCTTCCTTGGTGGGAATTTTGATTTATTTCCTGCTCAGAGCTTTCCCAGTAAAAGTCGACGGGTCATCAATCGTTGGTAATCCGGCCAAGTGGAACCCATTGCAGCCACAGTCTGCTGCTTTGCCACGCTGAGAATTTTTTACTTCTATTTCAGAGACTAAGTCAAAAGGCAAAACATTTGACTGGGATGCACCTGATTTCTGTATATGATCTGCACTCCATTGCTGTCAGCCTCTGCTCACAGGTAGGTCCTGGACTACTGATATCATTCATTGAGATGGGTGCTCAATGCATTTTGGCTCGATTATCATTTAAAACTGTTAACAATTTATATCTTCTGATCCCCTTATTAGATGTTTGTTGCTTTAGTGCCATTTCATTCATTAAAATTGTCTCTATTTTTTAAAAATGGTTTGAGATTTTTCCTATGTTGTGTTGTGACTTAGGTACTGTTTTGGTACTGCATAAATACTTTACACATTGCCTCTAAGTTAAGCCTGCCTTCTCTTGGTCATAGCAACCAGTGGGTTGAGCTCAGGTTTATTTAGTGACTTTAGTGGTTCACTGTGATAAGGTTTGTAAATATTACTTGAGGTGGGCTGTTACCCCCTCAAATAATGCTCCAGTTTCTTACAGTATAATTTTGCAAATCCCTATGGCAACAGATATTGATTTATTAATAAACTGACATTACTTTAGATGTGTTAACTATGCTTGAAACCAAGCAAAAAACATACACTATTGCCTAAAGCAGTGGCTTCGGTGTTCAATCCAATATGTGTTATACCTCTTGGGACACCCACCACAGGTACAGCAGCTCTGAAAGGTATACCAAGCACGCTCTTTCACTTCCCTTATGTTTCTTATTTTTCAAGCAGTTTGTCCCTGATGTTTCTAATTGTGTGTATGTATTTGTAAGTGTCTGTAGAGTGTAGACTCAACTAGTGAGCAGTGGAGTTCTGAACAATGACGGGTGATCTGAGATACTGTTCAAGATCATTTGCAATGATCACGGAAGAGGAGAAGGATAGGGGCAGTACGGATTTTAATGAAGAATGTTTCAGATCTTGTGAGCAATATTGGAGAAGGTCAATATTCTTGTTTTGGCAATCTTTTGTTTCCAACCTAGAGCTATCTCAGCTTTTTGTGTGGTGATTCTTCTCTTTCTTTAGCCCTCACAGCTTCTGCACCACCCTACACACCGCACTGCATCTGGCTTATGTTTCCAGCCTGCACCCTGTACCACGGCCCGCAACTTTCCTCAGTCTGTCTGTCTGTCTGTCTCTCTGTTTCCTAGTCTCATGCTGCCTCTCAGCCTGCTGAGGCCCCTAATCTACTGCGCTACCCCCTGAAGACCTGTCCCATAGCAATGAGCAGAGAAGGGATGTATGACGTTAAATCGCATACTTTTACCACGCATACCATTACAACGCAATATTTACAACGCAGGATCTTTTACAATGAATACCTTTACAACGCATGACATTACATCGCAGATACTATTACAACGCATGCCATTACAACGTAAGTATAGGTAAGTGTATTATTTTTATTATTTTTTTTTAATGAAATTAATAAATATTTAATTGGTTTTATATATTAAATATATTTTTATTAATGTCATTGTAATTTTAAAATTATATATATATATATATATATATACTAAAATTACTCAAATACATTTATTTAATTTAATATAAGTATTTTGTATAAAACTGAACCCTTAAAATACCCCTGTACCCCATAACACAAACCCAGCCCTGAACCCTACAAATACCCCTGTACCCCATAACCCAAAACTAGCCCTGAACCCTAAAAATACCCCTGTACCCCAAAACCCAAACCCAACCCTGAACCCTAAAAATACCCCTGTACCCCAAAACCGAAAGCCAACCCTGAAACCTAAACATACCCCTGTACCCCAAAACCCAAACCCAACCCGGAACCCTAAAAATACCCCTGTACCCCAAAACCCAAACCCAGCCCTGAACCCTAAAAATACCCCTGTACCCCAAAACCCAAACCTAGCCCTGAACCCTAAAAATACCCCTGTACCCCAAAACCCAAACCCAACCCTGAACCCTAAAAATACCCCTGTACCCCAAAACCCAAATCCAACCCTGAACGCTAAAAATACCCCTGTACCCCAAAACCCAAACCCAGCCCTGAACCCTAAAAATACCCCTGTACCCCATAACCCAAACCTAGCCCTGAACCCTAAAAATACCCCGGTACCCCAAAACCCAAACTATATATAAAATTACTTAAATTAATTTATTTTATTAATTTTAAATATTTCGGTGATTTAAAAAAAGGTTAAATAAAATAATATACTTACCTATACTTACGTTGTAATGACATGCGTTGTAATAGTATCTGCGATGTAATGTAATGCGTTGTAAAGGTATGCGTGGTAAAGGATCCTGCGTTGTAATGGTGTGCGTTGTAACAGTATGCGTGGTAAAAGTTTTGTGGTAACAGTTGCATCCCGCAGAGAAGTCAAGGGTGCTTGTATTGTGCAGAAATGCTGGACTTCACAAACACTGTGGTCAGTTGTCTGTCTTTTCACAGACCTGACCATCCTCAGTGCGGGCAGGCAACAATTCATTAAAGCCTTCTGCAAATGTATCTTTGTAAACCCGAACTGGATGCCAAGTGTGAGATTATTGCAACAATACTAGTCACTTGTCCCCAACTGATGATTATTCGATGTTACAAAACCTGAGGGGACACACCCCTGTCAGGAAATTATTATCACAAGTCCTTAGCTTGTGAAAAATCCATGGATTGTTTTGTGATAGCCTAAATGGCACATTTAACGATGACTATGTGTGTGACTTTGACTTTCCCTGAATAGTACTGCTGATATTCCCAATCCCCCACCCCCAGATTCCCGGAGCCACAATTTAGATGTAGATTTTGTCAGAAATATTTTAGGAACTGAGACACATATTATGCCTCAAGTTTGATAAAAAAAACACAGAACATTTTTTAAATGACTTTCCTCCTGAAGGCATGATACCATCTCCCTGGAAACTACTTACAAAAAAGCTAGAAACTATTTAAGGCTATCGTGATATATATTAATAATCAGCCCATCAATTTAGCTTTTCCCATTGACTCCTCTTACATTTCCGTCACCTGTCTAGAAAAACAAGTCGTCCCAATGATCAACAGGTGAGCACATGCTGGTGACAGAAAACACCTCAGGCTCTTAATATATAGAGACAGTAGGTAATTTAACAAGCATTAACTGCCAGGCTGAGCAGAAATTGAAGGCAATTTCATCCTTGGAAAACAAAATCCTAGTCTGACCGCAAATGGCACATATGAGAAAAGCAGTTTACACTCTGCAACACAAAAAATAAAGCTCCAAGTCTTAGATTTCTTTCAGGATATGGCTGCAGGGGTGTAGTGGAGGCCTCTGCTGTGTGGGGTTGCCCCTTGGTTTCTTGTTTGGGGGTGGGGGTCCTCACCCTCTAAGCCATGCAATTGCGTGCCCTGCAGAATGTGCACAAAGGCATGGAATAAGAAATAGTTAAAAACTCAGGAAAGCCACTCTGCTTTACCAAACAGACCCCTGCAGTGTAGGGGGTAAGGCAACCATTCAGGGGGACCCCATTAATCCCAAGACCAATGGATATCTGTGAGACGTCATGGTGCCTCATCATATTCTACAAAGGGGGGGCATCTTTTTGCTTAACGCCACTGTATGTCTGTCTCTATTTGCTATGGAACTGGCCTGTTGAATGATATACACGCCTGTTTGCTGAAATGGTGGGATATATTTACTAAAATGCATCACAACGCAGCGCAGCCACAAAAAGTTACTGTGCTGCATTGTTCAAAAGGGAGCAGGAAAGCACCTATCTATAGAAAGGTGAGTGCCATGAACTCACCTTTGCACCTTAGTGCAAGAGTGTGTGTGTATATGATGTCTAGCATAGATTTGTATAATCGAAAGGAACCATTCTAGTACAAAATACTATGCTTAGAATAACTTTTAAACTTTTCCTGCATTGTATGTGTGCTGTATTGTTCAGGACACATGCAAACTGGAAAAGAATAGAGAAATAAACCAGTAACGCCAATGTCAAAACTGCATTATTTTTTTGAGCAATACCCAGTCTACTTTTTTTAGTAGGTTTGTGTCAAATGCCACGGGTGGTTGTATGGGAATGCCCATGTACCATCTATGTAACGTTCTCTTGAAGTTAAGTAATGCAAACCAGAGTTAGGCACTGCTTTGACTTTCCGTGCAAAACAAGGTTTGTACTTGAAAGAACATTTCAAAGAAAACGCTGATTTGCATCGCTTTTGTGACACATAGATGGGAAAAGATGTTGGTAGATATACCACGTGGTATGTGGTTGGGCAGTGTAATGAAGAAGCACAATAGAAGGTTGTTTGCTACTCTCCAAGAACTAAAAGATCCCTGTATCGTGATAACATTTCTTTTTGTTTTTGAAAATTCTAGATGAATGCAAAAGAGATCTGACCTTATCTATTTTCTAGAGTCGCTCTAAAGTCTCCGTCAAATTAAAACAGGGTGTAACTTTAATGAATGTAGCATTGAGTGGGAGGATATATTTGATTATTTACATATACGTAGTTACCTCGTTCTAGAGTGTGAGGGGGGTTGGGAGAGGAATTTGCCTCTCTGACTTCCAGCTACCCCAAACCATTCATGAGATACTTTCTATAGTTATACACCTGGCCACAACTGAAAACAAGTAAATAGAACTGGAATAGATATGTATTTGTGTGGAAGTAGAGAACTATAGAATAATATTGGTGTAGGTTAAAAGATCAGTTAACAGTTGCACTGTCAAGCCAGACCTACACATAAATGGACATTAATCACTGCCCTTCTCCCAGCTGTGCTATTGACTGAGAAAAACACCATACATTATCTAGTTATCTAAGACACTTTATTAGCATTGCAATATTGTTTGCATGTCCTGGAAAGTTCAAGCTCAGGCAGCTGGATAAATAAATAAAATGATTGTGTGGAGAGCAAGCACCTTTTTTGTGGAAGCACGCAATTTCTGCCCAATAACAACATGTACTCCTGGCTCCTAGCAGGTGGAGGGAGCCAAAGTCCCTCTATAGTGGCAGTCACATAATTGTGTGATGACAGCTTCACTGTAAAACCAGGCCATAAACTTTTTCACAGTGGAACAGAAAAAGTGGTACATGTCCTTATAAAAAGCCAGCAAAGTAGTTATTTGCTCATTACATTAATAGACCTTAAGTTCATGGAGTTTTGCCCACTCCGCTCTCCATGTAGAGAGCAGGGTTCCAAAAAACTCAGAGTTTTCCTCTAAAGCAGCTTACATTGGCAAGCGCGAACAAGGAAAACCATACTCTGGCCCTCCTACCGGCAAGGTTTTTCATCACAGGCCGTCCCTACCGCTCGCGTTGAGAAACCCGCTGCTGATGTTGAGGAAGCTGTCACTTGAGTAGAATATCCACTCGAGTGGCAGAATGAAACAGCACGAGCAGCGTAACCTACCGCACTCTGCCACTTGTGGAACTCCATGGAGCATATCGAGTTTTCCGGCACTTTGCAGGGCTCCACGTAGCAGAACTCTGCATACTCCGCCCAGGACTATTCATGTCCTCTGCTCATGTGTGAAGAAATGTTTTTTTAATTGTGAAAGGATGGTTCCATCTTACCTTCCTAAATAGCCAAGCCAAACCTATTCTTAAATTAATAAATGAGCTCACATATCTGCTCTGTCATATTTTGGACTCTGTGTAAGGTGGATGAAATAATAATTGGAAACCATTTGGAGCAACAGCATCTTCTCCAATAATTACCATCTGGTTTCCTGCCGGGTCATGGAATGAAGCAGTAAGAATCAAGTCTTTTCCCAAGCAACCTTGCAAAAAATTGCAAATTTCAAGAAGACTGCCACAATTTACAAAACCATTCCTCCCCAAAAAGGCATAACCTTAGCCATAGTATTCAGTTCTCCTGCCTCTCAGAGGTGGTCAAAATATCAGCCCTCCGACACACAAACACATGCAAAGGGGCACTATAATTAACGAGGTAAGAGCAAAGTTGAGTTTATTCGCAGGCAGAGGCTCCGCAGCAGCCAACATAGGACAAGGCAAAACCAACTGACTCTCAGAGAACACAGATAGGAGTATTCTTAATTAGGTATGGAATGCACACATGTAAGAAGAACTATACGCTTTCCATAGGTCTGAATCGTCACCACACACCACTACATCATCCTACTTCCTTTTTTTCTTTCATTTAAATGATCAAAAACATGGGGAAAAAAACAAAAGCGAACACAAGGAAAAAGGAAAGGGGAAAGAACAGCAGAGGAGAACACTGGGAGAGTAGAAGAACGGAACGGGGAGCAGAGAACAAATGAAACATCACAGGAACTGTGCGACCAGGGTTTTCGAGAGAGCTAACAAAACATCACAGGGGCTGAGTGTCGTCAGCTGCTTCTACGCAGCTCTGTAGGTACACACAATATGGGACATGTTCCACCAATTCTTGTTGTTGACCCAGATGGCATTTCCACACACTTTGTTGACAACCATGGGCTCAGAGTATTTCACATCACCTTTTTTGCAATGAACAGGGATCTAGAGTCATACAACTTGTAAATGTAAATGTAAATGTAGGATACTTGTAAAGCGCACAGCTGCCAATCACCGTGGTGTCCCGGTGCTGTATAACGCTGTGGAACCCTTCCTGGCTCTCCCTGTGAGATGCCCCTCCTGGGCACCCCCAAGGTGAAGCCAGGCATCCCAGTGTTGTAGGGGCCGTTGTCGAGATTAAGCAAGCTATTGCCCAGAGTTGCAGCGTGGGACCCCATGATTAGAGTAGGCGCCGAGGCGAGAATTATCGAGTCCGTAGACAAATAAGCCCAAGACCCTGCCGCGTCGGGAATTGAACCATGGTCCCGGGTCAGACCTCTGCATCAGGGTCTTCCCTCTAACCATTGAGCCACACTCCTGCACACTCAACTTCACAATAACAAATTTCAGCGGCAGAGACCTTTTCCTTGAATCAAAATAACTCAGTTGACGTTGCTGTGCTTTACCAACATTCTCTCTGACAAGCTCATCCACACCCTCAATAGCATTCATCTTCCCCCACCTGGTCAAACTTTAGAAGAAGGCTTTCCTATTCGTAACAATTCAAAAGGTAGGACTTTGGTTGAGGAATGTGGAGTGGTGCAGTAAAACCACAACATGGAACACACCGCATTCTGTATTACACATTTAGTAGCAATGACTGATTGTACACAATTGTTCAACACCCTATTCATAAGTTCCACAAGATCATTCATTTGTGGGTGGTAAAGTGAGCTTCTACAGTGGGAAATACAACCTCGGATCAAGAATTCTTGAAATTCTTGACAGACAATTTACAGCCCATTGTCAGACACAATGGTGGTGGAAAAACCTTCCTGCAAAAAAAACGTCTTTCAGGAACTCAATAACATATTTGGAATTCAGTTCACATAAAAACCGAACCTCTGGCCACTTTGAATTGTAGTCGATGACAACCACAGCATAGCGAGAACTGGGAGGTAAAAGGTTAAAGGGACCAGCTAAATCAATGACGACCTTCTCCCAAGGTCTAGACGGAATTTCAATAGGTTATAGGGGTGGTGTCCTTATCTTAAAGTTCTTCTCCACATTCAAACAGACTATGCTCTCACCCACAACAACATCCACATCCTTATCCATAAAAGGCCACCAGAAAGCTTCACGCAGGAATCAATCTTTCCCCACGTATCAAAATTCCATCCTCATCAGAAAGCCCAGGAGCGACTTTCGCACAAAAATTTGAAGAGAATATGGTGCTTTTTTCTCCATGGGCCAACCACAGCTCATACACTTCAAGACAAGACCCAGAACCACTCTTTATCTAGCTCGTTTCTCCATTCTTCCTCACTGACAGCACACATGTCACGCAAATCACTGGAGGCAATGAAGCAATTATCCTGGTCCTTGTCTTCATCTTCACAAGTGTCTTCGTCAGCAACAGGGAACCTTGGGAAAAAGTCTGCCCTACCATTCTTGTTGCCAGGCAAAAATGAAACCTTAAAGTCATACTGCAATACCTTTATAGACAACCTGGCAATCCTTGGTCTGTGTTTTTTGATATTACTCCAAGAAAGGATGGAAACTAAGGGACTGTGATCTGTGTGCAGCGTAAAATGATTTCTCCAAATGTAGGAATGAAACTTCCTAATGGCCTAACAACAGGCAAGGAGTTCTCTCTCTATCACAGAAAGATTAAACTCCAGACCTCTCAAGACTCTAGAGGCATATCTCAAAGTGCTCTCCACCCATCCTTTGGATTGATTGATGGCACTCAAACCAACACCACTGGCATCAGCAGTAATGGTGTACCTGACCTGGGGATCAAAGGGTTTCAAAACATTTGGACCAACCAAATGAGACTTAACCCAATCAAACACCTCTTGACAGCGATCGTCCCAAACAAAAGCTATGCTCTTCTTCAACATGTTGGTATGGTGGGTTTATTTTAAACACATATTTTATTAAGCGTTTGGGTTTGCAAACAAATTGTACCTTCCTGAGTATCTTTTTAGTACATTTTACATATCAAGTGCACAAGAACTCTTATGTTTTCATACAGATTCAGTAATTTTTCGATCAGCAGTATCATATGATTGTTCACAGCCAAGATAGATACGTACTTACAAACAGATCCTTGCATAACGGTGGATATAGGTATATTTTTAGAAAAACTTTTAGCCCTCCCTTAATACCCGTCCCTCAATACATCACACCGCAAAAAAAACATTCCAGTGAACTTTGCAGCTGTGATCCAATTGCCCCGTTCAAGCATGTAGCTCTTCGGGGTAATCACTTATGATACTGGAGGAAAGGACAAGGGGAGAGGGATGGGGGGAGTGGAAAGAAGGAAACAAACATATATGTCCAAATCACAGTAAAGTTGGGAATCAGGCACTATATGGTCATTCAGTGTACTCTGTGGTCCTTCCATCTCCTCTCCTGTTTCTGCTTTAAACAGTTGAGCCCAGTCTAGGGAGATCGGCTTCTTCCTTAATCCTCTACATTTATCATGCCGAAGCGCCTCTCCTTCGTCTATAGCCCATCTAATAACCTCCTCTCTCCATTTACCTTCACATGGTGCTGTGTGGGATTTCCAGCGCTGTGTGATTATTCTTTTAGCAAGCATCAGGGCTAATCCTGCAAAGCGGCGCAGTAAGGTCGCCTTCTTTGGGACAGGGAAAAGCCCCAGAAGACAGGCCTCTATAGTAGCCCAAGGAGAGTGCTCTGTAAGTAGGGAAAGAACCCATGTGACCTCCGACCAAAACTTCCCCAATGTAGGGCAAGTCCATAACATGTAAATGAAGTCAGCATCTTGATGAGAACATCTTGGACATTCAGAAGAAGCGGTGGGATACATTTTCTGTATTGTCAGTGGTGTGAGGTAGGCACTGTGTAATATTAATAGCTGTATTTTTTTTTGTCGGAAACTACGGGAAAGCCGCCTAGGATGTTCTAGGGCTAAGGCCCATTCTCTATCTTCCAATTCCCTTGCTAGCACTGTTTCCCATATTTACCGAAGAAGCAATAGTGGAGTACCCCGATGTTCCCTCGGTCCCCAGTATAACCACCTAACAAGGTGGCACCGATGAACCATTATGCGAATGGTCCTTAATAATTGGAAGGTAGGGGGCTCTCTCTGATCCATCAACCAATATCTCCGAATTATTTGTGTGATTGCTGCATTTGTGAGGAATAAAGTGTCTGGTACTGCGTTGGTACGCACAAATTCCTCATGGGGCATCAAGCTACCATCTAAAAATAAGTAACCCACCTTTACCGTACCAGCCTGTGTCTAGTTCCGTAATCGAGTATTTGACAATATTCCACGCCGGGTGGGTAGGCCACAGAGTGGAATGTTGAGGGCATATGGGATAGGAATCTTTGCCAATTTTTTCATCTGTTTCCATTAATGAATGGCAATATGCAGGAGAAACGGGGATCTCGCATTCTGTCAGCTCCAGGACATAGCAATGCCTAATGAGTTTCGCGCTGCTGACGTTCAGGAGAATAACCTATTTCAAATAGATTATGGCCAGCTAGCCAATGTGCCAGCCATTGCAGCTGCCCAACTATGCAATATGCCTTAAATTCAGGAGGCCACACACCGCCTGCGGTGCTTGGAAGCTGCATTTTGGCCAAGGCTAATCTATGCCGACCAGTTCCCCAAAGTAAACACGACAATAAGGTATCTAGCATTTTAAAAATCCATGTCGGGAGGACAACATGAAGGTTCACAAAGTAATATGGGAGTCTGGGCAGCATGACCATTTTAGTTACAGCTAAACGGCCTGCCATAGTTAATGGCAAGGTAGTCCAGAACAATTCCTGAGAGCGGAGAGAATTAATAGCTCTAACCACATTCCCATCTATAATGTCTGCACTGGTCATTTATATGTGTATTCCTAGATATTTGAAGGTTGTGGGTTCTAATTTGAACTGCAACTTTCCAAATTGCAAATAGGGTCTATTATAAGTGTCATAGAAGGAGTACGAAACAGACTTTGAAGCGTTAAGATTTAAACCAGATACTTCCCCGAACCATGAAAACACAGCAGCTATGGGTTGCATGTCCATATTCAGATCTTTAAAATACAGTAGCATATCCTCTGTGTAAAGTGATATAGAATGAGTTGTCGCACCTCTTGGGCTGACATATGGTGATCCTGCGCTCCAGGGGACGCTATTTCCAACTCTTCTATTCTGTATCCCCCGGATTTGAAGTAAGGTAGCTGGGTGCACGGTTCACCTTTCCGGCTCTAACCCGTTGTGAAATACCCCGACAGGAGCATTCATGTCCTTATATGGCCTACAATGGCTCTTAGGATAGGTTCTGCTTCACTACCACTTGAACCCCTTGCTGTTTGGTGACTTTCCTGTTCCACAATTTATTTTGCTGATTGTTGACATCAGCCCCCGGTCCATTTCCAGCTAGGGTCTCCATTTGGACCTTCAGAACCATTTTCTTCAAAGCGAATGTGATTCTTATTTGGTTAAATCCAGGTGCTTCCTCCTCTGGCTTTCTGAATTATTGTCCCCTTAAGAAGGGGAGACTCAACATCGTGGCACACACCGAAACGTGCGTCGGTGCTGGAGTCCTTGTTTGTATCTGCCGCCCCCTGATCTAAGCAATGACGCTAATGGGAAAATAATCATGTACAAATGACCTGTACCAACTATTGTTCTCAATTGATGATATGACACTGTGTTGAGAGTGACACCACTATTTACACTAACTGGCCATTTGTGGTTCCCCAGTGTTATCAACTTTGTTGTTGAAGGGGATGGTTATAAGAATGTTTATGTTGAGAGTCTGTTGAACCTATATATATTTTTAGGACATATGTGAATGTGTGTGTATGGATTGGTCTCTGTGAACGGGTGTGTTCTTGTTGTGATGTTTGCGCCTGGATTATTTACTGTTCTTGTTATTATGTATTAATCTTTATATATTCATATTTTCTGTGATCTATTTAATAAATTTGATGTCATCGATTTGATAATTTTGTGTCCTATTTTGTGGAGGATATCTTAGAGAGAGAGTACCCCACTATCACCAGGGATCAGGGTACAAAGACAACCGGTCTAGGAAAAATCCCTGGGTACACACTAACAAGGAAATTCACTCTATTTCCATGCCTTATCAGTCTAGGTATTCACACAGACGTATTCCCACCAACACGGCCCAATCAATCACAGTGATGGAAAATGGTCAATTTCCACACTAAAATTGAACGTTCACAGTCTTTTTAATAAAAAAAATACAAGAATATATATACACATAAGCAAATTAAAATTTCAAAGAGTAGTCTTTGAATCTATACATTGAAAAAACAGATATTCAAAAACAATTCAATATAAACATTGGACAAGCATAAATTCATGTATCACAGTTAATATATCAAAACATGTTAAAAAAACAGATATAGCAGACAGAAATACTATGTGATCCTAAGAAAAAAACCCTCTACAATGTGGCCTTTAGATTTCTTTGCCACTCGAATAACTAGATCCAATGGTCTTCAATTGATATGCACGTGGTGTAGTCAATAGTACCCTGAATAAGTTAGTATCTATTGCTTCCCAGACCCTACTTGGATTCTGCACAAAGAAAAAAAGAATGCGTTGATGCGTTTCGGTGCTGTGGACACTTGATATTGTAGCACCTTCTTCAGGACTGCCATTTCTTTGGGGTCACCGGCTTCAGGGATTACTATTTAACACCCTCCCCTGTGGGTATAGATGGATTTCACCTACGGGAGTTTATCTGGGCTTCTGCATTGATTCGTTCCTTCCCACGTGGAGTGAAAATCCTTCCTCTTCACTGATATATGACTGAAGAAAAAGGGAACTTTCCACTTCTTTGTAGATTTATGGGTAACCTTCCAATCCTCTTCTTTGACTGTATATGTCTCTTAAAAAATTGATAAAACTGTTTCTGGACGGGCATATATCCACATGTTTTCGTTGGGAAACTTGATTTATTCTTGCTTGCTCAGCGTTCGTGTTTCTGCTGCATCCTTTTCCTCATTCCGTCATGACGGAATGAGGAAATGCCGCGTCCTATCAGGGGCCCCTTTCTGTGTGAGTGGTTGGGATGCCATATGGGGCCATAGTTCGTAGCAGATGTTGTGCTATGGGCTCTAACGCTAATACAAACAGTAAGGGCGATAGGAGGCATCCCTGAGGTATTCCACTGTAGACATGATATGCAGAAGGGATGGTTGTCCCTGTCTTAGCACGGGGTGTGGGGTTGGTGTAAAGCAATTTCACCCAATTGCAGTATTCTGGGAGTAACCCAAATTTGGCCAATACGGCAAGCATATAAGGCCAACTCAGGGTATCGAAAGTTTGACGTACATCTAGTGATAAACATTCTGCTAGTGGTGCTGATGCAGAGACTACATGTATCAGGGTGTTGAGACGGCGAATATTTAGTGAGGTGCTGCCTTTGGGTATAAACCCACATTGATCCATATGTATTAATTTGGAAATCTAGGAGAGTACCCTAGACGCAAAAATGTTAATAAGTATTTTGTATTCAGTATTAAGTATTGAAAGGGGTCGACATAATGTGAGATCAGACGGGGTCTTATCAGGTTTCAATAAGGACATGACTAATGCCTCTCTAGTAGTGGGAGACAGCAAGCCTTCTGTAAGTTAAGTGATATAAAGTCGCAATAATTTTGGAATCAATGGCGCCGCAAAAGTTGAGTAAAATTCAAGAGGGAGCCCGGGGTCTTATTGCAGGCCAGTGCCTTTATAACAGTATGGATCTCCGCTGGGGTAATCAGGGCTGCCAATTCCTCAGCGTTTGAATCCGAGATAGTGGGAAGTTCAATATCTATGAGAAAGTGAGCAGTTGCTTCTGCCATATCTAGGAGGGAGCAGTATTGAGATTTGTGTAATGTTCCTGAAAGGTCCTATTTATTTCCGCTTGGGAAGTGACCACTGTGCGCTGGGTATTATATATCGCTAGAATAGGAGTGGGAGTTGCTTGGGGCTTGATTAGTCATGCTAATAATGTGCTAGCCCTGTCGGCTTCAGCGTGTGTACGAAGTGTATAGGTGTTCAAGTCAATCATTCTTAATCGTTCTAATAATTCTGCATATTTTATCCTAGCTTCTTGCAAATCTTCTGCCCCTTTCGCGTCTACTTGGGTTGCCACTTCTTGTGCCTGCAAAGTGTCCTCTAAGTCTGCTATGTCTCTGACTACCTCCCTTCTGGCTCCTACCAAGGACCCCATGGAGACCCCTGTATTGTTACTTTAAAAGCCTCCCATTCCAAAGATCTGGTTGTGGCTGTGCCTTCATTTTCCTCAAAATATGTGGTTATGGTCGTAGCTAATGTAGTGATGAACACTTGATCCTCGAAGTGTAAGGGCTGCAATCACCACATTGCGATATGCGTGGGTGCTCAGCCCCGATTTAATGTTAATTCCATGGAATTATGATCAGATATAGTTTTGCCCAAATAAGTACTCTTTGTAATGGTCAGGAATAAATCTGGTGTACAAAGGAAGTGGTCTAAATGGGTGTGCAGGTTATGCAGGTGGGAATATTAAGAATATTTCCGCATATTAACATGTTGTGATCTCCAAACATCAAATAGATTCCATCCCTGGGCCATCGAGTCAGGGTAGCAACTTGTGCAGTAGAGGTAGTGTTTGGTAGGGGAGGATGGGATCAGTCCAGATGCACTTTAAACACCGCATTAAAATCCCTACCCAATATCCATGAGTATTGAGATAAGTTTGAGGTAGCCCGAGATATCCTTGATAAAAAGGCTTCCTGGTCCATTTTTGGAGCATAAATGGAACCTAATACCATTTGTTTACTGTCTAGGCCCCCTGTATAAACACATACCTTCCTTGCTCATCTATCTTACTCTCGCTGAGAGCGTAGGAGTCTCCAGCCCGTATCTATATTGTAGCCCCTCTGGAGAAGGGGGAATACACCATTGCATCATCTGAAAATATTAGTAAAATTCTCTCCAACCCACCCTATGCCCAAAACCTTCCAACCCAGATCATCAGTGGACAGTGCAGCAGCAATGTGAACAATACAAACTTATCCCAATACTGGATCCAACAATGTAACTCTTCCTGACCAAACTGTGCAAAAAAGTTCAACATAGTACACTTTAAACAATTGCTTTCTCCAGTGAAGTAAGCTGTATACTCAGTTCACAACTAAAACATTAGATGGTGAGTGGGAGTGCCCAGGACAGGCCGGGCCACGGGACTTGTCAACCCTCCCTCCTTCATATATTCCAGACATTATATCCAAATTATAGTATTGTGTATACTGGTTAAAGAGTCACTGGAGCCACTTGTGGCCTGTTTGTTGGGCCTATATATCTTGTTCAATCTGCGGGGATCAAACTTATACTTTATGTACAATCGGGTCACCCCAATGGGTCATTAATGAGCTGCATGGTCTCTGATTGGAATAACGCAACACTTCCACCTGAGTCAGAGTCAGAATTCACCTCACCGGAAGGACTGGTGCTAATAGGTAAACGAGAAACGCAGAGGGCCTTGGCGGGCCGGAGGGCCTCCTGCCTACCTTCCATTACCTGCTGGTGAGGTGGGGACGGGATCCAGTGCTCTGTGTTAGGAGACCCTTTCTGCGCCTCCGGGGGATTTGTTGTGATTTTGGCTGCGTTGTCTCCGGATGTCTAGCAGGTAATGTAACTGGAAGTTCCTGTCTAGCCAATTCCATGCACTGTCTGGTGTTTCAAAGAACAAATAACGCTGCTTTTAAATGATTTTCAATTTTGCTGGGAAAAGCAATGCAAATGTAAGGCGTGCTGCTCTGACCCGTGCCTTGACATCCATAAACGAAAAGCGTTTGTAGATTCTAGCGTAATCTACTTGTAGTGGGCCATTGGCCCTTGCTGCCTGCAAACATGATCTCTGTAATTCAAAATCCTGGCCAATATTGGATGGGAGTTTGCACCAGGTACGATGTGTGGGGACTCGATAGGGCTGTTTAACCGTGAAATGTGCAGATATACCTGTAGTGGCCACAATAGATTTCAGCCACCCTACTATGTACATTGTTGGGCTGGGGCCCTCTGTTCCCACCAGGAGGTCTACTATCGTGAGGTTATTGCAAGGAGCCCAACCCTCTGCATCGTCCGCACAGGCTTGTAAGGATTCAATTTGTTGACACATTTGTTTTAACTGTTCCTCGTGATCTTTCACTTGGGGCATTATCATTTCCAAAGTTTGCTCTGTGGTCTTGACTTTATCAGCCAATTTTCCGTCATCGTCTTTGAGCAAATTGAGTTCTACTGAGATCGTGCCCAATTGTTTTTCAATTGCAGATAGGGAATCGCAAATCTCCTTCAGAATCATGTCCAGTTTTTCTACTGGAGGATTAAATGTGGCCCTCTCCTCCACCTGTCGAGAGCGCCCGGTTGAGGTCTCGAAAGGTGGTGAGTGAGAACCAGCCCTCCCAGACATTGGGGCTTTTCTAGTCTTCCCTCTTCCCATGATTACAAGTGGTCAGGTTGATTATGTAACTATATTCGGGCCCGCTGCTACGGCTATGTGACACAGTCCAGCTCACACTGGCTGGGCACCCGGCTTGGGGACAACACTCACCACTTGTGGGGGGGTCCACCTGTGTGGGCGAAATCCACCAAGTCAGCGCCCGGTTGTGACCCCATTACCACATCTCCGGATGGCATCACTACATACCAGGGAGGCAGGCAGGGAGAAAGAGACAGCCCAACGTACGTCCAATGTGACTGCCAACACTGCCCAGATAGTGTTTCTCCCAGTGTCAAAGCCTCGATGGACGCACCAAGCATCACATGTCACCGTAGATCAATACAGGACTCCTCTAGTCGTCAAGTTCGGACATGCACTTCTAGGCCTGAATCATGGGCCCTGCATGTGCACGCATGGTACCTCTAGGCTCCCCCAGCCCAGTCCTGTCTAAAGAAAGTTTGCTGCTTTAAAGGCCACTCCCACACGTCAGGCCCATTGCATCCCCAGGATCCACTACATGCTAAAATTTGGGATATTTTCCATTATAGCCCATCAGAGTGCCCATTTCATAGTCTGCGTGTAGTCAGCTATGCCCCAGAGTCTTTGCCAGCACTCTGACTAAGAGGGGAATGTCAGATTTTTAATGGATTAAGTGCCCCGGGACCAGAGCACGTCACTTTGTGACCTCCATCTTGGGCTGTAAGCCAGGCCCCCCCATGTTGGTAAGGTGTTGAACTCTTGGCACAAGTCTTGAATAAAATTTGCAAAGACCAATTAAAGATTTTAATCCAACATTTTCCATAGGTGCAATGCGCTGTCAACAATGGCCTTAACCAAACCTGGTCTAGTTTCCACCCCAAGTTCAGACAAGACATGTCCCAAATATTCCACCTTTTACTCTGGGAAAATACACTTCTCCTTCTTGAGCACAACACCCCTCTCTTGCATAATGTCTAAGACTTTGAAAAGAGATTTGTCATGTTTATCCTTGGACTCGCCATAAATCAAAACATCGTCCTGAAAAACAGCAACACCCTTGACTCCCTTCAACATATGACACATGATCCTCTGAAAGACTGCTGCAGGGGAGGCAAGCCTAAACCTCATCCTACAATATTGGAAAGTCCAGATAGGAGACACAAAAGGCATGAGATGTCTAGAAGAAGGTTCCAAAACAACCTGGTGGTAAGCCAATGCAAGATCTAATTTACTAAACCACTTTGAACCATTAATCATAGTCAGTAATTCTGAAATCTTGGGGAGCGGTGGGAGTCAAACCAAATATTTTTGTTGAGACTACGTAAGTCAACGCAAACACAAAGATCTCTATTTTTTTATCTAGCGACAACTAAAGGAGAAAGCCACAAAGACAACTAAACTGGCTCTATTATGCCTTTCTCACAAAAATCATTTAATATGTGCTCAAGACGATCTTTCAAGCTAAACGGGACACTCCTAAGTCTGTGCTTGACAGGAATAGCATCCTCCTTAACTTTAATCAGATAGGTAAAATACTTGATCTGTCCCAAACGTTCCCCAAAAACTGAAGGAAAACCTTGTAACACATTTTGAGTATAATCAGAAGAACAGACTATAGAAACTTGTTCCTTAGTTCCAGGCCGGCGCACCATCTGAAAAACCCCTTGGTGAAACCACCCCAGTATAGATAAACCTTTGATGGCAATATAGAATCTTCCTTCCCTTAAACTCCAAGATGTCCTCAAAAAACCCAGCAAACTCTTTCTTCTGCCCCTCATACGAAACAGGTGCCCTGTCAGGTGGTTCCAAAGTATGGTCACTCCATGTCACCTCAAACAAATCCTGGGTGATATTTTTAAATCTCACTCCAGAATCCACAAAAAGACACACTTTTTGTCACCAATCCCAATTTCAACATATGGATCAACACATTCGGAAGTGTCATCTACAATGACTTAATCATCACTCACCACCATCACCATGTCTCTCAGTTTGTCTTGAATATGACCAACGTTGTCTGAGTCAACATGATCTGCAGCAGACACATTCACAACAGCAGAAGAATTTACCAGTCCTTTGCTAACTCGAGGAACACAACCATGCTTGCTACTTTGGCAAACTTTAGCTAAATGACTCGTCTTGCCACATGACCTACACATGACATTCTTTGTTGGTCATATCCTGCCCCCCCTTGACAAGAGAGGGGTTACCACACCTGAAACACATATTGGGTTGCTTGAAAAAACTGCTTTCATTTCACAGAGAAAAGTTAGGTTTAAAGCCTTTTCTTCTAACTGCTCCTACAAGTTTATTAGATTTGTCCTCTAATTCTTTGACAGATGCTTTAGAAAGTTTGCTGCTTTTCACAGTGCAACTTGTTTCTTCAAGTGATGGATTCCTCATAGATAACAACTACTGTTGGATAGACTTATCTGAACACTTACTTATATACTGGTCTCTGACCAACGGTTCAGTGAAACCTTATGAAGCCTGCTCTCAATTTTCTAAGGGCAGAAACAAATGTGTCAATATCTTCCCCAGATCTTTGCTCCCTGTTGAAAAACTTATACCTGATGACAACTAAACCTGGTATAAAATCAAAATGTAACTCCAATTTATTTACAGCTTCAACATATTTGTCAATTTCCTCATCTCCCAGAGCTATTACCACTGGTAGCAGGTGTTTAAAAACTGATCTTCCTTCAAAACCTAGGGAGTGCAACAGTAGGCATTTTTTTCTTTCAGCTCTATAACGAGAAGCTCCTACAGCTCCCAAGTATGTCACAAATGCATCATACTAGTTTTTCCACGTAATGGGTAAATTACCAGACACTTTGAGAAAAGGAGGTGGTGGAGAAACAGACTGTACTGTGTGAGAAGCAATGAGAGCCCAAGGGAGCAGAATGAACTCACTGGATGGTAAGCAAGCTACAGAAAGAGTAAATAAACTATACAAAAAAACAAGCTCTGCTAAAATCTACAACCTAAACAATTAGAATGAATGTCTATGTAAGGTGTGCACAAATGCTGGCATTGACAAGGTGTGCGTTTCACCGTAGAAACAGACCACTGTTATACTGGACGCACCTGAACAAAGTCAAAACAAGAAGATAGCACAAGGTGTGTGTGTCACCTTTGAAAAAGACACACACAAACTGGAAAAGATAAAGTGTGTGTGCCACTATTGTACTGGACGCACAGAATATGGTAAAAAAATAGAAGTGTGCGTGCCACTATAAAGGAGAGACAGTGAAAATCCAAATATGTAGAACAATGTCTGAACAAATAAAAGACACAGAAGTCACTGACCGATGTAGCTGTTAGCCTTCCGCCCTGGAAACGGCAACTCTTGAAGACACCGATAAAGAAAACCAGGCCAACAAACTCTGATGGGCTTAAAAACGGACTCCAAAATGGAGCCCAATGCATGCACCTGACCTTTAAAAAGGAACGACGTCACATGGTGAAAGCAGAGCATGAGCAACCGAAAACCTTGCTTGCCTGTCCTTGTCTAACAAAGGATTCCTGACCCAGTCAAGGCGTCGCTGAACATTGGGCTGCTGCTACAGATCAAACATCTGTGAACTAATGGCACATGCGCATACCTTCAAGCATGAACTTACCTCCGAGCGGCAAAAAATGGCAAGGAGCACTTACAGAGTTCCTCCATGACTTAGCTGGTGACACTGCAGTGTCCAGACCTCCCATGTAAGACGAAATAAACGGCAGGATGAAATACAGCGCTTCAACGCGAGGCGTGGGAAGTCATCCTTGCAGTCCACTGCCAATCGTTGCCATAATAATTGTAGTAGGGAAGCACTACAATTATTGAGGTAGGAGTAAAGTTTATTTTATTTGCAGATAGCAGCCAACACCAGACAGGGGAAAATAAACTGACACTTAGAGAACCCAGACAGGAGTAATCTTAATTCTGTATGAAATGCATGCAAGCAAGAAGAACCATAAGCTGTGAGGATTCCACAGGCCTCAAGCATCACCACACACCACTACATTAAAATCTATCCATAATTACGAGAAGAGCTTGAAACGCATGCTTTAGTAGCTATGTTTTTCTTACGTTCAGCTACAAGAATCGTCTCCACCAAGGCTTGTCTACTGATATCCATTTGGAAAGTCCCTGTTGCAAACCAGAAATCACATACTAGCTCTACATTGTAAAGCACTTAGGGAGATATTCTCAAGAACGTGTGATAATTATCGCAAAATTAGCTTAACGCACCTCTTCACATCTCAGTCTATCGCTGGAAAATAACGCTGTGTTAACTATGTATTCCCAAGACGGCGGTACCATGCGATAGTCTCACAATAACACATCAAATGACTGCGTTAAAAGTAACGCAACACCTAAAAAATGCGAAACACAAATGTAAAAAAGGCAGCGATTTACCAAACCGCGATACAAAAATCAGTGATAACCAGCGACAGGCCTGCAAGTCTCACGCATCATGCGGGAAAATGCACCATAGAAGCAGAGAAAAAAAACTGTTAGATGACAATGTGCGAGTACAACCTCACATCTGTGACGTAGTACAAATGTCCACCGTCCCGCACCAAATAGCCATCTCCTCACAAACAGTGAGAGGAACAATCAACACCTCCTGCAGAGCAGACCATACATCACGTCAGTGATGATAGAGATGACCCCCAGGACAACCACTACGATGACCTCCAATGGTTCAGGGACAACCTCCGCACACCTCCTCCAGTAGCAGGACAGCCCAGAACCATTGAGGTGAGTCCTGCCCCTGCACATACCACACGGCAGGAAGCATCCACCACAACTGCCTCCCAGCACCTCACCTAAGAACACATGGCATCCCAAAACCATGTGTCATACTGCCAGAAGGAGCTGTCTGAACAGGTCCAGGTGGGGTTCCACCTCATGGCTGCCAAACTAGATGCCATACGTGGGTGTCTAAGTCTGATCAGGGACCACTTACAGTCCCTAATGGACACCCACAGTCCACCCAATGCCCTCCAACAATCTATCTCTGGCGTTGCTGAAGTAATGACCTGGAGATAGAAACAACTGTCTAGTCAGAGTGGCCACAGCGATGTCATCCGTCATTTGGGAAACATAAGGAGGGTCATAGAGCGGATGCAGGCGCAAAGAATGGCTGCCAAGGTTGCACACGAGAAAGCTGTAGATGGGACCATCCATGCCCTGCAGATCCTCATCATGGGAGTGATGCCACAAGACATTGCGCAGATGAATGCTGATGCTACTTCTACATCCACATATCCGGCCCCTGATGTGTCAGTGTCACACAGTGCTGCAGACCAAACACCACCATCCACATGTGAGGCACATGAAACGTCAGAGGACGAAGATAAGGATGAATCTACCTTAGTGGTAAGAAGGAAGCAGTAGCACTCATCTCCGCCATATGGCTTGTTTCTGCTTGATTCTGCCCTCTGCATCATGCCCTGGAATAACACCTTCCAATGTCCCCAGATACACTCTGCAACACTAACCTTGGACCGTGACATGGACTACCTTATGACACAGCAATCAGCCTGCGGACTGCACTTGTCCCCTTCCGTGTAACTTGTCAATCCCTAAAGAACTCTGGCTGGACCTCCGCGGGCCAACATTGTAAAGTGTTGTCTGCATGGCCCAGAACAAAGAAAGCTCCAACACTCCACTGAGCGTGAACAATACATACTAATACACAGATATATGTCTTGTCTATGATCAATCAAGTATGAAAGCATGGACGAATGTTGGGGCAGTGATTCCCCCTTACGTACATGTTGCTCATGTTGTGGGACTTGAGTCACAGGGTGCATCCCTGCATCATGGTAGTACATATTTTACCCCAGAAGAAGCTCTGTAGGTCACAAATGACGTCCTATATGTAATGATTTGGGACACATGTGAAACGCTGAAGAGTGGTGTTAGACCTGACATCATTGGCTTGAGTCTCTCCTCCATTTTTCTGTTTGCCTCTACTGTTTTACGATGTTTTGCTGGTATATGCTTTGGGCGCCGTGTCACTGCTGATCAGTGCCATAGCGCAAGTGCTCCCTATGTTAAAATGATGTATCTATTGTATCCATGTTTGGCTTATTTGGTTTACTGTCAGTCCCCAGTCTAGTGCACCAGGAGTGCCGGGGCTTGTAAATACAAATGCCGCTCGTGGGCTTGCAGCACGTGTTGTGCCACCCACAGGAGCGGCCTTGTAAAAGAATGTCTACGGGTCGGTCATTGCGAGACCCACGTGCAGTCTTGCACTGTCACGTCGGCTGCGCAGGTATACCTACTTGCCAGCCCCTCCAACCTTCCCTTAACTTCATGTTAGTCACCCCTATGGTAGGCCCATGGGCAGGGTGCATTGTAAGTGTAAGGTAGGACAAGCCTGACCAAGTTGGCATGTCCTGATAGTGAAGTGCCGCCATCTTAGTGCTTCACTATTGCGAGGTAGCCTGCTCTCCGTTGGATAGAATGGGCCGCCGGGATTATTAATGCTATGATCCTAGCTGGCTCGGAGAGTACGGTGCAATGTCGAGTTTGGTATCCCTGAGCTCGGGGTTTAATTACGCATCCGTTGGTGTGGATGGTTTTTGGACTCTGGGTTCGAAAGTAGTACTTTTAGAAAGTATCTACTTTCTTGTCTAACCATATCTGGTCTCTGCTGGTCTTGCGTGTGTGTGACAGGAGCTGGGTGGCTCCAAGAGGTCTGGATGAGTCAGTGTGGATGAGTGGGACATTACGTTGAGAGTAGGGGGAGAGTAGTTGTTGATAGCCTGCCTTGCCTGATACAATGCTGGCTCCACCTCCTGCCAAGCGACTGATGGTTCTGTGCCTGCCATGGACGATCCTAGCCCCACCTCCTGCCAGGTGGCCGATAGCTCTACTCCTGCCAGTGTCAATGCTGGCTCCACCTCCTGCTGGGCGTCTGAGGACCCAGCCCTGCTCAGTGAATAGGCCAGGTGCTTCTGCCTGGCTCCACCCACAACGGACCCAGGATGTTGGGAAACCCCCGGCATGGACAAAGGGATCAAAGACGGAAAGGGGTATAAGAGAAGGACCCCTGAACTAGGAAATCAGATCACTTCTGACAAGGAACCCTGTAACCAAGGACAAGAGGCCTGCTGATCTAAAGGACTGCCTACCCCTTCTGCCAAGTGTGCTGTTGTTGGGGGAATCCTGCAGTGCTTCTTTATTTTTGCCAAGGAACCAGGAGAGAGGAACTGTGTGTGTACTCTCACGCTTGCTAAGAAAATCTCCAAGGACTGGAAGAGTGCCAGTCTCCTGCCGAAGTCACAGGGCCAAAAGACTTCAGCTGCTCAACGTGCTATCCGCTGGAAGTGTGAGTCCAGCACCTCTGAAAAGAACAGCAATCACGACGACCGGACGCTGGGCCCGACCGACGCCAGCAGCAACGCCAGTGAGTGGGAGTACGGCTCTAGCTCCAGAGGACCTCGTGTCTGCACCGCTGCTGATCGCATCAACCATGTGCCCTTCGACGCCGTGAGCGCTGCTCACTCTGTGCAACTACATCATCGACAACGCCTGCTGAGGCCCGAGCGACACCGAAGACGCGACGCCGGAGTGCTCGACGCCGCTGATCATCGTGTGCTTCATTTTCCTAAGGTACTGTGTTGTTGGGGGGTCCGTGTGACTCCAGGCCCGACGTAGCGCTCCTCGCGGTCGACGCCGAACCTGTGGATTAACTTTGCCTCGACGTTGTGTAACTCCCGTGTGAGTTACCCTGTTGCTAAGAACTGTGTTTCCAAGAAGAAGATTTGCTTGATACTAAAAGACTTTTGTACTACAGAAGAAACTACCTTTGAACTATCCTTTTTCCTTCCCGAACATATTTATTCCGATTGTGTACAGTTTTGCCGTTATTTGGTCTTGTGCTAAACCTTATATAAAGATCCTTATTTTTATAATACTACGGTGTCGTGTCCATTTGTAGTGTATTCACTGTGTTACTGTATGTGGTCATAATTGCTTAACGCACAGCCTCTGAGATAAGCCTGTTCTGCTCTGCCAAGCTACCGAGGGGGTGAGCAGGGGTTATCAAAGGGTGTGATCCCCTTGCCCTGACTAGAATAGGAGTGTCCCTATTTGTCAGAAGTGTATACCTCTGCCAACTAGAGACAACCGGTTCTAACATTGGTGGGTCAGCGGTGAGGATTTGGACTTTGCATTTATGACCCATGTACAGTGATTAGTGTGCGCTACATAGTGAAAGCAGACCATAGCGCAGTCACAATCCGATTCGGAAGGATCCTATTTTTGCTCTCCGCTTTTCTGAAACTTGATTTTCTGAACACTGCCAGTTTTAGCCATGAGTGACAACGGAGTCACTGCCCCTGCTATCGTTGTTGTGGAAGAGTTCGAGAGGAGTAAGCTAAAGAAATACAAGAAAGATGAGCTGAAACACTTTTGCAGCCAGTTTGAAGTTCCTACCACCGGCCTCTCGAGAAAAGATGATTTTTATAAAGCATTGCAGGCCTGGTGGGAATCGAGAAATCCCTCTGATGTGGTGGTGGTACCCACAGAGGAAGGGGATGAGGAGGTGCCAGTGAATGGACCTGCGCCCTCTCCCGGAAGCAGTGTTTCCTCCAAAGGTCTTTCCCCTGAAGAAAGAGAAGAAAGGGCGAAAGAGCGAGCTTACAACATGGAGATGGCAAGGCTAAAGATAAATGGGCAGTTGGAGTTAGAAAATGCAAGAGGTAGAAGGGAAGCTGATTTAGAGATCAAAAAGTTGGAGTTTGAACGAGAAAAGTTAGCTTTGGAGCGTGAAGCCAGGTTGAGGGAACTGGATATCCAAGCTAAAAAGTTAGAGTTGAATCCCTCTGGTGGCAGCATTCCATCCGAGCCTGCAGAAAGTAAGTTTTACTTCCCGAAAGATGTGATCAAAGATTACAATAAGAATGAAGATATTGGTCAGTGGTTTAAAGCATATGAGTTAGCATTGTTGGCCCACCAGGACCCTGAGAGAAGGGGAGCGGGGTTGTGGGGTCGCTTTGTGAATGAGGGAAGAGATACCCTGTTAGACATGCCTGTTGCAGATAGGATGTCGTATGCTCATATGAAAGATGCTTTAATGTTGCGATATGGCTTAACCCCCGAGCAGTACAGACAAGCTTTTAGAGAATGTAAGAAGTTGCCTGGTACGACGTGGGTTGAATATGTGTCTTATTTTTGCAGAGCCATGGATGGTTGGGTAAAGGGCAGCAAAGTGGAAAGTTATGAAGCTCTCTATGATTTGTTTGCGTGGGAGCACTTGTCTAATAACTGTTTTCCAGAGCTGCACCAGCACCTGATTGATAGCAAGATATCTAACCCTAGAAAACTTGCTGAGGAGGCGGACCGCTGGGTCAGTACCAGGGTCCACAAGGGTCCAGTGGGAGACTCGGCCAAAGGTGGGCAGGGTCCCCAGCAGAAGAGTGGGGGGGACAAGGGTAAACAGAAGGAGTCTCAGAAAGGGCCCCAAAGTAATCCCCAAGGGAACCAAGGGAAAGGTTCCCAGCCTCCCCCTGAGAAGAAGTCAGGGGCCCGACGGGTAAACCTGTTCATAGGGGCCCCCTAACCTGCTACGGTTGTGGGCAGGTGGGACACCGGTTTTATGACCCCCAGTGTCCCAAAAAGGATTCGAATGCACCACCGCGTGCACCCCCTCGTCAGTTGGCAAGTGTAGCCTTGGGAGGGGAGGAGATGGTTGTCCATGGTGGGAGGGGTCCCGCAGAAATGTCCCTGGTCTCGCTAGGAGACATGCAAATGGTCCCTCCACCCCCTCTGCCTAGTAACACTAGTAAATATAGGCAGTGGGTGACCATTAATGGCCATAGAGTGGAAGCCCTCAGAGACACCGGAGCGAGTGTGACAGCTGTCAAGTGTCACTTGGTGTCCCGAGAGCAGGTGGTTCCCCACGCATTCTACCCCGTGATAGCTGCCGATAACTCCCAGAAAGAGTGTGAGGTGGCTCAGGTTTCCTTTGAATGGGGGGGAGTTTCAGGTACTCTTCAGGTTGCTGTGAGACCCGCCATGCCTGTCGACTGTCTCCTGGGCAATGATTTGGAAGACTCCCCTTGGGCTAAGGTGGAGCGAGCGGCGCACTTGAAAATGTTGGGTGTGCCAGAGTGGGTGTGTGCAACCACTCGATCCATGACAGCGAGTAAGGGTGTTGATGGGGTCCCGGAGCCTGAAAGTACGGCCCAGGACCCAGCTGTGAAGAGAAGAGGCAGGAGGCGCGGGAAACCGGCCCCCGTCGTTCCCGTGGTCCAGAAGGAGGTAGACCCTGAGGGGGATGCCCTGGAGCCCACCGGGGAACAAATTGCCGAACTGGGAGATCTGCCCGAGCTGACCCACTGGCAGCAGGAAGGTGGTCCCTCCAGGGAGGAATTCTGTGCGGAACAGAAAGTGTGCCCTTCTCTTGTGGGCATGAGGCAACAGGCCTCAGCCCAATCCTCAGGTGATCAGTCAGGATCACATTTTGTGTACTGGGAGAACGATCTCCTGTATAGCGAGCCTAAGGCTGCTGAACCTGGGTCAGCCCGTGTGCTGGTGGTACCCCAGCGCTTCAGAGCCTTCCTACTGGGTTTGGCTCATGACGTACCGTTAGCTGGACATCTGGGGCAGGACAAGACCTATGACAGGCTTGTCACCCATTTCTATTGGCCTCAGATGCGTAGGGATGTAGACATCCATTGCAAGACTTGTCGCACTTGCCAGGCAAGTGGGAAAAGCGGAAGGAAGCAGAAGGCTCCCCTCCAACCTTTTCCGGTGGTCAGCACCCCCTTTGACCGAGTGGGTATTGACATTGTTGGGCCCCTGGACCCCAAGACAGCCCTGGGCAACAGGTTCATCCTGGTCTTGGTGGACCATGCCACAAGGTACCCGGAAGCCATCCCTCTCAGGACAGTGACGGCCCCCGTGGTGGGACGCGCACTGATGGGTGTTTTTTCCCGGATGGGGTTCCCCAGAGAGGTGGTGTCCGACCGAGGCACCAACTTCATTTCGAACTATATGAAGTCTCTGTGGAAGGAGTGTGGGGTAACCTACCGGTTCACCACTCCTTACCACCCTCAAGGAAACGGGCTGGTTGAGAGATTCAACCGGACCCTGAAAGGCATGATTATGGGTCTTGAAGAACCAATGAGGCGGAAATGGGACGTCCTCTTGCCATGCCTGTTGTTTGCTTACCGTGAGGTGCCGCAGAAGGCTCTAGGGTTCAGTCCCTTTGAGCTCTTATACGGTCACCCGGTAAGAGGGCCTTTGAGTCTGGTCAAGGAAGGCTGGGAGCAATCTCCCAGGAAACCTCCCCAGGATGTATACAGCTACATGCTGGCCTTTCGGAACCAGACTCGGCGCTTCAGAGGACTTGCTCAGGCAAATCTGGAGGCCAGCCAGGAGGAGATGAAGCGATGGTACGACCGGAATGCCACTCTGGTAGAGCTTCAGCCTGGTCAGGAAGTGTGGGTCATGTCCCCTGTGGAACCTTGTGCGCTCAAGGACAGGTGGACTGGACCGTTTAAGGTTGTGGAGAAGAAGAGCGATGTCACCTACTTGGTGGACTTGAAATCTCCCAGGAACCCCTTGCGGGTCCTGCATGTCAACCGTTTGAAGCCCCACTTAGAAAGGTCCGAAGTGGGCATGCTCTTGGCTACAGATGCTGGAACGGAGGAGGAGAGTGAGCCTCTTCCTGGCCTCCTGTATGCTAAAGAGCAAGACGGGTCAGTGGATGGTGTGGTCCTCTCTGACACACTGACCCTTGAGCAGAAACAGGATTGTCGCCACCTGTTGGGACAATTCCCGGATGTGTTTTCCTTGGTTCCGGGTGTCACGCATTGGTGTGTCCATGACGTTGACACCGGAGACAGCCCTCCTGTGAAGCACAAGGCTTACAGGGTGACTGACAAGGTCAGAGCGTACATTAAGGAGGAGGTCTCCAAAATGTTCGCGTTAGGGGTGATTGAGTCCTCTAGCAGTCCTTGGGCCAGCCCAGTGGTCTTGGTCCCGAAGGCTGCAGCACCTGGTGCTTCACCAGAACTCCGGTTCTGCGTGGATTACCGAGGACTCAATTCGGTCACGAAGACTGACGCGCACCCCATCCCCAGAGCTGATGAGCTCATCGATCGGTTGGGAGCTGCCCGGTACCTTAGTACGTTTGACTTAACGTCTGGGTACTGGCAGATTGCCTTGACTGATGGGGCAAAAGAGAGGTCAGCGTTCTCCACACCAGATGGGCTATACCAGTTCCGGGTGATGCCCTTTGGGATGAAGAATGCCCCCGCCACCTTCCAGAGGTTGGTCAACCAGGTCTTAGCTGGACTGGAGGAATTCAGCGCCGCCTACCTGGACGACATCGCAGTGTTCAGCGCCAGCTGGGAGGAACACTTGCGCCACCTCCAGGAAGTGTTGTTGGCCCTGCGCGGAGCAGGCCTCACAATCAAAGCCAGTAAGTGCCAGATTGGGCAGGGTTCGGTGGTGTACTTGGGGCACCAAGTAGGGAGCGGCAAGGTTGCCCTCCTGCAACCCAAGATTGATACCATCCTGGCTTGGGCACTGCCCAAAACCCAAACTCAGGTGAGAGCCTTCCTAGGACTCACGGGTTACTACAGGAGGTTTGTCAAGGATTACGGTAACATCGTGCACCCCTTGACGTCGCTGACTTCCCGGAAGCAGCCACGAAACGTGATCTGGACTGATGCCTGTCAAACGGCCTTTGACACCCTGAAAACTGCAATGTGTACAGCACCCATACTCCAGGCACCCGACTTTTCGAAAGAATTCATTGTACAGACGGACGCTTCAGAGCATGGCGTGGGGGCTGTTCTAGCTCAGGTGAATGAAGAGGGCCGAGACTTGCCTGTAGCCTTCATCAGTAGGAGGTTACTTCCCAGGGAAACGAGGTGGAGTGCGATAGAGAGAGAAGCATTTGCTGTGGTCTGGGCGCTGAAGAAGCTAAGACCCTACCTGTTTGGGACTCACTTCCGGGTTCAGACAGACCACAGGCCCCTCAGATGGTTGATGCAAATGAGGGGTGAGAATCCAAAACTGTTGAGGTGGTCCATTGCTCTACAGGGAATGGACTTTACGGTGGAACACCGCCCTGGTACAGATCACGCCAATGCTGATGGTCTGTCCAGATTTTTCCGCCTTAGTGATGAGGACTCCCTAGGTTAAGGGTAGTTCTCCCCACATTTCAGCTGGAGGGGACACGTGTTAGACCTGACATCATTGGCTTGAGTCTCTCCTCCATTTTTCTGTTTGCCTCTACTGTTTTACGATGTTTTGCTGGTATATGCTTTGGGCGCCGTGTCACTGCTGATCAGTGCCATAGCGCAAGTGCTCCCTATGTTAAAATGATGTATCTATTGTATCCATGTTTGGCTTATTTGGTTTACTGTCAGTCCCCAGTCTAGTGTACCAGGAGTGCCGGGGCTTGTAAATACAAATGCCGCTCGTGGGCTTGCAGCACGTGTTGTGCCACCCACAGGAGCGGCCTTGTAAAAGAATGTCTACGGGTCGGTCATTGCGAGACCCACGTGCAGTCTTGCACTGTCACGTCGGCTGCGCAGGTATACCTACTTGCCAGCCCCTCCAACCTTCCCTTAACTTCATGTTAGTCACCCCTATGGTAGGCCCATGGGCAGGGTGCATTGTAAGTGTAAGGTAGGACAAGCCTGACCAAGTTGGCATGTCCTGATAGTGAAGTGCCGCCATCTTAGTGCTTCACTATTGCGAGGTAGCCTGCTCTCCGTTGGATAGAATGGGCCGCCGGGATTATTAATGCTATGATCCTAGCTGGCTCGGAGAGTACGGTGCAATGTCGAGTTTGGTATCCCTGAGCTCGGGGTTTAATTACGCATCCGTTGGTGTGGATGGTTTTTGGACTCTGGGTTCGAAAGTAGTACTTTTAGAAAGTATCTACTTTCTTGTCTAACCATATCTGGTCTCTGCTGGTCTTGCGTGTGTGTGACAGGAGCTGGGTGGCTCCAAGAGGTCTGGATGAGTCAGTGTGGATGAGTGGGACATTACGTTGAGAGTAGGGGGAGAGTAGTTGTTGATAGCCTGCCTTGCCTGATACAATGCTGGCTCCACCTCCTGCCAAGCGACTGATGGTTCTGTGCCTGCCATGGACGATCCTAGCCCCACCTCCTGCCAGGTGGCCGATAGCTCTACTCCTGCCAGTGTCAATGCTGGCTCCACCTCCTGCTGGGCGTCTGAGGACCCAGCCCTGCTCAGTGAATAGGCCAGGTGCTTCTGCCTGGCTCCACCCACAACGGACCCAGGATGTTGGGAAACCCCCGGCATGGACAAAGGGATCAAAGACGGAAAGGGGTATAAGAGAAGGACCCCTGAACTAGGAAATCAGATCACTTCTGACAAGGAACCCTGTAACCAAGGACAAGAGGCCTGCTGATCTAAAGGACTGCCTACCCCTTCTGCCAAGTGTGCTGTTGTTGGGGGAATCCTGCAGTGCTTCTTTATTTTTGCCAAGGAACCAGGAGAGAGGAACTGTGTGTGTACTCTCACGCTTGCTAAGAAAATCTCCAAGGACTGGAAGAGTGCCAGTCTCCTGCCGAAGTCACAGGGCCAAAAGACTTCAGCTGCTCAACGTGCTATCCGCTGGAAGTGTGAGTCCAGCACCTCTGAAAAGAACAGCAATCACGACGACCGGACGCTGGGCCCGACCGACGCCAGCAGCAACGCCAGTGAGTGGGAGTACGGCTCTAGCTCCAGAGGACCTCGTGTCTGCACCGCTGCTGATCGCATCAACCGTGTGCCCTTCGACGCCGTGAGCGCTGCTCACTCTGTGCAACTACATCATCGACAACGCCTGCTGAGGCCCGAGCGACACCGAAGACGCGACGCCGGAGTGCTCGACGCCGCTGATCATCGTGTGCTTCATTTTCCTAAGGTACTGTGTTGTTGGGGGGTCCGTGTGACTCCAGGCCCGACGTAGCGCTCCTCGCGGTCGACGCCGAACCTGTGGATTAACTTTGCCTCGACGTTGTGTAACTCCCGTGTGAGTTACCCTGTTGCTAAGAACTGTGTTTCCAAGAAGAAGATTTGCTTGATACTAAAAGACTTTTGTACTACAGAAGAAACTACCTTTGAACTATCCTTTTTCCTTCCCGAACATATTTATTCCGATTGTGTACAGTTTTGCCGTTATTTGGTCTTGTGCTAAACCTTATATAAAGATCCTTATTTTTATAATACTACGGTGTCGTGTCCATTTGTAGTGTATTCACTGTGTTACTGTATGTGGTCATAATTGCTTAAAGCACAGCCTCTGAGATAAGCCTTTTCTGCTCTGCCAAGCTACCGAGGGGGTGAGCAGGGGTTATCAAAGGGTGTGATCCCCTTGCCCTGACTAGAAAAGGAGTGTCCCTATTTGTCAGAAGTATATACCTCTGCCAACTAGAGACAACCGGTTCTAACAAGTGGGGTTCTGTATTATCTGTGACACACAGAAATGGCTTTTCGAATACGTGACAACCTAAAAGCCTCTCTGTACAGAGGTGACACACCCACCATCTATTATCAATTTATGAGATTGTTAGTACTACATGTTGCACTTACACTTGTCAGAGTGATGTGCTTGTAAAGAGGAGTGACATGCACTCAGGGAATGTGTCTTGGAATGCATGTATTTGCACATGCTGTGACTGTGACTGTGGTCATATGTACTGTCCCATGATTGCTAAGGACTGTGACAATGTGACGTGCTCATGTGAAGAAATTGTCAATGATAGTGTCCCTATGGGCTATTCCTGCTGCGGCTAAAGTGGGGTGTGGTCCACCTGCTTCATCTTCCTCATCATTGTCTGGTGCATTTGGCACTTGTATCCAGGGGACATTGGTACATACACATATGTTGTGCAACATACAACATGCAATGATCATCTTGCACTCGATGTCTGAGCTGTACAGGAGCCTTCCACCTCTGATGTCCAGGCACCTGAAACGTGACTTCAACATGCCAAAAGTGCGTTCCACGATGCCCCTGGTGCTTTTGTGGGCCCGTGTGTTCTGGGCTCGGAGGGGTGTCATCATCCAAGCGCAGAGTGCATATCCTTGATCACCTGTGACAGTGCAGAGAGACATGAGTCAATAGTTGGTTCTGCATGATGTGTTGGCAGACTCACTGGTACATTGGTGTGTGATATGTGTGACTTAGTGATTCGTGTTTGACGTGTACTGCTTGTAGCAAATGAGCAAATGAGCAAATGAGCAACATCAATGTGTATTACGTAGCCTCACTGCAGCTCCTCCCTCCCCTGAGCCAATTTACCGGTATGGGCAGCACGGTTGCATCACTTGCACTTCTGCGACACACCATTGACATGCCTGTCTGCGCATGTTCACAAGCCTGACAATGACACTGTGTGCGCTGCAAGAGGGCGCCATGTGTGTGTTGGCCTATGGTAAGGATAGGGCGGACACAGATGTAGAGTTCATGGCTGGCTGAACTTGCGATGCGGTTGAGGGTAGACCGTTGGCTTATGCTGCGGTAATAGCGACTCACACAACAGTTGACATGTATGATCCCGGCCCCAGAGCAGGCTTGCACTCCCTCATTTGGCCCTTCGGCCGAGCCCACACTCCGGGGGCATGCTACATTGCAACATCACGCTATAGAAAACTATAAAAATAAATAAATAAATAAATTGTCCATTGCGGGACGGGTGGCACCAACACTACAACAGGGACACACGCATTAGTTACTCGCTTGTCAAAAACGTAGCCACGCTCAGTGCCCCGGGTTGATCAAACATAAAACCACGAAAATCCAAGAACAGAAGTGAAATATTAACATCTTTTTGTGACATTTGTAATAAAGCTTGAAACATTGAGAGAACACATTTGAACCAGTTGTTGTTGAATGGTTGCGCCGATTGATGCTGGGGTGGCGCTGAGTGGTGCTGTGGTGGTGCTGAGTGGTGCTGTGGTGATGATGAGTGGTGCTGTGGTGGTGCTGAGTGATACTGGGATGGTGCTGAGTGGTGCTGTGGTGGTGCTGAGTGATGCTGTGGTGGTGCTGAGTGATGCTGTGCTGGTGCTGAGTGGTGATGTGGTAGTGCTGAGTGGTGCTGTGGTGGTGCTGAGTGGTGCTGTGGTGGTGCTGAGTGATAATGTGGTGGCACTGAGTGATGCTGTGGTTGCGCTGAGTGATGCTGTGGTGGCGCTGAGTAGTGCTGTGGTGGTGCTGACTGGTGCTGTGGTGGTGCTGAATGATGCTGTGGTGGTGCTGAGTGGTGCTGTGGTCGTGCTGAGTGATGCTGTGGTGGTGCTGAGTGATGCTGTGGTGGTTCTGAGTGGTGCTGTGGTGGTGCTGAGTGATAATATGGTGGTGCTGAGTGATGCTGCGGTGGTGGTGAGTGATGCTGTGGTGGCACTGAGTGGTGCTGTGGTGGTGCTGAGTGGTGCTGCGGTGGTGCTGAGTGATGCTGTGGTGGTGCTGAGTGGTGCTGTGGTGGTGCTGAGTGATAATGTGGTGGTGCTGAGTGATGCTGGGGTAGAGCTGAGTGATGATGTGGTGATGCAGAGGGCAGAAAGGCACAAAAAGCAGTCTAACAAAGGGCAGAAGGCAGAAAAATAAGGGAACAACGAGTCTAACAGAGGGCAGAAGGGCACAAAAAACCAGTCTAACAGAGGACAGAAGGGAACAAAAAACAAGTCTAACAGGGGGCAGAAAGGCAGAAAAATGAGTCCAACAGAGGGCAGAAGGGCACACAAAACGGGTCTAATAGAGGGCAGAAGGGCACAAAAACAAGGGAATAACAGAGGGCAGAAGGGCACAAAAAATGAGTCTAACAGAGGGCAGAAGGGCAGAAAAACAAGGGAAAAATAAGTCTAACAGAGGGCAGAAGGGCACAAAAAATAAGTCTAACAGGGGGCAGAAGGGCAGAAAATCAAGGGAAAAACAAGTCTAACAAAGGGAAGAAGGGCACAAAAACAAGGGAAAAACGAGTCTAACAGAGGGCAGAAGGGCACGAAAAACGAGTCTAACAGGGGGCAGAATGAATCCCGCCCTGCGTGTTTGTCCACGAAGATGCCACCTTTTTGTGCAATACCTCTACTCAACTGGAGTACTTTCTCAGTAAGTGCTCCCTCATTGGCTAAATGTATAGGGGCAGGTTTACAATAACTGGCGCATCCCCAGGGATGCGCCAGTTATTGTGCGCCGCAGCTCCGCCACCCATGGTGCGCCGCATCTACAATGCGGCGCACCATGTGGCAAAAACGTCACAGATGCGTCAAGCATCTGTGCCGTAAAAGCAGCGCATGCTGGAGCTGCGTCGCAAGTGCGAGGCAGCTCCAGCAATGCTCTGGGGGGCCCTATCTCCCCAATGCTGCGTCAAGCCTTGCGCCTGCTTCAAGCAGGCGCAGGGTTTTGACGCAGCATTGGCCTAAAAGTGACTGAGTGAAATCTTGTAGATTTCACTCAGCCACTTTTAGGAGGCGTTCCTGTGCAGGAACGCCCTCCCCTGCGCCGGAACGCCTCCTGATGGCGCAGGGCTTTACAAAGTGACGCATCTCTCAGATGCGTCACATTGTTAATACCCAGCACCATGGCGCATCTTTTGTGCTGCCGCTGCGTCACAAAAGTGACGCAACTGTGGCACAAAAGAGGCACAAGCGGCTTGTAAATCTGCCCCATAGTGCTTTTACTACACTGTAGCTGCGTGAAGGGCCAGAAGATGTGTCTCCAGTGACCATGTGTGCCTGTGCCTGTGTTACAGGCACACATGGCCACTGGAGACACATCTTCTGGCCCCTTACGCAGCTGCATTGTAGTAAAAGCACTATACATTTACCCAATGAGGGAGCACTTACTGGATTAGACAGTAGAAAGTACTCCAGGGCAAATCGCAAAAAAATCCGCGATTTCGCCCGAAAATTCGCGAATTCGCGGATTTTTTGTGTGATTTCGTGGGGAAATCCGCGAATTCGCAGAACGCAAATTCGCAAATTTCGCCCATGCTTAGTTTCGGTGGACAGTGGAAGGAGTTCTTCTAAGGCATGATGCAGAGGGCAGAACCAAGAAGAAACAGGCAATATGGAGGAGATGAATGCTGTAGACTCATTTCTCCCACCAACTGAGTATCAGCTACATGATGATGAAGACAACCACCAGGCCATATTCTCAGACACCACCAAAGTTCAACCAGTGAGTGTCCAGGAATGTCGGGGCACAGACTTAGTGGCACCGTAGCTGAAAGGGTATGCAGTCTGCAATGAGGCCTGTACAATGATATAGACTTTGCCATGAATAAATCAAGACCCAGTTACAAATGTGTGACCTACTTGCCCACAGTGTAGGCTGGAGGCAGCTGTCAGGAGGGGCCCACATCCACATGTCGTTGGCTTGCGATGCACAGAGTCAGTGACACCAGAGCAGTTGCGCTTTCTGTTGCGGTAATTGTGTGCAGTCAATTGCTCCCAAAACGTGTGGGAAGCCAGCTAAGGCGTAGAAGCCTTGCTTGGTCTCCAGCTGTTTCTGTGCAGTGTGGGGTACGTGAAGGTGCTGGTGTACCAACTGATGATCCAAGACAGGTGTAATGAACTTTGATAGGGCTGGCTGTAAGACTCCGCCAACTCTGGCAGTTGTTGGTTGGAAGGTACCACAGGCCAACAGATACAGCACAGCCAATAGCTTTGTCTGCAGAGGGATGTTGGTTGTCCACTGTGTTGGTACCATCAGCATGTGGGCAATGATGGTCAGGATGTGGAGGATGGCTGTCCTTTTGAGCTCGTAGTGGGCAATGACATCCCATGGTGTTAGGTCTGTAAGGATGGTACGTTTTCTGAAGGTCCGCTGACTTTGTCTGTGCTGCCTCTGTGGTAGACAAGGGGGTGCAAGGGGATCTGGGGGGGGGTTGGCCTGGGGGTGGTGGCGGTGGGTGTTGTGGCCCTCTTGGGGCTCTGAGCTGCATGATCAGTAGCTCCATGGCATCTATTGATCTTCAGGTGTGCTCTGGGCTGTGTTCCCTTTATGGTGCAGCTTGTCGTCCGAATTTACACCAGGTAAGAGCAGGTGTTAAATCCCTGCTGCTAACCCGCCTTATTGCCTGTTTTGTGATCTTATTGCCGATCTGGCTGGTTGTTGGGAATGTTTCAAAGTGGTGTTTGCAGCTGCTTTCACAGGAAAACTGGTGATATCGGCTGTGAGCACCAGCTTGTGAATGGTGTGGTACATTTATCAAGAAACACTAAAACGTAAAGAGAGGGTTTGAGGGAATGTTTAACACCTTGGCTGCTAGGGGGTTTTTCCCTCCTCTGCTGAAAATTGAAATAGTCCATGGATCATGACAAGGTCAGCTCGTCAAACGCACAGCGAAGGTAACACCCATGACGAGCTGACCTTGTCATGAGCATGGAAGGGGTTAAAGACCTGAGATGGATATATTCCCCATTCACATGCTACATACAAACCACGATGTCCACGGGTCTGTTATAACAAATGTACTAAATGACTGTGTGTTGAAGCCTACATCTATCTATAGTAATACAACTAGCAGCCCGTCCCGACGTTGTCCGGGTATGAAATAGAATGTGTGCAATGTGTGTAATAGGCAAGGGAAATTTATTTTTAAATCTCGCGGTAGCCAACATTTTTAGCATGAAGTGTCACAATAGTTAGGCATGTGTGTGCAGATACTGTGTGTACCTCGGAGTAAGAAGTATTAGCTGATGTCTCTAATCTCTAATGTGTATGTACTCCACTTTCGTAGGTAAGTGTGTGTGAAAGTGCATTCAGTTGTAAATTTCGTGTCCCCGCAGGCACGCTGAATCGCGTCATCCCCCGCTTGAGGCCCGGCTCCAGTTTTGTTTGATGTTGTGATTGTGGTGTAAAGTCATTGATGCAGAGAGTTGAATGGGTGATAGCGCGTGCTGGAGACGCTGCATGTGTGGGAAAGTGCAGTCAGTTCAAAGGTTAGTGTCCCAGCAGGCGCGCTTACTCGCGTCATCTGCCGCCTGAGCCCGGCTCCAGCCCTGGTTGATGTTGTGTGCCTGGTGTCAATTTGTTTATGCAGAGAGTTGAGTGTGTGACAGCGTGCTGGAGATGCTGCAGTTAGTGTCCCCGCAGGCACGGTCCTTTATGCAGAGAGTGACTGGCTGACAGCGCTCAGGATACTGTGCAGTTATTGTCCCCGCAGGCACGATCAGTCGCATCTGCCCCCGCCTAAGCCCCGGCAATTGCCACGCCCATAGGCCACGCCCCTTGCTCCCACGCAATTGCCGCACCCATTGACCTTGGCCACGCCCCGGGGCCAACGCACACGTTTGTTTTCCACACGCCCCTCAAGGCACGTTTTTTTGGGGGGGGATGCGCGTCCGATTGTTGCCGTTTGTCGCGCCCATTGGCCACACCCGTTGGTGCCGCACAATTGCATTTGCCGCGCCCATTGCCCTTGTTCAAGACCCCAGCACACGCCCCCAGCACAACGCACACGTTTAAGGAACTCTTTTTTTGTCGTCATGCCGCGCCCCGCCCACGCCCACGCCCACAAGGGACTACATTACCGGTAAGGTTCTTTTACGTTTCTAATGTATATGGTGGGCAGCTGTATAGCCTATGTCCATGTTCTGCAACTGTCCTTTCCAATGCTGTATTGGGTGTTGTGATTGGTGCTGTGGTTCCTGAGATTACCCGCCTCAAAGGTTGGGGCTCTCTCTTTATTATATTAGTATAGATATAATTGTTACATGTGGACCGTTTTTTCATTCTTTTCAGATGCTAACAGCGATCCGTCACTTGCAGAGGACTCGTATATCCCAGGTGACTAGGTTGTATTTGTTGCCAATCTTTTCTTACCTGTATTTGTTTTTCACTAATGCAGTAGCAATATTTATGTAGTCCTGAAGAAAGCCTAGGATGATTATATCCTCTCCGGCTGAAACATATTGACCCCTAGTTTCTACTCATAGACAGTTATTTGTTGAAAACTGTCATTGCACTGTTTTTAAGTTTTAGCAATGAGAGATACCAATTAAAGTTTTTCTCTCTCCCTGTTCATTTTTACCCACTACTTTTCACTACTTTGCACTGCACTCATCACTCCTACACAAACTGTATGCTCACATCTGTAGGAATGTTTATAGCGTGGTCTACTGCTAAAATCTGAACCGCATACAAACATCCGTGAGCTCCCCTTTCCTTCTGAAAGGGTTGCAGCCCTTAGTGACACAAGCGTGTTACTAGGAGGAGACCCAGATGATGAAGCATGTCACCAATAGTGAGTGATGGGAGTCAGGCATATAGGTTGCAGTTTCTTTAGGTCCTATGTAGGCTTCAACACACAGAAATGTAGTGCATTTGTATGAACAGACCCAGGGATCTTGTGGTTTATACGTGGTACATTTATCACCTCTTTGGCTGAGATAAAGGGCTGCTAACTTGGCGATAAGTCCTTGAGAATATGCCCCTGTGTCCTAGCAACTGGCAAATGTGTGGTATGAAAAAAGTACACAAGCATGGCAATGATCTTGTCTATATACGATCTATTGACTTAGACAATGTCTTTTAGTCATGGGGTTTGAAGCAGCACAGACAACTGGGATAGGAGGGGTTCGAGCTGCATGGTAAATAGAGTTTGAAGCAACACGGACAATGGATGGGGGGAGGGGGTTTATCTCCCAGACAGTGCCACAAAGCAGACTAGGTGTTGGAAGAAAGGGTCATCCTCCTGACAGGGTGGTTGGGACGGAGCTGTCACCTACAGCACTTGCTCTTCAGTAATAGCTGCCTCCTCCATTCACAAAGAACTTCACATTAGCCTTTATCACCCCCAGACATCTTGGGGCCTGAGCAGATGAAGGAAGGACATTCCAGAACCTGATGTGTGGTGGAAAGGGAGTCTAGAATTTTCTCTCAATTCAAAGCTGGTACCATGTGTAAATTTCGGACCCTGAAACCCACTCTTCAGAGCACTCCTGGACCTGCAGATTTTACAATAAGAAGGACTGCCTGAGGACTGCCCTCCTGCCGGAGTATTATAGATCTGTCTGAAGGCTGCCCTGCTGCTTGAATCCAGGAGTGTCTCCACAGGTCAGTCGACTGGCCTCCTTTTCTGAGCTGCAGACACAACATGCTCTCAACCTGCATCTTCATGTGAACAAAAGCAGCTTAATACATCTTGACGGAAGTCCTCGTATCTCTAGCCCCAGATCAGGTGCTAGTGGGTGCCTCTGGCGCTAGCAGTACTTGGGCACGCTTGTTTTTTAAAATTTGCGCCGCATTGACACAGCCGGCAGCATAGTCGCGCTTACCTGCTGCATTTGCATTTCTGCTGCTTTTAACCCCTTTTGTTGTGCAGGTCCCGGAGCTGCTGACATTGAATTTTATTTCATTTTATTTAAATCGCCCTGCTCGCCCCCACCTTGCTTCTGAGTGCGCGCTGGGACCCTTCCTGGTCGCACTGCACTCCAGGGTGGGACTTCTCTGCCCCACCTCCTGGCCCGCCCATTGCAGACGAGATTGGCTCTGCCTGGGTCGTGACCTAGTGTGCCTCCACCTTGGGTGAGGGAGCAGGCGAGCGGACTAGCGCTCGGCCCCTCCCGCCCTCGGCTCTACAAAATGGTCCCCCCTCCCAGGGAGCGAAGCGGACGGGCGCAGCGGGCGCGCCGTCTTCGCGCCGAAGTCGCGCCTAAGTCCAGCCCGTCTGCGCCCGTCCGCGGACGGACGGGCCCAGGGGCCAGGGATGCTGCCTCTGTAATCTCTTACACCCCCTTTGCTCTCAAGAACCTACAATCCTTCCCATGCTCTCTCCCCCCTGCCATCAGGGCTCGCATTTCTACACTTGGTATCGCAGGGAACATCCCTCTCCATCCGGGGTCGGATGCGTCACATGTTCTTCCAACCCCTACTGAGTCACACCTCCGAATATTATACCTAAACACCCGCTCTCTTATCAGACACCAAACCGACATCTTTCTCTTACTCACGGCCGAGAGCCCAGACGTTCTTTTACTATCAGAAACATGGCTCACTGACGACTCCCTCCCTGATATCCTGGCGGCATTACCCCCAGATTACTATCTGCTGAATGCTAATCGCCCTGGGGGCCGTCCCGGTGGCGGGGTGGCAGCGGTAATACGCAAGAACTTAAAAATCATAGCTACCGCTTCCATGATTCTCCCCGAAGTGGATAACTTGGTTCTCAGCCTGGGTACTGAGGTGGGTGCTGTCACCTTTATAATACTCTACCCCCCCCCACCCTATGCCCTCATTCCCCTCATCCTTCACTGAGCAGCTTGCCAATCTCACCACATCCTCCTCTCGTGTCGCCATTTTTGGCAATTTTAATTATTGGTTCCAACACAAGGATGCCGGGCCTCACGCCACTGAGCTATTTGAAGCCCTCTCGAGCTTAAATTTCACTCAACTCATCAAGTCTTCCACCCACAGTGGTGGCCATATTCTCGACCACATCTGGATTCATGGGGTTAAGTCCTCTTGCCCGCTGATCACTCCCTGTGTTTGGTCTGACCATTCCTTGATTGAGACTGTAATCTCTATCGATGGTCATACCAGAGTCCTCCCGCTGGAGGGCGGCGCCGCCCGCAAGTGGAGGGCTGCTGACTCTTCTAAACTGCTCTCCCATCTGTCAGAGACCCGTCCCTCCCTCCCTAACGATATCTGCATTAATGAGCTAGATGGCAACATCTCTCACTGGCTCACGTCAGCTAGCGATATCTTTGCCCCATTAACCAAGTTTCCCCGCTCTCGGCACAGTAATTCCCATAAGTGGTTTGACTTCCAACTAAAAACCCAACATCTGGAGCTACGCCAATTGGAGCGTAAGTGGAGGAGAGATTACTGTCCCACAAGCAGAGACACTTATGTGGCCGCCCGTAACAAATACAAAAAAGCCATCATTGCGGCCAAAACAGCATTTGCTTTCATGAGAATTCTATCAGCCCCTTGTAAATCGAAGGAGATTTTTAAAGTCCTCGATGAATTCACCTCTGACTCTCGGACGCTCCCAAACCAGGCTCCTACTCAGGAATCATGCAACGCTCTCAGCACGTTCTTCTTAGAGAAAATTGTTATGATTAAGGACACTATCCCGGTCACCTCCCCTGGCACTGATTCTGTCTGTCCCCCTCATAATGCACTCTCTCTTACACACCTCCCCTCTCTCGACCCAGAATCCCTGGCCACACTGGCCGTTCGTGTCAAGTCTGGCTCACCGGACGACTGCTGTCCACCATCCATACTACGGACATCTGCCTTACTTTACCTGACTGTATCCTCCCTCTCCTGAATTCTTCTCTCTCCTCTGGCACGGTGCCCAGCTCTTTCAAGGAGGCCGTCCTGGTGCCTCTTCTGAAGAAGCCTGGAGCGGACCCTGCAGTCCTGGCGAACTACCGGCCAATCTCTCTTCTGCCCTATTTTTCTAAAATTCTGGAAGCCCACGTCACCGCGTGCCTCTCACAGTTCATCGAGAGCTCCAACTTTCTTGAAGCCAACCAGGCCGGCTTCAGACCCGGCCACTCCATGGAGGCAGTGATCTTGGCCGTGTTGGATGCTCTGAGAGACGGCGCTGACAGGGATACCCCCCAGGCCCTGGTTCTCCTAGATCTGTCGGCCGCGTTCGACACGGTGGACCATGACATCCTTCTCCACCGTGTCGAGCAGGCCGGCATCCAGGGCCTGGCGTTGGCATGGGGCGAATCCTTTCTGACCGGGAGGTCTCAGACAGTCAGTCTGGGCACCTTCAGGGCACCTAGGGAGCGTTCACTCTGCGGGGTTCCCCAGGGCTCCTCTTTATCTTTATCTTCTCTTCAATCTATATCTCCGACCTCTTCTCTTTTCTCTGAGGCAGTGGGACGTCACCGTTTTCAACTACGCCGACGACCTGCAACTCATCTTTCCTCTTAACTCCTCTTCTGCTATTCCCAATTTTCAGGCGGTTATGTCCCACATTCTTCAGTGGATGAGCCAGAATCAACTCAAACTGAACCCCGGGAAGACGGAGCTCCTCCTCCCTGGTAAGATTTCCTCCCACTCGGGTCCGCACTTCTGGCCGGCAGAGCTTGGCCCTCCTCCCACCCCTGTGGCCTCGGTGAAGAGTCTCGGGTCATTATCGACTCCGAGCTTTCCCTTAAGCCCCAGATAGGGACGGTGGTCTCCTCCTGCATGTATCAGCTGCGCAGGATCAGGAAGGGGGCTTATCTCTTGACTCCCGAGGCCCTGATTCAAGTCCTCATGGCTTTCGTCCTCTCCCGCTTGGATTTTTCAAACTCTATCTATCACGGTCTGCCTAAGGCCCTTCTTTTTAGATTACAGATCGTTCAGAACCAAGCGGAGAGATTGGCCTTCGGGATCCCGAAATGGCAATCTGCTAAACCTTTTCTTACCAACCTGCACTGGCTTCCTGTCACTTCGAGGGTAGCCTTCAAGATCGGCTGCCTCACCTTCAAATCTCTAACCAGTCCCTGCCCTGCCTTCCTGAAATCCCTCATCAGTCCCTATTGCCCTTCACGTAACCTCAGATCTTCTCACCTCCGCCTCCTGGTTGTCCCCTTTTTCAAACGCTGCAGAATCGGAGGTCGGAGATTTGCACATTTGGCCCCCAAATTCTGGAACTCTCTTCCACCCTCGCTTAAAACCTCTAACTCGCTCATCCAATTTCGCAGATCTTTGAAAACATGGCTCTTCCCACAATCTGACTAATCTCCCCTGCCTCCCTCAGCACCAGGAAACCCACGGTGACAGAGCGCTCTATAAGCTCACCTTAACATAACATAACATAACAGACCCGTGGCTACCTCAGAACCGACACAGCGTGACGCAAGTCCTCTCCTTGCCAGATCCACACCAATGGCTTCCACAAAGCTCGCATCGCAGCTCCTAATCCGTGGCTTCCCGAGTACGACCCACTGTAGCACATTTTGACATAAGTGTCACCAACACAGCCCTGAACAGGTGGTTTCATCGACCCATCGTGGAGCAACGCATATTAATGCCAGTATAGTGGCTTCGACAGCATTGACCCAGATCAATGCATCTCGACGCAGGACCACGCATCACAGCTCCTGCTCGACGACTCCTTGACGCAGCATGCCACAGGCCGACATAGACTTTGGATCTTGATTCCAAGGACACAATATACTATCTCAGTGAGCCATGGTTGGGTTTGTGCTCATCCTGTGCTCTATCATGGTCAGCCTTAAATTGTGACGTTGTCCTAGACCAGAGTAACCAGATAATAACAATTGGTGCCATTTGCTTGAAAACACAATTTTCCCTGAAATCTTTCAAACAAAATAACTCTGGTTCTACTGATTCGATTTTTGGCATTTTGGTCTCATTTTATTTATCACATTTTGCTCTATTTTTGAACTTGTGTGGATTTTTTTTAGTGCTGTGTTACCACTTTATTACTTCTTGTGTGTTGCATAAATACAATATACAATGCCTCTAAGTTAAGCCTGACCACTTTTGTGGCAAACTACCAGGAGGTGAGGCACAGGTTAATTTAGGGAGTTTTGGTAGTTCACTTCAACAAGGATTGGGGCTGTTGCTTGAGTAGGGTTTCACCCCTCCTCAACCAATAACCCAATTTGTCATAGTGCCTGTATCATAGTAGGAGCAGCTGATGAACATCAATCAGATAAACCAATCAGCACTTGGTCCATACTCTATACGAAAGAAGACAAAGTAAAGCCAGCATGCGCTTGCCAGTTAGAAGGCAGCAAATAAGAGTGACAATGAAGCCACCCAAGTGGTAAGCGATTTAGGCAAGTCCTACAAACTGTGCAATTTGACATAACATGCCAATATGGTCAGGGCTGTTATTTTCGATCTGTTGTTAAAGAAAAATTATGGAGACAACAAAAAAGACCTGCTGACATCCAAATCATGTAGCTTTGTATATTCTTCGTAGTATAACAGTTGAGGATTTGTGCATGTATATGTTTGTGAATCAATAACAACGTGCAGAAAGTAGTTTTACCCCTGAATATACATGTGTACACTGACATTGTACTATAATTTTGAAACAAATTTCCTATGACAAGTAGAAGTGTGTTTTTCGGACTCTTATTAACCTTGCCTCAATTTCATCAATATGCGAGTGTTCTTTTGAGGGATAATGTTTGGGGTGCAAGATTTGTGATCACCCTGTGCCCACATACCCGCAATCTAGTAAAACAGGTGGCTCCTGTCATTATGAATGTGTGTCTAGTTCGGGGCTTTCATTCAAAAGTTAATGCAGACTCAGAATTGCTGTCTTATTACTTTTCGTTTGAACCAGCATATCAATGGCTTGTAGTGCATTTATGAATCACCTCCTACTCCAATGTAGCGCATTGGAGCGCTTGTCTACATTGGTTGCAACACTGTGTAGGGTGTGTGGTTGGAAGGGTGTTTTTAAAAAAATCCTAATTGGGTAGTTTTTTCATGTTGTGCTTGATGACCACTCGCATGCGATTATGATGTTGAAGAACGCAGCGTATAACAATGTGATGGATGAAGAATTTTGAGAGAAAGGCAGGCCATTATATGGTTTTGAGTAAGCTGCTGGTAGTTTTATTATATTTAAATATAGTTTCTTATCTTGTTAGTTCTGTAAATAACGACCTTCTAACTAATAAAGTAACAACACCAACTTTATTTTTTGCACCGGGGAGTTCCAGATTCTTAGATGTAAACTAAATGATGGCTTGAGAGCAAACGTTTAAAAATAAAATGCAACGCCTCACAGCCTGCTCTGTCTTAGGGTGCCTACCCTAAATAAGGTACTACATACCTGTGTCCATCAGGGTTTTCAACTAGTTCTATTTATTTACACACTCCTAGAAATCTCACCTGCTCGAGAAATTCTTTGATTTGAATATCCTTCTTTCTCTAGTTGGATGTAGACTTGTATCTCTCAGATGAACTTCTCTGGGTAGTTACCTTCATCATTTCCAAGGAACAGTTCTTAAGAGGATGTAACTCACTGCATCTGCTGATCTATGATAGTCTTGAGCAAAGTTCCATGGATATCTAAAGCAGTGACTATGCAAGGTAACTTTGTAACCACATATTATACTTCAATAACAATATGCAAAACACTTTCACATATATCCCTTGTTATATAATTTATTAAAAACTGTGTATGCACAGGGGGCACAATACTGCGTTTTGGGTGGCCTAACTTTCCTACTCTCCCGCTGCCGTCCTGGGTTTGAAGCTGTGCCCTATCGGCGGTGCCCCTACCCCCCTGCGTGATCTGGTCTCTGCTACTGGGGTGATTGGAAAGGAAACCTCGACCGCCCGCTGCCTAATATAACTGTGGCTTGGGCTGGACATCCCCTCCTGCCCCCCTACTCAACCTCCTGACTTGCACTGGCGCTCAGCGGAGGGGCCGCGATGCTACAGCCAACACTCTTTTGCCACTAACCCTACGCTGCCAGCCCCTTGAGAGGCCTGAGTTTGGGGGGTCAGTCACTGGATCAATTGTCCCCTCTGCTCCTGGTGGCTGCTTGGGGCCTCTTACTCTGTCGCTGCTGCTGCCCTAGTCCCACAAAGCTACACTACAAACGCTGGCCCCCCGCCAAGTTATGACACCGATCTGTCCCCCAGCTACCCTGCGATCTGCCTAACGAGCTGCTGAGTGGGTCCCTCTTGGCCGCTTGGTGCTCCCTCTGGGTTGCTTCTCCATAGCGGCCTCTTAGACTGCAATCTCGCTACGTGGCTGCCCAAACTCCTGCGCTGAGGACAGCCTTCTGCCCCCTGCCCCAAGGTCTCTTGGGAAGACGCTCCTTGCTGATGCCCTATTGAACTCGGCCCTGTCTTTACTTGCACACCTGCGGACACCTGGGCATTGAGGCTGGGTGGACAGCTACACACATAATTCAGCGACAACAAACAACAAGGCGGTATCTCCCGTGAGGCACACGGTCCCACATCACCACACCTGCACGGCTATGAGTTTGGGAAGGACCACTCGGCGACCCCCAAGGAGGTTGCCAGCACAACCGCAGGGGATAATCAGGGGTCGGCCTGTGCTTCAGCTGAGATGGCAGCGAATGGAGATCCCTCTGAACCAGTCACGCAAGCATTCATGGCGCTCTTTATGAAGGAACTCAAATCTAAAATTGGGTCCCTACGCAATGAGGTTCAAGCCTGCGTCAAAGACCTCCAGAAGGATGTGGGGGAGCTGGGAGACCGAGTGGATGACTTGAAAAGGACCCTGGATACTCACACGGAGGACCAAGAACACCTATGGCAGCGCCTGGCCACCTTAGAAGAGCAAAAAACACAGTTGATGGACAGAATGCAGAACAATGTCTTACATTCACCCCAGTACAAAGATCTGGGCCTAAATCTATCGTTTTTTTGCACTCCACACCACCCTAGGTCAGACACTGGCTATATGCAAATCAGCCTCGACCCTGTGCCTCATGGGAACAGTCCAGCCCGAACTAGCAAGCCATGTCTTTCCTAGACCGGAATCAAGCATCCAAGGACCGGTTTCTGGCTATCAGCCTTCTTCAGCCTGGATAGCTTGACTCCAGTGATGTGGAGAGCCTGGGACTCACATCTGAGCATACCCAGCCCACTCGGGTCCAGCTGTAGCCTTATAGTGTGCCACTGCATTCTGTCCATCAACTTTGTTTTTTTGCAATTCTTTAAATTAGTGTTTGAAATAACTGTTGTGCACACATATGTGGCACACTATGAGGCATCAAGTTGTTACTGATGCGCTTATCTGCTGTTTACTTTGTTTCTGTTTCCTAGGACTCCATCAGGAGCGGTTTGTCATCATGCAGCTGTAGCCTTATAACACAGTAATTTATGTTATGTGTAGTCCTATGTTGAATGTTTCTGGTTGTACATCTTGTTAAGTGGAATTTATTATTTTTCCCCCTCCCTTATGCTCCGTCCTGTGTGGGTACACCAGGGCGTATTGTAAGCAGGCCCAATGATGAAGCATGTCACATACTTCGGTATGTGAGTGAGGGCAGTTTTTCCAAACAGAGCGATTTGCCTGCTTGGGATATTTATGTTTATGTTTTTGTGTTTTGCTTGTGTGGTCTACTCTATTCACCCCCTTCGTGTGTGTACATTTGTGATTCATGGGGTCAGGGGTGGTAGAGTTTAAACTTATAGGACCCTCACCCCTTTTCTGTGTTGAATATTCTGTCTGGCACGCTCACACCTCACAATTACACAGTTTGTTTTGATGCTTCAAAACGTTTTTTATTAATATTCAGAAGGGAGAGCAAAAACGCAATTACATCATGTTATTCAGTGCAATACTGTGCAGACAATTCAAGGCATCACAAGTAGGGAAATGATAGCAAGAGCTCCTGGGCCCCATATTATCTCAATCAATGTTAGCGTGGCAGTCCTTGGCTGTCCGTAGTCCCTGCCTTGCATATTCCTGACTTATCTTACCAGTGGTATACAACTGCAACAGCTGCACTCGCGTCTATGACTGGCATCGTAGAGCTTCGATTTTCGAGTAGTAATGGCATGAGGCTACAGGGCAAAAACACCATCTAGCAATTGAGCATTCTGTTTCTAGTAGACATGCCTAGTTTGAGGTATGATGCAGTAATGTTTCCATACACTAGAGATTATGAATAGCTTCGCGAATTTGGTTTCCCGCAGCTGTAGGCGCGCCGTGAGTAGTTCCATTGCAACTGTTTGCCACAAGCGAGTGACCCATACATTAATGGAAGGCGTTTCTGGTTTCTTCCAATATATTGCGACAGTTTGCTTCGCAGCTCCCAGCATGTGAAGACTGAGGTGTCGATCTCGGCGGGTCATTGCTCACATATTCACTGGCTTAAGGCCAGGATGAGAACGAGCGGACTCTCAGGTTACGGGTAGCCTAACACTCGTTTAATATGGCTAAGGACCACTTTCCAGTATGTAGCAAGGAGAGGGCATGCCTACCAAATGTGAAAGAAATCCCCAACCGCTTGTGTACAGCGCTAAAACAGGGAGGATACATAGGGGAACATCTTTTGAAGTCAAAATGGAGTATAGTACCACTGGGTCATCACCTTATAAGCAGATTCCTGTTGGGGGATGCTATGGAAAGTTTTGGAAATGTCTCGCCAAAGGCGTTCCCACTGAGAGGGAGTGATGTCGGCATCCAATACGGATTGCCACTGCCGTTGGTATGGATGAAGATCCAAACGGTGCGAGTGTTGGAGAATCCTTGGCTGAGCTAAAGGTGTGCGCTAGCCGTTCAAACGGCGTAAAAGGCCGCGTGGGCACCTGTGATAAAGAAGACACCTGTAGCCAATGCCGAAGTTGAATATATTGGAGCCTATCCTTCTCAGTTAGCCGAAATTCTTGTTTACACTGGGCGAATGTTTTGAGGTCTTCTCCGATAAATAAGTTGCGAATCGTTCTGCAGTCCTTATCTGTTCAGCTTGCAAAGTAAGGCGGGCGATACGCAGGAGGGAACTGTGGGTTGCGAGCAATTGGAGTATGCGGGACGGGAAGGTAGTGAGGCCTCTTCGGACCACCACTTTATTCTAAACCTCAAGGATCGTTTTAGTAGGACCCGCCATATATGCGCTACGGTGACACACTTATTTATTTTATTTATTTATGTCATTTGTAGAGCGCGCTGCAACCCTACGGGCATCCTGGCGCTTTAGAAGAGGTGCAACTAAGAAGTGATCAGCATAGGGGCAAGGATGGAGGAATGATACTGTTGCTCCTGGGGTAATTATACTTTAGGGAAGAGCCAGGTCTTGACCTTTTTGCGGAAAGGCAACAGTTTTCTGGTTTTCCTGATCGCGATTGGAAGGCTATTCCAGAGGTGGGTCGCTGCTATGCTAAAGGCTCTGCCACCCTGGGTTGCTTTCCTGATCCTAGGTATTCTGACAAGGTTAGTGGATGAGGAGCAGAGGGCCCGTGTGGGCTCATACCATTGGAACTTGTTTTGTAGTGGTTTAGGGCCCTGACCGTGTACTGCTTTAAAAAAAGGTACATAGAGATTTAAAGAGGATCCTCTGAGGCACGGGCAGCCAGTGCAGGTCGGCCAGTGCTAAAGTAGTGGAGGATCGACGGGCTCGTGAGAGTGCCAGTTTAGCTGCTGCCGCCTGGATACTCTGGAGTCTAGAAATCAGATACGCAGGTGATTCCAGTAGCTGGTCGTTGCAGTTATCCAGGCGGCTAAGAATGGTGCTCCTGACTACAGTTGTTCTAGTCTGTGCTGGTAGAAGAGGCAGCAGCTTTCGGAGGCCCAGCATTAAGGTGAAGCAGCTGCTCACCTGTTTATTGACGTTGGTCTCCAAGTTTAACTTCTTGTTGAAGCTGACCCCCAAATTCCGCACTGCTTTTACTGGTGTCAGTGGACCATCTGAGGCTAAAGGCCAGAAGTCTGCAGGCAGGCTTCAGGCAATTCTCCCCACTTTGCATTGCATGATCTCTGTTTTTCCGCTGTTAAATTGTAGCGAGTTTCTTTTTAGCCATGTTGCCATTTCATGCATGCAGGTGTGGAAGCTCTCTAGTGATTCCGCATGGGCGCCATTGAGGGAGATCATAAGCAGCGTGTCGTCCACGTAGTTGATCATGCTGATATCACGGGGCTAGCATGCGTGATCCCAGCGAGGGCTACAAGTGACCGCTCTATCCATGTGGAACCACACTTTCTCGCTTTCACCGCAGCCCATTTCGGTATAAAGCGAAGGTGGGATGCCCAACAATACTCCTGCAGATTAGGGCAGGCAAGTCCCCCTTATCCCTTGGAAGCATTAAGATTTTAGTAGAGAATCGTCGTCCCCCCCTCCCCCCCCCATACAAAGGCGATGAGCTTGTGTTGCAGCCTCTGGATCTGATGTTCTGGGATAGGCGTCAGCAGCGTTTGGAACAGATAAAGGATTTTGGGCAAGAGAGACATTTGGACCGTGTTGAGGCGTCCCAACCAAGAGAGTAGCAGGGCTTTTCACACTCGCAGATCAGCGATAGCTGAGTTTTTATATTCCGGCCAATTGGCTTGGGTCCAGGTAGCTCGATCTGGTGTTAAGTTAAGGCCTACGAAACATACAGAACTGGTCGCCCATTGGTAGGGAACAAGGGCTTCCAGGGTCTTAATTTCATCGACCGGGGGTGTAAGGTTAAGGGCCCAGGATTTTGTGTGGCTAATGTTAAGTCCCGACGCTTGCTCATAGAATTGGAGCAAAGTATGCACTGCTGGAAGCGAGTGCAACAGGGCAGACAAGGTAAGGAGTAAATTGTCCGCAAAGAGGGCAATTTTATGCTCTATACCCCCAAGTGCAATGCCACGGATGTTAGGTGACCCGCGCACCATAATAGCAAGTGGGTCCACTACCAGGGCAAACAATAGGGGTGACAGGGGGCAGCCATGCCTGGTGCCCCTGAGAATAGAGGTAGGCCATGTAATTTGGCCATTAACATGTACCCTAGCGAGGGGAGAAATGTAAGGGACCATGATGTGCGTTATCATGCGCGGTCCTAGACCTGCTTTCTGCTAGACAGCGTGAAGAAATCCCCAGTCTACCCAGTGGAACGCCTTTTCGGCGTTTAGTGAGAGCAGGCTGGCCGGGATCCCCCATTGCTGCGCCTTCCCTACAAGATGCTCCTCTCGCCGCACGTTATCTTCTCCTCCGTTGTTGGATAAAGCCTACTTGATCTGGTCCGACGAGGTAAGGTAAGTGCACGGTAAGCCGTTTAGCCTGGATTTTAGTGTATAATTTAATATCCGTATTTAACAAGGCAATGGGGCAAAAAGAAAAGCGGAGCGTGTGATCTTTCCCAGGCTTCGGTATGAGGGCTATTTCCGCCATTGCCATATCAGGGGACGGTCCGACAGTGCCCGTGAAAGAGTTAAAAAGGCGCGGCAGGTATGTTTGGAGATACGGCAGGAAGGTGCGGTAGAACAGGCTTGGGAGCCCATCGGGCCTGGTGTTTTTCCCAGTGGAAGTTCCTTGAGGGCACCCGTTAGCTCCTCCAGGGTGATTGGTTCCTCTAGGAGCTTAGAGTGGTAGTCGCCCAATAGATCCCAATTGCAAGCGTCGAAGGCGGCGGATATCTGATCTGGGGTGGGCGAGTCTTGAGCGTAAAGTGATGCATAATAATTTTGAAACGTTCGAAGCTTATCAGCTTTCGTGGTGGCCCATGATCTGTCTCCTAACTTAAGTTTCGCAATGTGAGCTTTGGCTGCCCTCACCCGCAGGCGACGCGCCAGTACCGTTCCTACTCTGTCTCCTCCATCGTAGTAGCGCTGCTGTAATGCAAGCAAGGCACATTCCACCGTATTTGTCCTGTGAGCCCTAAGCTGACCACTGAGGACCGCCAGGCGTTGCTTGTAGCTTGGCAATGGCCGTTCCTGATCCAGTTTCTCCAACGTTTTAATTTCACGCACAAGTTTGGCTTCATACAGGCGAGCTTCTCGCGCCCTCGCAATGGCAAGGTACGTGAGCACACCTATCATTGTAGCTTTAAACGCATCCCTCAAAACTGGAAGGGGCGTTTCAGGGAGGTCGTTAGTTTCAAAGTAAGATATGATGGCCAATTGGAGTTCTTCCCTATCCACTGGGTCCCTAAGAAAATTTGGCGGAAACCGCCATCCTGTAGGCCGTTTGGGGTATGCAAAGCACTCATGGAGGAGTAATTCCACATGTGCATGATCAGAGATTGATATGTCGGAGATGTCGGCAGAAAGGGTGTCCCCAATTAGCGAGTGGGACACGAAGAGAAAATCAATGCGAGAGTAAGAGTGGTGCGCGTGAAAGTAGTAAGTGTTACTGCGATCCTCAGGCGAATGATAACGTCAGACATCTATAAGGATCAAAGCAGTAAGGGAGTTTTTCGTTGCCGCCGACCCCATGAAAGGCACCCCCGCTACGATCCATCTCTGCATCCCAAACTAAGTTGAAGTCTCCCCCAACTATGAGGTCCGTATTCACTGGCCCAACCTGCTTAAGGAGAACCCTGCACAAAAAAGCATCTTGGCCCTGGTTTGGCGCGTACACATTGCAAAGGTTGAGTGTGCGAAGCCATCTCCTGACCTCCACTTTGAGAAATCTGCCCTCAGTGTCCCGTACTACTTTAATGTAGCCCTGTGGGATGCACGCCCTACATAAAATAGCGAAGCCCGCTGTCTTGGTAACTGCTGAAGACCAAAACTGGTGTGGAAAGCGTGGGTGTGACATGAGCTTGACATCGTGCCTGAGGAGGAGGTAGGTCTCTTGTAAGAAAATGATGTCTGGGTTCTGCAACAATAAGTAGCACCATATTTGGTGGTGCTTTTTGGGGGAATTAAGTCCACATTTGAAAACCCCTATAAGGCATCAAGTTGTATAACAGGTATGCAGGGTGCTGCCTCGCCCTGTATGTTTTTAGAGGGTTTAATAACTTTTTATCACGTGCACTTCATACATTATTAACGTGGTCCTGAAGAAGCGCCAACGACTCTTATGGTGACGCAGGCGTGAAACATGTTGACCTATGATCCCATGACACCCAGGCATAGTGTGCCCCTGGGACAAGATTTTATCTAGCAGTTTATCTGCCAAGGGTTTAAAATTCATACATTTGCTGCATGTTCACCCTTTATTAAACAAATATTTTCTCACCACTTTGCACGCACACCTCTTTTTTAACCCTCATTAGACCCATACCCCACATACCCACGTGCACCGTCCGGCAGTTCCTAAAAGATCTCCGATAAAGAGACCCTTCAGGGGACCCATAGAGGATTGCAGCGCTGGCCCTATGAGGAGCAACCGCCCGATGATGAAGCATGACACTCCTCGGGGTGTGTGAGGGCAACAGAGGACAACAAGTGGTTTTTCCACTTCACTAATGGGTCACATCTACCTAGGATGTCTTTTTCTCCTTTTTCTCTTTTTTCACTTTTCTATCTTTTGTGCACGGGTGACTATTTGCACCCCTGTGCGAAGGTGACTTTTTGTACCCCTCTATAGGAACAGTGTCCTCTTTTTGATAACTAATGTAGATATGAGGAGCATGGACAGTGGACCTTTAATCGCTCCTTGGCCCCCTCTCTTTTTTGTGAAAAAATTATGTACGGCGGTTCAGCCGTGGGCCATTATCATGTCTTTCTTTCCTGGCTTTTTCCTATGGGAACACAAGGCATTATCGCATAGATTAGGGCCACTGTTGTGGAAACTGCAGTTTGTGAACACCGGAGTGTGTACCTTATTTTTATTACCCCCCACTAAATTTCCTTGAATATGTGCTTGAGGAGGAAGAATTTTAAGGGCATGCAAGAGTCACTTTCCCTTAGAGATTAACCCAGCCATCCCCAAGGCTTTTAATTGCTCCTTGGCCCCCCCTCTTTTTAGTGAAAAAAAGCTTTTGTGGATCAGTCATGTAGCTTAATACAAAAACTGTCCAGCTTTAGGTAAGAATTGCAAGAAATTTGGTAGGAAGCACGGCTTAGCAAAAGTCGGTTGTTCAGGTTTATGACTTAAAAAGGTCCTAAGTGTACAGAAAAATTACAATATATAAATAAATCTTGAGGAGCACTTGGATGATTTAGTCAAATGGTAGCTCTTCTCAATGAGTAGGATCATCATGGCCGAACAAGGTGCACTGTACAAATAAATGAACAACCTCTGGAAATTTTTGTTGATACTGGATCTTGTATTACTGTAATTTCAAGAAAAGAATACAAAAAAAATTCCAGAAAAAAACATTACAGCCTAGCAAAATTACACCAGAAGCTGATGGAGGGCCCAAAATACATCTAGAAGGCATTTTTGAAGCAAATATTAGATTTCAAGAAATAATAATGAAAACAAAAGTATAATTTGTCGATCAAGGGGCGAATATTTTAGGGTGGTCTGAGCAAAGGCAATTATGCATGATAATTAACCCTTGCATAACTCTGTATGTATTCACTACAGCCAACAAGCATCCTGGGGAAGTTCCAAAAGAATTTGAACCATCTAAAATGATTTCAACATATGATCAAACTTAAAGTTAATACTGCCCCTGTTGAACAAAAAGTTTGATGTATTCACACCAGTAGATGCATTGTCCTTTTTATCCCCAGTCACCATTGCAAAAAAGAAATCTGGTGAAATCAGACTATGCTTAGGCTTGAGGCAGCTGAATCGACAAATAATTGTTGAAACCAACCCTTGCCTAATATTCATGAATTGATGGCAAAACTTGGCGATGCAAAGATATCTTCCACATTACACTTCACTTGAGCATATAACCAGGTGTTAGTACATAAGGATTCTAAGCTCTCACGACATTCATAACACCTTTAGCTTGATTCAGGTTTTGCTGCATACCTTCGGCCTCAGTACAGCGTTTGCTGCTTTTCAAAACATCATAAAAAAACTATTTGATGGTATGCAGGAAGTCAAATCCTTCCATGATTTTTGTCCAATGATAGTAAAAGTCACCTATGAATTTTGAGGGAACTACTCACTCACATATTGCCAGTGGATTACCTCTTCAAAAAGACAAATGTATGTATTTCGAAAAAGAGGTGACTTATTTGGGCCATGTCATCAGCGTTGAGGGCATTGGTTACACCTAAACCCAGTCTTGTTTCATCGGTATTCAATACACGCAGCCCTGCGAATAAAGATGAACTAAGATCCTTATATTAATTTTATAAAAAATGTATAAAAAATTATTCTGGCAATGTTGATCCAATGCGGAAGTTAATAAAAAAATAAACAGACTTTGGCCTTGATTACGAGTTTGGTGGTCCACTTGACTGCTGAACCTGTGATCGAGGTCCCTGGACTGCCAGACTGGCGGTCCACCATATTGCGAATTTGGCGGTGGGACTGACACGGCCCGCCGCAACCGCAGGGGATCATGGCACATTGGTGAGAGTCTCTAATATGCTGTAAGTGCCGCTGATGCACCACCTAGCAAATTAGGCGTTTCCTCACAGCCATAGATTTCATGCGGTGAGGCAACTCCTAATATGCTGGTGGTACCGCTGGGGCACCGCCGATCATATTAGGAGTTTCCTCACCACCACAGTTTTTATGGTGGTGAGGCTGCCATGAAAATTGTGGCAATGAGGAACCTAATGGGGCCCTACCGGCCCCTTTAGTCTCAGGGCCATAGTATGCCTGCTGAAGGGAACATGTTGTGCCCCCCTGTGTGCAGTCACCTCCTTTCCTGCACAGTATGAACTTTACAGTCCATACCGTACAGAAACAGGATTTGATGTTCTCATTGCAGTGCCTTTTTAATAGGTACCGCCTGCCAGACCACAACATTACTCATAATTTGGAGGGCAGCTAGAGGTTCAATTTTAACAGTCCTGGAGCAGGGCGCTGACGAGGTGGCTCGCTCCAGGGCGGGAAAACTCCTAATCAGGCCCTTTTTTGATTTACATACGCCCTGGTATTACTAAAATCTAAATTTTGGAAGCACCATTTTATCTTAAAGCTATTTACACATTTTGTATCAGTCTATCTTAAACTGTGTGCAATGCAAGGATAAAATAATGACTTACATATTCACTGTGCTTTCTGTCACAGGGTGTGACCTCAAAGCACTAAAAATACACAAGTCAATGTTCTCCTTCACCACTCAAGATTTATTTTTTGTGGCTCCCTGGTTACACGCAGACCTTTAAGGTGCACTAATAGAGGTCTCATAATGTACTACAGTGCATTTCCCACTGAGTAACAACTTTTTAAAATCTATTTTTCATTTATGCTGCCCATTATTTTATATGCAGGTACCTGATGGTGAAAGACCTAAAAACGTACAGAATATTTTGGAACTTATTTATGGGTGGCTTGCACCACCCAAGCATCACTTTCGTTGATGCTCTGGTGGCGCAAGTGTCTCATCCATACCTATGAGGCAGCGCAAAGTCACCCTGTCACCCTGCATGGCTTTGCATGTCCACAGCGAAATAAAGTAAGACAAAGAAGAGCAAATGACTCTGTTGCCTTAGTCTGCGTCAAGGAGGTGTTTCCTTGGTGTTGCTTGGGAGTGCTCTCGCAACACACATAGATTTTGAAGCTGCCCCATATTTACAAAATCCTGTAAACCTGGGGCATCGCCAAAAATGTACGCCTCCCCAGCAGAGGCGTAACGAGTAGAAATGTTTTCATTTCTCCTTATTTTTCCTCTTTCCATGTGGGCTGCATTCTGCAGCTCACATAGAACAGGGAAAATGCATCTTGGGATTATTTTTGTTAAGAAAGGTGCCCCTTCCGGCACTAAAAATAATCCTGCCTATGTCGGTGCGAGGCAGCAATTTGTGTACCAACGCAAGGGGAAAGGACAGGAATGCACTATATTTCATAAATATGGTGCAAGAAGTTTGGCGGTGCTGTCCTATGCCAATACCTCATAAATGAGGCCCTATGTTTTTAGCTACGCTTCTGACCTTGCCCCCATGCACACTGACCTTTGGTTTGCTAAACACTTTTTAATATTATTTTCCCCAAAAGTTTGAAGGTATCAGATTTAGATGCAAGTCAAATTGGACTCAGAGCAGTGGTTAGTCAAAAGAAACAGCAGGAAAATCAACGCATTGCCTTTGCTTCACCTAAATTGCTTCACCTAAATTGAAAGAACCCGAACTGAAGTACTCTGTAATTGAAAGATAACTTTGAGCTTGTGTGTGGGCTGTTGCAAAGTTTGGGTTTCCTATAGGGTAAATGTTTCCTTATTCGTACAGGCCACAAACCCTTGTTAAGTATATTGAGCATATGCAATACCAATACAGTGCCTCCCGTATTACAAAATTTGCTGGCAAATGACATGAGTATTTATATGACATAGAGTATCTACTGGTAAATGTAATGTTGTCGCCGACTTCTTAATATGTATGCCATGCAATGATGAAATAGAAGATGATGACTTGAATGAAATGGATGAAGATGTGGCCTACTCGTCTGATGAACCTGGTGACATGAGTGTGGTGAGCAGAAAGCAACAGTTGTCTGCTATTTGCAATGATGTAGAATATCATCATTGCAAAAGGGTAGCCCAAGGAAAAACAATTGGAAATTGTCTTGCAACTTTGTTGGAAAGCTAGCGATAAATTAACTGTTCTTGATGCTATCATTATGAGACATGGAAAATTGATATCCCACTTGGATATTAGTCCAAAACTCCTTAGCTTAGCTCATGAGGCACATACCGAAATGATGGGTGCAAAGAAAAGACTTAGGGGCCCATTAAGATCGCAGACGGACTTGCGTCCGTCCGCGACCCCAGAGTAGGAGGCAACCTCCGCATGGCCTGCGGAGTTCCCTCCTGTGAAATTAGGATGTGTCCGCCACCCTGGCGGTCACATCCTCTATTTTTACCATTGCAGTGGGTGCGGCTTAAAGCTGCACCCGCCGCAATGGTAAAAATGCATACATTGCATTTGTATGCAGAAAGCAGCAGGCACCATGCGGTGCCTGCCGATTTCTGCATACAAATGCAGGGGGGTACCATAGGTACCCCCCATGTGCACCCCCTTCACCCAGGGGGCCCACAACGGGCCCCTGCAGTGAAGTTCCACATGCTTTTCCATGGCGGAAAACCCGCCGCGGAAAAGCATTTTTTAAAACCCATCCTAATATGTCTGGCGGTGTCTGAGAGACACCGCCACCATATTAGAGCTTTTCCGCCGTGGTTGTAAGCCAACCGTGGCGGAAAAGCAGCAGACTGTAACCAGGACCCACCAGCCATCCTAATGTGGTGGTGGGCCTTTGGTGGGTCCGCAGCGGGTTTTCCGCATCCTCCGGGCCGGCGGTGGCTTCCGCCGGCCCAGAGGATGTGGAAAATCCACTATCATAATGAGCCCCTAAGTGTGGAATATTGGCGGGCCTTCATGGACCGAGCATATGTAAAGATGCAAACAAATCCATGAATGCATAAACCTGTCCCTTGACACCTGTTCCTTTCTCAGATGGACCCTGGCAGAGGCGGGAATAGATAGAACCAGTGTACAGATTGCCACTGGATATGAGATATGCCATATCTGTGTTGATTACTACAGCAAGTGGATTGAACTGAATTTCATGGATAGCCCAGCTACTAGCAATGTTTTAAACGTTCTGAAAATAGTCTTTGCTAGAGAGCAGTTCTCACGCCAGGTGATAAGTGTCAATGGATCACAATTTGTGTCAATTGAAATATTTACATTTATGAAGGTCTCCGGAATCAGTCATGGCTTTAAAGGGTATGATTCCGGTAAAAAAGGCATTACGCACCCGCCTGTGGGCATATCACACTACTCCACATATTGTTACCGGGGCCACTCCATATGAACTGTTGAGGGGGCAAACTTCCCTAACTAAGTTTAGTTCACATATTGTTTTGAAAAGTGTTCCAGTCAGTGCAGAAAACATCAGAACGAAAAAGATAGGTTGTGTGAGGTAGTTGCTGAAAAAGAATATAGATGAAAAAATATTATGACCGTAGAAGAGCATCAACGAATACTAACATAACTGTGGCCGACATGGTAAGGATCAAGTGCCCTAAGATAAAAACAGGTGAAACAAGGATTGGAGACCCGTTATGAGTGGTGAGAACATCTGGGTCAGCCATTCGATTGGAAAATGGAAGATGGTGGAATGTGTTGTGTGCTGTTTGCGTCACTCCTAATGTGGTGGAGAACGTTCAAGAGTTTGCATTTAGGGACAATGCCAGTACCAGTATAGAAGACTTGGCCAATGAGTCTGACTCTCATTCATGCCTTTAAAGACCTGTCAATTAACCCACTCAATCACAAGTCTCCTACGACACAGGTGAGGGCTGTTCGAGACAAAAATATAATGTGTAGAATAGACTTAACTGTTGACCATCACCTAGTGTGGGAATGCCTTCGAAATTTAAGAACTTTATGATGTTATAACTGTTCTAAAGAGGGGAGGAAATATAATGGCAGATAAGTTGTTTATGCAATTCTAGGAAATATTAATGCATCGGCAAAAACATTATGATCCTGATCTTTTCCCTTTCCATCGCTATTATGAGGTGAGTGGGCTCACAAGCTATTGTTGGAATGTTGAGGGAGGTTGTAACAGTTGGGGCGCGGGGTGGCTGTTATTCTGTAGGAGTACCTTGATGCTGAAAGAATAATGATTGGTTCCGCTAACTTTCATATTGTCAATACACCCAATGCACTTGCTCTGAACACACACACACACTGTGAGCTTGTGTCAAACAAATGCGTGGATGCTTATAATAACATAATGAACCTCTAACTCCTGGTCAAGAGGTCCTCACTGACATGAAGCTGCCGCCTGGTCACCAAAAAGGAACAGCATAGTTTAGCACTGTTTTTGTCTGATGCCTGCAGTAGTTTAGCAGCTAAGAGAGTCAGGATGATATCTATGTGATGATCAGTACGAGCTACACATAGACTAAGGTGTTTGGTGTTATAATTAGCAGTGTGTCATTTCTTGTGATTCTACCACCTTGTAAAACTAGCAGGCAGACAATGTAAAACACAAAATATCACTTTAGTCACACACTGTAAAATATTCTGAGCGCATAAACCTCTTCCAGGTGACAGGCTCCTTTCTGTGCCAATGACTTCAAACTGCTTTTCAACTGCATCTTCCTCGGGCATCCTGCATGCACTTCTTTGCTCTGCTTTTTTATCACCCAGGGAGAGATCAATACCCATCCACTTCCTTCACCTGGATCCATAGGAACACCAAGATAAGGCTATTTTCCCCTACTTCCCATAAACCACCAGTAATTGCCAGTAATCTAGATGCTGACTTTGATTCATTGATTAATTTCATTAAAAAAATTACTGCTGTCACAACTACCAGCAGTTTTCAACCATCTAATATCAAACACACCAGCCATCTACCGTTTTCTGGAATGGACCTTCTGCTTCTTCCATTGTCCCGTCCCCGCTTGCATTGTCCCTTTATAAGAGTTGAAGAAACTTTTTCCACCGAACCAGTAACCAATAGAAGCACACCATTCAAACCAAATCCTACATCAGCTCGAAGCACCTTCCAAACTTTGGAACAAGCAGTTAAAAGAGAAACCACCAAATGGTGGGAACCTGAATCCTTGAAAAAATACCCTGAAGCTGACCGAATCACAAGGGGTTTAAGAATACTGATTTTTCCCCCCTCAGACACTACCAACCCCCAATACATTGGCAGATGGGAGGAGAACCTTAAAGAATGTTCAAATAACATGATCAGACAACTAATTGATCATTCAGAAGAAGAATATAACAAGGCCAAAACAGAGGTTGACAATCTTAGTAAACATATCGAGGACTCAAACTTGGGAGAACTCACCAAGAAAAACTACAAAATCCTCAATCAGATCATCAACGAATTCGAAGAAGAAATCATCAACAAAAAAAAACGCAAATTTAGAAGGGATCAACTTGACTATCAGTTTGGAAGAGTTTAAACATTTGCTAAAAGATACGACGCAAAACCACAGGATACAACAAATGCGGACGGTATGGGACAACAATCAGGGGTCTCATCTAGTTCAGAAATTGACTCACCTGCTCCAGCACTGGAGGGTGATAACTCACGATGCAAAGTCAATTTTTTAGAGGAGGTACTGCGCTACCGACTCGGTATCAAAATTTCAAACAACACAAATACTTCAACCACGGCAGGTTCTCCACAATCTGGACGCCAAAATACTTCAACCATAGGCGTGACTACCAGGTCAAGAAAAAAGGAGATGGAAAGAAGAACTTAACATCTTTAAATCTGGTAAAGAGCCTTTCCCATAGTTCAACTATCAAGTCAAGAAACCAGTATCCTGAACAAAGGACTATCGGTCTGTCCAACTGCCTCTTGGAATCTGACAAAAACACAAATAGATTTGTTTAAAATTACTCGCAAACTAAAACTCAAAGCCTTCTTTGCTGATGACCTAGGAGACATGAGCATCTACCTACTACCACCACTTTAGGATTATCAATTCAAGATTTAGAACATGTGGACTTGCTGACTTATTTGAGTGAGAAGGACAACAACTCAGATACACTGACTTCAACAGCACTCGAGCTAGGGATAGAAACCAACATTTCCATAGACAGCGAACTAGCCACGAAGTCTACTTTTATGCCACAATTACCTGCGGGCAATAGCATAGATGCCTTCTATAAGGAAGTTACCCGTGACCTGGAACATGAATACACCAAATACCAAAGAAAATCTAAGCATCTCCCACGCAACACCACACAGGAGGGGCGAAGTGCAATCAAGCAACTGAAGGACAGAGAAGAGCTGATCGTGAAAGAAGCTGACAAGGGAGGAAACCCAGTAACAATACACATCGATGACTACATTCTGGAAGCAAACCGACAATTGGGAGATACCACATGCTATGAACTCCTAACACATGACCCAACCCAAGATATCCTGAAATCAATCAAAACAACCGACTCGGTATAAAAATTTCAAACAACACAAATACTTCAACCACGGCAGGTTCTCCACAATCTGGACGGCAACAGACTCCAACCATAGGCGTGACTACCAGGTCAAGAAAAAAGGAGATGGAAAGAAGAACTTAGCATCTATAAACCTGGTAAAGAACCTATACCATATTCAACTACCAAGTCAAGTAACCAGTATCCTGAACAAAGGACTTTCGTTCTGTCCAACAGCCTCTTTGAATCTGACAAAAACACAAATAGATTTGTTTAAATTTACTCGCAAACTAAAACTCAAAGCCTTCTTTGCTGACCGACCTAGGAGACATGAGCATTTACCCACTACCACCACCTTAGGATTATCAATTCAAGACTTAGAACATGTGGACTTGCTGACTTATCTGAGTGAGGAGGACAATGACTCAGATACATGGACTACAACAGAACTCGAGCAAGGGATAGAAACCAACATTTCCAAAGACAGCGAACTAGCCAAGAAGTCTACTTTTATGCCACAATTACCTGCGGGCAATAGCATAGATGCCTTCCATAAGGCAGTTACACGTGACCTGGAACATGAATACACCAAATACCAAAGAACATCTAAGTATCTCCCACGCAACACCACACAGGAGGAGAGAAGTGCAATCAAGCAACTGAAGGACAGGAAAGAGCTGATCGTGAAAGAAGCTGACAAGGGAGAAAACCCAGTAACAATACACATCGATGACTACATTCTGGAAGCAAACCTACAATTGGGAGATACCACATGCTATGAACTCCTAACACATGACCCAACCCAAGATATCCTGAAATCAATCAAAACAAAGATAGAGAAGTGGTATAGTTTGGGCCTCATATCCCAATCAAAAAAATCATTCCTATATATCTCACATCCCACCATGCCAACCCTTTACCTCCTCCCCAAAATGCACAAAGGAACATACCCCACACCCGGATGACCAATCATAGCAGGGATCAACTCACCTTGCTCAAGGATGGGGGAATTTATAGACAAGAAACTACAGGGATTAATGAAGGAAATACCATCCTTTATTCAAGACACAAAAGACATCCTACAAAAACTACAAGACATAACCTGGGAACATGACTTAATACTGGTCACTATTGACATTATCAGCCTGTACACGTCTATTGAACATCGTGATGGACTGACTGCAGCACAACTTTCAGTGTGGACACAATCAGCCAACCTACTAGAATGCAACAAAATGACCCTTGAAATGCTGGAATTTTCTCTAGAAAATAACGTTGTCAGTTTCAATGGCAAGATATTCAGACAGAGACGCGGAACCGCCATGGGGCGCCAAATTTGCGCCGCAGTACGCATTTATCTTTATGAGCCATGTTAAAAAATTCTGGTTATGGGATCAAGAATTCACCGAATTCACCTCTCACATAGTACAATGTTGACGCTATATCGATGACATTTTGTGCATCTGGCAAGGAGATGATACATTACTGACAAGGTTCCTGGAAAAACTTGACAAAAACCCATTGGGGTTAAAAACCACACATACATTCTCCAAGGATGAGATTAACTTCCTGGACGTGACACTGTATGTGGAATCTGTTCCAGGAAAAATCTCAGATGAAAAGCATCTTGCCAAGACAAAACCTGTTGAACATAGACTAAGGTGTTTGGTGTTATAATTGGCAGTGTGTAATTTCTTGTGATTCTACCACCTTGTAAAACTAGCAGGCAGACAATGTAAAACACTAAATATCACTTTAGTTAGAAACTGTAAAATATTCTGAGCGCATAAACCTCTTCCAGGTGACAGGCTCCTTTCTGTGCCAATGACTTCAAACTGCTTTTCAACTGCATCTTCCTCGGGCAGCCTGCATGCACTTCTTTCCTCTGCTTGTTTATCACCCAGGGAGAGATCAATACCGATCCACTTCCTTCACCTCGATCCGTAGTAACACCAAGATAAGGCTCTTTCCTCCTACTTCCATTAAACCACCAGTAATTGCCAGTAATCTAGATGCTGACTTTGATTCCTTGATTTCTTTCAATAAACGAATTACTGCTGTCACAACTACCAGCAGGTTTCAACCAGCTAATATTAAACACACCAGCCATCTACCGTTTTCTGCAGCGGACCTTCTGCTTCTTCCATTGTCGTGTCCCCTCTTGCATTGTCCCTTTTATGGTGGTTTTCTCCTATTAGCATTATTGTCCTTTCAGTCGATACACCCGCCCTTGCTCGCACGTTCGTCTCAGCTATTCTGCTCATTTCATATCTTTTTTTCCGCTTTCTTCGTTGGCTTCCTGTTTGCTGTTGATTTCAAATACGTTTATTATGAATTTTCTTTGCATGGCTTACTCCTCCTGCTCCCGCATATCTAACAAGTCTAATTAGACAGCACCATTGAGCCTCACTCAACCTTGTTCTGGCTCTCATGCCCTTCTCACGTTCTCCACCACTGTACGTTACCTCCTTGCTTTAGTCTCCAAAACTGTAGAATCTCTACCTCTGGAGGTTCATTTGTGTCTTCCTTAAGCGCTGTGTGAAGCATAATCTCTTTTCAACAGCTTTACGACTGTGCATTTTTGTGTTTTTTGATTTGTCCTTTTGATTAAATGTGCTTATCTGAATTAAATACCCTACTTTTTTTTACTTCACTATCATGCTTTTGTGTGTATTGTATAATCTGTGTTCAAACAATTTGCTTAAAACAGCTTGAAAGATGAATACATTTTGAGCTCTGTCTAGTGTGCTAGTAGGTGGGGTAATTTGGCAACCCAATTGTCTTGGCTGTCCCGAGCCTGTAAAGATAAAAGGCTGATACTGCTACAGTATAACTGGGCCACTTGAATTATGTGATTCCGCGGCTTCAGCGATTTTCACATAATTATGTATTTGCTGCAATTGCCACATAATCCATCATCTGCTGCATAATCTGTAGATTTTACCACCCCAAAGATAGTTTCTAGCTCACACAGAACAAAAGTTAATAAAAATATTGCGACTCTGGTTTCTGCATACCAGAGGCTGCATTACATATGCAGCACATTTCCCTTCAATGCACTGGGCGCACCTTCTTAAAGGTGCTCCCGGCGCAATGAAGGGAAATGCACTGTATTACCATGAACGCGCTGCCCCCAGGTTGGCCGCAAACACGCGCTTCCCTCAGGACAGCGCATTCATGTGAAAACCGAAGCGGCTACTTACAGCTGCTCCGTGTTTTCACAGGGCAGGCGCAATCCTGCCTGGACTTTTAAAGGGGATGTCTGGGGGGTTCATGGGAACCTCTTTTGCCCCTCCAGAGGACTGCTCTCAGGGGGCGCACTGACAGTGCGCCTCCTGAGGGTTTATTTGCCTCTGAGCCCACGTCTCTAATATGGCGCAGGCACAGAGGCAAAGGGATTCCCTCATTTGCATGGGGCACGCCTCCATTTAAATGAGGGAATGCCCCCTAAAGATAGCACTGCCGCTTTATGTGCGCCAGCGCCATCGGTAATACAGAAAGGGACGCACAAGTGCCTGCAGCCCCTTCTGGAATACCAAAGTGCCTCAGGGACGTGCAAAGGGTGTGCAAATGCCCGTTGCGCCCCAAGACAGCATAATCTTCCTACACTGCTACCAGGTATAAAAATGTCTAAGCAATGAAGTAATACTATCACAAAATGTGCCACATCATGCAACATAATTTGCCCTTTTTTGCAGCATAATTTAGTCAACCATGTTGCATTATTTGGTCCTCCTTTACTGGATAATTGCAGTGGCCCTGATATACACCCTGTGCCTGCATCTAGGGATGTGGTCCTGAAACCAACCGACTGAGGTATCTTTTCATCTCTGTGGTCAGGGCTTTAAGTGGGCCAGGTCTCACTGGTGCTGAGCACCGGCAGTTTTTTAAAGGGGGCCTCGAAACTGGTCCCTATCAGGCTCTGTTTTGTGCCCTGGCACAGGTGATCAGTTTTTTTCCGGTCTGCAGTGACAGCAGGAACATCATGTGCGCTGTTCACACTGCGCACTTCTCACTAGTGGAGGTTAATGCAGGACGTCATGCCAGGTGAGCGTTGTAGAGGGAAGGGAAATCCTTTAAAGAGTCATTTTCTCTCTGGGTTTCCTTCTCTTTTTGATACCCAGGAGCAACATTGTTGTGGGGTCACCAGGGCTTTAACCCCATCGCTGTGGGACGTTTTCACCTCCTGTGCGGGGGGGGGGGACGGGGTCCGCGCGCTGCACCGCTGTGCTTGTGACGAGCTCGGCTCGTTATGAGGCACGGTGGAGCTGCACTCATGACGAGCGGAGCTCGTCACGACCACACCCATTTCGGAACATTCAGCACAGCAGGGAAATTATCCCCGCTTGTGAACATTCCAACGGTCAGCACAGCTCAACCGTGCCTCATGACGAGCTGAGCATGGAAAGTGTTAAGTGGAAGCTTTTTCAATATTATAAACAAACCATAGTTGCTGCTTATTTATCTTCTGCAGCTAACAACTATTGACAAAAGCAATAGTCATGACTTGTAGGTATGATGTTGCTTGTATAATATATCCGGATGCAATGACAGGTACAGCAAAATACAAGTCGGGCGGCACACTATGCTAAGCACAGATTTTTAGCTTACATGTTTATAAGCGTCACCCTTAATTTCATTGGCCAGTCCCCTTTGAGAGACCCCCCAGTTTTTCCTTACCACTTAAAGCCCTGTCTGTGGTGTTTAAAAATGCATGTGGACATTTCATATGCATTGAAGGGCTCTGTGGGACGAAACAACATGTCCCTTCCTCCCAGCCAGGCTTGCTGCAGTGACATGCCAGATCTCGCTAAAGGTGCTCCAAAAATATGGAACGAGAGAGTCAGCCTGGCATGATAAAAATGTGTCTGAAAAAACTGCAGGAAGAAATTTAAAAAACGATCCCCAGACCATTGCTTCATCCAAGAAGGAACGCGACTGAGCGAACAACCCCAGGCGGGATGAAAATCGGAAACTATCATTTCAATTACATATATATATCACCAGGGGATGATTGCGTCGTATCTTTCTGTAAAAGCAATTTACACCTTTCGCTGCAGCTTGACTCTTGCTGACAGTGAAAGCTGAATGAGTTGTTCCAGAATATAGAAGACGCATTAACCCAATGTGAACGTATCTGTTCGTGCTAATGAAGGGTGCAGGGAGAAAGAGCTGGAATTCTCACTATGCAGTAAGGGGCACAGGAGCACTGTGCTCCTCCGCCTGCACCCTCCTCTCTGTTTGCTGCAGGCGCTACGGTGTAGCCCGCATAGGCCTGGTTCCGTTGACCCGAGCAGAGCTTTCCCTGCCTTGTGCAAGGAGAAGTTCCAAATGCATGAGCCTGTTCACAGAGCCTCTTTGTATTGTATTGTATTGTAAATGCATTTAAATAGCTCTAACTACCCCTGACGAGGCGTCAAATAGCTTTTTCAGCGAGTAGCACTCTACTCTGGAATACATAAAGGATTAGTGTTGAATTAGTATAGTGAAATATGAAAGAAATTTGAGTGGTGGATATAAGTCAGGTATTTGGATTGAGAAGGATAGCGGAGGGATAGAAGAGGGAAAAAATGTTTGCATTTAAATAGTGCTTTTTACCCCTATTGGGGTTTTGAAACACTTTATTGGAGAGTAGCACGCTGCTCTGGAACCCATAAGGATTAGTGGTGAATTAGTATAGTGAAATATGAAAGTAATTTTGGGTGGGGATATTAATCTGTAATTTAGATTGAGAAGGATAGCGAAGGGCTGAAAAAGGGAAAAAGCTTTACATTTTATATAGAGCTTGTTACCCCTTGTCAGTCAGTCAAACAAAACTTTATTTGATTTGTTAAAACCTTAAAAGTACATTCCACATTCCGTGATAAGAGAAAGGACAACAGCAAAACATGGTAATATTCAACAAGAAAAAGAGCAGCAGCATAACAGGATAATATTAAAACCACAATTACACCTCAAGATACTTGAAATTAACTTCTCTTGTTCCTTTTAAAACGGAGTATTATAACATTTATCTGTTAAAATCGCTAAAATTTCCTATATATACCTTCTTCAGAATGCAGTTTTTACTACTATTGTCCCTTAGTATCTCTACCTTTATTCAGGGATAAGGGCTACACTATACATGTTCTTCTGCGCATTTGAGGAACCACCTAACTTTATTCATATATTTCCCCAACGCGCAGGCTATATCTAAAGTCTCCATTTCCACCAAAAGAGTGGCAGCTTGCATTCTGTGCGTAATCTTATATTTTTTAAAAATCGGACATAAAAACTCCTTTCGAAAGTCTAAAAATCTCATACAATCTAATAAAATATGTGACATATCACAGATGGTTCCTAAAGTGCAAGTGCATTTCCCATTACTTCCTATCATTAAATTTCGAACCCCGTTATTTGCATAGCATGGGTTTATGCCAATTCGCATTTTCAGGACTTCTCGCCTCAGACTATGGCTGGGTAACCGGTCCACGTAAGGGAAGTGTTGACTGCTCTCCCAAGCCACTCTCATGTGTGCTATGAGGTCTTTTGAGCAAGGTATTCCCGGTCATAACTACGGGACATATTGACCCCCTGAGTCTTTAATTCTTTTTTCCCAAATATTATGGGGTCTTGCGGCAAACATACCTTCAAATCTAGCACCCCATAAGCCTTGCTTATTGAGGCTCTTACCTCTTTTGCCCAGGGGAGCTCACTATTGATAATTTCCTCCTTAGCCCATTGGGAGATTTTAGCAATTTCCCCTACTCCCAACCGCTGCCAGAAGCGTACAAGGCTCATACAAACTGTAATAGCCCAGGAGGTTATTCCCAGCTCCAGTCGTGCTGCCTGCACCATAGAGGATTTTGGCAGAGCGAATAAGCTTTTTAATATATTTCCCTCTTCACTATCCCAGGAGGTCTTGCCACTGAGATAAATAACCTCGGCTCCATACAGAAATTGTGGGGGGACCATTGCTTGATAAGCTTTTAAGACCGGTCTATCTGACCTTTCACCATAGGTGTTATTAAAGCTTTTTAGGCCTTTGACCAATGCCAGTGCCCTTATTTTTAATGCTTGCAGGTGTGTATGCCATTTCAGGTTACCTGAGAACCACATTCCCAAATATCTATAGTTGGTTACCCTCTCAAGCAAGGTTGTGCCAAGATACCACGAGAACTTCACTTTCCTTCTCCCAAAACATACTATTTTGGTTTTATCCATATTTACCACTAGTTTTTTACTCGTACAGTAATCTTTAAACCTATTGAGTTTTCTCTGGAGGCCTATCTCCGTTTGATCCATTATTACTAGGTCATCGGCATAAAGGAGGCACGATATGTGCCTTCCTCCCAACTTCGGGTTCGCCCCTCTGACATCTCTTAATACTTGGGGTAGGTCAGCTAAAAACAGGGCGAACAGCAGGGGGGCTAGAACGCACCCCTGTCTTAAGCCGTTTCCAATAGGGATTCTCCTGGTCAGTCCTCCATCCGTGTCCAATATTATCTGTGCCCAATTTTCTGTATGTAATGCTTGGACAAGGGCCAGCAGGTCATCCTGTAGTTCATACCCTGTTAGTGTTGACCACAGCTGATCCCTGTCCACAAGATCAAAGGCTGCACGGAAGTCAACGAAACAGCAGAATAGATTACTCCTCTGATCAATTGACTTCCGTGCGATGGACCACAGAGCAAAACAATGGTCAATCGTTGAGTGGCCTTCTTTGAATCCCCCCTGCTCTGGGGGTATTATCTGTTTGTCTTCCACCCACTCCTTTAGAATCCCTAGGATTATGGGGTGTTGAAGTGCTTGTTTGGTGAGTAGCAAGCAACTCCGGAACCCATTAAAGGATTAGTGTTGAATTAGTATAATGAAATATGAAAGTAGTTTGAGTGGTGGATATGTTAGTCAGTTATTTAGATTGAGATGGGTAGCAAAGGGATAGAAGAGGAAAAAAGGTTTGTATATATATATATATATATATATATATATATATATATATATATATATATATATATATATTCACCTGTTATAGTTAATTGAGCTAACAATAACTTGCACGCCCGCAATGCACTGCTGATGATGTCACATATTACATCACTCATGACATGGTCAGTGACATCACTGATGACATCACTGATGACATCTCAAATGACATCACTCATGACATCACTCATGACATCATCCAGTGAATATGTGTTTCTGTAAAGATTAAATATTTTTCATATATATCTATGCAAAGGTGTATTGAACAATGAATGCATTTACAAGTGCATGAAGGAATTATTTAGTAGCTGCGCGACATACTGTATAAGTGAGTGATTGAACATGTCTTGCTGAATGCATGTATTAGTGACTAAACTGTGTGAAAGTCTCTATTAGTCTCTCAGTTGCTGTGTAAGCAATTGCATGGGTTGCGGAATAGCTACATGAGTGTCTATATGGGTTATTGATTTGTTGTCTGAGTATCTGTATGGGTCCCTGAGTGTCTGTGTGGCTGGGTGGGGGGTGTATGAGTCTGTACATGGATGTCTGAGTGGGTGATTCACTGGTTGTTTGGATTCAAATGTGCATCTGGGAAGGCCTGTATGGGTGAGTTAGTGTGTATATGGGTATGTTGAGGAGTGAATTGATGTCTCAGTGGTATATCTTTGACTAACTACATATGTTTTAAGGCACTATATGTGAATGTTGGAGTATATATAGATGACTATTCGAGAGAGTAAGTTATTGAAGAGTGTGTGTATAAATAAATGTCTGCTTCTATCAGTGATTGTATAAGACAGTAAATATGTGTTAGTATGTGTATAAATAAGTGATGTGGTATGTCTATAAATAAGTTGATGTATAACTGTATACATGAGTAAATGGGTATGTGATTGATTCTTTGCATTGCTGACTAAGTGTGTGAGTAACTCTATGGATAGCAGACTTCTTTTATAACAAAGTTAATCTTATTTATTCCGCTTTTCCAACTACTCATTCAACTATCCCAGTCACCACTCCTGCGTTCTCCAAACACCACATGATTGACAATGTGTCACCTGTGTTGGAGAACTTCCCCTTGCTGCACTTGAACTTATTAGCCACATTAATGGTCCAGGTCAAATCGGGCTCTCCCAGCGATCTCGCCCCTCCAAGCTTTTTAAAGACTGTCAGTCATACCATCCTGCCGGTCATACTGAAGGTACTTAATGCCTCAATTTTTACCAACATAGTTCCATCGGCGTGGAAAGAGGCTAGGGTAAGAGCACTTGTTAAGAAGCCTAATATGGACACTAACAACTTCAGTAACTATCGTCCAATCTCCCTGCTTCCCTGGGCCAGCAAATTGCTGGAAAAATATATCAACAGCCTCTTGACCAACTTTTTAGAGAAGAACAGTCTGCTTGATCCCTCACAAACCGGCTTCCGCCCCAAGCATGGGACGGAGTCCGCCTTACTGGCGGTCCTGGAGGAAACAGGAGGCATCTTGGATCGGGGAGGATCGGCGGCCGTCATCTTTCTCGATCTAAGTGCCGCTTTTGACCCTGTAAACCACAAAATCGTATTGCAGCGCCTCCAGGACATTGGGATTCAAGGAGGAGCGCTGGAGTGGATTGGTTCATTTTTAACCAATACAAATTTTCAGGTCTTTGAGGGAACCACTATCTCTACTAGCAGACCCTTGAACTGTGGAGTGCCGCAGGGTTCTTCACTCAGCCCGACGCTGTTTAATGTATACATGAGGCCGCTGGCTGGGATCGTCCGTCTATATGGGGTTAAGATCTTGACCTATGCGGATGATACCCAGCTGGTGGTCTCTTTGACGCGGGCTGAAGACCCTGCGGGCACGATGGACCTGGTGGGCTGCCTGAGCGAAGTCAGCAGCTGGATGACCCTGTCTTGCCTCAAACTTAATGGGGACAAGACAGAGGTCATGCTGTTGGGTCGTTCTGCTCCATCTGCGGTCGACCAGATCTGGCCAGCTTGCCTGGGTCCCCCTCCAGTCCCCAAGGATGCTATCAAGAGCTTGGGTGTCTGGTTGGACAAGTCCTTGATGTTTGACCATCAAGCTGTTGTGCTATCTGCCACTTGTTTTGGCCTCATTAGAATGCTGAGGAACATTCTTCCCTTGCTACCATTTGAGGTCAAACAAATTGTTGTTCAAGGATTGATTCTCTCCAGATTAGATTTTGGAAATGCACTCTATCTTGGAGCTCCAGACTTTACACTGGGGAAGCTACAGGTGATCCAAAACTGTGCGGCTCGGACCCTGCTTCAAATCCCCCATAGGACTTCTGTTAGACCTGGACTAATAAAACTGCACTGGCTCCCTGTAAGGGATAGGATTAGTTTTAAATCTCGCTGTGTTGCTCATCAGGCATTTTGGGAAACTGGTCCAGCAATTAATCGTCCCTTAATCACCCCCTACCTCCCCAGCAGACAGCTACGGTCTACCAATGCCTTCTGTGCCATCGTGCCAAAGGTTAAACGGTCCAGAGCAGGAAGTCGTTCCTTTTCCCTGAATGCGGCTAGGCTTTGGAACAGTTTACCCCTGTCTCTCAGGTCCAACTCAGATCTTACCTCTTTTAGGAAGCACCTGAAAACTTATTTGTTTAATAAATAGTTCTGTTCTTCTTTTGTTTCTGTCACTTGCCCAGTTGTCTATACACTGTTAGCTTCAGCGCTTGGATGCCTCCAGGCAGCTAATTGCGCTTTACAAAACACATTTTCATTTCCTTTCATGAGTGGCGGAGTGTGACTGCATGTACAGATATATGAGTGCATATTATAGTCCTGTATTGATGAGTAACTACATGTATAATTGACTGGATGTGTGTGTAGACCTAGGAAATAGTGAGTGGTATGTAGTATATGGCATTCTTGTGTGTATGTTTTCAAAAATAGTAGTCTGCATTTTAGAGTGGGTTTATCAAAGTTTATATTAGGGCATTAGTATGTGCATCAGATTATCATGTGGATGATGTCATGAGTGATGTCATCAGTGATGTCATTTGAGATGTCATCAGTGATGTCACTGACCATGTCATGAGTGATGTAATATGTGACATCCTCAGCAGAGCATTGCGGGCACGCAACTTATAGTTAGCTCAACTAACTATAACAGGCACATTTCTTTGGTTTTATATGAATCAAATGTCCAACTAACTATAACGTCCCTGAAACCTATGTTTTTTTAGTGAATTTCAAATGTTTTTAAATGCTAATTCCTAACTATAACGTCTGTAAAACCTATGTTTTTTTTGTGAATTTCGAAGGTTTTTTAAATGTTAATTTTATATTTTAATGTTTATAAAACCTATATTTTTCTATTTTTTTTTGGTAATATCTCTATTATCCTTCTTTTTTTTAACTTTGAAAATGATGCTATGTTTTACATCTTCCCCAAAAAATATGTATATCTTTTTTGGGGGGGGAGAAAACTGCAGTCCCATAGTGGTAATGTACCAACCTCCATCATCACGCAAATTCTATCCGCCATATTGCTAAACTCATAAATGATGTGCTTTTCTTATCCAACAGGTTCGTGGCACTGCGTCTCGTGTAAAATCATATACGTATGAGGTTGCGCCAGCTGCTAATTTGGTATCGACCGGTACGCGGTACCAAGCCATGTGTTACGTCATGTACGTATGGGGTCGCGCCCGCTGCCCGTTGCGTATGCGATGAGTTCACACTGCCAGGCCCTGTGTTACGTCAGAGATGTATGGTATCGCGCCGGGTACACCAGTCCCTCCTTTTTATTTATGTCTCAAAACTATATCCAAATAACTTTAAAGTGTATATGAGAGCAAGCAATAATCAAAAATATTTTAAACATTTATATATTTCTAACTGTAATAAACTTATATTATGATAAATATATTTTCTAAAAATTGCGTTGGGTGCGGCATCCTTGAGCCCACGATGCGCGATTGCCACGTGACCTTACAAAAAAAGCATTTGATTAGTTCATAACATTTCTCATTGTAACAGTCGGAGGACCCCACTCATTTTAGTCATTCTCTATACAGTGTTTGATGAGACACACCCCTTCTGCTTAGAGAGCTATTTTGAAAAGTTTTTTTTGCTGTGTACACATATCTTATACTACACACAACATGCAACGATCATCTTGATCAATATTCATGGTCTGTACATTTGGCTTCCCCGTGTGATGGCCATGCATTTGAAACGTTACATCAAAAAACAAATGTGTGTTACACGATGCCCCTGGTGTGTGTGTGTGTGCACATTATTGTGCTGCCTTTTGGCCTGGGTATTGGTGGCTCGAAGGGGTATCATCAGCCACGGGCAGAGTGCACATCCTAGATCACATGTGACAAACAGTAAAGAGTAATGTGTACATTTGTGTTGCTGTATGCTCTGTTATCATGATTTACCAGTATAGTAGTGTGTCATATGTGAGACTTTCAGATTCCCATTTGACATGCATTGCTTGACTGTAATTAGCGTTATCACTATGTATGACTAAGCCTCACTGCTGATCCTCCCTCCTTCCGAGCACATTCACATGTGTGCGCTTCGCGATAGCAACACTTTCAATAATACAGCACACCATTTACATGTGTGTCTGTGCATATCCACAAGCTTGACAATGACATGTGATGTTGTCCATTCAATGTTTTCGAACAGCATCTCATTTGCGATAGTTGCCGCCCTCCTGGTACATGCTACAATAATGTAAATTGCGCATTCTGCGACGTCAAAACTGCACCAAAAACACACATAAGTACACTACCTGGCCAGGCAGGAACTGAACAACGCCCAGGTCCCCCGAACAATTATTCACACCCCTACGCTGGCCTGGCGTACGCAAGCCCAGCCTACTTTGCGTACGTATAAATAGGATTACGATGATGCCACATGTCTCAGTTCTTCCACACTGCCTCAGGTGATATGGCCGCATCCACCTCGCATATCACAATCTGCAATTAAAAAAAGGGATCCATGAGTTGTACACCATTCCTGGTAATCAACACTGGACATGAATTATGAACCCTACTGGACGTCGGTGTTTCGAAAGGGATCCATGAGGTGTACGCCATCCTGCAGTCAACACTGCACATGAACTGTGGAACACAACAATGACAGCAGGTGAGCAGTGGGGCCTGGGTGCACAGGAGCTGCAATTGAGCTTGCTCTGCGACTGGGGGTGAATGTTTTGCCATTGTGCAACATTCCATCCATCATCTTGTTTGTTTTGCTGCGGCAGGGGTGGGGTGCATCAGCCTGGGTGCGCAGGTGCGAACAAGCGATGTTGCCGTGCATAATGATGTGATCTCTGACCTCATTCAGTCACATGTCTGTCTCATTTTAAGGACCTGCTGGACCATACTGTAGGTCTGAGCCAGCGGGCAGCACTGCCCTACAGACACATGGCGTTGGCTTTTGGGGCACTGTAGTGAACTGATTACTAAGTGTACATGCACACAGGCTTGCGCCACTGCATTACACATGCACATTATGCTTCTAGCATGCACTCTGTTCCTTTGTATGTGAACGTTGGCATAACATATTATTATTTAACCTTGTGTATTCACGTGCACTCCAACTCCTCTTTGAACCACGATTACCACTAACAGTTGGTAGATTGTACTTCAAGAAGGAAGGAGGCACTCAACTGGTGTTCTCTATTAAGCTTGAAATAAACCTTCATTTACCTCCAGACATCTCCACCATTATATTTTTTCTCCCTTTTCAGACACTGAATTAGTTGTGCCAAAATGGGCAGAGCAGGTGCTCACCCCATGATGATGCCCTGGGCATTCTTCTGACTCCTTCCATTGTGGTATCAAGACACCGTCCCCGACCAGAGACCTGCTGTACCACCCTAGAGAGGTACCCCGGAGTCGGAGCTTGCACGGCACGTCGTTGGACACACCAGTGGTGGCAGGTGAGCTGTGAAGCCTCGGTGCGCAGGAGCTGCAATTGAGCACAGTGCGAGGGAAGGGGCTGGGGTGCAGCAACCTGGGTGCACAGGTACAGGCAAGCGCTGTTGCTGTAGATAATAATGTAATCTCTGGCCTCATTCATATCTGTTTCATTTTAAGGACTTGCTGGAGTGCACTCTTTCTCACGGACCACAGCGTCCTAAACACACAGGTGATGGGAGGTAAACAGTGAGGGCTGGGTGCAGTAGGCCGACGCTCTGTCTCCTCCTCACTCCGTTCTTTTGACTCTCCCTCCCCTTCTCCCTTCCACCCACTCCCTCTCTGTCCCATTCTCACTATCTTCCTTTCATTCTTACTATCTTTCTTTTTCTCTTGGACATGGCACACATACCTATGTTTTTATTTGTCTTGCAGGTTTTGTACGCTGCTTCCAGCGGAGTCCCCCCCCACGTATTTCATGTTATACTGTTGTTTGTTCTAATAAACTTGCGTTTCCATTTATTTGTGTTGTTTTAATAAAGGTTATTTTTTTTACCAATAAATAAGTGAGTGTATAGTTATTCTTTTTCTGACAACACTTGTGTGTAGTTCATTGTGAAAATCAGCAGTTTATAGGAGGTTATAATGGAAAACATTTGTAATTTTGCGTTGCACCTACCAAATATAAACCAACAGACTATTACATAAATGAAGCCTGGGTAATTCTACAACTGCAAGGATTCTATGCATGAATCACTTTATAACACCATAAGTACTGTCCGTGTGATTACAGAACTAATAAGGCAATGCCTAGGACCACCTAGGCTTAAGGGAGTGGCGAGGCCCACCCTGCATATTTAAGTAAAGCCTTGGAGGGTGGTGATCCCCGGACTTCAGTTGGCCTTGAAGCCCCCCGAGCAATTAGTAAACAATACCTGGGGACGTGGCGATCCCCTAGGCTGCGAAACGTCTCTGTGCCCTCCTGTGCTTAATTTACATGTGAGATTAAGGTCCCCAGTGCCAGAGACCCCACAATATAATAATAAGAGGGATTGGCCCTGGAATATTACCCACCAGGGGGCTCATTTAACTGAACGGGTGAAACCCCGCTATAAGTTTTTTTTCTCCATTTTTACCATCCGAATCTGCTCTATTAAAGTGATACAAGGTTTTCCTCCTCTCGCTTCAACAAGGCAAACAAGGATTTGCTATCACAGGGTAGAAGCCATGCACCCGCCCTCTAATAGCAAACATAAATGTCCCGCTGATGCACACCACGGGACATTGTATGAGCTGAGCCTGGGAGGTGGTGCTCCCTAGGACCATGATGGTTTGGTTACTGTATAACTACAGAATTAGTATAAACGCATACTAACACTACTTGCACACGTGTAGTACAGCGACCACAGTGTACTGAAAAGGCAGAGGAAGCCCAAAATCCAAAAATATAAAACCTACCAGAGTTCATATGACATAGTTCAATGAGCCGACGACCCTGGGATGAGTAGAAACAGATTCACGAAGAAAACGGGTCATCAGCACAAAGTGCTGCCTTCTTTTTACCTTCTCCCGCTCGTCGCCAACTTTATGTAGAGAAGAGGCAGGCAGTAGTGCAAGTTATAAGTAGATTTATTGCAGGAAAACAAGACAGCTTAAACAGCCACCAACAGGAGCAGCAGCAAGGCAACCGTCTTCTCCAGCGCCGTGTACAAACTCTCCAGGGTTCCTTTCATGACAGCCCTACATTCTTACATTACATACTTACATTCTACTAGCATTACATACTAACATTCTACTATGACTTACATTAGAATACTACACAGAGCACATGACTTTACAGCAATGAGCTCATGGTTTCATCCACGAGTCTAGAGACCGGTAGGGGTGAGTAGTTCGCTTCCCACTCCCTGTATTGTATAAACACAAACTAACACTACTTCCACAGATATGCAGCAGCGCCCAGAGCACATCACTTTACAGCAATGTGCTCACGATTTAAGCTCACGATTTAATCCCCGAGTCTTCAGACCAGTGGGGGTGAGTAGTTCGCTTACCACTCCCTGTATAGTATAAACGCATACTAACACTACTTACAAAAGTTATACTCCAGCGGCCAGTATGCTATAGCGCCCAGAACCCATCACTTTACATCAATCACCTCAGTTTGATCCCCGAGTTTCACACTGGTAGGCGTGAGTACTTCACTTCTGGTATAGTATAAACGCACGGTAGACGTCAGTAGTTCCCTTCCCACTCCCTCTATGGTATAAACGCCTACTAACACTACTTGCACACAAATGCTACAAAGACCAGAGCACATCACTTTACAGAAATGAGCTCATGGTTTAGGCTCTCAGTTTCATACCTGAGTGTAGCAGCATCTCATCACCATTTCACTCTGAGCAACACCGCACCTTGAGACCGGTAGGAGTGACCACTTTGCTTTTCACTCCCCCACAGAGGTTACAGTGCTCCTATCCTCCTCTTTCCTACTCTTTTCACCACCAGTAGGTAATATATATGTATGTATGTACATATGTATATATATATTTATACATACATATATACATATATATTACCTTCTGGCGGTCGCCAGTAGTTAGTTATAGTTAGGACCAAGTTTCCATAGGAAGAGCATTTTTTTTTTGCTTATAACTTTGGCGTCGTTTGATGAATCTGCATGAAATTTTCCAAACTAATTATTTGTTAATATCAGCTGAAGAAGAGCTTCAACACCCCTTCAAGTGTAAAAAGAGCTATATATATTTATATATATAGCTCTTGTTACCCTTGAAGGGGTGTTGAAGCTCTTTTTCTGTGAGTAGCACACTTCTCCGGGACCCATAAAGGATTAGTGGTGAATTAGTATAGTGAAATAGGAAAGTAATTTGAGCAGTGGATATTAGTCAGTTATTTGGATTGAGAAGGATGGCGGAGGAATAGAAGAGGGAAAAAAGGTTTGCATTCATAAAGTGCTTGCTACCCCTAATGAGGTGTTGAAAGGTTTTTTGGGCAAGTAGCACACTACTCTGGAACCCATAAAGGATTAGCGGTGATTTAGTATAGTGACATTTGAAATTTGAGAAGTGGACAGGTTAGTTTGCTATTTTGATTGAAAGAATAGTGGATGGAAAGAAAAGTGAAGGATTTAGACTTTTATTTGGGAGGTCATAGCATTAGTGGGAGGCTTGGGATGAGTAAAAAGAGATGTAGTGAGGAAGAGTCAGAGGGAAGAGTTTAGACAGGCTTGATTTGGGGAAAAGTATAGTAAAAGATGTGTCAAATGGTGCAAGGGGGTAGACTAGGGATGACTCTAGAAAGGGCTATTTTGGGGATCATAATAGTGGTATAGGGTTAGAGATTATTGAGAGAGTGGATATATAGAGGATATATTGATAGAAGTATAGGGTGAGAAATAGGGTATTGCATTTAATATGCTTCTTCTTGGGAGGAAAGTTATAAAAATATAGATCCAAGTACATAGAAGGTATATAGATGCATAAAGGAAGTAAGTATAGGTAGATTAAAGATGCATTCAATAAACTCTGGTTTTCAAGTGATGTACTTATATTTAAAATATATATATATATATTCTACATGTTTATACAAAGCAATACACATATATAGTTACATATCTTTAGTACAAATACATTCTTATATACAGAGGGCTATGCTCATGGGCATCCGCAGAAATTTTTCCAGGGGGGGGCTAACCTGGCAATTGAAGGGGCGTGGTTAATGTTAATCAATACGGGGCTGGGCTAAAATGGCAGAGGATTGGGTAATGCTCAGGCCAAGCTGAGAAAAAAAAGTGGTGAATTTTGCATTTGAAACTGGACAACAATTAGAGACACTTATGAACCCTAATATTACCCCCCTGGCCCCTTAAAACTCATACATTCCCTGATCCCTAAAATTAGCCCCCTGGCACCCCAAAACCCATAACCCATACTCACCCTGACCCCTAAAATTGTCCCCCTGGCACCCCAAAACCCATACCATACCTTTAGCTCGTTTTTTGGCCGCCATTTTAGGTGTGGATGTGCCACGCTAAAGACGCAGGACCGAGCGCTCTAGTTTCGCGGACCTCATTCGTCCGCCCTTCTTAAGGCTGGCCTCTAGTGGGTCAGTTAGAACAACTACTTAGACTCCCACATGCTGGCGACCTGCACGCTGATTACAAGCTGCGCGTTGTGCTTTTAATTAACGCCCGCTTTTGGTATTTTGGTTACTTTTATTTTCTTATCCCCTGATTTTAAGAGGGTTCCTGGCCCCTACCTGCACTATGATTGGTTACATCACTGCTGCTTAGCGGGTCCGGGTCTGAGGGCTTCAACCTTTAGCTCTTTTTTTGGCCGCCATTTTAGGTGTGGATGTGCCACGCTAGAAACGCAGGACCGAGCGCTCTAGTTTCGCGGACCTCATTCGCCCGCCCTTCTTAAACCTTCCCTCTAGCGCGCAGCGGTGACGCGCAGCGGTCGCGCCGTTCCCTGCGCCTGAGTTGTGCCAGAGTCCTGCCCGTCTGCGCCCGTCAGCGTCAAGGAAGCGCGAGTCGCGGCAGGGCTCTGGTTACGCACTCTGACTACCATCATGCCTGCTCCACCCGCACTCAGCTATACCCGGGCTGAACTGTTGTCATTTAGGAACAGGTCCGAGGTTGGTTCATGCAGTTCGGTGGACCCCTTATCCGGCCCGTTTATTTGTGGCTGTAGGGGTTGGTCCCTTGACAGACCGCTTAGGATACGATCTCTGGAAGAGAGTGATCCGGTCACGCGCAATAACACCGCAACTCGTGCACTTCGGATCTGGAACCTGAACGTGAGGTCACTTGTTAAACATCACCAGTTTATATATGACCTCATTGAAAAGGACTCTCCTGATTTACTTCTCCTCACCGAAACCTGGCTCCAGGACTCGGATGCCGCCATTCTCAATCTTACCTTCCCTCCGGAATATACGGTTTTCACATTAAACCGTGCTACGAGAGGAGGTGGCATTGCTATGGCGGTAAAATCGTGCTTTCCCGCGGAATGGAAAGCACATGGGCTGCCAGCCTGTGAGAGTGCCCTCTTTAAAGTATCCTTTAGTCACCATTTCATGCTGAGCGGTATTCTTATTTACCGTCCACCAGGTAATGATACTGTCTTCAAGTCCGCCCTTGCCGAGATGGTAAGTTCTCTAGCACCTAGTTGTGCTAATTTTAACATCACTGGTGACCTTAATATCCACTTTGACCGCATTTCATCCATAGCCATAGACACTTTGCTTGCAGATCTTGAAGCACTGCAACTTGTCCAACTCATAACACTTCCCACCCATACCGGGGGACACATCCTTGATCCCTTCTTCTCCACTATGGAGAGGATGAAAGTGTCTAACCCGATTCCGGTTGGTTGGACTGACCATTTACTGGTGGAAGTCTTTTGTCCCATTGATAGTATGCCATTTAATCCGGTGGATAGGTTGATTCTTAAAAGACACTGCCACAAGCTCAAACTTGAGGAGTTTTATAGGGTACTGGAGCGGAAACCCCTGAGCCCTTTTTTGGATGTGGAACAAGGATACGACCTGTTCTGCAAATGGATTTCGGATGCCCTGGACTCCCTTATACCTATGCGCTGGTCGAAAATGGAATTCCAAGGTACCCAGCCCGTGGTATAATGACTCGCTTGCCGAGCTTAAAAAAATCTGCCGGAAAGCTGAGAGGGAATGGAGGAAGTCTTATGACCTCGCCCTGAAATCCGTTTATTTTGCCAAATTGAAGATCTATCACATGGCAATCTGCAGAACCCGGGCCGCATTTTATGCCCAGGAATTCCGAACCAGTACCAACCCCTCCAAGTTAATCTTTAAGGTCCTTAAAGACCTTATGAACAAAAGAGCCACCTCGGCAGAAATTTGGTCTGACTCTCATTGCGAGAGTCTAGCCTCCTTCTTTTTGGAGAAAGTGCAGGCTATCTACCGAGCATTTGACCTGTCTCTGCCTGATCCAGAGGTAGTTGGCCCGATTTCCTCAGGCTGTGAGATCTTGACCTCTCTGCCTGACCTATCTATGGAGGCTTTCGACAAGCTGAGCCTCAAGATTAAATCAGGCTCCCCTCTGGATCCGCTGAAGCCAGCTCAAATTAAGTTGCTTTCCCCCATGTGTCGGACTCCGATTCGTATCTTGATCAACTTGTCGTTGTCTACCGGAATGGTTCCTTCCGCATGGAAGCAGGCGGTAGTTACCCCAATTTTAAAGAAGACAAATGCAGATCCGCTCCTGCCTGAGAACTATCGCCCCATATCTCTTCTTCCTTGGACGGCCAAAGTAACCGAGGCTCATGTCAATTCCATCCTGACTGAACATCTTGTCCACAATCATATATTAGACCCGAGTCAGAATGGCTTTCGGCCGGGTCACAGTACTGAGACTGCTCTGCTCTATATGACCGAGCATTTGCGTCTGGTGCTTGACTCCGGGCGGACGGCGGCGCTCTTTTTATTAGACCTGAGCGCCGCATTTGATACGGTGTCTCACCGTATTCTGATTCAGCGTCTAGAGGAAGCTGGAGTAGCAGGGACGGCTCTTCAGTGGTTCCGCTCGTTCCTCTCCGACCGTTTTTTCAAGGTGGCCATACCACCCTGCCAGTCCATCTTCTATCCTTTGAACCTGGGGGTCCCACAGGGCTCCTCGTTGAGCCCGACCTTAATCAACCTCTACGTGAAACCGCTAGCTGCGATCGTCAAACAGTGGGGTCTGACGATGACCTCATATGCAGACGATACGCAGCTGGCGGTGACACTGAGTGGAGACCCAGAAGTGGATGCCCCCAGATTCAGAGCGGGACTTGTGGCAGTGGCAAATTGGCTAAAAACCAATTGCTTACAACTGAATGCCAAAAAAACTGAAGTTATGGTTCTGGGGAAACATGCGGAGCTCTGGGGAGATCAGTGGTGGCCCCCAGAATTGGGCGTCACTCCAGTACCCGCTTCCGAAGTTAAGAACCTGGGTGTATGGCTGGATCCGGCACTTGCCTTCATAGGTCATACAAAGAAGGTTGCTGCCACCTGCTACGGAATCCTGCGAGGACTAAGGCCAATCCTCAAGTTTTTTGATCCCCCCACCCGACAGCTCATGGTCCAAGTGAAGTATTTCGGGGTTCCCAAGGCCTACACGCTCCGGAGATAACCCACTCACACTCAAGAACTGTTGGCACGGAAACTGTAAAAGGCAAAGAACAAGTTTATTAAGACCCCATGGGTTGGTGGTACACTCAAACAGCACCCTTCGGTAATGCAAGAGGTATCACACCGAACATCGGTGCGACCTCATTTTATATACAGTTTTGGGGCAATAAAAGATAGGCGGCACAAGTTTAAGACACATTTTCGAGACATATATGGTCATGTTTTGGAATACTGCCAGCTCATTGGAGAGGGCACAACTCCGCTGGTCAGTTTGGTGCACATTCCTGAAGATCTACGGGTCAGTGGGAGCTGCGCATGTGCGGCTTGACCAGTACTAAAAATAGCCTGTTGCTGGGCAGACAAGCATGGCCAGTGGAACGGACAACGGACTAAAGGGCACGTCGGCCACGAGGCCGCTCATGATCTAAGATGGCCTCCGTAACATTCAAAATGGCGTTTATCATATATAGCCAAGTTAAGGAGGACAACGTGTAGGTTCAGCTAATCGCTAATGCGAACGGGCCAATTACGACAGACGACCCTTTTAGCGTTTAGCTGAATCTACCTCATAATGAACATAGTCAGGATGTTCGTCCTCGATGTCTATTAACATAATTTGTGTCACCTCTTTGTGTAGCATCATTTTGTCGTGGGCAAGAGCTCGCCTCGATGGTAAGCAAGCTGATAGACACATTGAACATAAGGCGGGGCCACATTGAATACATAAGCATATAAAGAACATTGCTCCCACAAGTATTCAGAGAATTGTCAACAGTTTCCAGCCCCAAGTTGCAATCATGGACCAGAACCATCCTGAAAGTGTCCAAGTCCCATTGTCCGGGTGTATCTCAGCAGCTATTTTATGCAGCTTGGAAATAGCATCATACACAGATGGAGAATTATCCGGGACGTATACGCAACAGCTGCTTCCGATAATTCTACATGCCCCCCTGCGATCAGCCAAAACAACATCCAAAACCATTCGATTTTGGAGGGTGACAATTCTGGAAATCTGTAGTTCCTCGGTAATATTCCCCAGGGCAACGGCAGTGTCATTCGCAACAGCCTCGACAACGCGTGTCAGTCGTCTTATTTTCCGGCTGTTCAATGCAGCCCCCACAAAGGAGAATAGTCCGAGATTAAAATCCACATACTGTTGTAATGCAGTGTCCGTTTGATCAATGTCCTCTAGGGCAACAGTTCGTTTAACCCTGTTCAAAACGAAATCGTGGTACAATGTGTAATCGTTGTGGTACATTGGAGGGGCAATGAATACAGGAGGTAGCACAAACGATACGTAGCACGTGCCCAACCACCCCACTGGAAGCTGATGGTACCCCTTCGTTCCACAAATAAAATATGTGTTTCGAGATGCAACAAATGAAATGCCATTCGGGCTATCAAACGTGAGAGTAATGTTACATTCACTTTTCCCCACTGCAATCGTGCCCTTGTTTCTAATACATGAATCGGCTTTTGTAGCAATGACATTTATGACATGAGCACTAGATACATTCACATTTCGCTGATTGCTATATACACGTGGAGCAGATACATTGTCAGGCCTGTACTCTTCCCATTCGAAACGTGTGCCCTCAGCCCGGGGAAACCCATCCTTGTCATGGGAACATACTTTATTCAGACGGAAAAGCACCCCCCCTTTTGTTGGCCATCTCAGAGTAAAAAGGAGGGTGTACCAGGCGTTGCACGACCCATTGTGTGAAAACGGGAGTGGAATAAGTGGGGTGCCCCCTCTCTTCTGGTGCCCAGGCAACATTCCACACGCCCAGCAATTAGAGGTATTGGTCATATTATGCGTGTGGTGAAGAATCTGAATGAAGCTGTTATTCAAATACGTTTGGCGATGGCGCTCTTCATGGAAAGGTAATGTAAAATGAAAGTGTTCAGACGGTGCCGGGGTAGTCGGCAGCAAATGTTCACGTACAGGCACCACAAGTTCGACTACCCAGGCTATAACAGCTATCACCACAATGGTCAAGACAAAGAGTAAGGCACCCAATATTTTCTTATCACGAGATGCCGTTGATGCCATAGTTCCAGAAAGTTTGTGCAAAGTCTCAAGTGGCACAAATTGTTCACAAATTGTTCACAAATTGTCCCAGATACACGTGCGTGTATACCTAAAAAAGAAAAATGCGGTGCTGAACTCCGAGGTAGCCGTTGTTTTCTTCTCCGGGCCAAGACGGGTGTCGCTACTCTGGCAGAACTGATCCCCCCCCCTTGGAATTCCCGGTTTCCGTTTCACAAACCTGGAGCGGTAACCAACCAGTCATTAAAAAGGAACAAAAATCTTCTTATCGTGGACGTAGATCGTAGCGCTCTCTTCCGGTAGCAGATTGGTCCGGGAAGGCTCCCTCCACTTCGGCCGACGTCACAGCTGGGCTCTTTTCTTTCTCCAAGATCTCCTTATAATCAGTCAACACAGCAGGAGTCACCAGATCCGGAGAGACACGGCGACAATGTGTCGAATGCACCCACCGCTTCCTGTTTGTCACTCGTACTGCGGTGCGGGTCGCCAGGAGGACCTGCTCGGGGCCCTTCCACCTGGGCTCCAGACTGCTTGCTCTCTCAAACGAGCGGACCATTACATGGTCACCAGGACGAAGATCGTGGCCCTCTCCAGTAGAGTTATCAGGGAGCGCTTCTCGAACCTGTTGATGAATAGAGAGCAAATCATTTGTTAAACGTGCCAAATAATCATTCATCATAACACAAGGCACATCATGTATTAATCGCGGCTTGGGCACCCCCCAGATATTCATAGGGCGGCCAAACACCACCTCATAGGGCGTAAGGCCAGTTCGTGAGTGGGGTACTGATCTAAGAGATAGTAGTGCTAGCGGCAACGCATCTGGCCACTTCAACGATGTAGATGCCACAATTTTGGCCAGCTTAAGCTTCAACGTGGCATTGTACCGCTCGACCAAACCTGCTGACTGAGGGTGGAATACAGCGTGGAACTTTTGCTGAATCCCTAACCCCTTCAGTACATATTCCACAATCTTTCCAACAAAATGGGGCCCATTATCGCTCCACAAAAATTTGCAAACTCCAAAGCGAGGAAAGAATTCCTTAAGCAACACCTTAGCTGTTGTCAAAGCCGTATTGTCTTTCGTGGGGTAGGCCTCAACCCATTTGCTAAAAGCGCACACCACCACTAGGACGTACTTCAGGTTATTGCAGCACTCGAGTTGGATGTAATCCATTTGAAGCACTTCAAACGGTGCAGAAGGTGGAACGAACCCTCCTTTCGGAGTATGGGTCCCCTTTCCAGGATTGTGTTGCAAGCATACCAGGCAGGTCTGCACTACTCTCTTTGCAGTATTCGCAATCTCGGGATGTTCCCAAACTCGTGTTAAAAGACGAGTGATTGCAAGAGCTCCGACATGGGCCAGTCCATGTGTCATCTGGACCATCGCCTGTAAGTAAGCTGCAGGCAATTTCCACTTCTCCATGTCTTTGCTTCTCCAACAACCCTCGTCATCTAGTACCCCATCTGCCGCCCAAGCCGCAAGTTCAGATTCTGTGGCTGATTTTTGAATATCCCGTATCTCTGCTCTAGCATCACTCCATCGCTCAGCCTGTGATTGTACCTCGTACATGGGGGAGCTAGTTCGGGACATAGCCGTTTGCCTTGCTATGCTGTCTGCAAAGGCATTTCCTTGACCCACTTTATCCGTAATCTTCTTATGGGCACTGCACTTCACTATCGCTACTTTTTTAGGACTAAGCAACGCATTAAGGAGATCACGCACTAGCTCTCCGTGCATAATGTGCTCCCCGTGTGATGTCAGAAACCCGCGTTCCCTCCAAAGAAGCCCGAAGTCATGGGCCACTCCAAAGGCATACCGGCTGTCCGTGTATATGTTCACACATAATCCGGCACTCAATTCGCAGGCTCTTGTTAAGGCTATCAGCTCTGCTGCCTGAGCCGATTTTTGTGGTATTCTAGCTGTTTCTACCACCGTCTTAAGAGTCGTGATCGCATATGCTGCGGAAGTCGTACCATCTGGCAGCCTTAAACACGATCCATCAACCCACAGTTCCCCATCCACATCAGGAAGTGGCACATCCTGCAAGTCAACACGACCCTTTGTCTGTTCCTCAGTCAGGAAAACACAGTCGTGATGTTTTTCTTCCTGACCCTCCTCGGCCGGATAGGGCAATAAGGTGGCAGGGTTCAAAGTAGCGCATCTTTTCAATGTTATGTGTGGCGCTAAGAGTGTCAGCTCGTATCCTGTAAGTCGTGCACTCGTGAGGTATTGGGTCTTTGTTTGATTTAACAGGGCATCTACTGCGTGAGGGACTAACACCAACAATTTGTGTGATAACACTATGCCCTCACTCTGTCGTATGGCTACTGCTGTTGCCGCTACTGCTCGAAAACACCCAGGCAACCCTCGTGCTACAGGATCCAAAATGGCAGAGAAGTATGCACATGGTCTCTGCTTATCTCCGTGTAACTGCACTAACACTGACAACGCGCACCCATCATTCTCGTGCACGTACAATGTGAAAAGTTTCGTGTAGTCTGGTGTTCCTAACACGGGTGCGGAACAAAGGGCCTGTCTCAACTGTTCAAAAGCTTTCTGACATTCATCTGTCCACTCAAGAGGCATCGGTGTAGCTTTGGACAGTAATGCTAGCAAAGGTTTTATGATATGTGAAAAACCCATGATCCATTGCCTACAAAAGGACGTTAACCCTATGAAGGCACGCACATCTCTCTGCATGCGGGGGACTGGTGTGTCTAAAATTGCTTGAATTCGATCAGATGTTAATGCCCGCCCCTCCTTAGACAACAGATGACCGAGGTAGGTCACCTGGGGTCTACAGTACTGAAGCTTTTTCTTGGAAACCTTGTGATTGTTTTGTGCCAAAAAGGAAAGCAGTGCAAGCGTACTCTGTTCACATTGTGCATAGGAGTCGGCGGCAAGCAGAAGGTCATCCACGTACTGGATGAGCGCAACGCCAGACTGCAATTTAAAGGAATCTAGTTGTCGTTTCAAAGCCTGGCTGTAGATACTAGGGCTTTCAGTATATCCTTGGGGAACACGACAAAATCTATACGATTTATTATTGAGCGTAAAACCAAACAGATATCTGCTATCTGGGTGCACAGGGATGGAAAAGAACGCATTCTTCAAGTCAATAACGCTAAAGGTGGTGGCCGTCGGTGGAACCAGAGTAAGCAAAGTCGTGATATCAGACACCACCGGGTATTGGGGAATGACAATTTTGTTGATCTCACGCAAATCAATAATAAATCGATAGATCTTGCCATCTGAGTCTCTCTTAAGAATCGGTGGAATAGGGCTGTTACAAACATTATAAGGGACCTCCTCCACCACCCCTGCAGAAATCAAGTCCTGTACAATATGTGTCAGTGCAATTTCACCTTCTTTCGAAATCTTATACTGGGGCACTCGTGGTAGAGGGGCCCCCTCCTTAACAGTAATGCGTATTGGTGGAATGCGCATCTCTCCCACATCCGTATCTGAAATCGCCCACAACGTGTGCGGCAGGGAAGCCAAAGCATGGATGTCTAAAATGGCATAAAATCTGTCAGGGTCAGGGCAATCATCAGGGTCAGGGTAATTATCATTCAGAATAACCCGCACTCCCTCTGGAGCGCAGCGTATTGTTGCTCGAAAATATTTAAGCAAATCAATCCCCAGGATATTGTCCGGGGTATGAGGGGATAGCAAAAATTGGCCAAAGCTAAAGTATTTGTCAATGCATAGTGCAAGGGGCTTGGACAATGGGCTGGGGGAGGGTGTGCCATCAAACCCTACACACGTAATCATTTCGCCAGACAGGGGAGCCCTCGGAACCAAATTTTTCGACAGAGCGCTACGAGTAGCTCCTGTGTCGACTAGAAACTGATCAGTAGAACCCAAAATACCCGCTGTTACATATGGACCTTGCTGATCTACCGGCACTTCAACTGATTCCTTACCCCATCCTACGCAATCCTATGCATGCACATAATCCTGATGTTCCACATTCTCTCCTTCCGAAATCTGATATTGATTCCGTCTGTCAAACGTATTTCGTTCGTCCTGGCCACGGCCCCTCTCCTCAACCTGTCTACGATCACCTCCGCCACCTCTCGTTCCAGTATAACCTCCTCTTGACCTTCCACTTCCTCGACCACGCTGACTACGCTGCTCACGAAGTACCGGACAATCTTCGGCCCAATGCCCAAACTCCTTACAATAGGCACACTGATCCTCCGCAATGTCTGTACGACCATACGATGCGTTTCCTCCACCTCGTCTACCTCTATCATTCCCTCTACCCTGTGTTCCCCGAACCTGCGCCAACATCACCTTCGTTTTCAATTCCTTCGCCTTTTTCTCTACACTTTCTTTAGCCTCCACTTCCTGCCGCTCATAATACTGAGCCATAGTTAACAAGGACGCAGGGGTCGCCGTGGCCCAGGAACTTTCACTCGACTTCAATCGCTTTGCAATCTCCGGTAGGAGATTAGCTACATACTTATCTACAAACAAATGCCGACCCGTATCGTCAGTTAAAGATTGACCACTGTAATCATGAAACGCCTCTTCGAAGCGTGTAAAGAAATCTTAGACCGTTTCATCGGGTTTCTGCTTGCACGACGTTAACATGGTCCAATCAATCTTTTTGGGGAGGACGAGCGTTTTTAATTTATTCAATATAGCTGCCGGAAGGTCTAGAATTAACTGACAAGGCTTACATGCTGGTTCTCTGTCCAAATCTGCAGCATTTATGTCTTTCCATGTCCCCCCCAATATCGTTTCATCATTATTTTTACGAATTTGCCTCCACATATCAGGTGGTAAAATTAGTCCAAAAAACAAATCTATATCCACAAGAGTCATCACACAAGACGATATAGCCCCCTCCACCCCCTCATAAAATGCCGCCGGATTCTTCCGAAGATCAGGTAAAGAATTTTTCAATGCCATGACATCTGCTCTATTCCATGGCGTATATACCCAATTATACACAAAATACCCTTTCGCATCCTTCGACAATTTATCATCATCCGTACCTTCCCCTTTTGGTGGAACATACAAAGGCGCGGCTTCACGCATAGGCATAACATGCAACGCAGAACTCTTATCTGAACCACGGAGAGAACACTCCTTAGCCTGCCCGTTATTTCCCAAGTCGGACTCCTTTTGCCTCCGTTTTCCTCAAGCTGTAAAGCCTTATCCCGAGCAGCCTTGCGCTGCTCTTTGTCCGCCAAGGCAACCTCACGCTTCATTCGCTCACGCGCCGCTTTCTCCCACATTCGTACGCAATCAAACATATTTTGTCTAGACCTGCGTTGAAACATACATTGCTCTACAAATTGTATTTTACTCAAATCATACGACCCGTGTAGAGGCCATTGCAATTCGGGATCGGCCTTGGTGTATTTATGCCATAATTTACTGTACATAATAGGGGGAAGGCCAAGCTTTATGTACATGTCCCTATTTGGAGTTCCCTCTGGGGGAGCCGGCTGTGATTCCGCTAACCTAATTGAGGTACCTTCTCCTAGACAACACATTCCTCGGAGTGTGCTGAAAACAGGCATGTTCAAAAAGTATCACGAAAGCGTGACACCGGACAAAATGGCACTTACAGTTCTTCACACGATTGTGCCGCTCAAAGGAAAAAAAACAAAGTTAGAGAAACATCTCTACATGCCTGCCTATGTGAAGTGCACTACACATATAAGTTCAAAGATCACAAATTCACAATGTTAGCTAACTCAAATCAAAGTTCATAGAACTCGGCAAGCGTCCGAAGACTACCTCACCGATCACAAAGCACAGATTTTCAGTAAGCGTCCGAAGACTACCTTACCGAACACAAATCGCAGAACTCCAGTAAGCGTCCGAAGACTACCTTACCGAACACAAAGCTTACCAAATTCCCAACTGTCCAGATTCCAACTGCCAAGGTCTTGTAAGCCAAATCAGCCAAACGGCACTTTCTCAATGATGCAGACACTTCGAAGACTCAGTCGGAGACCGGCGCCACCTGGAAGGTCAGATCGGAAGGAAAGGAAAAAACACCGTGGCAGCCAAGACTCGGGTCACTCGTGGCAGCGCGCGCCCATGGCGGGTTTCCAAGCCTTCGTCACGACCTCTCCTTCGGGCATCCGAGTCGCCGATGAGTCCCTTCGTGGTCGCCAATTGAAGTATTTCGGGGTTCCCAAGGCCTACACGCTCCGGAGATAACCCACTCACACTCAAGAACTGTTGGCACGGAAACTGTAAAAGGCAAAGAACAAGTTTATTAAGACCCCATGGGGTGGTGGTACACTCAAACAGCACCCTTCGGTAATGCAAGAGGTATCACACCGAACATCGGTGCAACCTCATTTTATATACAGTTTTGGGGCAATAAAAGATAGGCGGCACAAGTTTAAGACACATTTTCGAGACATATATGGTCATGTTTTGGAATACTGCCAGCTCATTGGAGAGGGCACAACTCCGCTGGTCAGTTTGGTGCACATTCCTGAAGATCTACGGGTCAGTGGGAGCTGCGCATGTGCGGCTTGACCAGTACTAAAAATAGCCTGTTGCTGGGCAGACAAGCATGGCCAGTGGAACGGACAACGGACTAAAGGGCACGTCGGCCACGAGGCCGCTCATGATCTAAGATGGCCGCCGTAACATTCAAAATGGCGTTTATCATATATAGCCAAGTTAAGGAGGACAACGTGTAGGTTCAGCTAATCGCTAATGCGAACGGGCCAATTACGACACAAGCCTCAGTTCTTTCTCGGCTGGACTACGGTAGAGCACTGATGCTGGGGATTAACCAGGCTGAGGCATCTAGGCTACAAAGGGTACAGAATGCTGCGGCGCGGGCCATTGTTGGTCTTCCCAGGCACTGTTCGGTCTCCAGCACTATCTCTGCCCTTCACTGGCTGCCGGTTAGGCAAAGAATCAAGTTTAAGGCGCTCTGTCTGGCCTTTAAAATCATAAAGCTCTCCTCCCCACCTGCACTCGCTAACTTGCTTACCCTGTATGTTCCTTCGAGGTCCTTGAGATCGGAGGCTCTTCATCTTGCGGTCTGCCCCCGTTTCAAACTTAGCCGGATGGGTGGCCGCTCCTTCCGAGTGCTTGCTGCTGGGCTATGGAATTCTCTCCCGGTGCACATTCGAGCTTTGGATAATTTGACTATCTTTAGGCGTGCTATTAAAACTTTTCTGTTTTCTGTACTTGGTTAGCCATCCTTTTCCTTCTCCCCGTGTGTTGTGTTTTAGCATCTGTTCAAGCGCCAGGACGCCCCTTTGCTGGGGCAGCTGTACGCTGTATAAATAATACTAACATAACATAACATAACATACCCGCCCTGAACCCTAAAATTACCACTGCCCCCCAAAAACTCATACCCGCCCTGTACCCTAACATTACCCCTGCCACCCCAAAACCCATACCCACCCTGAACCCTAAAATGACCCCACTGGCCTCCCAAAAGCTGAACGCTACGGGGCAGATTTACAAGCCCCATGCACCACTTTTGCATCCCTTTTAACATGATAAAAGTGAGGCAAAAGTGGCCCAAGGGTCTTGTAAATCTGCCCCTACAAGCTTACAATACATTTGCGTATTCGGAGGGGACTGTCCTCCTTGACGTTTCCATGCATGTAAGTCTAAATCACCGTAACCTAAATATGCAGCCAGTACGTAATGCTGGTGATGCTGTAGAATGCATTAAAGTTACTGGAACTTACTTAAAAACTACTGCCTGCTCTTCTGATACTATTCAGTGGAGTCGGGCTGATCAGCAGCACTGTCGTCCTGGCATCTAGCCCCTCCCGAAGGTCTCACTTTCTAGATAGGTGTGAGTCAAATGTCTCCTGGACTCTTGCCTGGGCCTCCTCTGATTCTTCGTCGGTGTCCTTTGTAAAGTAATTCCTGCTGGTGTCATAGCCCAGGGTGTGTTGTCTGTGCACTAGTATGGAATACACATTTATACAAGTGCACAGACAGCAAACCCTGGGCTACGATGCCAGCAGAAATTCCTATGCAAAAAAAAGCGTCACCTTTCCCCCTGCTGTGCACATCTTCACACTCCCACCCCATGACGAGGCAGCTAGAAGTGATGATTTGTCATTGAGGGGTGTGAATGTTATAAGAATGTGTGTGACTGTCTGAGACAGCTTTCTGGCACAACACACTCACACAGCTGCACCGAGTACTTAACACAGGTCTTTAAAAGACCATTTACTTGGTAATGAGGCTTTGTTGTGTTTTCACCCCTACTTAGAGCCCCTGCATCTCCACTCTGCAAATGGCTTTGGCTGGATGAATTAGCCCCCCCTCCCGAAATTTTAGGGAGATGAGGTGACGTGAGGTTTAAAATAGGGGTGAACGAGGGATTGAAGACGCAGAGTGGGGACCTTGATGGGGCAGACATTTAATGCAGTTTACTTTTTAAAAGGGTTTATTGTACAAATCTAATTTGACAGACTCGCAGACAGCAAATGCTGCTGCCTTTCCATGGCATCTGAAAGTTTTTTTCTGGAAGTTGGGTCGACGAGCTGATCGTGTTCTTTTCTTCCTTCATGTGGTGGTGATGAGTGGGTTGCAGGGTGCCTGTACTTGTCGCCCCCTGCTTCCATCTGAACGCCGAGGGTCACCGTTTTGCCCCCGACCACCGGCACCTGGAGGGGTTGCCGTGATGTCTAGGGTGACCAACTAGCATGGGTGCAAATTCAGGACAGTGAGTGTAAAAAATCAGGACAAAGGGGCAAAATTCGGGACAAAAATTCAGGACAGGAGGTCAAAATTCAGGACAAAAGGTAAGACTTACAGACACATCAGAGAAGGTTGCGCAATAGTATATAAGTAAGTAAATAGACAACCACTAGTGAAAATAGGTTTATATTAGGTTGAGATAATCGTGCACTTCATGGTTTGTCAGCATACGCACAGCTTTAAGCAAATGTGCAGGTCTTTTTGTGGTAACAAAACCGCCCCCACCATTCCAGCTTCCAGAGAAAACACCTGATGCCCGGTCCGGCCAGTCTGGCCTTGATACCACCCTCCAATGGTACCCCTCATCTTCACATAGACCCTCTCTCATGTGTATTTAATTTCTTCTATAGTGCTACTCCTCCCAAGTATGTGGGGCAGAGTTTTGGAGTGCATTACAACACACACATTATATAGAGACAATCACTCATATAAATGGGAAAGTTAATGTATAGGAAATGTTGCTTAAGATAATGGGTCTTACAATGTGTAATCATACTTTCATCCATCATTCAGTCTTTCACCATTCATTCTGTCCTTCCATCTGTGTGCCCAACAATGTCCATATTCATCCATTTACAAACCTATTCATCATGTTTCCTTCCATCCATCATTTCACTTATCTATCCCTCAATCCACCCTTTTACTCATTCATCATCCATCCATCCACTCTTTCACCCTATCCATCCAGACACTCTTCCACATATCCATCCATTATCTCATCCATCCAGCCATTCACCTGTTCAGTCATCCATTTAACTATCCCCTTCCTCTTTCAATTCCCCTTTCACTTAGCCATCCATCCTTCCATCCACCCACCAATCCATCTACTTATCCACTCATGAATCCATCCATTGAACCTATCATTCGTCCATCCTTTCACTCATCCATCCACCCTTTCACTCCTTCACTCATCTATCCATCCTTTTGTCCATCTACCCGCCCTTTCACCCACTCATCCAGCCTTACAACCACCCTTTCACTCATCCGTCCATCCATTCACCCTTTCACTTATCAATTTATCAATCCACCCTTTCACTTATCAATTCATCAATCCATCCATCATTTCAATCATCCATTCACCCATTCACTCACCTGTCATCCACCCTTTCACGCATCCATCCATCCATCCATCCATCATTTCACTCATCTATCCATCCATCCATCCATCCATCCATCCATCCACCCATCCCTTCACTTACTTACTCACTCACCTTTACACATTAATTATGAGACCTATCAAGAACTCCACCCTCGCTGTAGTTCCTAAAGCAAGGGGTGGGGTGGAGCAGGGTTCACTATGCCCCTGCACATAGGCAATCTGAAAAAGTGGAAGGCATGAGTCATGCATGATGCACAGTGCCTTGACGTAGGGCGACTGTGACATGGTGTGGTTCCCAGAGCTTTAAGTGGGATGAAAAAACTAGGGGGATCTCTCCAAAAAGTGTTTGATGTAACAAAATGTGTGGCTTAAAATACATAAGCTAAAAATCTGTGCTTAATATAATGTGCCGCCTGACTGGTATTTTTGTTGCTTCTGTCATTGCATCCAGATATATAATACAACAAGTAACGTTACACCTACAACAAGCCAGCTCTATTGGCTTTGTCTATGGTTGTTAGATGCATAAAATAAAAAAGCAGCAAACATGGCTGCTATATTACTATAACAATAATCCTTTCCTTTCAACTTATTTTACCGTCTTCCTTTGGCTAACTGCATTCTCACCTAGCTTCAGCATGGGCGTTTTTGCACTTCCATGTGACAGAATGCCCTGCCCTGGACTGAGGCTGTAGGAGGCCACCACATGCTGTGCCATCCCAGACTGACCCATTGTCTTTCTGTATGTGGAAATCAGCCCCAAACAGAATGATAATGAGCGGGGTGGGGCTGCTCTCATGCTCAGGGGAGTGCGAGGCTGTCCTATCAGGGAGCTGAGGCCTTTTGCCGTGGAACAACTCTGATCCGTGCAATGCCTAAAATTAAGGCGTCCGTAAAAGGGATCATCTTTATGGACGGTTGGATGATGTCCTGCCTGTCGATGCATTTGTGCACATGGACGTGTGCGGGGGGGCAAGGAAAGGTGCTCCAGGGGGGAGCAAGTGCCCCTCCTTGCCCCCCCCTGCGGACGCCCATAGATATGCTCTATATTTCTGTTTGCGTGTGGTGCTTATGTGGGGAAGAGCCTGTAGTACTATTTGACATACTCCTGTATGCTTGTGTGAATGGCCTCCAAAACAACAAAAATGCAAGTCTGGGTGGAGAACTCTGCTCTACTCGAGGAGTTAGCGGAGTTTTCCACGTTACGCGAAGCTTGCGGAGTTCCGGAGTTTTTTCCTTCGCTCGCGCTTGTTAAAATCAAGCTGGCAAGCACAAGCGAGGAAAATCCACATCCCAGCAAGATTTTTCCTCATTCGCACTAGTCAGCGTCAAGTGGGTAAGCGCAAGTGAGGTAAATCAACCTACCTATGAGATTTCTCAATGCGGGCGGTCGGATTTCTCAATGCTAGTGGCCGTATATGCTCCCAACCGCACGCATTGAGAAACCATCCGTTTGCATTGAGACTACTTTTCGAGTAGAAACTCTACTCGAGCGGCAGAAAGGAAGCAGCACCCGATTGCGCTGGGCATGGTGCCATTCGCGATAATTTCACAGCGTGGACAAACATCCGGGAGCTGAAATTTACTGAAAACGGCATTTTTCTGAACTCACTCTGCCGCTTGAGGAGCTCTGCGTGGCGGAGTTTTTTTGCACTTTGCAGAGTTTCATCTAGCGGAACTCTGCAAACTCAGCCAGACCCTCAAAAATGAGAACAAAAGTAAAATGTGACTATTTAGAGAATATTCGTATACAGTTAGAACAAATAGTTATGCCTGTCCTCTTTTGCACTTCTACGAAAAGAAAGGTGGATGTTAAAGGGCTGACTTAAGTAAGTGCTTAATGGCATATTTCTGTTTTACTACTTCCTGTCATGTTAGGCTGGGTTATGGGAATCTGTAGCTTGCCAAACTCAGCGGGAACGCTTACCTGGCACTGAAAAGCAGGGGTGGTGTGCAATTCAAAAACTGAGGAGGCAGTTCTGATGTGTAGAGGTAGGTGGGTCCAGGCTTTGGGATTGAAGTAGGAGAAGGTATCACCACTGGCTTTAGTTCTGTGCATGCAGGGGATGTGTGCGAGTAGGAGTCCGACTAAACTGGGGTCTTGAGTAGGTATGTGGAAGTGAAAGTGATTGCAGTCCTGGGTGAAATTTCATTATGCAAAAAGAACAATTGATGGACAGAATGCAGAACTATGTCATACATTCACCTCAGTACAGAGATCTAATCCTAAATCCATTGCTTTTTGCTCACCATGCCATTCCATTTTGGACACAGACATATGCAAATCAGTCTTGACCCTGCGCCCAATGAGAACAGTCCAACCCGAACTGCCAGGCCAGGTCCTCCCTGGACTGGAAACAGACATCCTAGGACTGTTTTGGTCTTTCAGCCCTCACCAGCCAGAATAGCTTGATTCCAGTGGCATGGAGAGAAAGGGACCCACGTCTGGGCTTACCCATCCCACTCGGGGTGACAAATGCAAAAAGTACAATTGATGGACAGAATGCGGAACAATGTCAAAAAAATGAGGTATTCAGGTCCAGATCTCTATACTGAGGTGAATACCTCAGTATAGAGATCTGGACCTGAATACCTCATTTTTTTGCTCACCATGCCATTCCAGTTTCAACCCAGCCATATGCAAATCAGTCTTGAGCCTGCTCCCAATGGGAACAGTCCAGCACGAACTGCCAGGCCAGGTCCTCACTGGACTGGACACAAGCAACCTAGGACCGGTTTCAGGCTTTCAGCTCTCATCACCCAGAATTGCTTGATTCCAGTGGCATGGAGAGCACGGGACCTATGTCTGGGCATACCCGTCCTACTTGGGGTGATGAATGCAAAAATAACAATTAATGGACAGAATGCAGAACAATGTCATACATTCACCCCAATACAGAGATCTGGGCCTAAATCCATCGTTTTTTTGCTCACCATGCCATTCCAGTTTGGAACAAGCTATATGCAAATCAGTCTTGACTATTCGTCCAATGGGAACAGTCCAGCCGAAACTGCCAGGCCAGGTCCTCCCTGGACAAGTTTTGGGCTTTCAGCCCTCATCAGCCAGGATAGCTTGATTCCAGTGGCATGGAGAGCACTGGACTCTCATCAGGACATACCCGTCTGGGCATACCCGTCCCACTCGGGGTGACAAATGCAAAAAGAACAATTGATGGACAGAATGCAGAACAATGTCATACATTTACCCCAGTTCAGAGACCTGGGCCTAAATCCATTGTTTTTTTGCTCAACATGCGATTCCAGTTTGAACCCAGCCATTTGCAAATCAGTCTTGACCCTGCGCCCAATGGGTACAGTTCAGCCCGAACTGCCAGGCCAGGTCCTCCCTGGACGGGACACACGCATCCTATGATCGGTTTCTGGCTTTCAACTCTCATCAGCCAGGATAGCTTTATTCCAGTGGCATGTAGAGCACGGGACCCACATCTGGGCATACCCGTTCCAATTGGGTGACAAATGCAAAAACGAACAATTGATGGACAGAATGCAGAAGAATGTCAGACATTCACCTCAGTACAGAGATCTTGTCCTAAATCCCTTGTTTTTTGCTCACCATGCCATTCCAGTTTGAACCCAGCCATATGCAAAGCAGTCTTGACCCTGCGCCCAATGGGAACAGTCCAGCCCGAACTGCCAGGCCAGGTCCTCCCTGGACTGGAAACAAGCATCCTAGGACCTGTTTCGGCTTTCAGCTCTCATCAGCCAGAATTGCTTGATTCCAGTGGCATGGAAAACATGGGACCCATGTCTGGGCATACCCGTCCCACTTGGGTTGACGAAAGCAGAAATATTGATTGATGGACAGAATGCAGAACAATATCATACATTCACCCCAGTACAGAGATCTGGGCCTAAATCCATCATTTTTTTGCTCACCATGCCATTCCAATTTGGACCCAGCCATATGAAAATCACTCTTGACTCTGCGCCCAATGGGAACAGTCCAGCCCAAACAGCCAGGCCAGGTCCTCCGTAGACTGGAAACAAGCATCCTTTGACAGGTGTGGGCTTTCAGTCCTCATCAGCCAGTATAACTTGATTCTAGTGGCATGGAAAGCACGGGACCCACGTCTGAGCATATCCGTCCAGGGCATACCCATCCCACTCTGGGTGACAAATGCTAAAAGAACAATTGATCGACAGAATGCAGAACAATGTCATAAATTCACCTCAGTACAGAGATCCATGCCTAAATCCATTGTTTTTTTTATCACCATGCCATTCCAGTTTGGACCCAGTCATACGCAAATCAGTCTTGACGCTGCGCCCAATGGGAACAGTCTAGCCCAAACTGCCAGACCAAGTCCTCCCTGGACTGGAAACAAGCATCCTATGACCGGTTTCAGGCTTTCAGCCCTCATCAGCCAGGATAGCTTGATTCCAGTGGCATGGAGAGTGCGGGACCCATGTCTGGGCATACCCGTTTCACACTCCGTCCATCATCTCCTTGTGTTTGCTTTGTTCACCCTCAGTTGGGAGGGTATGCGCAGACGTGGGTCCCTTGCTCACTTTGCCACTGGATTCAAGCTAGCCTGGCTGATGAAGGCTGTTAGTCTAAAACTGGTTCCAGGATGCTTGTTTCTGATTAAGCATGGGTGGAAAATCCGTTCCGCTCGCGGATTTTGCAGATTTTCGGTAAATTCGCAATCCGCGAGATTCGCGAACTTCCTGCAAAATCTGCGAGCAGAACGGATTGGGTCAAAAGTTCAAGCTGACTTTTTGTAACTATTTTAGAATGGCGCCGGCAAGCTGTCAGAGCCTCTAAAATAGTTACAAAAGTCAGCTTCAACAGGAAGCACTAATAGATAAAGTAAAGCAGGTGCTAGAGTTGAATCTCAAATTCAGTTACACAATCATTAATCACCCCAAACTTGGGGTGATTAATGACTGTGTAACCTAATTTGACCTTCAACTCAAGCACCTACTTTACTTTATCTATTAGTCCTTCCTGTTGGAGCTGACTTATGGCTGAGGGCAGAAGGGCACAAAGTGGGACAGAGGGCATGAGTTAGGCAGAGGGCAGAAGGGCACAGAAACCAGTGGGGCAGAGGGCAAAAGGGCACAAACAAGAGTGGGGCAGAGGGCAGAAAGGCACAAAAACAAGTGGTACAGAGGGCAGAAGGGCATAAAAAACGAGAGGGTGGCAGTGATGAACCAGGCAAAAAAAAACCTGCGAACACGCAAAGCGCCCCGCGAATACGCAAAGTTCCCCGCGAACACGCAAAAATGAAAAAGCCGCAAATTTGCGCGAATTTGTGAATTTTGCGGATTGCGAATACGCAAATCCGCAAATTCGCAGATCGCGAGTTCGCAAAATTCACCCATGCTTATTTCTGATCCAGGGAAGACATGACTTGGCAGTTCGGGCAGGACTGTTCGCCTGAGGTATAGGGTCAAGACTAATTTTCATGTAGCTGTGTGTGAACTGGGGTGGTGAAGTGAGCTAAAGAAAGATGATGGATTCAACTAACCCTGGGCGAAGCACTACTCTACGCTCGCGTTGTTTGCGAAGTTTGCGCAACTTCGCACTTCGTGAGCTGCACGTAGCACAGTGCGAACACACGTAGTGCAGCGTAGCGTAGTGCAGCGGTCATTTTTTGCTTGTTCACGGTCCTCAACGTCATGTTCGCGACCGCGAGCAAGCAAAATGACATCCCTGCGAGATTCTCAACGTGGATAGGTCAGGTTTCTCATTGCGAGTGGTTGCGCATGCTCGCGACTGCTCGCAATGAGAAACTACCAGTTCGCGTTGAGAAAGCTGCCGCTTGAGTAAAAATCTACTCGAGCCTCAGAAAACTACAGCTCGCACTGTGCAAGATGCCGTTTTCAATGATTTCACAGTGCCGAATGCTTGTCCGCACTGTGCAATCATTGAAAATGCATCTTGCACAGTACGAACATGCTACAACGCAGCTCGCGTAGTGCTACGTGAAGTTCGTGTAGTGCGAAGTGCACTTCGCGTAGCTTCGCGTAGCGCTACTTCGCGAACTACGCCCACCCTTAGATTCAACCCAGATCTGTGACTGGATAGAGTGTCTGAAAAGTTTCAGCGCTCTGTCCATCATCTCCTTGTGTTTGCCGTGACATTTTAATATGGCCAGAGGAATTGGAATAATTTTAGTAATTACACATTATACTTGTGATGTGAAACTACGGAAATTAATTGATCACTCCAGCTTAAGCAATTGAGTAAAATGAGTCAAACTTCCTACTGCAGAGAACAGGAACACTGAATAAGAGAGTGCAAGTGGCTGCTTGCTTCTGCTATTCATGTCCTGTAGAATTTAGCGCTATTTTATTATTGTAAAATGCATCCTCTGGCCCATTTTGGACACAAGGGTGCATTTTGCACTAAGAAAATAGCACTAAATGCTGGCGTAAGCTTCGCACACAATTATGCACAATTATTAGTAATTTTGCTGTAATTACAAGTAATTACACTAGAGAGAATTGTGCCTGCCCCTAAGCGATTCTTGAAGTAGAGGGGTCAATGTGCAAGGCTTTTTATGAGTGCATGAGGAGTTTGAAGACTGTCCATTTCTGGACTGGAAGCCAGTGTAGGTCTTTGAGGTGTAGTTTAATGTGGGTGCGGAAGGAGGGAGTCTGAGTGTGACTCTCGCAGGTCAGTTCTGTATGTTCTGAAGTCTTTTGTTAGTATTGTATTGCTTCCTACATAAGTGCATTGCCATAGTCCAGCTTGCTGATGATGAGGACCTGTGCAATGTTTCTATGGGTGTTGAAAAGAACAAATTGGAAAATCTTCTTGAGCATCTTTATGTAGTGGAAACAGGAGGCAGAGACTGCTTTCACTTAGCCTTTCATGGTTGGGTTGGGTGTGAGTCTGAGATTTGCAGGCCATTAGGTGGAGTCCCATAGCAAGGTGTCTTTGCCGAGGATGACTACTTCTGTCTTATCTGTGTTGAGCTTGAGGCAGTTGATTTCCATCTGCTGACTTTGGCTATACAGGAGACATTGGTCCAGGTGTTTGATGTTTTTACGGAGAGAGGATGAGCTTGGTGACGTCTACGTTTGGATATAACATTGTTTTTCTTTGGTGCCAATGATGTTGGTGAGGTGGGCCATGTAAGCTTTGAATATCACGAGACTGAGCAAGCGTCCTTGTTGCACTCCGCTGACGAGTTTGGCAGCGGCTGAGGTGAAAGAAGTCAGGCTGACCGACTGGGTGCTGCACAAGAAGAATGAGCATATCCAGTGGAATGCTGGTCCATGAATGCCTGCTTTGTATAAGCATTGAATGAGAATTGGGTGGGAGATCATATGCAAGGCAGTAGATAGATCCAGAAGGATGAAAGCAGCAATGCCTCTTTTGTCCATGATCAATTGGATGTCGTCAGTGGTGTCAATATGGGTGTTTCCAATATTGTGGTTGGGTCTGAAGCTAGATTGGTTGGTGTTAAGAAGTTGGACAGCTAGAATATTGTTCATGATCTTCTCCATACCTTTTACCAGTAAGGGTTGGAGGTAGCTGGGACTGTGCTTGGCTAGTGTTTTAGGGATAGCTGAATATGTCTGTATGAGAAGGAGAACTGTGGCATGTTTACAGGTGTCTGGGAAGTTGGCTGTGTTAATTTGGTCTTTCATAATTGAAGTAAGGGCTTTTAGTCAATACATGATGAGGGCAGTGGTCTGATAGTGTTTCGACAGGTGTGGAGTACATGGTTCCTGGAATTTATTGAATGGTGATGGTGGGCCAGGTGGCCAGGGTGTTACTGTGTTTGTTGAAAGTGATGGATAGGGTATCAAAGTTGTCGTATATGCTGGAGATCTTGCTGCTGAAGTATAGGGACAACTGAGTGCAGATGTCTTCGGAGGAAGTGATACTGGTGGAGCTTGCTGCTAAAGAGGTGAAATCTTTCAAAACAGAGAAAATTTCCTTTGCGCTGTTGGAGCTGCTTTCAATGTGCTCGGTGAGGGTAGAGCATTTGGTGGCTCTGATTTGTTGGTGGTACCATCAGAGGGCTGATTTGTAGCTGCTTTTGTCTGTGTCAGTCTGACTTTGTCTCCATTTATGTTATATCTGCTTGCAGTGGCGCTTGATGAGTCTGAGCAACATGCTTCTGGTCTGGTTCTGATGGTCTTGGTGGTCTTAAGTGGGGCCATGGTGTCTTGCTGTCTGCACAGGAGCTGAACTAGGCGTTGAAGTTGGAGATGGCTCTTGGGAAGTTGCTGAGATGTTGCGGTTGGAGGTGTAGGATCTCTGAGTCCAGGATTCTTCTGAGATCTTGTTTCAGTCCTGTTGTGAGGGTTTGATGAGTGCATCTTTCCCGTGGTGAGGGATGACTCCTTAATATTCTATTTCTATTCCTTCTCTCACTCTTTTTCTCTCTCTTTCTCTCTCTCTCTCTCTCTCTCTCTCTCTCTCTCGAGGCCCCGCTGTGCCTGCTGCAATAAATTAGGGGTCTGCTGGAGACAGAGGCAGCAGGCGTCAACCACCAATGGCTTTAGAACCTGGAGGAAATGCTCATTGGGATAAAAGGCTGGTCTGTCTCTTGATGCTACAAAGGGAGAGGACACATGCGTTTTCCAAATCCCAGCTATAAGTGAGAGGTGAAGGTCAATGTGCTCTCCTAGTATCTCTTCCAATGAGAGGGTTGGGCTTACACATGTGGCATGGTAAGATGTCCCTTGAATTACCCTGCATACCATGAATATGAGCAGGATAATGAATCACCTGTGAGGGTTCTGCATTTTTCAACAAGGTAAATGAAAGATCTGAGCTTTAGCACTAAAGGTGTCCTGCAAAAAATAACATCTGTAGCGAGACATCAGTAACCAAGCAGAGAAAAAGCAAAAAACCAGAAGGGGAATAGTGCCACAGCCTTCAATACAACTAGTTTGAGTTAATGATCAGTCAATCAATTACTTCAGATCTTATATAGTTGACTGGGGATCTCTGCACTCTGGCCACACAAAGATAAAGCAAGGGGGGTATGAACTAATTAGGGATAAGTGGGGGAAGCTAGCCTGTGTAGAGAAGATTTAGTTGTGGCGGAAGTAGACAGACCTCTGGGAGGGAGAGAGAGATAGAGGAGGGCGCGTGGGAAGGCTGAACACCAGAACAGAGGTTTGCTTCCCATGGGTGAGATTCATTCCCAGTAAAAAAGACCAGTTCCTAGTGAACAATTATTGGTGACACAAGCTTTCAATTAATGAAATCCTTTACCGTGAAAGATGCTCACTCTATGTAAATAGACTTTCTCCCAGTGAGGCAATCTCACTGTACTGTGACTCATTTTCAGTGAATAAGGCCACCACTTAATTTGTTAATTGGTCCAATGAAAATAGGAATAACATTTTGTTCCAGTAGGCAGGCTGTGGAGGGAAGATGTGGTGCTTGATCGTTGGTGATTAATCCAGTTTTATTTATGAAGGATAGAGCAGGTAGACAGCGGCAGATTCGGGCCATTGGGAGGGGAGAGTTGGAGACCGCTAAGCCCAGGGAGCGTGAGTGTACATTAAGGAATTTCAGATAATTTTGTAAGGCATAGAATTGGGAGGGAGAAGGGTAAATGTAGGGCATTGGATACACTTGCAGAGACCTAGGGAGCCAGACTGAGTAAGAGCCTGGCTTTGTACTGGGTAGATGAGGTGCATCATAAATGATTGCTGTTCTTATCAGGTTACTGTGCTTAATGGAATGCCTGAAGACCGATGCCACCACTGTAAAGGTGTTTTTTGGTGAGGGTTAGAGCGTGACCATATTTTGAGATGCTGCTTTGTTGGGACATCATAAACACAAACAAGCATTTGCAATGCAATCGGGCTCGCCTTTTTGACCTTATATGTATTTAGCTATGCAGCACATTAGCCTGGGTGCTGAAACATCTACTGTTCTTTAACATGGAGGTAAAGTAAGCACCAAACTGCTTGACACACCAGGCATGGGAAAACATGGAGAGAAATGTTGCCTTTCAGCAGGAAATAGTATAGTCCAAAGCTCTGTTTTCAATATAAAATCAAGGTCTTTGGTGGTCATATCACTGAAAAATAGAAGATTTGAAAAAAATATTATTGTCTACGATTGCTCGTGGAAGACAATACCTATGGACTAGAATCTTGAGAATGCTAAAATGGTATTTTACTGACCCCTACTGGTCATTTTCTATCAGGACAGTTAAATAGAGGTAGTTGAACAAGTAGAAAGCAATTCTGGTATTTTACTGACCTCTACTAGTCATTTTCTATCAAGACAGTTAAATAGAGGCAGTTGAACAGAAACAAAAGTGCCTAAGCAGAAGCAGACAAGTGCTGGGGCTGAGCTTCAGAGCATATAAGTATATAATAAAGTATATACAAGCATAAAGTATATACAAGAGGTCGCGAATGATTGACCTAAAAAGCATCAGCTGTTCACCTTACTACTTTGTATGCACACCAGTATATTGTCATTGTGGATCTACGTGCTAGACCACAAAACCACCTTTCATTAGTATTTCCTAGTTTAGTCAACATTTCTTAGTGTCTCAGTGTTGCTCAGGTCTTAGGGCCAGATGTAGGTAGCCCAATACCGGTCGGTAACGGCCGAAAATACAGATTTTCGGCTGTTTCCGACCAGTATTGAGCATTTGGGATGTAGGAGACAGAAAAACGTTCGAATCTGTAAATATACCGAATCGGTAAAGTTACCGAATCGGTAAACATTCTGAATCAGTAATTTTACCGAATCAGTAAATTTGCAGAATCGCAACGGCTTGCGAATCGGTAAATTTACCGAATCGGTAAAATACCGAATCGGTAAATAAGAAGTGGCAAAATTGAAAATTGAGATGCAGGTAAGCTCTTAAATACTGAATTTGCTTGAAATTCAGTATTTAGGAGTCGGTATTTACCATGGATTGAAATCAGGTGGTAACCAGGTGCAGCCTATAAAAAAGGACCCAAAATGCAATACTGTTTACACAATGGTGGCATTCTATGTCATTGCGAGACGGCTACGGCTACAGGAGGAAGGAGAGAGGGAATGGCAGAGACAGGAGCAGGTCTACAGACAGAGGATCACCTTGTTCATGCTCAGAGAGGCAGAGATTCTCCAGAGGTACAGGTTGGACCCAGCCACCATCTTGGACCTCATTAGGGACCTCCAACCACTGTTGGAGCACAATACCCCAAGGGCACACACTATTCCACCCCACGTGCAGGTGCTGTGCAGCCTACACCTGCTTGCGTCTGGGAGCTACCAGAGTGTGGTTGCTACGGTAGGTGGGGTGACCCAGAGCAGCCTGTCACGCTTTTTCCACAAATTCCTTGACGCCATGATACAGAGGATGGACCATTATATATCTTTCCCTGCAACCTATGCTGAACTGCTCCAAACAAAAACTGACTTTTACCTGATGGCGAATTTCCCCAATATCATTGGCTGCATTGATGGCACCCACATTCCCATTTGTCCCCCTGCTGCCACCGAATACATATATAGGAATCGTAAGTCCACCCACACCATCAATGTGAAGGTGATCTGCAATGCCAAGTGCGCCATCACTGACCTTGTGGCAAAATTTCCTGGGAGTACCCATAACTCCTTCATATTTCAAAACAGCGGTATCTATGCACGGCTGACAGCAGGGAAATTTGGCGAAGGATACCTCCTAGGTAAGACACAGTGTGCGACCCCATTAACACCTATTGCAGTAAGAAGTACATGTATGCATGTGAGTAATGTATTCCCATTTCCTTTTAGGGGACAGTGCATATGCCCTCCGCTCCTTCATCCTCACCCCCTACCTCAACCCCTCAACACCCAGCCAAAGAAGATATAACAGGGCCCACAAGAGCACAAGAAATATTGTGGAGCGTACCTTTGGTATTTGGAAGAACAGGTTCAGGTGCCTGCACAAGAGTGGAGGTGCCCGGCAGTATACCCCCATGACCTGCTGTAAAATCATTGCTGCCTGTGCTACATTGCACAACCTTGCTGTGAAGAAGGGCACTGAGGTGGAGTTGTCAGACTTTGAGGATCATGACAACGAGATTGCTGTGCAAGAAATACAACCTGCTGGAGTGTCAACACCAAGTGATGGCAGATACAGACGTGAGGAGATTACATGCAACTATTTCTGAGAAAGTAATGAGACACAGACAGGTTGTGTATGGGACCAACGTATTTTAATGGTGCCACAACGTTCAAGCATTTAAGTGCAACAAAATAAACATCATACACATGGGGACTGTATGTCCCGGGTTACTTCACCCATGACCGGTAATGTCACTTGCGCCCGCGCTTCCCTGAGCCACTAGGGTGTTGTACGCTTTTTTCAGCGTGCCCTACAGCCTCAGCTTGGCGCCAGGTACTCATCCGTGTCTCCACAATAGTGCTTGCCATGCTGCTCCGGCTACTAGTGTCTTCAGCCTCAGCCACGTCCAGGGCAGGATTCTGTGCTGTTTAGGAAATCAACATTGCCTCTAGTGCACTCGTCATTCTGGCCATGCCCCTGGTGACCTCAGCTGTATGCTGTGTCAAAGCCTCCTGCATATTTATGCCCCTCCTGCATAGCAGGGAAGTGGTAGTGGCCAAGCGATTGATGGCCGTATTGTGGGCACGGGCATCCCTGCGCCTTGTGTGTGACAGACTTTCAAGTTTGGAGCATAGCTGCGTAATTGAGTTGCTCATCTGCTGCATCCCTGCTGCAATGTCCGTATTTGTTTTGGCAACCTCTTTATTTTCCTCCACAATGTCTCTCATGCCCTTCCCCATGTCTCCTATTTGCACATTCAGGGCTCGGAGTTGACGTTGGCAGGCTTGGATGGATTTGCCCTGCATCCTTTGAATGTGCACCATGCTCCCCTCCAGCCCACGGAACACAGTGCCCTCACCACGTCCACCTGCACTGCTGGGTCTGCGTTGTCTTCTGCGAGCAGTGACTGTCTCATTTGTGGACTGCAGTGCTGCTGAACTCACATCTACGGTGACTTGAGCCTCACCCTCACCCTCTGCTGCCCCCATTAATGGTAGTGGGGCCACGACATGCCTCCTGGCTGGTGGGCTTGCAGGAGTGGACTGGAGCAGTGATGGTGAAGTTCTGGTGAGAATACCAAGGGAGGGGATTGGGAAAGCTGTGGGGAGAACAGCAACTCTGGGGTCTGTACAGTGTCATCTTCATTGGAGATGCCAGTCGTGTCACCTTCCTCCGGCGAGGCTTGCACTTGGCTTGGACCTGCTTCCTCACTCTCCTCCCTCGCTGGTGCAGTCCCTTCTGTGTCAGTGGGTCGACTGCCCGATTTGGCCCCTAGGTATAAATAAGCGTATATCAACTGAGTGCTACTGTGTCACAGTCACTACAATAAATGCTTTACACATTTCACTTTCTTTTATCTGCATTCAGTTCACTAACTTGCTGATGTCTGCGCTGTTGCATATGGTCTTAAATTTGCTAACTACATTTCCCATAATGCATTGATCCTGTATAGTGATAGCAGTACTGGACTGGGGTTTGCTTGTCCACAAAGGGTATAGGGAATCAGGTTGGTATGGGGTGTTGTGCAGCGCATGCGTCTTACCTTTTTTTGTTGCAGCTCTGGCTGAGCTGTCCACATCTCCCAGTCCGCAGACGCTGTCTGCCTCAATGGTTGAGGCCACCAACTTCACCAGGTCAGTCAGGGGGGGCGCTGTGTTCCTGCCTCCACCGGTTAGGCCTGCCTGCTTGTGGATATTAGCCATTTTTTTCTTGGTGAGGCTCCTGAGGTCATAGAATCTTTTTTTGAGATCCTCAGTATTCCTGGTTGTGACTCCCACAGCATTCAATTTTTCAGCAATTGCCAGCCAGATTTTTCTTTTGACAGACTCAGGAACAGTGATGGAGTGCCGGCCAAAAAGTTTGTTGTGCACCCTCACTACCTCCTCCACAAGTACCAGCAGCTCCATGCTGCTGGACTTTATTTTCCTCTTTCTTTCTGCCTTCTGGCTTTCACTGCTGCTTGCCATTTTTCAGTTGGTAAAGTTTAAAAAAACTCTCCCTGCTGCTCTGTGACTCTGCTCAGCTCAGACTGCCTCTCCAGAACCTTCTAATTAGTTGCAGCTGCCTGGGTCGCCACTTCCTGGTAGGGAGGGAGAGGGTGGTAGCACCTGATTGGCTGTTTTCTTAAGTTTCACTTTGCTTGCCGATTCGGAATTTACCGAATCGGTATTTACCGAATTGGTATTTACCGATTCGGTATTTCCCATTCATTCCTATGGGCCTTGTGGCCCATAGGAAAGAATGGGAAATACCGATTTGGTAAATACTGATTCGGTAAATACCGATTCGGTAAATTCCGAAAGTCAGATTCCGATTTTTACTGAATCGGTAATAAATAACGATTTTTTATCTACATCTCATTTACCGATTCATGAATACCGAATCGGTAAAATTTGGTATTTAAGAATCAGTAAATGAGATTTACCTATATCTGGCCCTTAATTACATTGGCATGCATACTGTTGCTAATTGTATTTCTGTTTTTTGTCTTCGCGGATACTTTGCAGTATTCATGTTCTGTATAAACAAGCGGTGTCTATCATGAATAAATGATGAATAGGTTGCTAAGCTTGACAGATATGTGGCTGTTAATTGTTGGTGCTAATAATTGTAATGATAACGTTGTGAATGGCTACCGCATATATATCTATGAAGGTACATGTGCTTTGTGCTTTATCACCAGGATGGTTTTTCAAGGACCGTAAAGGGCAGATGGACAAAGGGAGGAAAGGATGAACCTGGTGATCTTAAATCAATGGGGAATTCACTTTAAGGAAGTACAAGGTGGGGTTTTCCTCGACCTAGGAGAGTAGGGCATGTTGTTACATTTTTAGGAGAAAAGGGCTAAAACATAGCCCGTCAGTAGGTATTTTGCGTATTCGTTTAGAGATGTCTTTCTGGGGATACCCCAGAAAAGGCACCATGTTTAAACACACAATGGGTCACCAACCATGTCAAATTTGTGATATCTAAAGTGGAGGGTGTCATGGACTCATTGGCATGGTCAGTGTGTAAAGGTCATGCTGCATGAAGCGTTAAGGCCTATGTAGCCCTTATAGTCATGCAGGGACATCGGGCAAAACATAATTATTAATTGTTTAACAATCTTGGCATAGTCTCCAATGTGGCATGTGAATATATTTTAACAAAGCACATTTGCAAGCTTTGCAAGTGTGCTTGAGATCGGTTTTGGAGCCGCTCAATAAAATTCACAATTTTTTGCACAAAAGGTGGCCTGGTGCTTGATGCTGGTGCTTGACGTTTTAAGTACTGGATTAGGATCACTGACCTTCCTGGTCAGTGTAACTGCTCTCTCCCCATGCAGCCCACGATTGAGGGACTGCCCTTGAGCCTGAGATCCGTGCCAGGTAGGTGTGCAAGGCCCTCATCCACCCTCATACCTGGACGTCTAGTGGAAGAGCACTCTCCTTTTATGCTATTCCGCTCTGTTTTCTGTGCCCATTTTCCTCATTTTGCTCTTTCTGTCTTGCCCTCTCCCTATTGCTCTTCTGTTTTGCCCTTTCTGTTTTGCTCTTTCTGTTAAATTTTTCTCTCTCTTTGCTTCTGTTTTTGTCCCTTTCCCCGTGCTCCCTGCCGCTGCTGCCCCCACAGCCCCTCGCCCAGTGTGTCTCTCCTGCCTCCCAGCTGACCTCCCTCTCCCGCCCCTTACTTAATGGCAGCCGGTGTACATCCAGGCGCAGTGAGTGCGCCAAAGGGAAGCCCGTCTGCGCCGGTCCACGACCTAACCGCGACCAGCACCACGGACCCTGGTCACTCGACTCACCACTGGTATGACCCCAGCACCCTCCACGCTCTTAACCGCAGACGCAGGAACAACTGTCAGCTCTCGATGCCGAGCAACACCCAAGGCCCGATCTCCTGCTGACACTGCTGCCACACCATCACCCACCTCCGGACCACAGCAATAGCCCACAGCCCACCGAACGCCGGTGCACACAAACCACTGAACTGCATGCTCCTCAATGTGGGCTCCCTGTGCAGATGCGCCATTGAAATCTGGGACCTCCTCTTCACTAAATTATTGCAGGTGAAACTGTACACTTGACACCTATCCGCACAGCTGTATGACTTATTCACTAAAAATCACACAATGAAACGAATGTTTGAATATTGTTGTATTTACTTTCACATGCTATGTTTATCCTGTTACCTTCTTACATTTTCTATTCTGCAGATCCTTCTCCGCTGTCACATATTTCAAATGATTTTTCAAGAAATTAACATCGATAACTAATAATGTAAATATGAAAATACCAATTAAATGCTGAATGTTCCATTGTAAACAATGTGAGTCTTCTCTTAACAATGGTCCCCACAGTATTCTAATTTTCATACTATCGTATACTTGCATCATTCTTTTGATAACACGATTCTTTAGAACATCTGTGGATATGTTTGCATTAGCAATTTTGCAGACCCCATATTTTCTTATGTTTTACTGACCGGATACGACAGTATTGCTTTAAACCAGTTTAAGAATAGAGGGGCATATTATCAAGCCTGTGCGCTAAAATTATCGCCGCTTTATCGGCCGAAAACGGCCGATAAAGCGGCGATAATGGGCTTGATAATATGCTCTGTGGAATTCCAATCGAAGCCCATGTTAGATGTCTTCACATCTAACATGTGCTTCGATTGGAATTCCATAGAGCATATTATCAAGCCCATTATCGCCGCTTTATCGGCCGTTTTCGGCCGATAAAGCGGCGATAATTTTAGCGCACAGGCTTGATAATATGCCCCAACATTCTTTGTTCCATTTTCCCTGATGTTACCCTCCCTGCTAGAACCAGCAATTACCATTCTCATAGCTACACTATGAGTGCAGTTAATTCAGTAAGGGTGTTGCACACTCCGTACATTCATATTTAACATTATACTGCACGTTCCTGCCATTTCCTTGCGCTGGAGTGCAAAGTGCTGCACATCGCTAATGTAGGCACCTTTCCACTGTGGTGCCTTGGTTGCAGACAGGATAGTTTTTGCGCATGAAGGGACACCTTCCTGCACAAAAACAATCCTTGAAGCATGCTCCTCTTTGTTGCATGCAGCAGATGCAGCACACATAGCTAGAAGAAAAAAACTAGGAGAAATAATGATATTTCTCCTTGTTACGTCTCCCCTCAGAAGGCATAGCATTTTGACACATTCTCAGGTCTACCAACAATGGTAAATCTGGGAATTCACAAAATCCATGAGAGGATCCATGGGAACACCCGCACTCCACCCATGAAACGCCTCCCAGGGACAGAGTAACTCAAGGGCGTAATTTGCGCTGTATTACACTACTCTAGACTTATTAAGACACTCTGGGTCACACCAGGTGGACTTGCATGGCTTGATAAATGTAACTTTAGTGTTGCGTCTCCCTTGTGCCATGTTGCATGGCGCAAGGGAGACATAACACTATGATAAATGTACCCCATATTGTCTATGCAAGCACGTCAAAGTTAACACCAAGCAACAGAAAATCTTCCGCGTATGAGTTCATTAAGACAATCATTTAGTGTTCGCTTACCAGTAAGCATGGACCACAGGATATAGGCCATGAGTGGTGATAATTGGTGAGACTCACAACAAACTGCTGGAAGCCCCTCAGGCTGCTTTTCATCTTCTCACTCAATTCAAACATACTCAGGTCACTTACTCAGTGATTAGAAAAAAAGCATTCTGGAGTAATCACAAGGTGCAGTAAAGGCTGATCTTTTACAAAAACTTAGGTCTTGATAGGTAAATGTAGTGAGTAGTCTATTATGGTTTTTGTCAGTTCTTAACAAAACTAATGTGAAAGAAAAGTATATTTGTGTGGTAGATGAATGCAATATAAACTATGGGACAAAAAGACAAGAAAGGGCATATGATAGAGGTGAGTGGTAAGAGTGACATTATAGGGCTCATACATTTGCATTTCAATTGAAACTGCAACAGCGCGTGTCCACGTCGTTGATAAAATAATGGAAATTACGAATAATGATTGGTTTGATATGCTGTTATGTTTGGATCTGTCTGCCACCTTCGATTCCTTGGAACATGAGCTCATGGTTTGGCATTTAATGGCAGTCGTAGAAGTTGATCATGGGGTAGGCGTCGGGCGTAGGTGTTGCTCATGCCGATCAATCGTCTCGTATTGTGATCCTCCAGCAACCTGCATTACTACTTACCTGTGGCATTCCCCAGTTTTCCCCTCATTCTCGCTGGGGGAACGTTACACTGGCTTCAGACAGAGGCTAGGATTAGATTCTAATGCATCTGTCTTCCTTTTAAATTGTCCCCCTCTCATTTTCATGGCAACGTTTCCCATGGCCCCTCCCTCAAGACAAGTTCTTTTGGTAGGTGCTCTATGAAGGTCCTTTTCCTTGTGCTTTCCAGGTTACACCTATCACTAGGCTCCACATGGCTTTTCCTAGGTCCATTTGCCATTATATGTTATTGGATCTCTCACAGCCTTTGCAGACTTTCAGACGCAGAAACTAGTTTCGATTACGGGGCTACTTTTCGGCACCAGTATCAAGGAGATTTCTAGGATTAGGGCTTTTGCACATCAGTAAATAAAGCAGTAATTTACACATGCATTAGAAATTCAATAACTGAAGCAACACAATGAAATATGAATATGTAACTTACTTGTGAGCATAATTTACACAATATTATGTATTCTCTTACGTTTTGCTCCCTGGCCTTTCCTTGCATGTGTTAAAGAAGGATTGGTCAGGGAAAACACATGCACATGTGGTGAACATACACTTTGTAGATTGTTCTGTTATCTGCACATCTATTTTGCAACTCACAGTTTCGTATAAAAGGAATGCAGAAAATGTGCGATAGAGTACTGTTCACCCGAGTTTTCACACTGGATGAAGAAAGAAAGGAGATGTTATGGTAAATTGTTAAATTTATGTGGATCAAAAACATTTTTTTTGTTAATTAAAATGTATCACGCTTCCTAAAACTTAAGGGACGTTTTTTATTAATGCGTGAAACAGGAAAAACTGGGTCTAGGACAACAGGTATGCGTCTTCTTTTAGTATATAACGTAAGAATGCTAACTACTGGGCCGATTAGGATTGCGTTGAATCCGCATCCACCGGGCCGGCGGAAACAACCGCCGGCCCTGAGGATACGGATTCACCGCTGCGGTGATTCTAAAGACCCCCTGCCAGATTAGGATGGCTGGGGGGTCATCGGCGGACGGGAAGACTGTCCGCCGCTTTTCCGCGCAGTCGCCTTCCGACCGTGGAGGAAAAGCACTAATATGGTGGCGGTGTCTATCAGACACCGCCAGCCATATTAGGATTTGCATTGGGACATGCCTTTCCGCGGTGGCAATGCCGCCACGAAAAGGCATATGTCTTTTCTTTGGGGGCCCGTTGCGGTCCCCCAGGGTGAAGTGGGGGTGGGTGGTGCACATGGGGGATGCCTATGGTACCCCCCTGCATTTACATGCACAAAGCGGCAGGCACCGCGCGGTGCCTGCCGCTTTGTGCATGTAAATGTACAACATGCTTTTTTAACCTTGCGGCGGGTGCTGCTTCAAGCAGCACCCGCCGCAAGGTTAAATATCCAGGATGTGACCGCCAGGGTGGCGGTCACATCCTAATTGCACTGGAGGGACCGCCGCTGCCCCTGCGGATGGTCCCTCCACCTCGGGGTGGCAGACGGACGCAGGTCAGTCCGCCAGCCTCATGAGTGTAAAGTGGTAAGTGGGGCCTACCACGTGCTACTACAACACAGCTAATAATGACACACGGACACTAGATGATAGTTGGCTGGAAAGACCACGAGCGGACTTCCGCCCGTTTATTTATACCCCGGCGCGAGCCCGCCCCGGGGTTGTGCGTGCGTGCGTGGGGGAAAGTGAAACATTGTAGTGGAGAGCCCGAGTGGCTCTCTACATCCCTCCTTTATTTTAGTTCTTTTCGCCCCCGAACATTCAAATAGCAGTTCACGGAGATGTCCATGCAAAGTCTCTCAGCCGTTGGCTCGGCACCTGATTGGGCCTCAGACCGTAGCGATGACCCGGACCCCTGATGGTTCAGCAGCCCCGGCCGGGGTTGCTCTAGGATCTTCACTCACGTCCGAGGCCCTTGGCTGACTCTGCTCGGCGCCGAGGCCGGGTGGCATTGGCCTCGGTTGACTCTCTCCGCGTGTCGATCCTGGCAGAGGACTAGGGGACCTGGGGCAGCTTGCATCTTCCAGCACCAGCTCTTCTTCCTCCGCTTCCTCCGCTTGCTGGTGCCCAACGGCTGCTTCGGTTGCCTTCCTGAAACATGATACGTTTCGTGTGACGGTTTGCCCGTCTCTCCTGGCTGTGACCATTGTCCCTTGAACCTGTTCAACTCTCCACACCTCAGGTTCAAACGGTGTTCGAAACTTCCATCCTGGGTAGCGATCCTTGACGACCACTGCATCACCTTCTCGGCATCCATGCGCTCACCGTGGGTATGCCGTCTCTGGGGGCCCGTTTAAACAGTACGTGAGCTGGGGCGCACTTTGTCGTCGAGTGCGGCGTTTGCCGATAGGCTCCTAGAAACAGATCCAGTGCTACTTCCAGATCTTCGCCATTGTCCACCGCTATCCGAAGGGCTCGGTTTATTGTCCGCATCAACCTCTCTACTTCTCCGTTAGCTTGAGGCCATAACGGAGTGATCTTCCTGTGAGTGATTCGGAGAGATTCCAGGTATGATTGGAATTCTCGACCCTGGAAGGGAGGTCCATTGTCTGACTTAATCTCCTCGGGGAGTCCCATGGTTGCGAACACTCGGTTTAGCACCTTTCTGACGTGTGGGAAAGCGGTGGATGCTATGACTTCCACGATGGGGAACTTCGAGAAGGAATCTACCAACACCAACATCTGCCTCCCGTCCGGGAAGCTGCCAAAGTCAATGCTTAGTTGGGTCCATGGAGCCTGGGGCGCATCTTCCGTGATTACAGGGGCTGGAAGGGGTTCGCCCCCGGTGATCGTGCACGCATGGCAGGACCTTATCATTGCCTCTACTTGGGTGTCCATCGCCGGGAACCACACCTTGCTTCGTAGGCGCGCTTTCGTCTTCGCCATGCCTTGGTGTCCCACGTGAGCTAGGCTCAATGCGCGCTGTTGGAGGCTTTCCGGCATGACGAGGAGGTGTCCTCGCAGGATCACTCCTTCTTCTCCCACACTGAGCTCACTGCGAATGTGCCATAGCTGCTGTCTTGCATGGCTGACCTCTGGACGGAGGCTTGCGGCGCCATCAAGGAAGCGGGCCCATTGGTTCTCCTCCAGGGCTCGGCGGACTTTCGTGAGGGTTTCATCTCCCGCAGTGGCTTCTCCGATCTCCTTGAGGGTCATGTTGTCTGGACACGCAGCCTGCGTGACCATGTGCACGATCTCTTCTACTTCCTCTCCGTCCTCGGTGGGTGGCAGTTGCGAGGCAACGTCCGGGTGCCGTGACAAGTAGTCGGCGGGATTGTGAGCCCCAGGCCGGAACACCACTTTGAAGCGATAGCCCTGTAGCTGGACGGCCCAACGCTCGATCCGTGGAGGAGCTAGTCTTGAGGTTCCTGCAAAAAGGGGTAGGAGAGGCTTGTGGTCTGTGACCACGGTGAATTCCTGTCCACAGAGGTAGAGATGAAAGTGTTGGCAGGCCCATTTGATTGCCAGGGCCTCCCTTTCTATCTGTGCGTATCTGGTTTCCGTGTCTGTCAGCGCCTTGCTGGAATAGGCGACTGGTCTCCATTCTTCCGGACCGTACTCTTGCAAGAGGACGGCTCCTAGTCCCACGGGACTGGCGTCCACAATTAGTTCGGTTTTCCGCCTTGGTTGAAAATAGGCCATAGTGGTATTATCTAGAAGACCAGCTTTGACGTTGTGGAACGCTTTGTTTGCGGCCGAGGTCCAGTCCCACTTCTGATCGGTGCGGGTGAGAGCCCGGAGGGGTTCCGCGATGGCAGCCAGGTTCGGGATGAACCGGCCGCAGTACGTGGCCATGCCCAAAAAGCTGCGCACTTCCGTTGGGTTTCGAGGTGTGCTGGCCGCTTTGATCGTCTCCGCTTTCTTTGGGTCTACTTTGAGGCCTTCCCTGGTAAATGTGTAACCAAAGAAGTCCACTGCCTCCTGGTAGAAGGCACATTTGGCTCGATGCAAGGTCAACCCGCTGTCGGCAAGCCTCTGCAGGGTCGCCCTCAGGTTGGTGTGATGCTCTTCTAGGGTTGAAGAATAGACAAGGATGTCATCGCTCAGGTTGATGACACCCGTCAGTCCTGACAGCACCTCGCGGATAGCGTTTTGAAAAACCTCGGCTGCCGAGGACACGCCGAAGCTGAGCCTTGTGTAGCGACGCAGCCCCACGTGCGTCGAAAAGGTGGTAATGTATCGACTGGCTGGCTCCAACTCTAGCTGGTGATATCCGGAATTAAGGTCCAGCTTCGAAAACCACTTTGCCCCGTTGAGGTCTGCTATGATGTCCTCCATGGTGGGGGTGATGTGCCTCTCACACTTCACGGCCGTGTTCGGGAGTCTCATATCCACACATAGGCGAATGGCTCCCGGTTGCTTTGGTTTGGGGGCGACGACCAACGGGGAGACCCAGGGTGTCGGTCCCGACACTTTCTCAATCACCCCCAGCTCTTCAAGCTTCCGCAGCTCTTCCTCTACTTGTGGCCGGAGGTTGAAGGGCACCCGCCTATGCCTGAGTGCGACGGGCCTCACAGTGGGGTCTATGTGAAGTTTGAACTTCCGCCCTTTGAGCTTGCCGAGTCCTTTAAACAGTTCTGGGAAGTCTTTGAGCATGAAATCCGCGTGTGCTTGATGCACCTGGTTGGCGAAGAATACCAGGCCGAGATCCTCCGCAGTGTGACAACTCAGGAGGGTGCCTTTCTTGCCTTCGGTGATATGGAACTTGGTCTCGGTTGAGTATTCCCCATTGACGACTATGGTTTGTATTACCCCTCGGAGAGGGAGCGGTTCCGTGATTCCATAAGTGTATATTCTTGCCATGGATGGTGCCAGCGTCGGCTTCGGGGACATGCTGTCGTATTGCTCTGAGTCCATGACGTTGACAGACGCTCCGGTATCGATCAACGCGTTGACATTCGTCCCGTCCACGGTGATGGAGCACATGGGCGGCGGCCTTCGCTTTGTAGACGCCCGGCTGACGTAGGAGACGATGTATACCTCGTCATCTTCATCGTCCTCGTACCTGGGCCGACGGTCTTGTGCTTCGGTGTCCGGCGGGGGTCGCTCCTGGTCGAGCGATAGCTGATGGATCCGCTGCGTCACCGCACGAGCACGTGGTCCTGCTGATTTGAATTTGCCTCCTCGGCAGACGGCGGCAAAATGGTTGAGGCGCCCACACTTGAGGCACGTCTTGCCTCTTGCGCTGCACGTGGCGGTGGTCGGGTGATCTTCTCCGCAATACCCACAGCGGTTGGTCCGTGGAGGGCCTTGTCGCTGCCTTGCCGGCGGGAACCGCCTGTGAATGGCGTCCACACGCTCTTCCTTGATGGTCGGGGTTCGCGCTACAGTTGGAGCAATGACTGGAGTGCGCAATGCCACCTCCATCTCTTCAGCCCTCGCATCCGATAGTTCATGCGAACTGGCCAGGACGAGGATCTCGTCGAGCGAAATCCCTGGTTGCCTGAGGATCAATTTTCTTAGCAGCTTCGACTTACATCCGACAATTATCTGATCCCTTATTTCTTCCCTGGGGTCAGTGAACGGGCACGTGCTTGCAAGTCGACGGAGCCGCGCATAATACATGTCGACGGACTCAGATTCAGTCTGCCATGCGCGCTTAAACTTGAATTTCTCAAAGTCGTTGTTTAGCTGTGGATCAAAGTGGGCGTTTAGGGCCGCGACCGCGGCGTCGTAGTCGTCCTCAGCACCGGTGTTCGGGAGTGACTCGAATAGGTCGTAGATTTCTTGTCCCCCATAGAGGATGAGTAGAGACCTTTTCACCGTTCCATCAGTTTCTCTGGTTCCCTTGAAGTACAGATTGAGGCGCCCGACCCACGCTCTCCATCGTAGGGCGGCAGTGGCTGGATCCGACGTTTCGCTGAACGGCGGGATGGGCGCTGCGCCGGCGTGCAGGTGGGCAGGCTGTGCAGGAGTAGTGGGCCCAGCAGGGGCTTGGTTCCCCGCCTGGGCGTTGGCCTGTGGGGGAATCGCAGGTGGCGGTGGCTGGACAACGCCATCCTGTACTGCGCCGGCGTCCTGACTCATGGTGAGGCTGTTGGTGAGGATGTATGGTGCTTTCCGGGGTCGTGGTGGTGCACAAAGTAGGGTGCCCGGGGTCTGTTGCTCGCTGGTACCCCTGGGTGCAGTGACAGTCTCTAGTGTCTTCCCCTCTCTTAGTTAGGTGCCTTGTCCACAGGGCTGCAGGCCTCGCAAATATCCCTCTTCAGAGGCAGGAGCGGGCTGAAATGTATTGGCCAATGCTTGTTGTCCTGTTGAGAGGCCGGTGCCCCAGGCAGAGGTAGGCCAGAATTGCTTGCAGCTGCCAATGCTTGATTCGTTGGGCAGGGCCAGAGCGTGACGAGGGAGAGGGAGAGCAGCGCGGAGCCCAGCGCGCACACGCAGCGGAGGCGTCTCCCTGGAGTCTCCTGGCGAGAAGAGGAGGCGGGCCCGCTCCGGGCCGCGAACACGTGGTGCAGCCGGTGTCGCTTTTCTTCTCGCCGGCCGGCGCGATGCGGGGGCGCGGTGAACGCGCGCAGGCGGGGCAGAAGAGTCACTCACCCGCAGGAAGCGAAGGCTGCGCCCTGGCACCACGAGTCCCGCCGGCTGAAGGCACACCCTCACGGGTGACGCGTGGGCGGGTCTCGACCACAGGGCGCCGCGCGCAGGAGCGGCTGGGCACACAGCAGGACGTGCAGGAGGCGGTGGGCACGCGTGGCATACGACCGCCTCGTCGCCAATGTAAAGTGGTAAGTGGGGCCTACCACGTGCTACTACAACACAGCTAATAATGACACACGGACACTAGATGATAGTTGGCTGGAAAGACCACGAGCGGACTTCCGCCCGTTTATTTATACCCCGGCGCGAGCCCGCCCCGGGATTGTGCGTGCGTGCGTGGGGGAAAGTGAAACATTGTAGTGGAGAGCCCGAGTGGCTCTCTACAATGAGGACCTACATTCGTAAACTATGCTAATTTTAGGAAATTACATTTAGTGAATACTCTGCTCAGGTGTCAGCTTCCAACCGACATGAGGGTAATTTACGTCAGTCTTACTATATGACGACTTTATCAAATCGAGTCCAGAGGACGCGGTTCCATGGACCCTTGTGGTTTACAGCAAAAACACCTGAGTCCACTGCTATCAGCCATTAAGACTTTGATCCCTAATCCTCTTCATTAGTTTGCACTTACTGCATGACTGCCTCAGACTCTCAGGGCTGAAAGCACTCCCGAACAGCCTGGTCCACAAAAAAGAAACGTAATTCTCAAGTAAATGGAATTAAACGGAAGCAAGAGAAAGCGCTACAGTCACCCAGCTGTAAAAATCCCACCTGGTCCAAGTGGAAAGCAGAGGCGGCAAAAACAAGTCACATACCAGAAGGAACAGCACGAAGGCAGACGTAAATTACCCGGAAAAAACATGATTAAGATTCGGCGCCACTGCATCTGCGCAGAAATTTTGCAAAGAGAGATAAATAAATAATCAATGCATTCTGTTCTCTGCGCAGCGCTCTGCACAAGAGTCTTGAGCTAGGCCTCTTGGGAGACTCCACAGCAGATGGTCGTCATCAATAACTTTTTTGACACATGCAGAAGGAAGGGTAAAACAAGCACTGGCAAAGCCAACGGGTTTTGCCTAGGCAATATCTTTTTGGCTTTACCAATGTTTTCTTACATGTTGCACCGCAGTGCGAGTTGCTGTGCAACACGGCTTAAAGTAAATACAAATAAATAAAAGAAACACAATAACGTGGTCAGCGTTGACTGTGTCAGCACTTTTTTGATTTTATGCCATGTTGCACGCTAGGCGGGCAACCAGAGCCAAATTTCGGGGGGGGGGGGGGGGTTGGGGGCTGAAAAATATTTTGTGGGGGGCAAATCCTTCCAAACTTAGACCGAGTGGCTGTAAAAAGGGGTGAACACACAACAAAAGCCTCATTTAAAACTAAAAGCCTCATTTACAACTAAATGGTCTTTTAAAGACCTGTTAAGTACTCGGGTGCGGCTGCATTAGATGCTCGCCAGCCCGCGAAGCTGACTTCGCCCGGGCTGACAAACACGACAGGGGGGGCTGAATCCCTGTGAGCACAATGGGTGTTGCACGCCTGTTGCACGCCAGTCTGTGTTGCTGTGCAACATGTACTAAAACAGAAGAACAGAAGAGGGGGGTTCAAGCAATATGAGGAAGGAGAGCAGGAGGAGGGCAGGTGTTTGGGTGAAAGGGGAATGGGAGGAGGGCAGGTGAAACCATAAAGGGCATCGGGGAAGGTGATGCCAAGTGGAGTGGGAAGATGGCAGAGGTAAAGGAGAGGTGTATTTTCTAGGAGTGCATTCCAAAAGGTAAAACACAGTACCTGCAAGAGCCTGTGGCCAGTAGAAGGACAGGTGCCAAACGAATCTGTACTTGAGCTATGCTTCACAGCAGGGACAAAGAGACTAAGCCCAGAAGAAAGCCAGAGGCAAGAAGGAGCAAATGACCAATAGGAAGCAAGGAAACAAGAGTGATATTTGAGCAAACCAATGGTAAGATAAAATAAGTAATGGACGGACTTGATAAAGGCGGGAGCCGTCATCGACCCCACCTCAGGTATGGCGTGGCACCGGCCCCTCCTTGCCCTCACCTGCTCTCCTGGGTGGGGCTCACCCCGCCGCGTCATCATGACACGGTGGGCGCGCCTCATCATCGATTGGCCCAAAGGGGTTCCCAAGTGACGCGGAAGTGATTGGATCGCTTCCGGGGCAAGGGGGAGCAAAGGTCAGGCTGGTTAGGACCGGCCTGACCAGTATGGGGTTTAAAAGGCCGGGGAGCACGGGAGGCGGTCTCTTTTTCCCACGCTCCCAGGTCTACCCTAACCAGCCTTCTAGGAGGCTGTAATCTTTTTTCTTCTCCTTTGTCTCCCTTTACAGGTCGTGTTGGATTGGAGACGCGGTGACTGGTACGGAGAGAGAGCGCGGAGGAGCATTTCTGACAAACGAAGGCCGGCTTGTTTGTTTATTTTGTATTCCTCTGCAGGTCGTTTGTGGTTCGCGGTGAACAGAGCCAACGCAACGTTCGTCGGAGGAGCCAGTTTTGTCCTTTGTTTCCTGGGATCGGGGAAAGCGGCAGAGGCTGCAGCGGTATTCAACGGTGCCCCTAAGGTTCAAGTTAGGCGCTCGCCAGGGGCAGTCACGCGCATCCGGGTAAGGTGGTATACAGGCGTGCTGCGGGAGGAGGGTTGCTTAGATGTTTGGTGCCTGTGGGTTGGTATCTAATGCTCTTATAGTCAGAGAAGCCCGGTGGCTCCCTGCATTACACCATCGCGTTATCAGGGTCTGTTCCTGCCCTCTCACCCGACCGGTCTCACATTGATTGCCGAACTGCTGTGGTGTTAGCGCCCGGTGTCCTACAGGGCGCTTTGCATCCGTAGTGCAGCAGGCAGCTATTAAAGGCGGTAGGAGTGGGTAAGGAATTTGATTACCTGTTCACGAGCCCCAAGCGTGTTCAACCTATCCTGTGTTTAGGGGCAAATCACTCAATCTTCCCAATACCTACTGTGATCAAAGGTGTTTATGACCAACATTGTGTGTATTTCAAGGGGTGGGGGGCACTTTAAGTGTTTCAAGAGAGCATTGAACTCCAGGGTGAGTTCGTGCCTCACAAAGGGCATATGTTTTTGAGCTTCTCATCTCGCCTAAGAAGCTTTGTTCGGCGTTAAACTATTTGAAGGGGGGTTCATCACCTGGAAACCATAATTGTGTAGCACCTAGGCGATTATCAAGTAAATAACACTACTATATGATTTGAACCAAAGGTGTTTATTGTTTGTGCCCAGAGCATATGGTAACCTGTGAATTTTCATTATAGGAGTGCACACAGGGGTACTCATCACGCTAGGTCAGCGAGAGGCAAGATGGAGGACATCGTTTTAGGGGTCACAGACAGGCCTGCATTTCACTGCTTCTGCGGGCCTCTGGGCTAGTGTTTACTCGCCCAACACCCAGGCTAGCTGGTGTGGCGCTGTCCCAGTTGCATGGTGCTTACGGCCAGTTTGTGAACCCCCAACGTGCATAGGTAAGGACCTGGACAAGTCCCATTAGGTAACAGATAACATTGTACTTGCAGTGTTAATGTGATTAGGGGGTAAGTTACCTTGCAATTTTTGGCTCAGGAACTATGGCTAGTAAAGGTGGTGCAAAGCGTTCCCGCATGGAGCATATGTTGGAATCAATGATGCGTAGGAGGGCGACGATGGATAGGAGATGGGAAAAGGCAGAGCAAATGGGACCTAGCCTTGCGGAGCTCAAACAGAAGGTAGATGGTCAGAGTGGCCAGCAGGCAGGCCCAAGCAAACCATAGTGCCCCCAAAATTGTGGTCCCAATGATAATCCCCGAACTGCTGTGGTGTAAGCTAGCCCCACAACTTTTCCGGTGGTTCCTCTCCCGAATCCAGTGGCCCCCACTCCAGTCCTAGCACCACCAGGGGTTAATCAGGTACCACCAGAGTTAGCGGCTCAGATAGCGACAGTTCTCCCTTGGTTAGGAAGGGGGGAATGTTACCATCCTCGGTAGGAGCAAAGGAAGTAGGGGAAGACCCGTTAGCGGAGGCACAGAGGATGGTGGCGAAGATTATTGCTGCCCCAAGCGGGGTGCCAGGCGCAGGGCCAGGTGCTTCCATTCTACCCCAACCAGCGCTACAGGGGAGCAGCACTGAAAATGACAAGATGGCGGAGCCAGCGGGAGCTGGGGCAATAGGTAAGGAAGAGTTATTGCCGCCGCTGGGTGTGGGTGTGCAACCTACTAGGAGGGAACATCTGGCTAGGCATGTAACACAGGAGGTAAAGGAATTGGTATGGTCTGGGGCATACATTAATATGTTCTCCTTGCTTGTGGATAAGAGGAAATGGAGTATGCCAAGAAGCAGAAGAATTGGATGCTCCCTAGGGAATGGTGTGTTGAAATGTTGAGATTCAGGGTGGAGGAGACTTTGAACAACTGGATTAGGGCTTTCTCTGTATTTATGGCTATAATAGCGGAGCGTTCGCCTTATCTGCAAGCAGAAATGGCATGTTACCAGAGCAGGGTTACTATGACTCATGATAAATATGTTGACTCAATCTCGTGGTTTGATCAGTTTGGCCCAGGACAACCGGCCAATGCAGTGCAAAACTGGAGCAAAGGTCACACTTCCCAAGCCACCCAGCCCTTTCGGGCACCACAAACTGGGGGCCCGGCCCCTAGTTCGGGGAGCGGGGGGCGGGCGGAAAGGGATATGCTGGGATTTTAATAGACGAACATGCACCAGGGCTGAAGGCAACTGTAAATTCAGATACGCATGCTCCATATGTAATCACCCCTCTCACCCAGAAACAAAATGCCTCAAGAAAGGTAACACATTCTCAGGAAAAGGGGAAGGAAGAAACAGGAATTAGGAGAAGATACAAATGGTAACACATTCACCGATTGATGTTGTGGCTATGACTCCTTAGTTAAACAGGTACCCAGACCATGCCACGGCTAGGATTTTACAAGAAGGTTTTTTTGTATGACTTTAGAATTCCGGCGGATGATTACACAGGGACACCACAGTGTAGAAATCAGCTGTCTGTAAGGACCAATCCGGGGGTAGCAGCAGTAAAAATTGCAAAAGAACTGCATTTGATCACATCCCTGTGCACAACTTTGTCTGCTCGAAGAAAGAGGAAGGGGAATTCAGGTTGATTCATAATCTGTCAGCTCCTAGAGGCAAGTCATTAGAAGATGCCATGTATGACGAAATCTGTAGCATGAAATATGCCTCTTTTGACCAGGCAGTGGATATGCTAAGGGTTCTGGGACCAGGCGCCTTGCTAGCCAAATCAGATATTGAATCCACCTTCCGGCTACTGCCTGTACATCCCCTAGATCACCACCTCCTAGGTTTTTCCTTCCAGGGAAAATTCTACATGGATATGTGCATGCCCATGGGTTGTTCTGTTTCCTGTGCTTACTTTGAAAAATTCAGTTCATTTTTGGAATGGGTTTTGAGACAGGCAACGGGGCACCAATATGTCGTGCATTATCTGGATGACTTTCTCTTTCTGGGGTCGGCAGGCTCCCGGGAATGCGTTTGGGCATTGCAGGAATTTTGCGTGCTCATGCGTGCTTTTGGGGGCCCTCTGGCGCCAGGGAAGACGGTCGGTCCAGCAACCACAATAGAACTTTCAGGCATTGAGTTGGACTCTGTACAGGAGTGTTTCCGGTTACCCAAAGAAAAAATATTAAAATTTAGAGCAACACTTCAGCAATGTTTGGCAAAAGATAAGGTAACCTTACATCAGCTACATCAGACAGTTGGCCAGTTGAACTGTGCACTAAGGGTAATACATATGGCACGCCCGTTCTCCTGTTCCATCTCTCAGGCCATGACAGGCCTGCAGGAAAAACACCATCACACAAGACTGTCATCTGAGGTTTGCCAGGACATGCAGATTTGGATCGCATTTCTGGAGGGGTTCAACGGCAGGGTAGTATGGCCCGGTCCCCCCACTACTTCCGCAGAGTTAGGTTTATGGACTGACGCTGTGGGCAGTGTGGGATTTGGTGCCATACTCGGGAGCGAGTGGGTGGCCCAACATTGGCCGGCTTGGTGGGTTGAGAGTGGTCTGACAGCCAATATACATTTCCTGGAACTTTTTCCCATCAGGGTTAGACTGACGGTTTGACCCCATCATCTGCGTAATCAATCTGTGATTTTCTGGTCAGACAACATGACAGTAGTCGAATGCATCAACCAACAGGCTGCCCGGTGTAAAATGATCCTCCGCCTGTTGAAAGAGATAGTGCTGTTGTGTATGAAGCTGAACATACAGTTTAAGGCTAAACATGTCCCGGGGGTGCTGAATAATGCTGCTGATGCACTCTCTTGCTTCAAGATGCAGGTTTTCAGGGAACACCTGCCGTCTGCAGAGGCGACACCAACACACTTCCCGGAAGCACTCTGTCAGATTGGTGTCCCGAGCTACAGAACCTCATGGCAGCTAGCCTAGCGTCCAGGACCAGGAAGGCTTACGAAGGGGCGTTTTGGTGTTACTGCACTTTTTTGGGGCAGGATTGGACGGATAGCTGGCATAAGTCAGGGGCCTTCCTCCAGTATTTAGACACTTTAAATAAAAAAGGGCGCTCTGCAGCAACAGCCAGGCGGCATGTGGCAGTGGTTTCTTTCTTTGCACAGATCATGGAAACCAGGGACCCCACGAATAGTTTCATTGTGAGGTAGGCACTAAAGGGGTGGCGGCGCCTCCAGGGGGCCGCCACAGACACGAGACAACCAATTGGCTTAGAGCGGCTGACATCACTGCTAACAGCCCTGGGAGGCATTTGCAGTTCAATAGGAGAGGCATTACTGTTTAGAGCTGCCTTTGCACTGGCTTTTTATGGGGCATTTAGGGTGGGGTAACTGGTAGTGTGCAACAAACAGGATGTGCTAGGTGGGCTCCAGCTGGAAAATGCGAGGATACAGGGCGACACACTGCTAATCACCGTTAAAAAATCTAAAACTGATCAGGAAGCCCTTGGTGAAGGGATAGTACTTCACCGGGCACAAGACAACCCATGCTGCCCAGTGATGCACCTAGAAGCCTTCCTCCGACAGAGGAATAGTGCAGTGAGGGGGACATTATTAATGCATGCTGACTGTACCCCGCTTACCAGGTTCCAATTTAAAAGGGTATTGGCCATGGCGATCGACAGGACAGGTTTGGATCCAAAGGACTTTGGGACTCATTTCAGCAACAGTGTGAACAGAATTAGAAGATGGTCTTCTAATTGTTACAAGCACTAATGTGCTGCTTCACATGTTGTGAGGGTGGCAATGCAATTGTGGACTGATGCCTGTCCTGCTTGTTTGCTTATATTTCAGTTTCTCGAACATGTCACGCAGGGAGGAAGCTGCAGTTGGCGCATCACGAGCAAGACTCTTCACAACGGCGGACACAACCACAGGACAAGGGAGCACATGTTGTATGGGTAATTGGTCATTCTTATATACGGCGTATGAAATCTGTTTTTCTTTCAGGTAATTACAGGCAAAGAGCTGAGCAGGGTGGTTTCAAGGTTTCTTTCCATGGTAAAGGGTGTCTCAGCCTCAGTCAGTTTAGGTTTTTTGTTACAGATCTGCTGTGTAGACAAAGTCCTCCACCCACAATAGTTATCTTGCATTTGGGTGGGAACGATCTGGTAAATCTGGGGACCAGGGTCCTGATGGAGGATATAATCTCTGAAGTAGGATGGTTAGCTAAGGCATTTCAAGGCTGCACCATAGTTTGGTCTCAGATGATACCCAGATTCAAATGGAGGTGGGGAGATTCTGTGAAAGCATTGAATCACGTGGTAAGGAGGATCAACAATAAAATAGGGACATTTTTCAGGTCTCCTCAGTTACAGAACATAGCGCATGGATGTGTCAGGGGGAACCGTGCTTCTTAAAAGACGGGGTGCACCTGACTCAGTTAGGTAATAAAATCCTATTGGAAAATATAATGGCTTGGCTAGGGAGTGTCAGGGCTGGGCATGACCTTTCAGTGTAGGAGGATAGGGGGGCAGATAGTCAGGCAACTACGCTGGCCTGTGGCTTTAAGGTCAAGATTGGTGAGCAGTAAATTTAAGGTCCTTAGGGGGCGGTGCCATTCTTGGAAAGAGGTCGCCCAAAAAGAGGGACAAGTGGTCTCTTCTAGAACTCCAGGGGCGGTACATCCGGTTGGCTGGATGGGTGCAGGTGAGGGGGGAGTCATGCTTTCTTTAGGCTGGTTGGCCAACCCGCAGGGGCACAATGACATCACTAAACGGCGCAGAGTGCAAGGACCCCCCCTTTTAATGGAGTTCATGGAGCGTACGGGTGTAACCGGGGTGGGGGGAAGTACCCTTTCGGTAAATGGGCCCTCTGCGCATGTGCACTCCTACGGGAGAGCGTGGCTAATTGATAAGGATCTGACACCAGTTAGCGACCTTGCCGAAGGTCCAAATAGGATACGCAGAAAAGTCATTAATATATGATTATGGTTCAGATATTAGACTCGGATATGACATACTTTGCATTAGAAGTATGTTAAGGTTAGCCATCTGATATCTGTATATATGAATTGTAATCAAATGTCATGCTACATTTTCTGCATAAAAATGCGTAAACATTGTTTATTTCAATTTTTATTTGATTTTATGTTTTAATAAATACGGCCGGGGGTTGTACGACCCCCGCCTCCAAAGAAATCCTCTTTCATGTCCATCTTTAATAAATGTTGGTTAAACACAAGGTGGGGAAGGGGGATGTTCAGTAGTCCCTGGCCATAGAGAAAGGCGGGCCGTCATCGGCCCCGCCGCAGGTATGGGCGGGCACCGGCCCCCCTCCTGCTTTTCCTGCTCTTCATGGTGGGTCGCGCCCACCGCGTCATCATGACGCGGTGGGCGCGCCTCATCACGATTGGCCCAAAGGGGCTCCCAAGTGACCCGGAAGCGATTGGATCGCTTCCGGGGCAAGGGGGAGCAGAGGTCAGGCCAGTTAGAACCGGCCTGACCAGTATGGAGTTTAAAAAGCTGGGGAGCGTGTGAGGCAGTCTCTTTTTCCCGAGCTCCCAGGTCTGCCCTAACCAGCCTTCTAGGAGGCTGTAATATTTTTCCCCACCCTCCATCCCCTAAAGGCAGATATTGGTTATTGTATTATAAGGTTGTTAATATGGATTTTCCCCAATGTGACAGGTGTGTCGTATGATTATTTTTGATCCTTAGAACTTCTTCCCATTTGTAGGTCATCAGTCATCGTATTTATTGCTATTCCTTGGTCAGGCGGTAAGGTCATGATTGGTGAGCAGTAAATTTAAGGTCCTTAGGGGGTGGCGCCATTCTTGAATGGGGTCCCCATGGGAGAGACATGTGGTCTCGCCTAGAAGTCCAGGGCCGGTACATCCGGTTGGCTGGGTGGGTGTGGGGGAGGAGTCACGCTTTCTTTAGGCTGGTTGGCCACCCCACACGGGCACAATGACGTCACTAAACGGCGCAGAGTGCATGGGCCCCCCTTTTAATGGAGATCATGCAGCATATGAGGGTAGCCGGGGAGGGGGGGGTGGGGGGGGGGGAGAAGTACCCTCTCAGTAAACGGGCCCTCTGCGCATGCGCACTCCTACCGGAGGGGGTAGCTAATTGATAAGGATCTGACACCAGTTAGCGACCTTGCGGTAGGCACAAATAGGATATGCAGAAAAGTCATTAATGTATAATATTGGTTCAGATATTCGACTCGGATAGGAAATACTTTGTATTAGAAGTGTGTTAAGGTTAGCCATCTGCTATCTGTACATATGAATAGTAATCCAATGTCATGCTACATTTTCTGCAAAAAATGTGTTAATATTGTTTATTTCAATTTTTATTTGATTTTATGTTTCAATAAATACGGCCGGGGGTTGTACGACCCCCGCCTCCAAAGAAATCGTCTCTCATGTCCATCTTTAATAAATGTTGGTTAAACCCAAGGCGGGGAGGGGGATGTTCGTTGGTCCCTGGCCATATAACAGTTACTAGCGATTTCTCAAGCACAGCAAAAGCGATGTGCAGGTGGAACTAATAAGGATAGATAAGTTATTCACACATCTCTGGGGCCTATAAGCAGTATAGACCCTACTGTGCTGCAACTGTTAAGAGGTTAGTGGTGGAAAGTTGTGGACAATCTCAGGACATAGTGTATGTATGTGCTACAGCCAAATAATGCCATCTGTACTCTGGGTATTTGTATTTTCATGCTTTTTTACTAAGATACTTGCATGATGAATGTGAGATAAGCAAAGGAAACAAGCATTGGCATAGCCAATAGGTCTCGCTTTTGTGACCTTATAAGTATTTAGTTATGCAGCACAATATCCTTGGTGCAACAACATCAACTATTGCATGGCTAAACACTTATAAATTCCTAAAAGCGAGACCTATTGGCTATGCAGTGTGGCCTGAAGCTCTCCCGAGTAGTACTGGGGTAGTACAGTGGCTTGAGGATATTTTTATATGGACAAACAAGTAAGGTGTAATCTGGAGTGTTGCAGTTGAGCGATCTTGGGAGTTTGAGGAAGGCTTGTGGGAAAGAGCCTAAGTGTTCAACTTTTTAGCAGCACATGGGCATAACTCTCATAATGTGTATTTAAAGCCACTAACAATCAGGGGCAAAATAAATGAGGTAGATTATATACATATATACACATTAATATTACTGACTGAATTCGGTGAAGAAATGGGTTCATGTTTATGAGGATTCCTTTAGGTCCAGCAAGCCTGCTTGGCATATAATCGGGTGACGCTCCCCAAAACGAAGCCACTTTAGGTTCACGCACGTAGCCACTCAGTGTCATTCCTGAATGCGGATGAACGGCTACGAGGGAGGTGACTGTCTCCACAGTACTAGGCAAATCACAGCCTCACCATGCGTCAATGTACCAACCGTGTGCCCCAGAAAAACGACAACTCACCGCAAGTTTATGGAAATATGGATGGGACAGACTGCGTTGGTAGGGTGACCAGATTTTGAAAATTAAAAACCGGGATGGGCACAAACATAGAAAAGGGACTAAATGTTCTGTCAGGTGTCAGGGATATATATATATGGGAGAGAGCTACTCGAGGTGCCTGCAGTTCTCGTGGTCCATCCCAGCAAACCACTGCATGCTGGGATCAGTAGTTTAATCTACCATCATCAAGCGGAAGCAGGTGACATTGTTCTCCGCTCATGGGAGGAGCCAACCAGAACTATATCTTGGGAGCAGGACCCTTTAGCAGCATACCTACCTGTTACAAACTGGGCGCTGACGAGGCCACACAGCCGCAATGCATACGCCCATTGCCCATGTCGACAATTAAAGAGACTCCAAGCTGTTCCCCTTCGTGGTCTCTGCCTTTTTCTTTGGAGAGACTGGGAGAGAGCTACTCGAGGTGCCTGCAGTTCTCGTGGTCCATCCCAGCAAACCACTGCATGCTGGGATCAGTAGTTTAATCTACCATCGTCAAACGGAAGCAGGTGACATTGTTCTCCGCTCATGGGAGGAGCCAACCAGAACTATATCTTGGGAGCAGGACCCTTTAGCAGCATACCTACCTGCTACAAACTGGGCGCTGACGAGGCCACACGGCCGAAATGCATACGCCCATTACCCATGTCGACAATTAAAGAGACTCCAAGCTGTTCCCCTTCGTGGTCTCTGCCTTTTTCTTTGGAGATGGTGCCCTGAATATATATATTATACCAAGGCGGGTGCTTACCGCCGAAACGCGTCAAGCAGCCTAATGAGTGAATAAAACTTATTTGGGATCATCTATTTCACGGAGTCAGTGCCTTACTTGTATGCTGAAGTTTGGAGTGTTCCTGATATATATATATATATATATATATATATATATATATATATATATATATATATATTATACATATATTACCTACTGGCGGTTGCCAGTAGGTAGTTATAGTTAGGATTTTTTTCAATGTTAAATCTCAAAATTCTATTTGGAATAACTTTGGCGCCGGTTGACGAATCTGACTGAAAATTTCCTCAAAATGGCCTCGCTGCGTTCCGATCCTTCCCTGAAAGTTTGGGGGGGATTCGTCAAGCGGGGGCCAAGATAAAAGGGGGGTCCCAAAACGCATTTTCCCCATGTTAATTTCCATAGGGCGGTCGATTTCACGTTTAGCCCGAATGGATTTCCACCAAACTTGGCAAAATTGTAGGGACTGGTAGCCCGATGTGCCTTTGCTATGTCTCAAGATATGTGCTCCAGTGGATTTTGAGTAATTTAGGTTCAAAGAAATATATATATCTATAGCAGCGCCCAGGTACGCGCCCCGGGTGGCGCTCCGGGCGCGCCACGCGAGGTGCGCACGGAAAGCTGATTGGCTCTCGGGTGTCTGTAAACATTCGAAACAGTCCGGAGCGGCCGCCATCTTGTGTCTCGGTAAAATCGAGACACAAGAGGTGGCTAAAACAAAGGGGGAAATGACCATAAGGCGTCAGGGATAGACCTAATACAGAACACCCTGGGTCTTATACAAAAGAGTGAGAGAGGAGTGAGTCAACCAGACGAAGCACACACTAGAGTACCAGTCTTCCGAGTGGGAGCGAGACGTCCTTCTACCAAGACCCATCAATCACCCAATGTGATGTCTCATCATCTGGGTTTAGGTATCATCCCATCAAGGAAAACCGATCTGTAATTTGATTGGAAAAAACCTTGACAAAGAGGAAGACTATGGGTTGACTGGTCACCCTACATAGTACTTGCTCACATCCAGAGACTCACTTAAGGAGGTGAGAGGATCAGGAGGGTATGGGTAGAGAATGTGAAATGTGCAGCGCAAAAATAAAGTGAAAAGGTGGTGTTCTAAAAATGACTAAGGAGTACTTATAACCATTTTATTCATCAAGCCCCCTTGCTATTATTAAAAAGCAGAGTGCTGACGCTTGTTGTTTCCAAGACGTCAAACAGTGTAAAAGGTCGACATGTTTCTGCCCTCGCTAAGATCTAACTGTATCGGGGCATTCTTCAGGACCAAGCTATAAACAAGTACAGCTGCTGCTACAAAAAAAAATGAAAAGTATAATAGTGCAAAATAATGTTCAAATACTCCACCGGTAATGTCCAAATTAAGTGGTTAGGGATACATTAACCGGAACCTGCAATAGATAAAAAACATCATGTATGTGTCAAACAATGCTCCATGAATTGCACTCACTCTCACTCACTCTGTACTAGCGTCCAAGAACGCTTGCGCATTTCTAATTATGTGGTGACACTCAAAAATGGTTTGTCACTTACCCATAACAATTGGGTGTCGCCCTCACCTCTACCTGGCACACTACTCAGGGAAGGGGGCCCCGCTCTAAAATCAGGACAGAAAAACAGAGTCAGTGATGTATCTACATCACGACCACAACGTCTTATATTTACTGCACTCGCCCCTGGCTAGGGCCAACAGATGGTACTGCGCATCAGATCCAGTCCCCATGTGGTACCCATCATTAATCTATGCCACCAATGGTGAAGGGTTGTCCCGTGGTATACACTCCATACAAACATATGTTTACCCATGTCACCCCTTATCAATGTTACATAATCCTCTCTGTCTGAGGCAAGCTGCTATTGTTTAAAAAGGCAGATAAACACAGTCAGCTATAGACAAAGAGCAAGTAATCATAGTTTAAAGCAGTGAGAAGTATATGTTAAATCCTGGATAGATCTCTAATGGGGCATCCAGCCCCACTAATAATCCAGCGTTTTCCCACTCAAATAACACAGTCTAGGTATCTCTAGATAAATTCACTGCTTTAAACTATGATTACTTGCTCTTTGTCTATAGCTGACTGTGTTTATCTGCCTTTTTAAACAATAACAGCTTGCCTCAGACAGAGAGGATTATGTAACATTGATAAGGGGTGACGTGGGTAAACATATGTTTGTATGGAGTGTATACCATGGGACACCCCTTCACCATTGGTGGCATAGATTAATGATGGGTACCACATGTGGACTGGATCTGATGCGCTGTACCATCTGTTGGCCCTAACCAGGGGCGAGTGCAGTAAATATAAGACGTTGTGGTCGTGATGTAGATACATCACTGACTCTGTTTTTCTGTCCTGATTTGTGCCAGGTAGAGGTGAGGGCGACACCCAATTGTTATGGGTAAGTGACAAACCATTTTTGAGTGTCACCACATAATTAGAAATGCGCAAGCGTTCTTGGACGCTAGTACAGAGTGAGTGAGAGTGAGTGCAATTCATGGAGCATTGTTTGACACATACATGATGTTTTTTATCTATTGCAGGTTCCGGTTAATGTATCCCTAACCACTTAATTTGGACATTACCGGTGGAGTATTTGAACATTATTTTGCACTATTATACTTTTCATTTTTTTTTGTAGCAGCAGCTGTACTTGTTTATTGCTTGGTCCTGAAGAATGCCCCGATACAGTTAGATCTTAGCGAGGGCAGAAACATGTCGACCTTTTGCACTGTTTGACGTCTTGGAAACAACAAGCGTCAGCACTCTGCTTTTTAATAATGGCAAGGGGGCTTGATGAATAAAATGGTTATAAGTACTCCTTAGTCATTTTTAGAACACCACCTTTTCACTTTATTTTTGCGCTGCACATTTCACATTCTCTACCTATACCCTCCTGATCCTCTCACCTCCTTAAGTGAGTCTCTGGATGTGAGCAAGTACTATGTAGGGTGACCAGTCAACCCATAGTCTTCCTCTTTGTCAAAGTTTTTTCCAATCAAATTACAGATCGGTTTTCCTTGATGGGATGATACCTAAACCCAGATGATGAGACATCACATTGGGTGATTGATGGGTCTTGGTAGAAGGACGTCTCGCTCCCACTCGGAAGACTGGTACTCTAGCGTGTGCTTCGTCTGGTTGACTCACTCCTCTCTCACTCTCTTGTATAAGACCCAGGGTGTTCTGTATTGAGTATACATGTTAACAGGGGATATTCACCCTGCTGGTCTATAAAATTATCCCTTAGACCCCCCAGTAAGATATTTGTCGTGATGTCAGGGATAGACCCCCTTTGACCCCCTAGGTTTGATGTGGGGGCTATAAAAGGGCCCCGCGGGGCATTTAAAATATTTTTTTTTTTCGTTTTGCGCGGGGTGTGCGCCCGGTACGCGCACCGGGGAGCTTACCGGGGAGCGTACTATGAGGAAAAAAGATGACAGAGTTTTAAAAAAATTAAGCCTTTTTTTAGAAATTGGAGGTAGTTCTAAAAAGAACTTTCTTTTTCTTCTTTTTGTTGTTTTATATTTTTTTTGTGTTTTTTGAACATTTTGTACTTTTTTTGGCTTTTCAAAACAGTTTTATATTTTTTTGTATTTTTTTAGGGGGAGAAAAAAAAAAGGGAATTGAAACTGGCTAAACTGGAGCAAAAAAAAACAAAAAAACCCAAAAAATTACTTCTTTTTGGGGCACTTGTGATTATCACCTGCAAGGACGATGAGCTTTACGCTTTTTTCACCATAGGCGATAAGATTGCCACATGCAGAACAAGTGATTTTAAAATCAGCAAATCGTGGCTGAATACAAGGCATCATCTCTGATGTTTCTGGTCCCGATGAAGTGGGTTTGTTTCTTTGGGAGGTGGTCCTTGAAGACTGGGGGAGGTTACTGGCCAGTTCCCTGAGCTCTGCACGAGAATAGTTGTTAGGGTGCTTACGGGTCATATGTCGAATCATGGTATAGTTACCAAAGGAATATTTTTTGTTTGGGTTGCCCCTTGAGAGTTCTTCCTTACAGATTAGGCAAGTTACCTTTTTTCTTGCCCTCTGGGAGTGAAAAAAACTCCCATACAATGTGTGACTTGGGCTTGTATGGGGTATTTTGTTCAGGCAGCCATCTTTCATCATCCTCCTCTTCCTCTTCCTCCTCCTCCTCTTGTTGACCACCAATGTAATCTTGAGCTGGTCCTCTTGGTTGTTGTGGTGGTGGTGGTGGGGCAGATGCACCAGCTGCTGCTGCTACTGAAGCCATTATAAAGATAAAAAAGGTACAGAGAGGTACAAACAGGTCTTCCTCAGTCAAAGGACAAAGTCAGAATAAGGAAAAAAGGTGGGGTCTTTCATCATTTGGAAAAAAAAACTGTCCTTAACCAATGAGAAGTGTTATTTTCAGGTCACAAGACTAGGGGCTTCATCATTATGAAACCAAAACTGTTATGAACCAATGAAAAGTGTTATTTTCAGGTCACAAGACCCGACGCGCTTACACGACGCGACCCGGGGCGCGTCGTGTAAGCGCGTCGGATGTTTCCGTTGCGCGATCGTATTCGCTCGAGTACTTCCGGGTGCGCGTACGCCGTGCGTATAACGCGGACGCGGCTACCCAATACGTCACGATCATGTTTTTGTTCGCGATATTGGCGCTTACGGGACGCTCCCCGGAGCGCGCCCCGGGGCGCTTTATAGAAGTACGCTTTTCGGGGCGCTCCCCGGGGTGCGCACCGGGAGCGCTCTAAAAATATAAAATAAAAAAAAATGTTTAAAAATGGGAAAAATTGTAGGGACTGGTAGCCCTATTCTTAAGTGGTTTTTACGAAAATTAACTTTGAAAAAATATGTATTGTGCTACATTGGGCTATATATATGTTAGAGCCAAAATGTAGCCCAAATGTAGCCCAATGTAGCCCAATGTAGCCCAAAGATGGCCACCAGAGACAAAAAAAAAATAGCCCAATGACAGAATGTGCCTGAGTGTTCTAAACAACTAGAGCGCTAACAGTCTTTTTTTTTTTTTTTTAATAGTCCTCATTTTGCAACTTTTAAGTAAGGAGAATCAGGGTCACCCTTTCCCTTTCTTCTCTTGCCTTCCCACCTTCCTGGTGGATTCCGGAATTTTTCTTAGTGGGAAAATTGGGTCCCCTTACTTCCATTTACTTATTTTGAAGGTTACTTTCCGGGGTTGGTTGAGCTAGCCATTCTGGCTACTCTATTTGGCCTTCAATTGAATTGTTGCTTGCACTAATCATAGGACTCAGGAAAAAAAAAAAGAGCGCTAACAGTCTTACTTATAAAGTGAGACTTATAGTTAGGAATTAGCATTAAAAAACCTATGAAATTCACTGAAAAAACCATAGGTTTCAGACCAGTTATAGTTAGGAATTAGCATTTAAAAAACCTATGAAATTCACTGAAAAAACCATAGGTTTCAGACCAGTTATAGTTAGGAATTAGCATTTAAAAAACCTATGAAATTCACTGAAAAAACCATAGGTTTCACACCAGTTATAGTTAGGAATTAGCATTTAAAAAACCTATTAAATTCACTAAAAAACATAGGTTTCACATCAGTTATAGTTAGCAGGAAATTTTACTGACATAAAACCATTGAAATTCCACGTTATAGTTAGTTGGACTCACTATAACTTGCGCGTGTAATGCACTGCTGATGACGTCACATATTACATCACTCATGACATGGTCAGTGACATCACTCATGACATCACTCATGACATCATCCTTGTGACAGAGTGACAGACCTCCTTTCACTGTAATGTAACCCATGAAACACATATTGAAAAATATAAATTACATTTTTTTTAAAAATGGAGATACCCATACCAGTTACAACAACCAATTTAATAGTTCCACCATCTATATACACATTCACTCATTCACCAACAGTTCTATATAGTCACTCATACATATATACACTCATCATATGTAGTGATACACCTACACATCCTGTTACACACCGACAGTCATCCAAAAGTTACTCACACACATGCAAATAAACTATTGAACGTCCATTTATTTGCATATACAGCTATACACACACTACCACCTTACTTCTAAGGAAACTTACACATACTTACTCTCTTAAACAATCACTTATAGAAACACATACTTATTTAAATAAGAACTCTTTCAATCTCTCACTCTCTTATATACTCACTCATATACATCAATACTCACATATACTAGATTAAAACATATGTAGTTACTGATAAAGACACTAATGAGACATTAGTCATTCACTCACTAACACACGCATATACACACTCATCCACCCATACAGTCCTGCACATATGCCGTCTTCAAAACACATACAAACAGTGAGCCAGTCATTGATGCATCTATGTGCTAAGTAACACTCCCACCAAACCATACAGACACTCATACTGATACTAAAAAAACATCTAATAACCCATATACACACACATGTAGCTACTCACAACCCATGCAGCCATTTATACACAAAGTGAAACACTGATACATATATTTAAATATTTAAACATTACTCGTTAATATATGTATATACACTTAATAAGCCAGTTAACCAATCATTTTTTTAAAAAACCATCCATTTACACACTTATTTAAACATTTATTCTTCCATCGACCTTTACATATACATGTATAAAACATATTTATTTTTCAGAAAGGCACACATTCACTGGATGGTGTCATCAGTGATGTCATGAGTGATGTCACTGACCATGTCATGAGTGATGTAATATGTGACGTCATCAGCAGTGCATTACACGCGCAAGTTATAGTGAGTCCAACTAACTATAACGTGGAATTTCAATGGTTTTATGTCAGTAAAATTTCCTGCTAACTATAACTGATGTGAAACCTATGTTTTTTTTAGTGAATATATATATATATGCACCAGCGATTCCAACCACTTCCGTTTGGACGGCGAAGCAGGAACTCAGACCGACCACAGCATTTTCAGGCAAGGTAGAGTTTTACTTTTGTTCTTCCATAGCCAGCAAGACGCGTTTCGGGCTTCAGGAGCCCTTGATCATATTCAGCTATATGGGTGGTACCTTACACTTTTTATTTTAGTGCTTAACACAGTGCACGCCCCTTCACAGGTGGTCATTCAGGTCATGTGATCATAGATAGTAACAACAGACTATGATGCGTACCTGTTGTATGAGTTAAACTTTCTGCCTAAAATGCATTAACATACATTGATAAATATGGTACTTATTATAAACGTACAATCATATTATTAAAAGATCATCTGACAGTATTAATACTGTTATTCAAATAATGTCGTTTAAAACAATTATTAGCTGGATAAATCCAGGATGTTGTCAACACATCTATATCTTTCCACTGTGGAGATCAATATTTATCGTATATGAATATTTTTAAACTCATGATTAAGCATGGGCGGATTTTGCGGATCCACGATCCGCGGATTTTGCGGATTTGCGGATCGTGGATCTGCAAAATCCGTGGATTTTGCGGATTTGCGGATCTGCGGATTTGGGGCGGGGCTTCCATGCGAGTGCACATGCTTCTTGTGTGTATAAAAGGTCAGAGAAAGATCAGTTCAGCAGATGAAGAGAAATAAGCTCCTGGTCACAGAAACAGCACGGGTATTGCGCTCGTGAAAGTCACGGATGCAAAAGCCTCTATCCAGCATCACAGCTGATTTTCCACGGTAGAGTTGGGAAGAAGGCACACCTGTCCAGCCTCGACGACGCTCACAATTGTTTTTGGGCTAATGAATGAGTCACTGAATTTGAGCATCAACTAGTTCGAGCGACCATGTGTGTGTTACTATGCAATCGCCCCGAAGGGCGCAGGGGTCCCTTGAGTGAGCTGTCCATCATAGTGGGTGAATGGCGGGAAGACGGTGCAAACTGCGAGTGTGTGGGCGGGGCCAAACGGGCAGGGCTACCATGCGAGTTCACACATGCTTCTAGTGTGTATAAAAGGTCAGAGAAAGATCAGTTCAGCAGATGAAGAGAAAGAAGCCCCTGGTCACAAGAACAGCACGGGTATTGCGCTCGTGAAAGTCAAGGATGCAAAGGCCTCTATACAGCATCACAGCTGATTTTCCACGGTAGAGTTGGGAAGAAGGCACACCTGTCCAGCCTCGACGACGCTCACGATTGTTTTTGGGCTAATGAATGAGTCACTGAATTTGAGCATCAACTAGTTCGAGCGACCATGTGTGTGTTACTATGCAATCGCCCCGAAGGGCGCAGGGGTCCCTTGAGTGAGCTGTCCATCATAGTGGGTGAATGGCGGGAAGACGGTGCAAACCGCGAGTGTGTGGGCGGGACCAAACGGGCAGGGCTACCATGCGAGTTCACACAGGCTTCTAGTGTGTATAAAAGGTCAGAGAAAGATCAGTTCAGCAGATGAAGAGAAAGAAGCCCCTGGTCACAAGAACAGCACGGGTATTGCGCTCGTGAAAGTCAAGGATGCAAAGGCCTCTATACAGCCTCACAGCTGATTTTCCACGGTAGAGTTGGGAAGAAGGCACAGCTGTCCAGCCTCGACGACGCTCACGATTGTTTTTGGGCTAATGAATGAGTCACTGAATTTGAGCATCAACTAGTTCGAGCGACCATGTGTGTGTTACTATGCAATCGCCCCGAAGGGCGCAGGGGTCCCTTGAGTGAGCTGTCCATCATAGTGGGTGAATGGCGGGAAGACGGTGCAAACCGCGAGTGTGTGGGCGGGGCCAAACGGGCAGGGCTACCATGCGAGTGCACACATGCTTCTAGTGTGTATAAAAGGTCAGAGAAAGATCAGTTCAGCAGATGAAGAGAAATAAGCTCCTGGTCACAGAAACAGCACGGGTATTGCGCTTGTGAAAGTCACGGATGCAAAAGCCTCTATCCAGCATCACAGCTGATTTTCCACGGTAGATTTGTGAAGAAGGCAGACCTGCCTCGACGACGCTCACGATTGTTTTTGGGCTGATGAATGAGTAACAGGAAGGGCATGGTAAATATTTTAGGATGGTGCCGGCAAGCTGCCAGCGCCATCCTAAAATACTTACTAAATTAGCTTCAACAGGAAGCTCGAATAGATAAAATCGAGCACCTGCTTTATTTTATCTATTAGAGCTTCCTGTTGAAGCTAACTTAGTAACTATTTTAGGATAGCGCTGGCAACTTGCCGGCGCCATCGTAAAATAGTTACAACAGGCCAGGCTTCAACTTTTGCCCCCGGAAAAATCCGCCGCTCGCGGATTTGCGAATTCTCAGTAAATTCGCGGGAGTTCGCGGATCGCGAATTTACCGAAAATTCGCTAAATCCGCGAGCGGAACGGATTTTCCGCTTATACTTACTCATGATATTATGTAGATCAACTTGTTATACCCAAATTCGTCTTATTAGAATAAATACGCAACAAAAGTGCTCTGGTGCAATTTTTTCCATGTGTCTAGTGCAAATTTCTTAAAGTGCTACTAAATATGTGCAAAATTAAGCCAATGATAAATATAAGTGCATTTTCATAAATATGTACATTAACAAACACAACAGATACTTTTATATTTCTTTAAAAAAAGCAAATTTCATTTCATACAATCTCAACAGTGTAAAAATGTTTTTAAATCCAGCCCACTATTAAAAATATATATAAAAGATTTGTAAAATTGCTTATAAATATAAAACCATCAGTGTTTGTTAAAATTCAAAAAGAGAATATTAGTTTCTGGCATCTTCTACAGGTATTCTTCAATATGTATTATGAGCAGCTAATTATACCATCTCTCGATTTCTACAGTGGTCTGTGATATTCTCAATTCTAGTTATCTGCCGTATTTATAAATAAGTATGCATGTCCTCTGAGTTATTCAAACCCCGTGGCCATTTGCTGTTAAGTTCTAGGATAAACTTAGTTTCCAACCGTCTCAATTATCTGTCTCGATTGTATATATATATATACATGTATATATGAATATATATACATGTATATATAAATACATCTATACTAATATAATAAAGAGAGAGCCCAAACCTTTGAGGCGGGTGATCTCAGGAACCACAGCACCAATCACAACACCCAATACAGCGTTGGAAAGGGCAGTTGCAGCAGAAGGACATAGGCTATGCAGACGCCCACCATATACATTTAAAAAGTAAAAGAACCGTGCCAGCAAAGTAGTCCCTTGTGGGCTTAGCTGCGTTGTGCTGTGGGCATGTGCTGGGGGCGTGACAAACGCTGGGGGCGTGTGGTACGTTCCGCCCTTCATGCTATGTCTCATATCGTGTGCTAATCCCACCCTGCTCCCTTTAAATACCCCTGCACCCCATAATCATAACCCACTCTTACTCCTTAAAATACCCCAACACCCTTAAACACTAACCCATCTTACCCCTATAAATATACCCTGTACCCCAAAACCCAAACCTATCTCGAAACCCTAAAAATGCCCCTGTACACCAAAACCCAAACCTAGCCCTGAACCCTATAAATACCCCTGTACCTCAAAACCTAAACCTACCCCTGAGCCCTAAAAATACCCCTGTACCCCAAAACCCAAACCTAACCCTGAACCCTAAAAATACCATTGTACCCCCAAACCCAAACCTACCCCTGAACCCTAAAATACCCCTGTACCCCAAAACCCAAACCTAACCCTGATCCCTTAAAATACCCCTGTACTCCAAAACCCAAACCTACCCCTGTACCCAAAAAAAACACTTGTACCCCAAACCTAGCCCTGAACCCAAAAAATAACCCTGTACCCCAAAACCCAAACCTACCCCTGAACCCAAAAATACCCCTGTACCCCAAAACCCAAACCTAGCCCATAACCCTAAAAATACCCCTGTACCCCAAAGCCCAAACCTAGCCCTGAACCCCTAAATACCCCTGTACCCCGAAACCCAAACCTACCCCTGAACCCTAAAAATACACCTGTAACCCAAAACCCATACCTATCCGTAAACCCTAAAACTACCCCTGTACCCCATAACCCAAAACTATATCTGAACCCTTAAAATACTCAAACACCCCAAAACATATACCTCAGTACCTCAAAACATATACCCCTATACCCATACTTACCTTATCCAAACATTAAAAAAACATGCTTTTACCATTCATGCATTTACAACGCATTTCGTTGTACATGTATCCGTGGTAAAAGCATATAAAATGTAATGCCATGGGTTATAATGGCATTGTGGAGTCATGGTACTTTCGTAATGAAAGTATGCGGAGTGATGGTATGCGGAAAGAAAGTTGCAGAATAATGGGTGTTTACCCTCCCCCGGTAAGTACATTGGTGGCACGGCGGCCCACATCTCCAGCAACATACTCATATTTTTTCACCACCCATTTGAAAAATGCACAGGTCTCTCTCATTGATGGCCAGCACCGACATACACTTTAGACACACCTCCCGCCACAAGTTCTAGAATTGCGGACTTTAGAGCTGGGGAGCTACGTTCGAATCTCGGCATCAGCTCAACATCCTGTGATTCCAGGCTAATTGCTTTGTCTCCCCGTGCCTACCACAAATGAATGTGTTCTTCTGTAATGTAAATTGTGCTCATGCCATGTTGTCGAGTTCGCGCTATATAATATTGCAAGGAAAAAGAAGGTAGGGAAACTCGAGTTCAGACACTACCGAACGTGCACTCTTAAGTGCATCAACAGTGCACTGGGAATCGTAGCGTTTCACAGGCCTGTCACAGATAAGAAGTGCTATCAAAACGAAATCCTACAAAACAATATACTACTGGCCATCAGCAATTCATACCCGGACAACGTCGGGACGGGCTGCTAGTTATATATATTGGTGCTCTTTTTAAGAAATGTATTTTTACATTACCTCCCGTTCTGTAAAGAGCACCAGGGTCCAGCTACTGCTGGGCCTGGCTTTGCCCTGTGGCCTCTGCAGCCCTGATTCACACCTCAATAAATCCTGCTGTGCTGCTCAAGTGAGGCGAAGCAGCACAGCAGGAGAGGTAAAGAACTAAACTTCTGCCGCCGTTTCCTGGAGGGCGAGTCTGCATAACACTAATTAACTTGCAGGTTCACCCGACCCTTGCTTAAAAACAGGGACATTTCTTTTAATAACCCAGGCACTACCCAAAAACCCGGACATTTCTCCAAGTTGGAGAAAAGTGTCGGGACACCGGGACTCCTCTCCAAAACCCCGGACCGTCCGGGGAAAACCGGAATGTTAGGTCACTATGCGTTGAGGTAAACACAAACATGCGGTTAGTGGGATGCGAGACACGTTCTTTGGAGCTCCCCATCACAGTGAACTGAAGTACATATATTTGCCGTCTTTGTATACCCATGTAGCAGCGTAACACAAAAGCAATTTGGGAGGGAGGGCGAGGGGTGGGAGGCAAGAAGACCGAGATTGTTCTGAGTGTGGAAAAAGCCGCTTTATTAGGAAACAGGTGCACATTACAAATAAAAACCTTGGCAATGCCTTACAAAACTATACCTCACTAAATAAATAATTAACTACAAACCCCGCCCCCACCCCCTCCCCTAAAACTCTTTGACCCCTCCCCCACCCAACAATACAGCATTAAAACATTCCAACAACATTATAAACATCACATCATCAATGAAACATTACGTCTTTAATCAAATCATTACGTTATCATTTATAACCTTTATTCATCAAAACCCCAATCACATATTGAAAGCCAGGCCCTCTATAACCATAAACCCTGCCTGACCCTTCACTCCTGCCAATACCCCCCAAAACCTGAACGGTCAAACAATGACCAACATTCCCCTGAACCTGTCAATCAAGAATCGATCCAATACTCATCAAACAATCTACCATAAACTGCACCGATACAACCAAAACCCCGCACAGCACCTGTTCCTAGCGACAATACAAATACAAGAAGAACCCCTGCACACCTATATCCAAGAAAACAGCCTTTATTCAAAATGAAAAATACAAATTAAAAGGAGAGAGAAAAAACCCTACTAACAAAATGGGGGAAGAAAAACCCCAGAAAAAAGGAAATGATAAAAGGCAGGGAGGGAGGGACAAAAAACGCTAACAGCCCTCCTATCCACCAGGTCACCAAACCTAAAATGGTGGCTAGGAGGCGGGAACAGGGAAATTTATAATTGGGCTGGCCAGTCCTACTAGGCCAGCCCAAATGCCAGAACATTCCGACAACTTCTGTATGACAACCCCTCGCAGCCCTCCCAAACCGCCCGGGGGAGGGGACCTCCCTGCGGTCAGCTCCCTCCCCCAAGCCCCCCTTGGGAGGGAGGGCGAGGGGTGGGAGAAAAGAAGACCGAGATTGTTCTGAGTGTGGAAAAGGCCGCTTTATTAGGAAACAGGTGCACATTACAAATAAAAACCTTGGCAACGCCTTACAAAACTATACCTCACTAAATAAATAATTAACTACAAACCCCGCCCCCCACCCCCTCCCCTAAAACTCTTTGACCCCTCCCCCACCCAACAATACAGCATTAAAACATTACATCAACATTATAAACATCACATCATCAATAAAACATTACGTCATTAATCAAATCATTACGTCATCATTTATAACCTTTATTCATCAAAACCCCAATCACATATTGAAAGCCAGGCCCTCTATAACCATAAACCCTGCCTGACCCTTCACTCCTGCCAATACCCCCCAAAACCTGAACGGTCAAACAATGACCAACATTCCCCTGAACCTGTCAATCAAGAATCGATCCAATACTCATCAAACAATCTACCATAAACTGCACCGATACAACCAAAACCCCGCCATCCAGAAAGGTAGGGGGGGAGAGAAATTACACCACCTCCCTTTCTGCCCCCCCAACCAGAAAACTAGAGACAGAAACGAACCAGTATCAACGCTGCATAGCAAGCGAACGCGCCAAAACCTCACGTAACTCTAACAAGTATAGGTCCATTCCCACTCTGGACAGGTGAACACCATCATCTCTGAAAAATTCCACCGTCTCGAATTTAATTTCCCTATGGGAAATTCTGCTAAAACCAAGACCACGGCAGCAGCGAGAAACTTCAGAGTTGACCTTCTTCCTGGCCCTGTCAACAGCCCTGGGATTGATTGCCCCTCTCCAGATCCTACGCGGTATCAATTCAGTCCAAAAGACATGGCACCCAGCCCAAAGCTCCTTAATAAGGCCCAAGTCCCTCTTAATAGCTCTAAGTAACACCACACCTTTGGTAGCACAGAGATCGTTCTCCCCCAGATGGATGACCAAAATATCAGGACATAGCCCGCCCACCATATTATTGTTAAGACAAGGGATTAGCTCTCTCCAGAGCATCCCACCTTTCTCTTTCCAAACGACATTAAACATACGAGCGTTAAAACCAAGAAGTTCTCCAAAGTAACTCTGTGCTGCCTGGACTCGGGCCCACTTCACGAAGGAATGCCCAACTATCCAGACCGTCACCACAGGAGAACGAGGCCCAGCAACCGATCCTACAAAAGAAAACAGAGTTAGAGCTCATGGGAAGGAAGATGACGCATGCGCCTCCTCCGCTGCACTCCGCACGTAGCGCTGAAAGCAGTTTGAAGACCAACGCCCCAATCTCATGATATCTCTCTCAGTCCAACCTCTGTTGAAGGCTTCAGTTGCAGCACCAATCCTGAAAGAATGTGTCCCATATAATTTCTCATCCAGGCCTAACAGCTGCAAAGCCTTGCGCAAAACCATGCGGAATTGGTATGTTGTAACAGGGGTGCCATCAATGTGTTGAAACACAAGCGCATCATCACCACCCCCACACAGTGAACGCCAGCGCCGCGCCAACAGTAAAGGGCAAGTAAGCCTTGGAGCACGCGCCTGCAACCACACACCCTTCCCTTTCCTTGTCTGATCCGTTTTGGAGCTGGCCAACCATATATGCACCCCTTCATCAGAACAAAACACATCCCGCCAAAATAGGCCACACTTGTATTTTGAACCCAACAACTCCGAAACCCTAAAAGCTCCAAAAAACATGAATGCCATTAACATGGAAAATAAACACGACTCAAAGTCATCTGAACAAACAGAAGGTAGAATAGTTATCAACCGGGCCAGGATCTGCCAAGATAAAGGAGCCCTGAGTCTACTAGTATGCCCTTGCTCTCTGGCCCAACCCTCAAGCATCCTTCTGCCAATTTCCCCCGCTGTCGGAGAATAACCCCACAACAACTTACCCATGAAAGCTATCCCTGCCAATTTACCTGCAATGGTTACCTTGGTCAACCCTCTATCCATGAGGTCTAAAATGAAGTTCACCACATCCTCAGACCGACGCCAAACTTCCTCTCGCCTAGAAGCACCGGACTCCAGAAACTCCCTCCAGGCCAGAGAATAAGCAGTACGCGTAGACACAGACAAAGAACCTACCACCAGTTGTACGACCCGACATTGCCTACGTGCCACAGATGAATCGGGATCGGGGTCGGTGTTCTGTCTGCTTCCCTCGCCAGTCCACGGAATCTCACCCACTGTGAACGAGACAGAGCATCCGCAATGTCATTGTCCACACCAGGGATGTACAAAGCACAAAAGTAAATGTCGTGTTTCAAACAGCCCAGCACGAAGACTCCCATGAGCTTCAAAACCTGTTCATCCCTGGCAGACTGTCGGTTAACGATCTCCACTACAGCCATGTTATCCACACGAAAAAGCACCCTCTTGTGTGCCAATTCCTCCCCCCAAAGGGTCAAAACCACCAGCAAAGGGAAAAGCTCCAAAAAAGTAATGCTGCGACCGCCATTTAACCACTCATCCGGCCAACGTTCAGCACACCATCTTCCATTCCAATACAGGCCAAAACCATCCCTACCAGCAGCATCTGAGAACATTTGCACATCCCACTGGAAGTCAACGTCCCGTACCAAAGGAACACCATTAAAGGAAGAGAGAAAAATGTCCACATTCTCAAGTCCTCCTTGACACCAGCAGACAAACGAACCCGATGGTGAGGCAACTGTTGACCTGCAAGAGCCCTGCCTAATCTACGACAAAAAGTCCTGCCCGCTCTCACCACCCTACATGCAAAATTGAGATGGCCTAGTAACACCTGAACATCTTTCACCAACACTTTCCTTTTTGATAACATGGCTTCAAGTAACTCCAACATTTTCACTTTTTTATCCTCAGGCAGGCGAGCACACATTGCCACAGAATCAATCTCAATACCTAAAAAGGACAAAACAGTGGCAGGACCCATCGTTTTCTCGGGAGCCAAAGGAACTCCCAGATCCTCCATGAGCCCTTGGAAAGTGTCCAGAGCAGACTGGCACTCCGTGGAGCCCGGGGATCCGACAAAGAAAAAATTATCTAGGTAGTGCGTTACCAGTGAGTGACAGGACTGCTGAGTAAAGTACCATTGTAGAAAAGTACTAAAACACTCAAAAAGAGCACATGAAATGGAGCAACCCATCGGCAGAGCCTTGTCCACATACCATTGTCCTGCAAAATGTATACCCAGGAGACACCAGTCATCCGGGTGGACAGGCAACAGCCGGAAAGCAGACTTTATATCACACTTGGCCATCTCAGCAGCTGCGCCCGCGGTCACAACAAGTGACATGGCCACGTCATCCGATGAATAAGAGACTGAAACCGCCTCTGGGTCAATAAAATCATTGACAGACGACCCTTCTGGCCATGATAAGTGCTGAATAAGCCTGAATTGTCCCGGATCTTTCTTCGGGACCACTCCAACAGGTGATATAATTAAATTAAGGATCGGCCAATCGTGAAAAGGGCCAGCCATCCTTCCTTCATGTACCTCTTTATTCAGCTTTTCTTGCACCACTTCGCCATGCTCAGATGCTGATTTTAAGTTAGCAGACCATCTCCTTTCCCTTGAGCCCATGTAACCCAGCCGGAAACCAAATTGAAAACCAACCAACAATTTTTTCTTTACTGCCTCATCCTCATAGTCTTGAAGCGCCAGGCGCAACCTCTCCAACTTAACCGGTGTATGAGCCCTTGGACCCAACACCCTTAGAACCTCTGGCTCCCCTACCCCCTGAAAACTGTGGGGGTGTCCCTGAACCACCTGCACTCGCCTGTTTCCCCTGTTGGCTGCCTGCTGGCTGGTTATCCCAGCATCTGGAAAATGGGTGTCTCCTACCACAGCCAGAGCATTCGTGTTTAAACTTACAATATTCTCTGGTACAAGATCCCTTGTTAAACTCCCAGCATGTGCCAGTCCCTGACTGCGTGGTTGAAGTAGCTCCCACCCCTCCCCGGGTGGGCTTGCCCTGAAAGGGCCGGTAAACTAAAGGAAATCCACTCGCTGTAAAAATAGTCTTCCCCCCTGACGCAGAGCCCATGGTATGCTGCCATAAGTCGAGATCGAGCTCTCCCCACTTGGCCTCCGGATCCCAAGCCATCTGGCCCTGAACTCCTCATCATACTGGGACCAGGCAAACCCCCCTCCAGTAATCTGCGCCTTGCGTATAACATCCATGTATTTAAAAAGGGACACCCTGCGCTCTGGGAACTTTTCACAGTATACACTCGCATAAATAAGGAATGCAGCTGTCCAATTTTCAATGTTTAAGGGGACTCTAGGCCGTTTGGCCAACTCAAACTCCTCTTCTTTAGACCCTTCTTTGGACCGGACTTCCCGGTGTAGCAGCTTAAGGAGTTCCACATACTCACCGTTCCAAATACGTTCTTTTGTAGTTAACATCAAATGAGCCCCCAAAGGCTTTGTGACCCCCATATAAGGTAACTTTTTGATTTTCAATTCTTTACTGGCCAATGGCTCTTTAACAGTACTGGAAGCACCAGTGGTAGTACCACTCTCCACTTTACCCGTGACTTCCACAACATCATCAGTACCAACAGCAGTGTCTTTGACGTAACGTCCTTTGAGCATACTCCCTTCACCAATAACAACATCAGTTTCCCCTCCTGTGCCCACAGATACCATAGTAGGTCTGGCCTGTGCAGCTAACTGCTCACCTGGCAACAGAGAGACCACTCTCGAAGGCTCCGCCCGTGGCGCTGAAGTCAATGTGTCTTGTCTGCGAGGCGCCCTGACCGATGGGCCGTGCTCTCTTCTCACTTGCACTTGACTCTGAACCACTGGAGCCTGAAAAACACTATCAGAGACATGAGAGGGCACCCCCCCCTCCACATCCCGCAATTCTCCTTCCTCCGGACTATCTTCGTCATAGTCCAGGACCACTGAATCCAAACCAGTAGACAACACATCACCACGGGTCTTACCTAACCCGGTATCAAAAATAGTACATTTAAATGTTTTTGAAGAACCTCCAGGGGGGGGAGCAGACTGTACACGCCTGTAGCTCCCCTTGCGTTGACTCTGCAGCTCCATAGCCGCCGGCAAGGTAGGACACCTATACCTGCTACTCGTTGGGGCCAGCGGGGTCACGCCAGACCCTCGTGTGCTGGCCGCGGCGGGTTCCCTCGGTGGAACAGAGAGGGCCGCGCTAGGCATTCTCCTCGCTTCCCCTTGGCGAAAGTGGACTGGACCGCGCCCTGCCAAGTCTGGACCGCCGCACCTACTCCTATCCTGAAAAGAAAAAGTTTGGACTGGTGTGCTAGGGTCCCTGAATACAACACCTGAAACAGACCTTGTCCTCTGCAAATTAGCATCAACGACCGTCCTTTGAAACCTATCCAAAGAACGCCCCCTAATACAGCCCCTCAAAGGCACTCCCCTGGTCGGAGAGTCGCCTATCATCTCTTCATCATCACTCTCATCCAAGTTATCGCCCGCCACCGCTGAAGAAGAGGCCTGAAGAGGGGCCCCCGCACCCAAAACTTGGCCCTCACCATCCTTCTGAAAACCACGCTGCGCCAAACCTGCAGTACCAAAATGCTCCCATCCAGGAGAACCAAACATAAAGCATGGACCTCTAGCATCTCCCGTCCAACTTGGGACCGCATCCTTAACCCCCTGACCAAGCCCACCACTCACTTGCTTGAAAAACCCCTCACGCCCCAAAAAGGTGCCCGGGAAACCCACAGCCCCTGCACACCTCACACCAGGTTGGGAAAACCTTACAAATTCATCAACACCTGCCCTTCCAAGCCCCGCCAACCCCGGGCCAGGTGCAGGTCCAGCCCCACGAATCTCACAAGAAAAGGCTCCATGACCCCCTTGTGACACCCTCCTGCCATCCCTCAGCAAACGGTCATCCACCTCCTGAAAACCAGAAAACACAAAACCCCCTGACCGTGGCACCTCCTGGCCCAAAGCAACACCAGACATAGAACCACTTTCGCCCATCTGAGCCCACTCACCCTCCCCCCTAGAATCCCCCCAACAGACAAAGCAGCACCCACAGAAGAACCAGGGGTAGAGAATAATAAAGGGCTGCCCACATTACTTTCCAAATCCCCCTGCGCAGTACCAACATCATGTGAAGAAAAAACATGGCCAGCATGAGGCTCCAAACCCACCTGTCTTTCCATCCCACCTGATACAGACTGGCTGAAAACCCTATTATCAGCAACATTTAGCCCTGGTACAGAAAGATTAGAAGGGGTTAACAACATTCTGGCGCCTGTGTCGACATTAAGCTGTGTCTCTGCCACAAAACGCTCTGAAACCTGTAAATCCGGCAGATCGTGCTGCTGAGCTGCCCCATGATGAACATCAAATTGCACAGAGCCCCTGCGCACCCCTCGCGCAGACACAACGAGCTCAGGCTCCACGCGACGCTCACATAGAGGGTCAGATGCGGAGCGTTTCTTACTCCCTCTCCGCCCCCCCTCCCCCGCTTATTCGCTGGAACAGAAACTAACGCAGACGCTTCAAAATCCAAACCCTGTCCCGCCCGCCCCACCGAGGAAACCAAACGCGCACCTGCCGCCTCACCCGACTGCCTGGGAACCTTGTGGGCTGCCGCCGGAGCACCTCCCGCCCCAACCGGCAACCGGGGGCGTACAACAGGGGCCGGTCGCGCGTCATCAGCGCAAACTACGGGAGCGCCTAAAGCCAACGGAGCTCCCCCCTCCCCCGCCGCCACACGTGCTTGCAAGGAAGGGGCCGGTTTCCTCGTACGGGACCGGCCCCTTTCGCTTACCTGTCCTGAACGCCTCTTCTTAGGTGAGGAACACGCCAGAACAGCAGCGGACAATCCGGCGGAGGCCTGGCGCTGGGGGCGCGCAGGCCCCCCTCCCACCAACAAGTCCATGCGACCTGCTTCCGACAGCAGTCTCATGGCCTCCAGAACGCGATAGTCCTCCATCACAACAATAAACAGGCACAGGAAACTAATGAAAAACACTTAAAAGCACCTAGTAAATCTCCACACACAAAAAACGCTAACAGCCCTCCTAGCCACCAGGTCACCAAACCTAAAATGGTGGCTAGGAGGCGGGAATAGGGAAATTTATAATTGGGCTGGCCAGTCCTACTAGGCCAGCCCAAATGCCAGAACATTCCGGCAACTTCTGTATGACAACCCCTCGCAGCCCTCCCAAACCGCACGGGGGAGGGGACCTCCCTGCGGTCAGCTCCCTCCCCCAAGCCCCCCTTTTTTAACCTATGTACTGTTCAGTTCCCAGAGCTTTACACAGGTGCCACTCACTGACAAGCCCCACACCCATTATGAAAATGCGTTTCTATACCTGCATAGGATTTTACTACTACCTGAATCAAATGTTACATTAGCATAATAAATACAAAATAACATTATTCAAGAAACACAAAAATCGAACTTCAAATAAATCCAGCTGACTGAACTCTTAGCATTGACAGAACTCTAATGATGTGTTGATTGGGAGGGTCAGCAACCCAGAGATATCTTAAGGTCGGACACACTTCTGGAAAATATCAGTCCAGCTGAATCATAAACAAAAGGCGGACTCTGAGGAAACGTCCAGACCAACCGGCTGCAAAACATCCTGTGCAGCCCCATTCAGCCCGACTCGGAGCTCCTTAACCCCGTCACCCTGAGCCGGAAGTGGGAGGGGCGCAAGAGAAATACTGCGCCAACCAGAGTATCAACAACTTCTGCTCATGATAGGTGGGCAAGACAGTGAACCGTAAACCACTGAGTGGGTATAGTTGACCACCTCTGTCCGCCCTACACATAATAGCATGGCTGGCATTATAAACAACGTGCTACTAAGATCAGTGGGTTTGGGTGTGTTCGTTTGCAAACGGATTACTGGTCCGTAACCTCTCTGGGATGTTCATTGAATGTAATGGCCGCTCTGAAGCATGTGGTGAATCAGCAAATTGTGAGTTCGAATCCTGGCGAGGCCAACTCAGCCTGCCATTCTCCTTGAGTCGACACTGAGTCGATTAATATTAAGTTGGTTAACATATGATTTACAGCATATAGAAACGGCATGCCTGTATGAGGCGATACATTAAAGAAAGTAGCAGTTTTACATAACCATTAGTGGGCTGGATGGTGGTGTTAACTAACCCCTGACGCTGTCAACGTTTCACACGGAATGCAAACCGTTTACACATGCTAAAGGCTTGTGAAGACCGCTTTTGAACACAAGCTTGCGCCTCGCGCTACAAGTGGGAGGGGTGGGAGGAGTGCAAGAGCACACAAAGCATTTCCCTTGCTGGAGCGAGCCAGGGGCACCATATGTTTGTAAGTTAATTACAAACATATGGTGTCTAGCTCGCTCCCGTAAACGAATTGCCAGACGTGCACGCGTTGCCATTGAAGGCAATGGAACGCGTGCACGTTTTTAGGGCAATACCTAAAAACGGCTTTTCCTCCGATCTAAATGTCTGATATTCTTCAAACTTTTAGTCCTTCTGCCAGTTTATCTAAAACTTTGGAAGTCCAAGTTATAAATAAAGATGCCTTTCAACTCTGTTTTTAGCTTTTCACATTTGCTGCTTCAATGACAGAGGTCAAGTGTCAGGCTATGTTTTCTGGGAAATTACTGCTTATGTTTTTTTAACATGGCGATTGGTGTTTACAATCTCCTCACACTTTGCAGTCAGAGAAAGAAAAGTTAAGTGAATTATGTGACAATCTTGCTGGGCTGTAGAGAGTGTGAAATAAGAGGCTGAAGGATATACTTTTTGAAACACACAACAACATTAAAATGAGCTGTACACATTCAGCAGTTTGGAAAAAATGAAACACTTTTTGTAATTCTGAAATGTGATGGAAACAAATAATAAGATCAAAATAAACAAAGTCACTTTTTCTTGTTGAGGTGCAATCAATAAATATTAATTGAAACCCAATTTCCACACATTATCATTTGTGTACACTATCATTTTATCAGTAAGTCTGTGTCTGCGCAAAATGAGTTGCCATTCCACCCGAAAGGTGTTGCCTGTAAAGGACAATGTGCTACCACAAAATGCATGAGTTATGCTAAAAAATCACCCACCTCATTTCCTTTATAGCTAGGTGGGTTACAAAAGTTTGTCATGCTCAGAAGTGGTTTGCTGTTCTAAAGTTTGCGAAGCATTGCCTTAGACAAATAAAGGGTTTGCCAGTCACCCTAGGTATCCTTTCTACTTAGGCCTTTTATGTCCAAACTCTGGTTAAGTCCAGTTAACAATGTACGAAAGAGAAAGGCCTTAATTTAAAGTGGGGCAGAGTGGGGTAAGGTATATAAAACGTTTGATACCGTTTTCTACTTTGAAACGAGGCGTAACATGTTAAATTTAGATTCCACTTTTGTTTTTTTTCTGGGTCTTTTCCCATGGTAAAGTTCATCAAGTTTTACCTGGCAAAATATATATCAGGATTAATATAGTGCTGCGTTAATTATTACATAGCTTGCAATTTCGATCACACTGCAAACTGCCATTTACACAGCGATCTGATTCTAGCCCTGATATTATTAGGACCATTGCATATTTATGAGAGTCATGTGGAGAATAGGAGTGGGTGAAATTTAATGTCATTTGGGGAATTTTGCATTATGCATGTTAAAAAAAAATCCAGAAATGACACCATAATGCCACTTTGATTAATTACGCAGTATTTGCAATAAAATTGTATTATGAACGCACCATATGCTGTACAAATTTACCACAAACGCACAGGAAAAAAAACTCAAGCTATGTTTTCTAGAATGAAATGCACCCTCACATCAAAAAGGTGATGTGAGGATGCACTAAAATGTAGTGCGAATGGGTTAACATTCCACGTAATTACATGTGACACTGCTGAAATCTCACGTAATTGCGCAAAAGCAAATTACATACATTTCTCGCACCTTTAGTGCAGAGGCCGGGGGTAGGCGGGAAATAGGACTCTAGTCTATTCATAGTGCTGCCTTGGGCTCCAAAGGCCAGCCTGAACGACCGGTCTCCATTTTTAGGATTTCGTTAATGACTAGCAAACAGAATAAATTAATGTAAAACCTTTGGAGTTATAAGAATAATGGCATAGTAAGTGGAATGCAAGTGTCATGCTTGAGGGACAGAGTTTTGGATTGTGCACCTTGATAATCCGGCAACTACTGGTTTCATGGAGGGCTTTCATAATTAGAAATCCTGTCCTCAGGAAAACCATTGAAGGCAGGTATTACATGTAACATCCTGTATGCAGTTGAAGCTCAGTTTCAGAACACCGATAGCAAGAATTCCTCAGTTTTTTCTTAACATAATTTTTGAATTATTTATTCCCAGGGACACTTCAAGTCTAAAGTGAAATGTAGGGGCGTGGCTTGGACGCCGATCAGGATGGCGGCGTGAGCTCGCAGCTCCGCGCGGAATCCCGCTAATTCTCCTGATTTCTGCACCCTGGGCGACCCGAGGTCGACACTCCTGCCCTACGAAGTGTAGGGGGACCGCTGGGCGTTGATAGAGAGTTGCTGGGGGACTGCTGGCCCCGAGGAGACCCAGTTGGGCGACGGCTGAGGTGTCGCCGAGAGTGAGAAGAAAATGGCGGCGGTGCGGTCGGGCAGCTCCGGACACCGACATTGAGCTGACTTGGCGCCGACTGGTGGAAGGCTCTGCAGCCGAGAGATCGAAGCGGTAGGGACTGTGGCGACAGTCCTGAAGATCGGGGGACAGGGACCCGACCCCGCTCGGACTTTGTGGACACTTGCTGGCCGCTATCCCTCCCTTTTCCCTTCCTCCTCCAGGCTCACGAGGGGGCAGTTCGCACAGTGCTCACCAACCTGGCCCTTGGAACTGCGGGCATCGGCGGTGGCACTTGATCCTGTTCGACATTGGGAAGTTAGCGCCGACCCACGAGTGCCGGGACTGGACGGGTTCCTGGCCTGAGACGCAGTACCCTAAGATGGCGGCTACGGGAGGGCCGGTGGCCGTGGAGCGCGGACAGGGGGACCTAGCGGCGCAGTCCCAGATGGGCGAGACCCCCCGACGGAGTTGGACCAGGAGCAGCCACTGAATCGACGCCTGGATGCCATACTAGATGCAATTACCTCGACCAAGGAGGCGTTGCAGCAGGACATCGCGCAAGTAGCCACGGGGCTGGGGCTATTGCGAGCGGACCATGCGAAGCTGGCGGATAGGGTCAAGGACCATGATCAGCTGCTATTGGACCTGAAACCGTCGGTAGTGACCGCGGAACACAAGATCACAGACATTCTGGCCCGGTTGGACTCGCTGGAACGACGTGCGGAGGATGCCGAAGGCCGCAATAGGAGGAACAACGTGCGAGTCGTAGGCCTGCCGGAACGAATTGAGGGGGAGGATGCAGTGGCCTACATGGAGGACTGGTTTCAAACTGTGGTGGCGCCGGAGGGGCTTACTCCTTTCTTTACCCTGGAACGAGCCCACAGGGCGCCTGCTCGCCCGCCAGGGCTTGGCCGCCCCCCCCGACCGATGGTGGTGCGGCTCCTCCATTATAAGGACCGGGACCTCCTCATCCAGAGGGCTCGGATGTCGGGCCCGTTTGAGGTGGAGAACAGTAGGGTTACCATCTTCCCGGACTACACGCAGGCGGTCCAAAGGAACAGAGCATCGTTCCTGGCGGTGAAGAAGGAGCTGCGAGAAGAGGGCATTCAATACTCCTTGCTCTTCCCGGCCAAGCTGCGGGTCATCCTGGATGAGACCACGCACTTCTTTCAGACTCCGGACGAGGCATGGCAGTGGCTGGAGTCATACAGAGCGGGGACGGACAGGTCACACAAAAGTAGGCGAGATCGGCCTAAACAACCTCACGTCAGACAATCGCAACGCATCCGGTCCCGCAATAGGCGCCAACAGGAGAAACGGGAGGCTCAAATGGCCGCGGAAAAGAGAGATGCGCTCGCAGCGACGGCGGCCATCACGGGGTCGCAGCAGGAAAGTGAACTGGTGGAGACGGACTCTGGCGGAGAAGGCAGCAGGACAGGAGAGGACCTTTCGGAAGCGGAAAGCTCGAAGGGGACGGTGGTGACCCCCCAGACTTCTGATGGGATATTTCACGGTTGAGGCTGTGTTGGGACTTGGACAAGATCTGATGGTAGGGAGGTATCCTGTTGGTGATGGGAGGGTTGCCGGATAGGGAGCCGCGTAGGCAGGACGGGATGGAAGCGCGGGGTGTGGGCTCCGCTAGCTGGGGTCGGCGATAACTCACCCCCCTAGGGCCCTTAAGGCCTTCTGTGGTGGAGACCACAGGTTAGGAGAATGTGTGGTTGGTTTGAGGTTTGGATCGGGGCTGACACTGGGTTTGTAGGCTCTGTCCTGGGGAGTGGGGTTTGGGGTGTTTTTTTGTTCAGAGTTTGTTTCGGGGGGGGCAACTGCTTTGGGGGGGATGTGAACTGGCGTTGTTTGACCTGGACTGATCGCTGCTGGTATGGGGACGTTACCTAACTTAAAATGCCTAACGTGGAATGTCCAGGGGCTACGAACCATGGTCAAGCGCCACAAGGTGCACGCATATCTGGTGCGAAGGGTGGTCCAGATTGCTATGTTACAAGAGACCCATCTGACAAAAAAAGAGTGTGCTGCGTTGCAAAAAAGATGGCGGGCCAGGTGTTCGGCACCACTTACTCAGCATATGCCAGGGGGGTATTGATATGGGTGAGAGCAGGAATACCGTTCGAGGTGCTGAACCAAGTAGTGGACCCTGATGGCAGGTTTGTGGCGGTGGAGGGGAGGTTGTATGGTAGGGATGTGGTTCTCTGTTGTGTGTATGCGCCAAATACTGATCAGGCCCGATACTTCGATGGCCTTTCCGGGTCCTTGGCCTCTTTCCTAGCGGGCCCGGTGGTACTAGGGGGGGATTTTAACTCGATTACGGATGTGGTTTTGGATAGGTCTCACCCCCCCCTTGTTTATTCCCCGGTACGTAAGTTGGCCATGCACAGGAACAACTGGCAGGACAGGTGGGGGTTGCTGGATGTGTGGCGGGAACAGCACAGGGACACCAGGGACTATTCTTTTTACTCAGCTCTCCATGCACTACATGTGAGGATAGATTCAATGCTCTGTGGCGGATCCCTGGCCCCATTGATTTCACACACAGAATACTTGGCTAGAACCATTTCGGATCATAATCCCCTATTGGTACATATCCAGTGGCAGCGGGAGCGCTCGGCGATTCCAACATGGCGGCTCCGGCCAGACACGCTGGAGGACTCAGTGCTCAGTGACGCTGTCCAACAGGGCATTGATAATTACTTCGGCGAGAACGAGGGTACGGCCACGTGTAGGTCCACTGAATGGGATGCGATGAAAGTGGTGGTGAGAGGGGTATGTCTGGGTCGGTTTTCGAATGCTCGTACGACTGTGTTGAATGCACTTGCGAAAGCGGAGGAGACTCTGAGAGACTTGGAGCGGCGCAGGCCGGCCAGGCCAGACTTGCAGGCCCGGTTGCTGGAAGCGAAGGAGGTGGTCGCCACCGAAACGGAACGGTTGAGGTGTTACGACTACAGGCAATACGCCATCAGAGAGCATGCTGAACGGGATAAGGTGGGCACGCTCTTGGCTAGACTCGCTAACCCTGAACTTAGGGGCTGCCCGGTCCTTAGCATTAACAACGCACTGGGGGAGACGGTATATTCCCAGGCAGCGGTGTTGGAGTGCTTTTGTGTGTATTATGAGGAATTGTACCAGAGTCAGTTGGGAGTGGAGGCTCAGGAAATTGCGGAGTACCTAGAGGCGAGGCAGCTTCCGGTCCTTGATGAGGAGGACGCGAAAGAGTTGGGCGGTCCGATCACGCTTACTGAAATACGGGCGGCCGTTAAAAATATGGCTCGGAATAAAACACCCGGGGTGGATGGGTTACCGATAGAATTCTACCAGCAGTTTGTAGACAGCTTGGCGCCCAGGCTGCTGGTGGTGTACACGGAGGCTTATGAGTCAGGGGGTTTGCCTGGGTCCATGAGGGAGGCTTTGATTGTGCCGCTCCTAAAGCCCGGCAGGGATGCAACAGATGTAAGGTCCTATCGCCCGTTGTCCATGTTGACGGTGGACTACAAAATCCTGAGCCGGATTCTGGCCGCCAGGCTGGCCCCACACATGACGGGCCTGGTACACAGGGATCAGGCGGGGTTTATCCCCACGAGGAGCATTGCGTTGAATATCCGTCGCCTGGTTGGGATAATGGACGCCATTTTGGACGAGGATGGGACCCAAGCGGTCTTATCCGTGGACATAGAGAAGGCATTTGATAGTTTGGAATGGGTCTTTCTGGATGGAGTGCTGGAGAGGTTTGGCATAGGTGATGGATTCCGCCGATGGACGAAGGTCTTGTACTCCTCAGCGACGGCGCGGGTACGATTGGGTGGTCTGTTGTCTGCGGCATACCCGGTGGGTAGGGGCACGAGACAGGGGTGCTCCCTTTCCCCCCTCCTCTTTGCTCTGGCGATGGAACCCTTGGCGGTCCACGCTAGGTCGGGTGACAGATACGTGGGGATAAATAGCGGCGGGCGGCTACATCACATCTCGCTATATGCGGACGACCTGCTGCTGTACCTAGACGACACGGAGTGGGCCCTGGAAGGAGCGATGGACCTGTTATCGGAGTTTGGCCAGTTGTCGGGCCTTAAGGTCAACTGGGCGAAGACCTGTGTGTTCCCGCTGAGAGCGGAGTCGCCCTGCCCTGCTCGTGACTTAGGGGTAGTCTGGGAGCCATCTTGCTTCACTTATCTGGGAGTCCGTATATACCATGTGACCACGGACCTATTAGAAGGCAACATTGGTCGGTGCGTTCGGGCGCTGAGGGGCAGTATGTCCTTTTGGTCGACCCTCCCGCTGACGGTACTGGGTAGGATTGCTCTCTTGAAAATGGTGGCGCTCCCCCGCCTCCTGTACTACTTCCGGACGTTACCCATTTGGATTCCTCAGAGGATCTTTAGGGACCTGAGGACGATGATTATTGGTTTCCTGTGGGGACATGGCCGCCGTAGAGTGGCTCTGAGTACGTTGCTACGCCCCAAGATGGAGGGGGGGATGGCTGTTCCTGATTTTGAACTGTATTACTTGGCGGCGCAACTCCAGGTTCTCATGCAACATGTGGCCCGGGTGTTTAGGGGACCGGAGGGGGACTGAGAGCTGGGGATACAACGCCATGTGCTGTCTTATATCGTTATGCAGCAGAGGCTGGAGCTGCGGGGCCTCACTATGGAGGAAGAGACGCTCAGGCTGTGCTGGCAGAGGAGTCTAAGGAGAGCGAAGGAAATTCTGATTGGCATGCTGACGGCCCTACCGCACGGGGGCGATTGGTCCCCGTTGCTGGAATGGGAGGAGGCGGGACTTCAGGTGGTGGGAGACCTTTATGTCGATGGGACCTTGGTGCCCTTCGGAGTGCTTAAGGAACAATTCGGGCTATCTGACGGGAGGTTCCTCTTGCATGCAGCGGTGGTAGCGGCTATACAGAAGCACTGGAAGGGAGGGCTCATAGAACCGGACACAACTATGGCATGCCAGTATGTGGTGATGGCAGCGGGCACCTTTAAGGCTGTGACCTGCCTCCATAACAGGATGTTGCACGAGGGACTGGAACCGCTCCAGGGGCTCAAAGCTAAATGGGAGGAGAGTGTGGGCAGGCCCATCCCAGACACGGTGTGGAGCCACATTTTACGGCGCACATGGAAAGGCACGAGGAATGCGCGTTTCCAACAAGTGCATTTCTTTGTGCTACATAGGGCCTATCTAACTCCGGAAAAAATACGGCGGTACTTCCAGGTGCAGGACGCACGGTGCCCGAGGTGTTCGTATCCGGAAGCGGACATGGATCATTTGTTTTGGGGTTGTCCGCATTTGGAGGCCTACTGGGCAGAGGTGGGGGACCTCCTAAACGATGTGACCGACAGGGAGGTGGACTTCGACATGGCGGCATGTCTGTTGCTCTGGTTCCCGCACACCAAACACACTAAGGTGACGAGCAAATTTATCGACTTGGGTCTGATACTGGCACAAAGAGAGATCTCATGGCATTGGAAGTCAAGGAGCGGGCAATCAGTGAGGAGGTGGAAGAATGAATTGCTGCGGTGGTCTGAATGTGAGAGTGTGCTCCGAATGAAACAGGCTGTCAAGCTTGGTAATGAGAAAGCCTTGGATGCAGCACGTGCGTGGGAATTGGTGGTGCAAGCCTTGCGTGACTCTTTAGTGGAAGATGAGGACTGAGTGAATGCGACCTGTGGACACTGCGAGGCGTACTAACTCAGAGTTGTCATTGACACTGTAGCGGAATCCATACTACACTTAAGGACGGGACACACACCATTAGCAGTTGCCGGGGAGGGGACATTAGGGGGTTGTTTAGTGGGAGTTTGGGGTGGGCCGGAAGCCAGGAGGTTGGTTGACCGCGATGGCAACTCTGAGCTGAGAAGGGCCGGTGGGGTGTAGGCGATGAGCGAGAGGTGGTAAAGGGGCACGGGCCAGGTATGGTGGGCCCTACAGTACTCGGGGCGGGTCCGGAAGCGGCTAGTAGCATTGACCTGCATAGGTGGGATGGCTGAAGATGTTATTTGTTGTGGGTGGGGGGGTAAAATGCAGATACGTAAAATGATCTTTCGACCATTGTCCCTAAGGGACACTCACAGTGATGCCTTCCTACTAATTAGGGTACTATGCCGCCCGGCCTCCGGGATGCGGGCTGAATGGCTGTGTATGGTATACGATTTAATGATTGAACGGGGGGACATTACGAGTGGACTGGTTGAACATTTGTATTCTGTGGTTTCTAATTCTGCAATAAAAACAAATTAAAAAAAAAAAAAAGTCTAAAGTGAAATGTAAACTTTACATGCCCAGAGCATTTACCTTACTTGAACACCTGAAAATCAGAGATACCTCTTATTCGGAAAGACTCATCCCTTTGTGAAATCCAAATATGGCCTAACTTGAATAGCCCATTCACTGCTCCTACTTTAGCTACTGAAAATGTGGACATCTTCGTGAACCAGAATGTTTATTTTTAAAAATGTATTCATTTTTTTGCAGTTTTATGTAGCACAAACTTGACCTGAAGATACTGGGGCACTTTACGTGAGCACATGTTACATTACACAAGAACACATTCATTACATTTTTTGTAGACACAGGAGATTAAGTATTTTGCCTAGAATAACAAGATGTTGAGCCAACTCACATCTAGTTGCCCAGTTCCAAAGTTGGCAACTATGGCTGATACACCTCATCCTCTCATTGTACCCTTAAGTCTCTGCTTCAAAAAAATACTTCATTCACCTGTGGCTGCTAGGATGATTTACTCCTATTAAAGTTAATGCCTTTCCATGATTATGGAAATAAGTACATTTGGTACTCCCTGTTAGACCTAGCATCTTTTGGAGTGCTTTCCCCTGTCTTTTTGCTTCTAGCCATCTGTTTTTGACTGTGTGCTGAACTTCATTTTGGCTGGGTTTAGGACCCTGGGCACTTTACCCCTGCTGACCAGTGCTAATGTGCATGTGCTCTGTGTCTGAAATGTTATGGCATTTTGTTGCTCCATGATTGGCATATTTGATTTACTATTAAGGGGTCAATTCCGATGTCATTTGGAAGGGCTCCGAATCAGATTCGTGTTTGCGAAATCTGATCTGGAACCCTTGTTTCTGACCGAATCGTACACACTTCCCAATGACCGAGTACGATGCCTGGGAACCAGTAGGGTTGTACGAATTGGTTCAGAAAGGCATTGGGACAGGTCGCGTTTTTCAGAGCGTAATCATACAGCTCTATAGACTCAGTTTCCGAACATGCGAGTACGATGACTGATTCAGACAGCCGTTCTGAATCGGTTTCTCCAGAACTTATTGGCTGCTGGAATCTGTCTTCACTCCCTGTTAGACCTTGCATCTTTTGGCTTGGTTTCCCCTGTCTTTTTGCTTCTGGCCTTCTGTTTTTAATTGTGTGCTGAATCTCATTTTGGCTGGGTTTAGGACTCTGAGCACTTTACCCCTGCCGACCAGTGCTAAAGTGCATGTGCTCTGACTCTAAAATATTATGGCATTTAGTTGCTCCACAATTGGCATATTTGATTTACTAATAAGGGGTCGAAATAAGGGGTCGATTCCGATGTCGTTTGAAGGGCTCCAAATCGAATTTGTTTTTTCCAAATCCGATCCAGAACCCTTGTTTCCGACAGAATCATACACACTTCCCAACGACCGAGTATGATGCCTGGAAACCAGTAGGGCTGTACGAATCGGTTCAGAAAGGCATGGGGACAGGTCGCTTTTTTTGGGGCCGAATCGTACAGCGAGTACGATGACCGATTCGGACTGCTGTTCCAAATCGGTTTCTCCTAAATGAATCGGCAGCTGGAATCTGTCTTTGGGGCCCCAAAGCAGGCCCCCTTCACCCGGGGCTCATAGCAGGCCCCCTTCACCCGGGGCCCATGGGGGTACCCAGGGGACTACCCTTTACAACCATGCACATTGTGGAGAGAGTGCCCACCACAGGGTGTAAGGTTTTCCCCAACCACTCTTTTCTTTACTGAGAGCCTGTATTCTCGTTCAGAACACAGGTTCTCATTGAAGTCAATGGGAGTCTGACCGAATCATATCCGGAAGCATCCTGATACATCCAAATTGCTCGATTGGATAAACCTCAATCCGAGTTGTCCAGAAAGCATTCCGGAACCGATTTGGGAGGAATGCTTTCCGAACGTCATCGGAATCGACCCCTAAGTCTCTAGTGCAGTGCACTGTGTGTGTCCAGGGCCTGTAAATCAAATGCTACAGGTGGGCCTGCAGGACTGATTGTGCCACCCACAAATGAACATACACAACTCTAGCACACACAGTAGTTGTTTCAATAGTATATATTACAGTCCAGTAATATAAAATCAAAACAAGTATTTTCTTTTTGCTTGTCTTCAATTTCTTTCATGGTTTTTGCCTCATTAGCCGCTTCTTTTGTTTCTATAGCCAGCCAACACTTGTTTAATGAGTGAGGGAGAACCTTATGACTTCTTAAGGGCTACAAAACAGCAATGGTTTGTCCTAATCATATTTCGTCTTTACAATTTGTTCAGTTGTATTTTGATTTGTGAATCGATCAGTTATATTGATCCTGTGCATCTTTATGTAATATTAAATAATCATATGATTTCAGGTGTGGTAATGGGTTGAGACCCATGCACACAAGTCTCAATGCACCCAATTGTTTGTGCCGTTCTTTGAGTCAAAGAGCGTCACATTTATAGTTTGCACAGTGGCTCAGGTTCCCTTTGAATGGGGGGGCTAAGGTTCTTTGAGGGTAGCTGTGAGTCCATCCATGCCTGCGGATTGTCTGCTGTGCAATGATCTGGAGCGTGCTGCCTGGAAGGAGGTGGAGCTCAGGTCGCACTTGGAGATGTTGGTATTGGAATGGGTGTACCTGACCACTCGGTCCATGGCAGCACGTGAGGGTGATCAGAAGGACCTGGAGCCTGAAAGAGTGGCCCAGATCCCTGCCTAGAAGAGGAAGGGAAAGGGGTGTGGGAAACCTGCTCCCAAAATTCCTATGGTCCAGGAGGAGGCTGAACCTGAGGGAGACGCCCCAGAACCTGCAGGGAAAGATGTGGTCAAACTGGAAAACCTGCATGAGATGTCCCAGTAGCAGCAATACGGAGGTCCTTGCAGGGAGGAGTTCTGCACAATACAGATAAAGTACCCTACTCTTGTGGGTCTTCAGAAGCAGGCTGATGCCCAGACAGCAACGCCAAAGGGTCAGTTCGGAACCAGTGCATCCATGCAAAACCGAAGCATCACTGCTGCCTCCACTGGAGCCGTGGACATTGCTTGCTGAGTGTGTGGCTCAATGACTTTGACATTCAACGCAGCCCCAACTGTGCCGCAGTGCCTCCCAAGAACCGCCACTGCGTGAGTCTCGTGCATAGTTTCACTGAAGTCTGTGAAGCACCCCTCCAACTGCGAAGCAGCCCCAGACGGGCTTGGATTTTGACCGACAAATCGCTTTCAACTCAGTGGTTTGACTTCCACATTGCGAAAACTGAAGCACTGCGCTTCTGACATTGATGCATCATCAACACTGCATCACCTTCAGGAACCAAGGTCTCACCCCAGCAACTGATACATCATGTACTTTATGCAACTCAACGTATCATCCCAGAACGTCAAAGCTTCAACGTCCCTGCACCACCTTAAGTAACCCACTCATCACATGCATGAACAAGACCTCACCTCATCTGCAAGGTGCATTGTCTATGTTCTCCGATGCTTTCAAGGTACTGTGAGGGAGTCTGTGTGATTCCAGAAGCCGGCCTCGGTCCATTGCGGTAAGGCTGAAAATTTGGCTCTGTTCCGGTCAAGCGTGACCAGAAAGTGTGGAATACTTTTGTGGTGTTTTCAGTGTGTTACTGTGTATGTGTGTACAAATAATTTACACATGGGGCCTCATTTATGAGGCCTTGCGTCAGTTTTGCGCTGCTGATGCGTCACTTTTTGTGACGCATCGGCAGCGTAAAACATGCGCCTTGTTGCGCCATATTTAAAAAGTGACGCATCTAGGTAGATGCGTCACTTTTTAAACCCCTGCGCCACATTATACCTGCGTCAGGTATAATGTATGCAGAGGGGGCGTTCACCCGCAAAAAGCCTCGTAATAGTGACGCTGTGAAATCTATGAGATTTCACTGCGTCACTTTTAGGATGCTGTTGCGTCAAAATCTTGCACCTGCCTCACAGCAGGCGTAAGACTGACGCAAGCCCTTTCACATGGGGCTTTCCCCATGTGAAAGGAAGCATTGCTGGAGTTGCGTCACTTTTGTGACACACTCCAGCAATGCGTCACTTTTGCGCCTACAAATACGTCAGAAATACTGACGTATCTGTTACTCCTTGCGACATGATTCGTCATATTATAAATATGACGCATCAATCATGTCGCAGGGAGAGCGCAGTGAAAAGTGACGCATTGCTGTTTTCACGCAGCAATGCGTCACTTTTCATAAATGAGGCCCCAGGTCTCTTTAGTTTAGCCTGAATGCTGTGTTCCAAGCTACAAGAGACTGAGCACAGGTAAACTTTCAATGTGTACTACACTTACCCTGACTGGGGTGTGGTCCCTTATTGGACAGGGTGCATACCTCTGCCTACTAGAGATTCCATTTCTAACACTCCCAGACTGTGGTGTTAAGTATTTCCAAATCGGTCAAAACATGGAAAGAAATGAGTCTAAACCAGCAAAAATATCACCATGTCACTCTCTTTTATGCTCATTACACTGAATCTGGCTGTAATTCTCGCAGTCACAAGCGGTCTGCATTGTCCCTTAGGCTTTCCATAAATATGGCACTATCATTCGCCCGTAAAATACAGAAGACAACATTAAGGTAGGAATCAGAGATACCAGGATAATATCTGGTTAATTCTTCAAACCTTTTTTGATGGCTCAAAAGGTTTTGTCTGGAAACCCTAGGTGTCAATCCGAAACACCTTTCGATGATAGAAAATAAAAACAAGTCACATTTCAGTGCTAATACCTATGTATATATTGCAGAAAATGAAACTTGATACAGGTAAAGCATGAAATGTTTCCCGCACACTCTTTCTTTGAAAAAATATTCCGTTACCAAAGCTTTTCAAGTTGCCCCTAAATGAAACATGTTTCACAACTATGGCATTAGGCATTGCACTGCAGGAAACTTGGGCCACAGATAACGTACACCTCGAAGGCTATGCGGGTTTTCATAAACCAGCAACCAAAAACAATCAATTCGGTAGACCATCGGGGGGCATTTCGATCTATGTAAAACATCAAAAGATGATGATGGTAAAAATGGTAAAAATTGATTCTGACTCACTACAGGCGCTCATAATAGAGGGTGATAGGACCCGAAAAGAAAGTGCACCCATTTTACCGATAAATTTATACCTCAATGCACAGGGAAAGTACAAATTGGACACCACCAAACATATTATAACACTGATAAAGGAAATACTACATTCCAACGCGCTCCTGGCCAAAGTTATCACAGGAGACTTTAACCTGCATCACCTGGGTACATACCAGAGTGATACGCTCGGGTTAAGCAGCGCAAAAAGGGTTTTCAATTCCTTCCTAAAAAACTACGACCTAAAATCTGTAAGGGACACTTGGAAATCACCAGACTCTAAGCTCGTGCGCGTGGCCACATTTCGGGATTGTTCCACCATAGATTACATATTTTTGTGTAATCTCTTATCCAAGAAAATTGTCAATACTGAAATAATAGCACATGAGACCAGTGATCACAAACTACTGCAGGTGGACCTAAATCTGTGCCTACTACAGAGGGAACAAGCCGAGGCTATATCACAATCAATAGGGACCGAAGAACACTCCCTAGTCAAAAGGATAAAGTGGAACACGTCCCAAGCCAAGCGGTTTAACCTTTGGAAAAAAAAACAAGAGATGAGCTCGGGGAATCCACCCACCATGGAAAACTGGACAAAGTGGATAGGAAACCTAAAAGCTAAATTGGTCAATAATCCTAATGTCAGCGGCCCGGGAAATATAATGCTTACCTCAAGATTAAGACATAATACAAATTTGACTATGCTGTTGCGTAAACTAAATGAAGCAAAACGATTACACAAAATTAGAGGAACAAAAGAAACAAGGGAGGTATGCATAGACCTATCAAAGAAGAAGAGACACTTAATATGGTCCCTCAAACAGGAAAAACTAGAGCACGACTGGGTAACAATACATGAGCTTTCAAAACCCAACAAACAACGACAACTTTGGCAATACATTGCAAACTTGGAGAATGGCAAAGTGGATAGGCGCAACTCAGTACACGCCGATGTTTGGACAAGGTACGCTGCCTCAATCTACACTGAGAAAGCATTTATCGCAGCCCATGAAAAACAAGAGGTCCTACTTGCAACTGGAGAAGAAACTGTTATGGAAGCCCGCGCGGAATCACTTGGAAAACAACAAGAAGGCACCTTAGTTAAACAAGTGATAAGCAGGATAAGAAGAGATGGGGCTCCTGGGCCTAGCGGCCTCCCAGGGGCAATCTTCAGAGAAGATCCAGTTTACTGGAGTAGAATTCTCTCCACACTGTTTACCGAATGTAGACTAAAAGCACAAGTACCAGACTCGTGGCGAGGGTCCTTCCTGCATCCTATCTTCAAGAAGGGGGACAACACAGATCCAAAATATTATCAACTCATTGCTCTCCTGGACATTGAAGGGAAAGCCTACGCCAGTACTCTACTGAAGGAACTCAATGAATGGATTAAAGAGAATGAAATCCTCCCCCACTACCAGACTGGCTTTCGCAAGGGATGCTCCACAATTGACAACATTGTGGCCATGTCATACTTGAGCCAGCAAGCAAACTGTAAAAACAACAAACCAATTTTGACATGCTTTGTAGACTATTCAGCCGCTTTTGACGGGGTACCCCGAAATAAGCTCTGGAAAAAACTGAGCAATTGGCACATCCCAGCAGGACTCCTTAACGCTATCATTTCATTAGACAGCAATACCTGGATCCAAGTAAAACTAGCAGATAATACTATAACAAAGAAGTGTCAGACAAATCGTGGATTAAACCAGGGCTGCGTACTTGCCCCCACGATTTTTAATCTTTATACTGCTGATCTGGGGAAGAAGCTTCGGAACGCCAGCCTTGCAACACCAAAAATCGGGAGAAACAAACTGCAAATTTTACAATATGCGGACGATTTAGTGGTAATGGACCACATAAAAATTGGGCTGCAAAGAGGGCTAGAAGCCTTAAATAAGTACAATGAAATCAACAAGCTCATAATCAACGCGCAAAAAACAAAAGTTGTTATTTTCGGCCAGTTCCCCAAAAAAGCCTCACTGAAATGGCACTTGGGGAAGGAAATCATCACAACCACGCGCTCATATAACTATCTTGGGTGCTGGCTAAGTGAAACTGGCAAAGCTACATTACATACGCACACAATTAAGGCCAGAGCACAAGCAACAATTTTTTCGATATGCAAACTAAATGAGCTCATGTAGAGCCCAACGTCAGCTCCCATTAGAGAGGTTCTACAAGCCAAGATCAGGGCAACCGCAGGATATGCACAACAGGCGTTCCCAGGCAAAATGGAGGCAATGTTGGATAAAGTACAATGCCAGGCCTACAAACGTATTTTTAAACTTCCCAAATACACTCGTCACAGTCTAATTCATTTGGAGTTTGGCCTAAAGCAACAAAGTAAGGAATGCTTGGGTACACATGCTAAATACTTTTACCAAGTTTTAACTGCCCCAGCTGGAAGTTTAAAAAGTATGCTGAAGCCAATTTACGGAGATACCGCTAACCCGTGGCATAGCTACAAGGAAAAAGCAGTTGAAACGTTGGGGCTTGCAATTGAAAACTGGAAAGATGCACCAACAAGCTACCTGGCGATTAAAAGTGCAATACACAAACAGTGTCTTTATTCGTCAATTACAAATGATCTAGCAGAATTCGTAACAGAAACGGGCCCACCCGGGTTGGCAACATCATATACAGGGCATAAAACACAGCCGTACCTCAGCCAAGCACTTGGAAGGAAAGCACTCAAAAACATCATAGCGTCCTTGGTTACCTTGGAGTATGACCCCTCAAACCCACCCGGAGGATTCCTTTCACCCATACAGTTTCACCCACACAGGCAGGCATCCTTTCTGCTTTCTATCACCTTTCACCCATCCTTTAACTACCCATGCATCCTCACTTCTTCATGAGCCACCTATTTGCATCCAAGGGCCACTTCCTTCACCAACGCATCCTTTCTCTGCTGAGCTGAAGATAGAATAGAATAGGCCATCAGTTACCCAAACCCCGCCGCTAATGCTAATGTTAAGTAAAGGGTGTCTTCTTCAACTATTCAGTGTTCACAACAAATTAGTCTCAGCAGAAGAACAGGCTACTGAGTGTACACCCTTGCAGCAAGGGTGTTCATCATTCTAAATAAGTAAGTAGCATGACTTAATACCGCCCGCCACTGCTGCTAGCTCACCCCCTGCAGTTGCCGCATCCGCTCCCTCTGGAGTGGCATTGCCCTTACCACTGGTCCCGGCACTGGGGGTCGATAAGACTGGAAAAAACATTTCAAATTTTTTACATGCCACATACGCCTCCCCTATTTATTTTTTTCATTAGCAAGATTGAAAATACATAATTATTGATACATACACCACACACATCACTATCTATAATTTGGATACTAGAGTAGAGTAGACAGTATTGTCGTATCAAAAATAACAATGCAATCTGCACAGCACATTAGTTCTACTAGTAGTAGCAAGGAGTCCTTACTAGTACTAATAGTAGCCTACGACCAATGGGTTCTCTGAGTCTTACAGTACCACTACTAGGCAACCCAGATGTAAGGGGAGTGGGAAAGCTGCATGGAAACTCAGAAGAAAGCAAGCTACAGACAGACTAATACAGAGTCAGAGCAGAGGTTAGTCAAATGCAGTTTGATTTGATGTGTAAGTAAAAAAAAAACAGACACTAGAAACAATGCTAGTACTTAGTAGTAGGTAATGGAGCAAAAACAAGAATTTAGGAACAGATTGATTGAAGAAGATTTTGGAAAAATTAAAATTAGAAAATGGAAATAATAGAGTGGTAAAAGTTAGTTGAAATATTAATATAACAACAACAGGATGACTTACTGGGGCCAGCAGCAGAGCCATCTATGCCTGAGGCCACTTCCTGCTGCTCCTGGGAGGGCCCTCCAGCTCCCGCACCAGCCTCACCACTGCATCTCTCAGTCTGAACTCCAACCCCCTTTGACAGGCCAATTACTAAGTCTGAATTTATATTCTTCTTAATGCATAGATGGATGCATGCATATTGCATTCACCAAATTGGTTGGTTGCTAGTCACTCACTATATGAACTACAGAAGGTTCTACTAGGACTGAAATCATGTGAGAGGACGGGTCACGCAGGCTGCTAAATTGCCACATAATTCTAACTAACTACTACCACTATCTTAGAGACAGGAGGCAGTACAAAGGAAAGGACTAGAGTCTTTCCTATCTGGATTACCTAACTTAAATCCTCTCACCTCTCTTACATAACCAGCCCAAGGAAGCACAAAGTTGTAAACAAGTAGGATTAGTTAGTAGCGCCAAGCACTTGTCTGAAAGTAACTATCACATAATATAAGATTTTTAAACATATGTTACGTGCATGTAAGCAGCAGCAGCATGTTAGCTATTTGCGAAAAAATAATATTTGCAATAACACAGAACAGAAGAACACAATAGTAATGTAAATAGGTACTCACCAAGCCCCGGGACCTCAACACCTAGCTGTTCCAGCAGGTCCTGCTCCTCATCAGATTAGCCAAGAGATCCTCCTTCAAAGACCGCTTGGATAACAACGCACACGACAGCAAAGAGCTCTTCAGCATCGTAAAGGAACTCTCCAACCCCAGCGTCAATGCCAACGACATCCCGCCCTCACAAGAACTGTGCGACTCACTAGCCATCTTCTTCCACCGCAAGATCGCTGACATCCACAACAGCTTCAACACCACGACCTCCCGACTACGCCAGACTCCACCTCCCCTGTGAACACCACCAGCGCCAATCGCCTGACATCCTGGTCCAACATCAACGACGACAAGACACGCAAGGTCATGAACTCCATCCACTCAGGATCTCTGTCTGACCCATGCCCTCACCACGTATTCAACAAAGCAGACGCAGCCATCGCACCCCGACTACGGAAGGTCATCAACATCTCCTTCGAAACAGCGACATTCCCGGAAAGCTGGAAGCACGCCGAAATCAACACCCTCCTCAGAAGAGCGGACCCTAAGGACCTCAAGAACTTCTGGCCCATCTCCCTGCTCCCGTTCCTGGCAAGGGTCATCGAGAAAATCATCAACAAGCAACTGGCCCGCCACCTGGAAGACAACAACCTTTTGGACCAGTCCCAGTCCGGATTCAGATGAAACCACAGCACCGAGATAGCCCTCATCGCCGTCACTGACGACATCAGGCGGCAACTACACAACGGCGAAACATCAGCCCTCCTCCTCCTGGACCTGTCAGCCGCCTTCAGCACAGTCTGCCATCGCACTCTAAAGACACACCTCCTAGAAGCTGGAATCCAAGAGAAGGCTCTTGACTGGACCGCGTCCTTCCTCTCCGGCAGAACCCAGAGCGTCCGCCTCTCACCCTTCTGATCCGAAGCCACCTACATCATCTGCGGCATCCCCCAGGGCTCATCCCTCAGCCCAACTCTGTTCAATGTCTACATGGCCCCCCTCGCACATGTGGCCCGCCATCATGACCTCAACATCATCTCCTACGCTAACGATACCCAGCTCATCCTCTCCCTCACCAAGGACCCACACACCACCAAAGCAACCTCCACGAGGAAATGAAGGCCGTCGCAGACTGGATGAGGAGCAGCCGTCTGAAGCTGAACTTGGACAAGATGGAGGCCATCATCTTCGGACCCACCCCCTCAGCCTGGGAAGACTCCTGGTGGCCGACCACACTGGGAACAGCACCAACACCAACACCCACAGACCATGCACGCAATCTAGGATTCATCCTCGACTCCTCCCTCTCCATGTCTAAGCAGGTCAACGCCATCTCCTCCTCCTGCTACAACACCCTCCGCATGCTCCGCAGGATCTACAAGTGTATCCTGACCGAAACAAGAAGAACGGTGACACAGGCCCTCGTCAGCAGCAGACTGGACTACGGCAACGCATTCTACGCAAGAATCCCAGCCAAACGCCTACGATGACTACAATGCATTCAAAATGCCTCCGTCCGACTGATCGTCAACGCCCCCACCGCAGCCACATCATCCCCCACCTGAGAGACCTACACTGGCTCCCCGTTGATAAGAGGATCACCTTCAAGCTCCTCACCCACGCACACAAAGCACTCCACAACGCCGGACCAGCCTACCTGAACAGCAGACTCAGCTTCCACACCCCCACCCGCAAGCTCCGCTCCGCCAGCCTCGCCCTCGCAACTGTCCCCCGCATCCAATGAACGACCTCCGGCGGCAGATCCTTCTCCTATCTCGCCGCCAATACCTGGAACACCCTCCCTACCCATATACGGCAGACCCAAGACCTACTCGCCTTCAGAAGACTCCTCAAGACCTGGCTCTTCGAGCAGTAGCATCACCCCCCTCTCCCCTCAGCGCCTTGGCACCCTCACTGGTAAGTAGTGTGCTTTACAAGTGCTTTGATTGATTGATTGATTGCTCCTAGTCCAGGCTGTCGGACCACCAGTGCGTCATTTGGTTATGGGTGGGCCGGACCCCAGGGCAGCGAAACACTCAGGGCCGGACTGAGAAACATAACCGGCCCTGGCAAAGGGCTCGGCCACCGCCCTGGGGGTGCAACCAAGCTCTTTGCCGGGGCCGGTTTTCCGCCGATTTTGTTACAGGGCCGATTAACAAAAAACGGCCCCTAGGGCCCAAAACCGGCCCCCACCCTTGCGGCACACCGGGGGATTGCCCGGTGCCTGCAACGGCCAGTCCGGGCCTGGAAACACTGCTCAGCACAACCTCGCCCACCGCCTGCTGTCAGGGTTAATGGGAGGTGGCACTATATAAAAAAAACTGTGCGGCCACCTCCGAGAATAAGGCCTGTGGCTTCACCCCTTGTGGGCGCTGCCTTTCTCAAGGAAGGCGGTCATGGCTCTCACTCCTCGGCCTCTTACCATGGGCCTTAGACTCTTCACCATAGTTTCAGATAGGTGGGGGGCAGAAAAGAAAATGTAGGAAGTAAGTAAAAGAAATTAAACAAGCAAGTAATAGAAAAAGAGTGAAAAACGCATAAAAAAATACACAAAAAGTAGAAAAAGCACAAAATATACAATCAGGACTAGAGAGGGATCGCTAATAAATAAAAAAGATCCAAACAAAGTTTCTAGAAACAAATGATTGAAAAGATATAGGGAGGATGGAAAAACAGGCCCAAGACCATAGCAAAAAGTGAAAAACAAGATGGCCCGCCCACTGGCAACCACGTGGAGATATTTGTGCAATATTTTCCCCGAAAACACAAAATGCATCCCCGAACATGCAATATATATGCGTTCCCGAATGGCAAAAACACATCGCAAACGGGTAAAACAAGCAACTCTGTGCGCTGGTGGAACTCCAAGTAGCTCGTGGAGTTTTCCTGCAACTTCACAGGAAATCTCCCTAGCGCGGCTACGCAAACTTCTCCCAAACTTAATATTGGGTTAATCAAAGGAGTAGCTCCAATACAAATCGCTTTGGAACCAAATGCAGAACTCCTTTGGACTCCATCATATAACCTGAGTCCTGAGACCACTGCAGGTATAACACGTTTGATTGAGACACTGATTGAGCAAAAAAAGTTGGGAGAAATCATGGCAAGCCCATGTACTTTAACTATCATGGGAATTCTGAAACCAAAGAGAAATGTATAGCATTGTGCAGGATTTGCACAAAACTAATCAGATTGTGGTACAGTGCTGTCCAATCGTGCCAAATCCTGCTGTGAGACTATATCAGAGTCCTTGTGAAGCTGAATGTTTTTCTGTCATTGATTTGTGTCAAGCCTTCTTTTCCATCCCTTTGCACCCGGAAAGCCAATTTTTATTTGCATTCCAGTTCGTAAGCCACATCTTGGCATGGTGCAGAGTTCCAGAAGGGTATACAGAGTCCTTCCATTTTCAGTCAAATATTGAAAAAGAATTTGGAGTCATTTCAAACCACTCTGTTCTGGTACAGTACGCTAACGACTTGTTGGTAGCGTCAGGTACTCAAAAGGCTTACATATGTGACATAATTGCATTACTGAATGATCTGGCAGTGAGTGGGCATAAAGTGCCACCCAGTAAGATACAGTTTTGCAAAGGGAGGTCCTTTACCTAGGACATAACATTGAGAAGGGAGCCAGAAAGAAGGAAACAAAGCTCGGATTACTGATATTTTGCAGATGAACCCACTGAGAACTCAAAAGGAAGTTTGCATGTTTCTGGGAATGGTTGGCTATTACTGACAATGGATTCAAAATTTTTCATTAACTACTAAGCCACTTCAGAGGCTTATGCACAAGGATTTGCCAGATCCAGTTCCATTGATTGATGAATGCATGTGCTCTCAATGAAGTACGAGAGAGTCTGTGCCGAGCTCCAGCACATGTGAAGGCCTGACTTTAACAAACCTTTCACTCTGTTCTGTAGTGAGCTCGAAGGTTGTACACTTAAGTTCTAACTCTGATGCATGGAACGGCATGCAGATCTGTCGCATACCTCTCAGCTACATTGGACCTGGTAGCTGCAGCATTGCCTGGATGTCTAAAGGCAGTTGCTGAAGTGATAGTGGGTGCTGAGAAAGTGACGTTAGTGAAATGCATGAGTTTAAATCTAGCTACCTTGATACATTTGCCAAGAAATTAAGTTGTGTTTAATGAAGCCGACCATGATTACTTGGACGTAACTGAGCTGTGTACAAAACCTTGTACAGATATTATGGATCTTCCACTACCTGAATCAGATCATGTGTTGTTTGTAGATGGATCATGCTTGAGAGATCCTGGAGGAAACTTGAGAGCTGGGTATGCTATTTAGATGGTTGTGGGAGTGGTGGACGCATCATGGTTGCAAGGAGTGTATTCGGCCCCGGTGGTTGAGCTGATTGCCTGGACAAGGGATTGCAGTATTACAGAACAGTTGAGAGTTACCATCTTCATGGACGGCAATTAATGATTTGGTGTTTTCCATGATTTTGGGCAGTTGTGGTCTCAGCCTGGATTCATGACCTCTTCGGGTTCACCTATCCAAAATGAAGAGAGTGTGAAAAACCTACTGCTATCAATACAATTGCCAGCCCAAATTGCAATGGTGAAGTTCCTAGCCCATTGACTAGGAAATGATTATGTGACAGTCCGCAACCCCTGTGCGGATGGGACCGCGTGCTATTGCACTCTAAATTCTTACATCTTCAATGGGGAGTCATTGAAAGAGCAAACCGATGTCTCAAAAATCAGGATGATGATTTCAGTTGTGGAAACAGGAGAACACATAAAAGCATTACAGGATGAAGTGCCGGAAACTAAGTGACAAGGGTGGAATAAAGTAGGATGCGTACAGAGACAAGAGGAGGCGGTGTGGGTATATACAGATGGGAGACCTGTCCCATCTAATAGTTTGTTGTTACCAATGGCACCAAATTATCATGGACCTGCACACGTTGGGAGGAATGCCATAGTGCACCTTTTCGGACAAAACCGGTTCAATCCCCGAATCAGAGCTGTGGCAGAGGTATTATGCCAGATTTATGTAATATGTCAACAACAAAATATAGGTAAAAAACAATAGTCACCTTTATTCATATAGGGAGATCTGGAGGACCCTTTAATAGAATGCAACTTGTTGACATTGAGATGCCTCCTTGCAAAGGACTAAAATAAGATCTAGTGATTTTGTGTCTGTTCTCTCATTAGGTGGAAGTCTATCCAACAGTACAAGCCAATCAGCTAGTGAATATAACTGATCCGCGCCACCAAGAAAACTGCATTTAAGGATCGACTGGACAACAACGCACACAACAGCAAAGAACTCTTCAACATCGTCAAAGAGCTCTCCAACCCCAACGCCGGAAACAACGACATCACCCCTTCGCAAGACCTCTGCAACTCCCTCGCCTCCTACTTCCACAACAAGATCGCGGACATACACAACAGCTTCAGCACTCAACCGACGAACACCACGACCGAACCACCGCCCCCCACCACCACCCTCCGCGCCTGGACTCCGATCAGCACCGAAGACACCGTCCGCACGATGAACTCCATCCACTCCGGATCTCCGACCGACCCCTGCCTGCACCACGTCTTCAACAAGGCCGACGCTATCATCGCACCCCACCTGCGGGATATCATCAACACCTCCTTCGACACCGCTACCTTCCCGGAGAGCTGGAAGCACGCCGAACTCAGCGCTCTACTCAAGAAGCCATCGGCTGACCCCACCGACCTAAAAAACTACCGCCCCATCTCACTGCTCCCGTTTCCTGCTAAAGTCATCGAGAAGACCGTCAACAAGCAGCTGGCCGCCTTCCTCGAGACGAACGGATCCCTCAACCCCTCGCAGTCTGGCTTCCGGGCCAACCACAGCACCGAGACCGCCCTGATCGCAGTCACCGATGACATCCGAGCGCTGCTCGACAACGGAGAAACAGCAGCCCTCATCCTCCTCGACCTCTCCGCGGCCTTCGACACTGTCTGCCATCGTACCCTAGTACAACGCCTCAGCAACGTCGGAGTCCAGGAGAAGGCCCTGGAGTGGATCATCTCCTTCCTCGCCGGAAGGACACAGAGAGTCCGACTCCCTCCGTTCAGATCTGAAGCCACCGAAGTCATCTGCAGCGTCCCTCAAGGCTCCTCGCTCAGTCCAACCCTCTTCAACATCTACATGAGCCCCCTCGCAGACATCGCACGCCAGCACAACCTCAACATCATCTCCTACGCTGACAACACCCAGCTGATCCTCTCCCTTACCAACGACCCCGCCACCGCCAGAGCCAACCTTCACGAAGGGATGAAAGAGGTAGCCGAATGGATGAAGAACAGCCGCCTGAAACTGAACTCAGATAAGACGGAAGTCCTCATCCTGGGATCCTCACCCGCCGCTTGGGACGACTCCTGGTGGCCCCCCCGCCCTAGGCAGCGCACCCAAACCAACAGACCACGCACGCAACCTGGGCTTCATCCTGGACTCCTCCCTCTCCATGACCAGACAAGTCAACGCCGTCTCCTCGTCGTGCTTCAACATCCTGCGCATGCTACGTAAGATCTTTCGGTGGATCCCCACCGAGACCAGGAAGACGGTCACCCAGGCCCTCGTCACCAGCCGTCTGGACTACGGCAACACCCTCTACGCCGGAACCACCGCCAAACTCCAGAAGAGACTCCAGCGGATCCAGAACGCCTCAGCACGACTCATCCTGGACATCCCCCGTCGCAGCCACATCTCCGGACACCTGAGAGGTCTGCATTGGCTCCCGGTCAACAAGAGAATCACCTTCTGTCTCCTCACCCACGCACACAAAGCCCTACACAGCCAAGGCCCAGGATACCTCAACAGCCGCCTCAACTTGTACGCTCCCAAACGCCAGCTTCGATCGACCAGCCACGCCCTCGCCGCTGTCCCCCGCATCTGTAGAGCCACCACAGGGGGGCGGTCCTTCTCCTACCTCGCCCCCAAGACATTTAACTCCCTCCCCACCCACCTCCTCCTAACCCAGGACCACCTCGCCTTCAGGAAGCAACTCAAGACCTGGTTGTTCGAGCAGTAGCAGACCCCCCCCCAGCGCCTTGAGACCCTCTGGGTAAGTAGTGCGCTATATAAATGCAATGATTGATTGATTGATTGATTGATGATTTGGTACTCGATTACTGTGAAGGATTGGCTAATGTGGTCTGTCTGTATCTGGTTGAGGAAGCTGCCAATTCAACATAATAGGAGAAGTGCCATGACTTGTGCCCTGGAGACTGGGTGCTAGTCAAGAAGCACATGTGCAAAACATGTTTGGAGCCTCATTGGCGTTGGTCATACCAAGTGATTCTTGTTACCACAACAGCTGTCAAATGTGTTGGCCGGCCTAACTGAGTGCATGCTGCCCACACTCGCCGAGTCTCATGTCCCCTTGAAAATGATGTGGTTGCAGTGGATGTGCCGGTGGTTGCAGTAAGACATCCAACTCATGCCAGTCACAGAGTACAGAAGACACTAGCTACTGGGTCTTGAAGCACTGGTTCAAATGAAGATCCAAGAGAGTCAGAACCTGTAGGAAATGAAGGCCCAGTGGAAAAGGACCTGACTAGGCAAAATACTGACCCCTTAGTTGTGAACAGTGCAGTGAAACGTGAATAGTAAATGGACACCATTGACCCAAGGAAACTGACAGGTTGAGGCAAGTCTTGGCAGAAGGTAAAATACCTCCAACTGTAATTGAAGTTCCAAGCCGAACAGGGCGGCACAGATTGGATCATCTCGTTCCTTGCCGGAAGAACCCAGAGAGTCCGCCTCCCACCATTCAAGTCAGAGGCCTCTGAAGTAATTTGCGGAGTGCCACAAGGATCCTCACTCAGTCCAAGTCAAATTTTTTTTATTTGTATAGGTACTCGACAGAGGACCACAAATATACAGTTTACAGAAAATGAAAAGAGGTAATTTCACATTTTAATCAATACAATATTAAAAAAGATTTAAGAAATTTATAAAAATTGTAACAAACAAATTCGTTTGGTGGCTGTTTACATAATTCTATTAGTTCACTCACTCGGGTGATTCTGCAAGTACGATAGATAGGGGCAAGGAATCTTGTCCGTGCGATAGATACTTTTGAATTAGGACACACGAACAGCAAGTGCTCTATGTTTTGGTCTCCCCCTTCACACAGGGGGCATAGCAAAGATCCTCCTGGCAACCATCTTGCTGTATAGGTTAGTACGGGTAAGATGCCCAATCTTAACATGGTGATTGACCTCCTTGCACCATGAGTCAAGGAGAACCCGATATATGGTTGATTATGCTTATATTCCAAAGAGTCTACAAAGGATTTATATGTTGACAGTTTTTTACAATGTTCGTAGTCTAATTCATAACTTAACTTCGGGGTGAAGCATTTTAAAAAGAGTTTCATTTGGGCTGCTGTCCAGCCACTTAACATTTCCGGGCTAATTTCTGCCATTTGAAAAATAGTTGTCATATTTTTTTAAAAAAATCTGATTTTTTGTTTCACCATCGAAGATTTCTTGTTCTAGTAAGTGTCTTAATGTGCCCTCCTTTGCATGGAGAAGATTATAGCTCCACCTGATTACATTGGCTACCGCCGTGGCGTAGGAACTTGTGATCGAGAATTCCAAACGTAATGCTTGAACTGATATGGAGTCGGAGACCTTCATTATCCTTTTTAGGATTTTCCCCTCTCTACAGTCCATGTAGGTCCATTGTTTTATCGGAATATATTCTGTTGCATATGACAATACAGGTGGAATTTCTGCCTTATATATTTTTATTAGAGAGGAAAAGTGCCGATTCCCAGTTGAGCGATAAAGTCTTAAGAGGGCCTCAGTATGTACTTCTGACTTCCTCATTAAGTTTTCTAACTGTTTTACATTTGTATTGTTCTTTGATAGTATCCTGCCTAAATATGGATATTCGTTTACTATTTCTAATTTTTCTCCGCCTAGGCTCCATCTGTATTCATCACTAGATTTCTTTCTCGAAAAGACCACAATTTTTGTTTTCTTTAAGTTCGGAATTAGAAAGTTTGCTTTTGAATAATTATAAAGAATGTCCAAAGATTTTTGCAGACCGAAGGGAGTGAGATCGAGCATCACTATATCATCAGCATAGAGTAGTACTTGTATGCTTTGTTTAGCAATTTTTGGGGATAAACTTGAGCCCTGTTGTAATTGTTTGGGTAAGTCGCTGAGGTATAGGGAGAATAATAGTGGGGCCAAGAGACACCCTTGCTTTAAGCCATTGGCTGTTTTTATCCTTTTTGTTAAGCCCTTTTCTCCCCCCATTTGTACCTGGCACCAAGTGCTGGTGTGAAGATTCACTATAGTTTGGAGCAGTTGTTCTGGGATTCCAAGTTCCCTGAGTTTATGCCATAGAGTAGGTCGATCAACACGATTGAACGCAGTCGAGTAATCTATAAACACTGCGTATACTGCCTGGGATTTTCCTGTTACATATTTATCTAATATTGTTTGGATGATAGCAATATTATCCGTAACTGAATGTTTTGGCCTGAAACCAGCTTGAAACATTGGAATTTTATCCAGTGAAAAAGCCCAGTCCTTTAATCTTTGTAGAACCTCTGCTGCAAAGATTTTTCCTGCAGCGTCCATTAATGCAATTTGCCGGTAATTTCCTGCAATTGTCTTGCTACCCTTTTTATGTATTGGGATGATGGTACTCCCCTGCCAGGATTTTGGAATTTGTCCAGTTTTAAGGATATAGTTAAATAGATGGGATAACAACTTACTCCATTCCCTTGGGTTTGCCTGATAGATCTTTATAGGAATCTGGTCTGGGCCAGAGGCACCTGTTTTTCTCGCTTTTCTGATATTCCATTCCACTGAGATAGCTGTGACTCTGAATATTTGTAAGTCAACATCTCCTTTGGTTTTTTCTGAGCTTTTCCCATCAAAGCTTATTGGGTTTGCTTTGTATAAGTCTGTAAGATAAGTTTCCCAATCCTTTGGTGGAACAGGTATTGATTGGAGTTTCTTTTTCGTCCCTGTTAGTTTGGCTATGAGGGACCAATATTTACGTGGATTTAAATCTTTTGCAGCTACTTGAATGTCAACCCAATTGCGGTCTTGGATTTCTTTTTTATTTCTTTGCTTTTCTCTCCTGAGTTTATTTTTTAGTTTATTGATTTCTTTCTTAGTTGACATAGAAGGATTCAGGTATTGTGCACGTACCAGTTTGTTCAATTTTTTCTTCTTAATGGAATTTTGGGTATTTTGGGTATTATTTTTGTTGCGGTTATTATTATTCCCATTGTTGGCACCTGGGGAAGCACGATGTAATTTATCCATTAGAACATTTTTGAGCTCTTTAGTTATGTGTTCAAAATTTTCTATTGGGTCATCCGAGATTGTTTTTGCTAGGAGTTCATTATGTTCAATCAATGACGATATTCTGTCCAGTACTTTGGAGCTCCAGAAAATTCTTCTCTGTTCACTATTTATCAGGACAGAACTTCTATGGAATATTAACTGCCTGTCAGTTGCTGTTTGAGGCCTCCATTCAGTAGTTAGAATCATCAGTGCATGGTCGCTCTCTTGGCTTAGTTGTACTTGTAGATGTGTAGCAGTCTCCGATAGATTCATGCTACAAATGATGTAGTCAATGATGGATAAACTTCCGTTGCCCCGTCTGGTGTATGATGCCGGGATGTCACCTTCTATATTACCATTCAGAATTACCCCACTTAGAGTAGGTAATGTCGATAATATTAATTTCCCTCTTTTATCACATTTTGAACCCTTAGGGAATTGTGGGGCTGAGAGTTCGACAGATTCCTCATCATAAAGTTGAACCCATTTACTAATTTCCAGATTAGAAATTTTACCATTTAAATCACCTGTTATTATGTATGAAATATGTAATTGGTCTTCTACTATCTGTGTAATGGATTCCATGATCTCCAAAAAAGTGATATCATGATTCTTGCCGGGAGGGGCATATACATTGAATAGCAAGATTGCCTTTTTTGGTGCTGCATTATGGGTTTTTAAAAAGACCTTTAGGCATTGCAGATAGTATGATTTAGTCTGGATAACTTCCTGGGCACACATGTAATCCTCCCTCAGTAGAATGGCCAAACCACCTTTTGCGTGGCCCCGATTGGTGGCTTTGGCTGGGATGTCATAAACATAATAGCTTTTCTGAGAAAATGATTCAGTTGCCCAGGTTTCTTGTAGCATCAAGATATCTGGATGGTTACTTATGGCTTCCGTCAATTTGGTCTTAGTTTTTCCCGCCATATTCCATGATATTATTTTTAGACCATTGCTAAACAGATTGTCCTAGACATGAAGAAAATGTATTGCTATTCAAGTTCTCAGATACCCATGACCATGACCTAATACTTTCTCTGTAGTCCTTTTCTTTTAAATCTTGTTGCCATACTGACCTTTCTCCATTTTCCACTTTTACTTTTAGAGTGTCTTTCCCTGAGTGTTTAGTTCCTGAGTTCGTTGCTCTAGACACGTCAGTGTCTCTCAGAGGATTTTTATATTGAGAGTTAGAGATTAGTCGTATTTGTTCATCATACCCTGGGGGAATTCTGTTTTCTTTTGGACCCCTTCTTACGTAGACATCGTATCCATGTTTGTGTAATGTCTCCTTTTCACTGAGTATGATCCCAGGAATAACATATGACCAGAAGGTTACTGTAACTATTTTATTGTTTTCCTGTTGCGGGAAGATTACTAAATCTATCTCATTGCTGTTCAAGGATTCCAATGGCTTTATATAGTGAAGGAGATTGATGACCCTTCTTCTATTGAGAGGTACCGTATCCGTTGGAAAAAGTTCTTCAAGTTGTAATGTTTTGGAGTATGGTGTTCCTGTTCCATGATGGTTTTTTCCTTTGTTATTTCTTTCAGTCATGTTTTGGTGTTCTGGTTCTTCAAAGACCTTATACGGAAGGAATTCTTTTGCTACCGGATCTAATGATTGTAGTTTTTCTTCTCTTTTTTTAGAGCTGGTTTCCGTATTTACAATGGATCTAGACTTTGTAGATTCAGCTTCTTGTACTTCTTGTATTTGACTAACAGTTGTAAACTTTTGAAATTTCAACTTGCGGTTTTTCTTTTTATGGATACGTCTTAGTGGCTTTTTCCTCTTTCTTTTTCCTTCTACTTGCTCAGTATTTATCATTTTATTCGTTTTTTCTCCTTTTTCACTTTCTAATGTATTATTAAGGCTGACTTCTTGGGTGTTTTCATCCATGTCATCATTTTTTGGTGTATTTAATTTCATTGCCTTTGTGAAAATTGGGTATTGCCTTTCATTTACGGATTTTTCTGTAAAAAGTTTTTTTAAGGAGAATATTAGTGTTTCATGTTGTCTTTCTAACTTTCCCTTTTTGCGTTTTGGAACATCTAATGTCTGTGTACCGCAGTCGTATTTTACTGTCTCCTTTTCTCTGTTTTGATTACTTGTGTTATTCTTTTGTAGTTCATTATTGTTGGGTATCAATTGTTTTTTTTCCATTTCAGGGGATTCTTTTCTTCTTTTCCTCCGCTAGATGCTTAAGGATTCCAATTTGAACATCCAAGGTTTGGTCCGAATTTTCTAATATATTTCCCAAAAAGGAAAGGACCGACTCAAGTATTTCATGTAAAGAGAAGAGGGCTTTCGACATGGGTGTAGCTATGTTAGCTGAGTAGCTGGTTTTTATATTGAAAGGGTCTACAGATGATTCAAGTGTGTAAGGTTGTGCTTGGTTTTTTAATAAAGGAGGACTATTAGTTATTTTAGGCTCTGATTGATTGTCTGATATCTTTGATTTATTTGCACAGAGTTCTTCCAGTTGACACGTATTTCCAAAGCTTTTTTTGGGTGTTGAAGATGTTAAATGATTCTCCTCTTGATCCTGGGTTTGAAGATTTTTAGAGGAATTAAAAGATTTTTGTTTATCATCAAAAACCATTTTGCTTAGATTTAAGTTTAGATTTGATCCAGATTTAATTTGAATGCATACTTCTGACCCTGTATGTAATACTGAATTGGCTATCATTTCTGTCTCCAAAATTTTCTTGTCGATTTCATCTTTAGATGTTAGGGCAGAGAAATATTCAGTGATAGCCGGGGTCCGTGTGATGCGACCTTGTTTTATTGATTTATCTGAAGTTTTCCGTACAGCGTCCTCTGTACCCATACGTTTCATGAAGATAGTCCTAGATCGTAATTTTATAAGCCCCATTTCTTTTCCACAGTATCTGTTGTTACTAGCTAGCTTCTATTCTCTCATGCTTGGGGAACAGAAATTGGCACGAATTGTGAGTACAATTACAATGGGGCTTCACTTATCAGGAGCAGATGTTTGGTGGGGTGGCCCGTCCCGTCCTAGTACGTCCTCGGACGGCCACAGACGGCCCGCCCTTTGCCCGGGCTTAGCTCCGCGCTTGATCCCGCGCGCGTCCCGCGTCGCGGTGGACTAGATGTTATTTATATACGTATCGCCGGTGGGCGTGTCCGTGGGCGTGTCACCTGGGGGAAGAGGAACCAGCTGGTCCAAGCAGGGGTTGCTGGTCCTCGCAGTCCCCCGGGCTGAATGCGCTGCTCCGCCCGGCCTCGACCCTGTGGACTCAAGCTGGGAGCGTGGAACAGAGCGTGCCGAATGCAGCTCTCGCTCACACCAGCGAGTCCCCGGGGAGGCAGCAGCACGGAGCACAGAGTGATGGTAGTTTGCGCAAGACTGGCAGCGCAGAAGGCAAGTAGCGGTGAATAGTCTGCTCGCACAGTTGATCCAAACAACAGCAAGTCCAGGTGAGTGGCGCCCGCGAAGCGGGTGTCACGAAGTTATATGCAAACAATGCCCGATTCCTGATTCGCCGGTGGGCGTGTCCGTGGGCGTGTCGCCTGGGGGAAGAGGAACCAGCTGGTCCAAGCAGGGGTTGCTGGTCCTCGCAGTCCCCCGGGCTGAATGCGCTGCTCCGCCCGGCCTCGACCCTGTGGACTCAAGCTGGGAGCGTGGAACAGAGCGTGCCGAATGCAGCTCTCGCTCACACCAGCGAGTCCCCGGGGAGGCAGCAGCACGGAGCACAGAGTGATGGTAGTTTGTGCAAGACTGGCAGCGAAGAAGGCAAGTAGCGGTGATTAGTCTGCTCGCACAGTTGATCCAAACAACAGCAAGTCCAGGTGAGTATGGCTTCTATTTACCAACTGCTTTCTTTATCACGGGATATTCCAGACAACATCTTGAAGTATCTGGTCTCGGTGGTGCTCGTATCTATCTTCTTTGAGGGAGGCAGAGTGTCTGTAGTACTCGTGTATTTCACTCAGTCCCACCCTCTTCAACATATACATGAGCCCCCTCGCGGCCATCGCACGCCAACACAACCTCAACATCATCTCCTACGCTGATGACACTCAACTGATCCTCTCACTCACCAAAAACCCAAGCATCGCCAAAACCAACCTGCATGAAGGAATGAAAGAAGTAGCCGAGTGGATGAAGCTCAGCCGTCTGAAACTGAATTCCGACAAAACAGAAGTCCTTATCTTAGGTACCTCCCCCCCTGCCTGGGACGACTCTTGGTGGCCAGAGTCCCTTGGTAAAGCACCCATCCTGACTGACTACGCACGGAACCTGGGCGTCATTCTGGACTCCTCACTCTCGATGACCAGACAAGTCAACGCCGTTTCTTCATCATGCTTCAACATTCTTCGCATGCTCAAAAAAACATTTTGCTGGATCCCCACCGAAACTAGAAAAATGGTCACCCACGCACTGGTTACAAGCCGACTGGACTACGGAAACACCCTATACGCCGGTACCACCGCTAAACTTCAGAAAAAACTCCAACGCATCCAGAACGCTTCAGCCAGACTCATGCTAGACATCCCGCGTAATGACCACATTTATGGTCACCTGAAAGACCTCCACTGGCTCCCCGTCAATAAGAGGATAACATTCCGCCTCCTAACCCACGCACACAAAGCACTTTACGAACTTGGACCCGACTGCCTCAACACACGACTCTCCTTCTACACCCCCTTCCGCCAGCTACGCTCCTCCAACCAAGCCCTTGCTGCTGTACCTCGCATCAACAAAACCACCATGGGAGGAAGATGCTTCTCCTACCTGGCGGCTAAAACATGGAACTCACTTCCCAATCACCTTCGCCTCACTCAGAACCACCTAGCATTCAGAAAGCAACTTAAAACCTGGATATTCGACAAGTAATTCACCACCCTTCTCCAAGCGCCTTGAGACCCTCTGGGTATGTAGCGCGCTATATAAATGAATTGAATTGAATTGAATTGAAGAGATGATGATGAGACTGCAGTAAAACAATCTAAAAGAGCAAGGTACCAGGTCAGAGACGCGCTGCACCAGAGTGGACTTATTTAGCAGCAGCAAATGACAGGGAGAGAGTGTATCATGCTTTTTGTTTCAAGAACATAAACTCACAAAAACCACCCTGAGGAACTGATGTGACAAGAGACATTTGTGCAAACCAGAAGAAACATGGAAAGTGGCCTTTGAATAATTAAGGGGATGAAATACACCAATGATTCCAAATCATTGAAACGTGGGCATTGAGTCCTACGTTATAAAGGCATTTCTAAATTTTGACAAAAATTATAAGTTCCTTTTCTGTGGAGATGGAAAATCCAAACCCAATATCATTAAAACGTAAACGCATATGTGCTTGCTTTCTAGCTGCTTTTTCTATATTTCTCGTATTAGTTCTATTTGTTCTAAATCTGCCTCATTGACATAGACATGTGAAGCATAACATTAACCCTGCCTCTTTTAGTAAACCAATACAGGAAAACAATGATGGAGCTGTAACTAATGATCTAACTGATAAGATTTTACATCATGATATCAATCTTATAATGATTTGTTTTAATGTTTTCACCAAACTCCTCTATGAGTATGTGGAAACTATGGATGTGAGGGATTGCTATGTATGCATGAAACTATCTACTTCAGTATCAAAGGGAATGACTTATCAGTTACCTTTAACATATGGCATTTCATGTAGCGCACTAACTAATGAATTTTTTTTTAAGGGGTAGTTTCAATATTATTATTCGAATTATGATTTGATCATTTCGGAAATACCCATCAAGAAGAATTTGAATGTTGTACCAGATTCACGAATGGCTGAAATAATGGGTGAATTTTTCCAAACGACACAGAGCATAGATACGGTATATGTTCATAGACATAATTTACCTTGCTAGTACATAATATAGAAAAGGACTTCATAAATTCAGTCGAGGCTAGATGAGGAGATACTAAGAAGAAGGCGGAAACTAAATCAAAAATACCACCTTGGGCACATCAGGAGGTTGAAATTTCAAAGTGGGAGGCACACTCTGCAATGGATCAGGACTGCATCACAAGGTGAAGCTATGCATACTAAGACACAAAACCAGATTTAACAATACATTTGTTGGTTCCAGTGAATGTGATCACACTTTCGAAGGTGTGGGAGGCTGGGTTTATATCTCGGAGGGTCTGATCCTGTTTTCCTAAGGGTTTACTATATTTGTGGGAGAAATTCCTAATATAGGTTGTCAAAAAAATGCTGCTATAGGGCCATTTATCATGTGGGTCAAACTTGTAGAACCAATGATTTTAAACACACTTTTTCAAGAAAGGAAATAAGTGGTGCAGAATTAATTGGAGATATTTTTGGTGCAATAATACCATGGGTTAGGGTGATAATAAATTCTCACAAAATTCGAATGCTCTCTACCGTAGTTGATCACTTTTTAAGTGATAGAGTGGGAGGTTTCCTTGTTATTTGTATTGAAATGGTTGCTATCAGATTCATGGTTTTACAAAACAGATTTGCATTAGATGTCCTACTGGCAAAAGAGGGCGGAGTCTGCTGCATTCTAAAAGTCCAACAGTGCTTCATTTATGTTCCTGACAAAAGTAAAGATTTGCGGGGCTATATCAGCAATATTACTAAATTGGTAAAAGACTTGACCACATTGAAAGCTGATGGTGCATGGGAATCTATTGGGAAAGGATTTACGTTAATGGGAAAATCATTTGCAACCTTGGAAAGTAGTTTAGTGAGGAAAATATTGGCACCTATATTTATAATTGCTATAGGCTTACTAATAATATTTTACAGATATTGTAAAAGCACAACATTTGAGAAAGGAAAGAGAGGAACAAAGAGAAAGCAAGCAGTAATTAAATTAGAAGATAGACGATGTGGATACTATGATGAACTAAAGACCTTATAACAAACTAGACTAAAACTAATGAAGACATCCACCTTATGAATGTGACATAAGATAAAGATAAAAATAGGAGTTGATTGCTTGATTCATCATCAATGGGGGAATTGAAACAGTTTGGATGTTAGCATTCATCTGATCTCTATGAATTCACCCTCGAAAAGTTGATTTGACAATTTAAGGATATGACAAATGAGTGTCGAGTTATCATGCTGTGCACAAAATGAAGTTAAATTTAGATATTGCATCGTAAAAGGATGCAGGATGCTAGACATTTGTAATAATACCTAACTACAGATGAACTAATGAGAAGTGTAATAAAGCTTTTGGTATATGTTTTCTGTATGGATAAATGAACAATAACAGGCAGACGAATAACCTAAACTTCCTTATATGTGTAGGAGTAAAGTTCTTGTAGGCATTAAGAAAATGGGCATTAACGTTAGAATGTGTAATGTGAGCACTGATATTGATGACAAAAACAATTACCATATTATTTTGTGCTTCATAAAGGTTTACTTTAGCTATCCTTCCAAACATTGAATGATGTGTTAAACTTGCAAAATTAGGAGAGTGTTGCAAAGCCAATATGCAAAATAATAATGAGACGCTATACTTTTTAAAAATAATGGGTACTTTATACTTACATGATGTAATCGCAAGTCCTTAACCTGCCTAATTATGGAACTAATGCACCATATTCGATGATGTGAAATTCGTATATTAGCACAAACTGCGCGCACAGGGTGGGTTTCATATATCCTTCAAACTTGTTTTCCTTCCTAGCATGAACAAATTAACTGAATAGTCTGAAGCCTAAGAGAACTTTTTGTAAAGTTACTACTTGAGCTCTCACACTCAATAATTCATTTCACACTGGTGGCTTACTTGACCGGAGTTGCAACAACTGTGTTACTTCCTACTGTACATATTTGGGAAAGGACCATCAAAGGGTCAGAGCATGGACTTGCCTATTTCCTAGATGTCATAATCAATTGAATGAATAAAAATCTGAGGTCTTAGGGAAAATGCAAGGTTCTGGATTACTTAATTTTCCGGATTTGTATACTTTACCCAATACATCATCTCGTCCTATCTAAACCGACCAATGGGACAGAATGGTCCAATCAAATTCTTGCTGTCAAGGGGGTAAACCAGAAATTGATGGAGTATAATTGCCTTAAGTGTGAACAGGGGAGGTTCCTATCTTTCCCACCTTTCTGATTTACCATATAGCACAGAGACTGATGATTTAGATTTCCAGAAACTAACGCGAACTGAGATGTATTACTGTATTTGCTGTTGGCTGGTATGCTGGGGCAAGAGGAACCTTTCCGGTTAGGTTTCTGACAAGAGCTGTGGAATTGACACTGCAGTGCGGACAGGGGCAGACAAACCTGTTCATCAACTGGAACTGGTCATTTGGCGCTTTCTGAACTTACATCTAAAGGGTTAGTATGGGGGTTATATCAATTCTCAACAGATACAATTTCCCTCGACTGAAGAAGTTATTTCCTTTCAAACTTGATATCTCACAACTTTATTAATGCTTATTAAATCTCTACAAGTCATGAATTAGTTTGCCATGAGAATTTCTTCAAATGCAATAAATATACCAACTTACAGGTAAAATAAATATGCCAATCATGTATACACCAATTACACACATGTTTAGGGAAGAAGCACATGCACTTTAGCACTGGTCAGCAGTGGTAAAGTGCTCAGAGTCCTCAGGTCAACAATAAGATTCAGGAAAACGTACAACCGAAAAAAGCGAGAATATTGGGAGAAGACCACTTGAAGGATGCCAGGTCTAACAATAATCCAGTGCTTAATGACATGTAGGACTGAGCCTGAAACGTCATTTACAGATTTGTGAATGGCTGTTGTAGAGTTGGATGGCAGAGGTACTGGAGCATCAGTAGAATTTTCCCCCCAAAATTTGCTCCCAGCTCCTTTGAGGGGGGCCACTAAGGGAAAAATTGGTGGTGGAATGTCCAGCACACCGTGGTACCACAGTGAACTTGTCAGCACTTTTGTTTTTATGATGATCATCCTTCAAAGTGATGATTTCTCTCCAGAATGAACAAAACAAAATTCTTAAACACACTGGAAAGTTTGTTCCAGTGTGGACTTCTGTGTCAGGGATTGCCATGGTGGTCCTGAAAAGGAAAAAAGCGGAGGCAAAAGGCATCTGAGGTGCCACCCTGTTAGAAATGGGGTAGCCAATTCTACGGGCGTAGCATGGTGCAGAGCGGGCAGGCAAAACTCCTGAGGACATGTGTGGAGCGTCCACGCAGTACAAACAGACGATACACAAGGCACACCACAAAAAGAGACACAACACCGGTTTTGGTGAAAAAGAATTACTTTTGTACTGTACCAAATATGCGATAGTAAACACAGTAGTCACAATGCTGTGCCAACTGACACCAGGGCAATATATACAAGGGGGATTATTTACAGGGTAAATGTAAAAGGTAAGTCCCTCAATTTCGATGCTGTAATAAACAACATGAAGAGTTATCATTTGGCATAGAACATCAGGCAAAAACATCTGCTATGAAACCTCTTAGCAGGATGTTCACCCCAGGCCTAGAACATCAGGATGAGTAATCAAGTGGCCATTGGCATCCACCTTAGGCACATTAGTATTGGCAGAACCCACAATTTAGCAATTGCGTCCACATTTAAGAAACAGTGCTGGCCTCAGAACCTTATTAGGCGTAAGCATAACATGCGGGCATGGTCACATCAGTACCTTAACGTACATCCTGGGTATGAATCACATTCAACATGGGGCCTCAGCATAAGTACCTGGGGCAAATACCTCCCTCTACCTCATGGGTGTAAGGCAGATAAACATAGAGGCATGCAGACATTAGACCTAACTCGGGGGCATAACAGGTGAATCTAGGGTAGCTTCCTGAGACCAAAAGTATGGTCAACACTTTTAAACACAACAGGCATCATGCATGGAATTAGGCTTGACATCACCTTCTTAGCAGAAAGGCCTAGGGCAGGGGTAGACGTCCTCCCACGGTCACGGGGCCTACCTAACATCTGGCCGGGTCCACAAACTCATGAGCAGGCTTTTCCTCATACATTAACCAGTGGGCATCCTTACCAGCCACCAGGCAGGGGCAATCTCAAAAGGACCCTCCCCTAGCAAGGGGTTAACTCCGTCACCATACAACAATAACCAGGGCAGTTCTGGAGCTCATTTCCTAAGGGCCCTAATGAGTGCCGCCACCACTCTAGGCCTTCGAGGCCCCTCTGGCCACCACAGGGTTAACTAGGGCCTACTGGGCCCAACTGCAGTCACCTGAAAGGGGGCGGTCGCGGGGCTGCCTCTCTGATTCTCTGAGGCTCCTCAGCAGCCCCCACTGTCTCAGGAGCTTCCTGCCCTCTTCCGTTGCAGCTGCCCACTGTCCAGTGGGGCAGCTGTGATCAATAGCTCAGGCCAGGCATCACAGCTCACGGTGGAGCCCCTGCCAGGCCTCTAACGCCAGGGGAGGGCACTGGCTGTGCCCTGACACACACCCCCAACCATCACACAGCTGAGCCCCACTCACTCGGCTCCGGGCGGTATCTTGCGGGTTCTCCTTTCCCCTTTGGAGCCCAGCAACCCACTGGTTGGTTGCCTCCGCAGGTGGAGGCGGAGTAGACCAACGCCCTCCAATGTCGGGACAGCTCCGGGCTGCTCTTGGTTGTCTGCCGCGGGGCTCTCCTCAGCACGAGAGAACCCCGCCCGCGACAGCATCTCACCCGACTTCACCTGGCCCCCGTCTTGGATGTGGGGCTCGGGCGGCTCAGGTCCTCAAGGGCACGAACCAGCAGGGTAGGCTCCCGTTTCGGTTCTCAAGTCAGCAAAGGCGTGGGCTCCCACCAGCTCACGGGAGCCCGCCTACCTTCCGGGGCAGCTCCTTCCTCTTCCGGGTCGCCGCAGGCAGCGCGGTGGCCCTTCGTTAATCCCAGGCTGCGGAGGTGATTTTACTTCGGCGTCAGTGCGGGGTAGGCACCCACGGGGTTCCAAGCACCATGTTGCGGCACACACGCAGGGTAGGTGCCCGCTAATCAATTATTCATGAAGCAGGGTAGGCACCCGCCAGTACTAATTAGTCCAAGAGCGTGCCACAACGCGGGGTAGGCACCCGCAGCGCTTTGAAACCACCAGTATTTCCTGGCCCCACGGCAACACAGATGAGTCCGGGGCATGCAGCGCTTTCAGAGGCGATTATAGCGCTTAGGGCTTCACAGCGCTTTCCAGGTAGCACAGCGCAGGGGCACAGTCTGGCAGCAGCAGTCTGTCAGAGGTCCTGGGCAAAGTAGCGCTTGGGTATTATGGCGCTTTGCAGGTCCGGCGCTTCCCAATAAAATAGTTCTCCTGGGCCCTGCAGTGCTTAGGGAATTACAGTGCTTTTGGCCTCCGCTCCTCTTCTCTGGTGCTTGAAATATAGCGCTGCGCGCAATGAGCGCTAGGCAGCAGGCAAGCTTGGGACAGGAGGCAGCGCTCTTCTTCACTAATCCTCAGCTTATAGCGCTTCTCACCTCCTTCTTGGCGCAGTTACGGGAGGCAGTCAGGTAAAGCGCTCTTCTCTCCAGGCACTTTTAGGGGTAGCGCTCGTGTGGCACAAGGTCCCACCAGCCTCAGGGACCTAGGATGGCACTCCTTCTTCAGGGGCCGGGTGGCAGAGCAGCAGGCTTGACTGGGCAAGGTCAGCAGTCAGTGAGTACTCATCAGGACAGGGCGGTAGGCTTTCACCATCCTCCACTGTAGCGTGGCACTTCTCCTGTACTTCTGCAGTGGGGCTTCCACTAGCCCTGTGGACAGCAGAGGGGTTTTAGTTAGGTGCAGGGTGCAGGACACAGGCCCAAGTGGCGGTACCCCCTGGCAGCAGGTCCCGTCACGTTCCTGTCCCTGCTCTGACTGAGCACATGGTGGCACAGCCCCCTTACTTATACGCCCCTCATCCCACCTTCCAGGCAGTGCCAGAAGCTTCTAGAAGCCTCTGGAGTACTGGCTCTAACTGGCTCAGGGGGTGGAGTAGATCACCCTGGGTGCGAGGTTTTCCCTCCAAAAGCTGGGATGACTGGGTACCAAACATCTAGACCGCTAACCCACCACAGTCAGATGGCACAACACACAGCCATGGCATCCATTTTAAGAACGACATTTCACCAGGGTGCATTTTTAAAATGGGGGGTTAACAAGTGCACACACTATTGCGTCACATTTAACGTGGCCTATACAGTTTTCTTCACCATGAGGGAGACATCCTAAAACAGGAGGGTGAAAAGCGAAAAAATGTTGAGAAAATGGGCCACGTCCAACACACCCAAAAGAGATTCGTCCCTCTGTTACCTTATCAATCAGCACCAAGCTGGACAAGTACAAACGTTTTCCCTAACAGGAAGGTTATTGAATTTGAATTTTGAATTTGAATTTAAAAACATTTATATAGCGCACTACTACCAAGCGGTTTCTTGGCGCTTTAGGATTACGAGGGGGATGGCAGGAGCGGAGGGGATCAGACCTTGTAGGCTTGGGCAAAGAGCAGAGTTTTAAGACCCTTCCGGAACTCTATGTAGGAGGAAGTCAGTCGGAGTTCGGTCGGGAGGGAGTTCCAGAACGCGGGGGCGAGGACTGCAAACTTTGTTCCTCCGGCCTTTTTCTTACGGAAACGGGGGATGGTCAGCAGGGCCTGATGGGAGGAACGGAGCTCTCTGCCAGGTGAGTAGGGTTTGATGGCGGAGCAGATGAACTCCGGGGCGGTGCCCATTTTGGCCTGGAATGTAGTACAGCCGAGTTTGAACAGGGCTCGCTCTTTCACCGGCAGCCAGTGCAGTGCCTGCATTAGGGGGGTAACCCGATGGAATTTAGGCAGGCCGTGGATCAGGCGGGCAGCCTGGTTCTGCACTAGCTGCAGACGGCGAATGGCGTAGGCTGGGGCGCCATTGTAGATGATATTACCATAATCAAGGCGCGAGAGCACCATGGCCATCACTATGACTTTTAACGCAGGCAGAGAGAAAAAGCGAGAGATCTTCCTAATAGTTCTAAGGGAAAAAAAACAGGAGGAAACAACTGAGGAAACCTGTGAGTGAACGGAAAGTGAGGAATTGAGAAGAATGCCAAGGGTTTTGACCTTGGGAACAGGAAGCGGAGGGACACCAAGTGAGGAAGGCCAGTGGGAGGGGGACCAGGGACTGCAACCACCTCCGGTCAAGACTAACTCCGTCTTGTCTGGATTGAGTTTGAGGTGGTTGCAGTTCATCCAGTCTTGGATGAGCAACATGACGGACTGGACATTCAGGGAAGAGGAAGGGGAATGGGAGAGGTTGAAGATTAGCTGGAGGTCATCGGCGTAATTAAACACCGTGACCTCGAGCTGCTGTAACATAAAAATTAGGGGATAGATGTATAAATTAAACAAAAGAGGGGAAAGTGAGGAACCTTGGGGGACTCCACAAGCAACCCTGCGAGGAGCAGCGGTGAAGCCAGCTAGATGAACCGCCTGAGCCCTGTCGCTCAGGAAGGACTCAAGCCAGGCGAGGGCCAGGCCCTCGATGCCCGCCGCCTTGACACGGGTGAGAAGAGTGGAATGATCCACCGTGTCAAAAGCGGCGGACAGATCTAAAAGGATGAGGGCCTGCTGACAGTTGGTGTCAATGCCCTCGCGTAGGCTGTCCATCACTGAGGTCACCACCCTCTCGGTGGAATGGAGGGGGCGGAAGCCCGCCTGCCTAGTAGAGAGGCAGTGGTTGGCTTCCACATAGGTGCTCAGGGTGCTGGTCACGTGGGCTTCTAGAACTTTACCCAAGTAAGGCAGGAGGGAAATGGGACGATAGTTGGAGGGGGAAGAGGGATCTGCACCAGGTTTTTTTAGAATGGGGATGATGGCGGCGAATTTGTGGGCAGAGGGGACCGCTCCGTTGCTGAGCGAGTCGTTCAAAAGTGTGAGGGGGGGAGTGGGGCAGTGTAGGAAGATTTCTCTTAAGATGTAAGCAGGGGCAAAGTCAAGGGGGGAGCCTGACTTTACCTTGTGAAGCAAGGGGAAGAGCGTGGCCTTGGTTAAGGGGGGAATGGAGGTGAGTTTAGACGTGATAGCGGGCGGGGAAGGGTTGGTGAAAGTGGAGGAAGGGAGGGGAATGTTAGCTTTAATCTTTGCGACCTTGTCAACGAAGAAATCGTTGAGTGAGTCGCAAAGCGGTTGGGAGGGGAGAATAGAAGCCGCAGCTCTGTTGGACGAAGCAAGTTCGTGAACTGTGGCAAAAATCTCCTTGGTTTGAGATTCCGCTGCTAGTATCCTGTTGGAATAGAACAGGGTCTTAACATCCAGGATACCCTGCTTGTATGTCTTAAGCACGGAGAGGTAGATGGATTTTTCCAAGGGGCAGTATTTTCTTCTCCATACGCGCTCTGCTCTGCGAGCGGCCAGTTTCATTGCCTTGAGGTCAGGGGTGAACCAACGGTTAGCGGCGTGAGCTCGCTTAACCGTGATCCGCCTCAAGGGGGCGAAGTCTTCGCCAGCACAGGTCAGCCATCCATCGATCATGGCCAACTGATCCGGGGCGGCAAGGCCGGAGAGATCAGGACAGGCGTTAACTAAGGATGAATGGAAAGAAGGCATGTCTGCCTTGCCCCATTTCCTAACCCAGGTGTTCTTGGGGAGAGAAAGTTTAGGCACTGGGGTTAAGGCAAGGGAAAAGGAAATTAAAAAATGGTCTGACCAAGGGCAGGGGGATATAGCAGGAGGGGAGGTGGGGATGTTCAAGGTCCAAACCTGGTCGAGAGAGTGGCCATGCACATGGGTGGGACTGTGAACATGGGAGGTAAAGTTAAGGCTGGTCATTAGATCAGTGAACTCCTTAGATTGAGAACTTTCGGCCGGGTCGTTGGGCCAAAAGTTAAGGTCACCCAGGACCAGTACGGACGAGTTGTTGATGACCAGGGTTGCAAGGATGTCCTGGAGACAGGAAACAAAGGTGGGAGTGGGGTTGGGGGGGCGGTAGATAAGGACAGCAGTTAGGGGAGTGGCATGGGAAGTAGAGCGAATAATCAGGCAGTCAACTTCGGGGATGGGGGGACAGGGGAGAGTCTGGAAGTGATGGTCGGTATGGGCAATAAGGGCCACTCCACCGCCTCTTCTGCCCTCCGGTCGATCTGCTCGAACGATGGAGTATGAGGGAGGAAGAGCTGCTAGGACGTTAGGTAGGGAGTCTGCCTTAAGCCAAGTCTCTGTTATAAACAGAAGATTAGGATTATGGGTATCAAGGTAATCATAAAGCTCATACTGATGGCTGACTACAGATCTGGTGTTAAGGAGCGCAGCCGTGATGTTAAAGGTGGGCTTGTGAGGGACGGGGTGTGGGGGAAGAGCAGAGGATGTGTCATGGGACAAATAGGTGAGACTTGATATAATAGTGGGAGCGGTAGATGAAGGGCTAGAAGAGAGGCACAAATGTTGCAACAAGCTGGAAGTGTGTGGGCTGATGGTACCAAACGGCGTCCATAGGGAAAGAAGGTCGGAGGGAGAGTATGTCAGCAAGTGGGTATAGGGGGGTGCCCCTAGCCCCGGCCTGCCGCGGACGGGCGCAGACGGGCTGGACTCTGGCGTGACTCCGGCGCGCCTGCGGCGCACCCGCTGCGCTCGTCCGCTGCGCTGACACATGGGGGGCATTTAAATGGAGGAGCAGCGTGGGGGGAGTGGCGTGGGTGGGGTTGGGCGAACCTGCCCAACCTAAGATGGCGGCCACTAGCGCTGGAAGCCTAGCGTGAAATCAGCTGCCAGCCAGCCCCGACCGGGCCCCTAGGAAGCAAAGTGGAGGTTAGAAGTACCTGTGGATTTTCAGTACAGGTGAGTTAAAAGAAATGCAATTTTAAAAGTAAATGCGTGTCACCATTTAAATCTGCGTGACAGCGCGCTAAAAACGCAGAGTACACGATCGCAGCCCTCAGCTCCTGCAAGCAAGCCCACTGCCACCGGGCTGCTCGCAATCGCTGGGGAGACGTGAAGCTCACTCCTAAATGGAGGAGCAGCGTGGGGGGAGTGGCGTGGGTGGGGTTGGGCGAACCTGCCCAACCTAAGATGGCGGCCACTAGCGCTGGAAGCCTAGCGTGAAATCAGCTGCCAGCCAGCCCCGACCGGGCCCCTAGGAAGCAAAGTGGAGGTTAGAAGTACCTGTGGTTATTGGTGTTTTTAACATCAGTAAACCACATTTTCCGGACTTCTAAACTAGATTGGTGAACTGAGAAGTAGGCAAATGGAGTTGATCTGCTCACTTTTAGCAACAATCTCATTATTATCCCCTCTAAATGCAGCACTAAGTCTGCTTGGTGCACCTTCCATTAATTCTGGTGGAAATGTTCATCAAAAAGATCACAAACACCCGCTTTTCCGATAACATAAAAAATGACTTCAGTAAATGTTTTCCCGAAACAGTTGACAGGGCCACAAGTACACATTTCTCCTTACTGAACATGAATATCAAAATATTAATTAAACTATAAGGATTCAGAAGTTCAAAGCAATGACTACCCATATCAGCCCTTTTTAGGTTTCGCTGGGGAACGGAGCCTTTAGGCTCCGCCTCCAGAGAAATCTCTTGATTGCAGTAGTGACTCTGGAATACGCCCCCCGTCCCATTGGCTAGCTCCATAAATGGAGGCTAGCCATTGGAACAGAGAGGCGTCCGTCATGGCCGGAGGAGACTCGGGGGCGTTCCCGAGATTCTTTGGCTTTTGCCGACGTCACGCGACGCCGGGAACGCCCCCGAATCTGGTCCGGCCAGGCCGTGCTTGCTGCTGTCCTGCCTTGTGTCCCTCCTCCCGCCGTCCCCACGTTTCCCACCTCCCTCCCGACGTCCGTGTCCTTTCCCGCCCCCCTCCCGCCCCCCTCGTCCTCTCCCGCCCCCCCCGTGTCCTCACAAATTGTGGTATCCCGTAGCTTCCTCTGGTACTCCAGGTACAGGCTTGTTATGCACTTCCGAGCACCTATTACAGAAACATGGCGTCTGCGAGCGCCCACAAGGGCCCCGTACCTTGCTGGTACCAACGCGACCGAAAACGAGCCCGCTGCTCTCCGATTGGACGGGAGAGCCGAGCCCCCTCACCAAACGCCGCGACGGGATTGGCCCGTGCGGCGCAGCGTCACCACTGTTGCCGTGTGGTGGTTGCAGCTCCCCTTTCAAGGTAATGACCAGCCTTCCAAACCAGCTTCAGAAGGAGCCAACGAGTCGGATCAATAAAGGAAATGAAAACTCGAGCGAAGGGTTGCGTAATGGCGTCGCCGTCAGAACCAAAATAGTATTTTAAATGACAACTCACACAGCAGAATTGTAATGTAAATATTGCGAAAATGTTCGTGCTTCTTACACCGTTAACAGACACTCTGTACCGTGAAAGAAACGGCACCCAGCACACAGAGAAACAGAGGGCCGCTACACAGACGAGGGAGCTGAGGAGATTTGCATCGAGGATGGAATGTGAATCAAAGGCTGGGGCTCTAATCCCAGCTCCCCTGGGACACCACTTTGTGGGATCCTGGGCAGATTCGTGTATCTCACCACGCTTCAGGTCCTTTATCCGCCGAGGAAAGCTGAACACCGTGTAAACAACGAGACACTGAAGTGTACGGATGTGTCTGCAAACGCAGGTCATATGCAGAGTAGTGTCAGCGCAGAGCCGCGGATCCCAGCAGCCAGTCGCACAGCTGTGTGCAGCGTGTTTGTACACTCTGTTGATCCCACGCAGGGGGCTGGCAGCCTTTCTGCCGTGTGCCCGTATCCGGGCTCCCACCGCTGCTGCCCCCTCGGGTGCACAGCTCACGATACATCTCTGGAGAATGGATCTGCGGTACCACTCGGCGCTCCTAAATAGATTCGTAAGCCGCCTCCGATGAACCATTAACATTTAGCACAACATGTTAGCAGCACTTCCGACTGCTGTCGTCCTGGGGTGCTGGCCACTTAGCCTGCATGAGCAGAGGGGGTGGGCGAGGGGGAAGAGGGCGCTTCACATACATCCCAGCCTGCTCTATGCCAAGGCTGCGTTCGTTCTTAGGTGGCATTTCTTGCACGGGCCGTGCATAGCCTGGCACGCGCGTGCCTGTAATCACAAGCAAAAGGCGAGGCGAGTTGCAAACCCGACACCTTTCGCTCACAGACTTCTGCTAAAGATGAGCGCTTTAACTAGCTCCTGAGGAAGAACGGGTGCATTCCCGGCACAAGCATCGCCTTTCCAACTGCCACGCGTGCTTTAAAGGTGTCTTTCAGCTGGGTCTGAGGCCAGAAGTTTCTGCTCGCCACCAGCTCATGTCCTAATAGTTTCTACCAGATCTTGGAGCAGCCCTGTTTGAGGCACGATCTTCGGAGCTCTCGTTCAGGGGCTGGGAGATGTTCTGATTCCGATGTGTTATTGTTGTTTAGAAACCGTGTTATCCACTTTATGACTTCACTTACGTTGCTTCTGCTTTATTTGGGGTTTTGTTGCAGACTCTATTCCCTTTTCACAATCAGACCTGCACTTCACGTCGTTTAGACGCGGTATATTTCTCTTGTTTTACCACTGCCGGGGTAGGCTCTGTTAGGCGCTTTTGGAGGTTGTCGACGGGCTTATTCGGGAGGCAGCTGGACACATCTCCGCACGTCACATGTGCTTGGGTGAGATTACAAATGTGACAATCTCTGTACGGTGCACTGACAGACGGTGAAGCGCGCCCTATGGCTAAGATCACAGGAGTAGTGTAAGATCCACGCCTGTGAGGAGCACGGGGAGATGTAGAAATGTCAAATACAAGAGCGGCGGGGACACGACTGGTCACTCGCAGCCCCCAGAAGCAAACACTCTCACAGAGGAAAGACACATTGAGAAACACATCGCCGAAAAAGGAAGAGACGGAGGCAGAAAGAGAATGATACCGAGGGAAAGAGTGAGAATGAGATAGATGGATGGATGGATGGACATACGGGCATTCTCTCGTTGCTTGTGTATGCAGATAAGCAAAACGTTTAACACCCTTTAAGTTCAGCACCCCCGCCCAACGGGACGGGCTCTGCCTTAACCAGGGGTCTAAACTTAGAAAATCTCACGAGGCCAGCAATAGACCCACCGGCCTCCATCGCATCCTCCCACTGATTCTTCCTGAAGAAGGCAGGACCAGGTCGGCAGTCATGTTTCACACATGACACCGCCCGACTGCACAAGAGGGCCGGGTCCTCAGAGCAGGGCAGCTGGGGTCCGGCTGCAGCGCAGCGAGACAGACCGAGGGTAGGGGCCCCCATGACACCTCTAATGTGGCAGGGGGTTAAGGACGGGCTAACCCCAGCTCCCGTCATGCACGCCGAATCTTTTTAATTTAGCACTTTGTGCAAATCCAGATTAAAATAACTCCGGCTATTGATCTGGCCAGTGGAATTGACATTAATTTTAGTTCACTTCTCACTTTGCAAAGAGATCGATGCCGAGTAATAACAGCTGACATCTCTGCTGAAAGGAGGAGAAAGGAGAGCCGACCAGAGAAATCGAAAATGCAACCAAATAAATCACTGGCCACTTTCCCGGGAGCGGAGTCGGTTCAGGCATGGCCAGGAGAAGGGGCGTACGAGCCTGCCTGTGGAGGGGGCTGCCGGGGAACAGGGGCAGAAGCCAGAAGGGGCACACGAGCCTGCCTGTGGAGGGGGCGCAGGGGCACCACCACCCCCACATAGAGAGCTAAATAAAGGGGACATCTATCGTGTCTGCTGCCGCCTCCGTGACCCAGTTCAACTCTGTGTATTTTATTAAAACTAATGTAAGGCACCTAGATGTATTAAAGACCATTCATTCTGAATGAACTTCTACATATTAATGAATATAGTAAATACATATTTAGTTTATCCTAATTTATTTGTATTTAGTCTAGACGAACAATATAACTAGCTAGGGTACAAAGAAGCGGGCAAGTGAAAAAATGAGTTTTGGTGCAAATGAGTACTTTTTCTGTAAAGAAAAGGTCAATACCACCTTTAGGATCTGAGGCGAGTGATTTAAAACATGTACAATCACACAGGTAAACATGACACTGTGCATGTAGGAGATCTTGCTCTCAGTGCCTCCTTGCTATAGTGCCCAGGACCCGTGTAAATCACTTTTTACACCAGCACCAACCCAGCCACCAAGGAACTTTTCAACCACAAATCCACGGAGGCCGGACCCTGGGAACACAGGCCTCGTCTCTGCAGAGCCGAGCCCCCTCCCCCCTGCTGCAAGACTCCTAACCAGGGGTCATGCAAGGATGGTCGTGGAGTGCAGGACCGGGTCACTGTGTCTACCCGGGTTCTAAACATATAAACATAAGCAAAGCTCTGATGAATTTAATGAGAGGGGCAACCATGCGCTCTGAGGCAGCTGCAGGGCCTCCCAGGGCTCATGACATCTCCAAAATAAACAGCATGGCTCTTCATTTTCAACTATATATCTATCTATATTTTCGAGGAAGAGAGAGGGCAAGTTATCCAGGTTAGGTGAGATTCTTGATCAAGCAAACTGTATACACCACAGTACACCCCCCACATAGAGTTCTCAAGAGGGCTCATTGAGTCAAACTGGCACTGACATCTGCTGCGACCTGCAGGTCACGGGCTGATATCCCAGCAAGGCCAACTCAACCTTCCATTGTTCCGAGGTTGGTACATAAAGTGCAGTTTTAAGAAGATGTTGTTTTACTGATTTTCTTGCATTTATGAAATGGTTACATCCCAACTTCAAATGTAATATGCAGTTTCGGAGAATATGCAGTATCTGAAAAGCCGTTCTTTCAGCTCTCAGCGTATTCTTAAATTGAGTAATAACACCTGTTAATCACAGGAACGGACAGGCTGCAAAACTGTATTATGAAACGTATATAACTGAGGCAGTAGACACACACAAACAAGGCAAACGTGAGTACATACATATACAAACAAATCAATAAGGTCATTACTTTGCTATTACAACGTTAAAATTAACGTCGAAATCTCCAGAGCAGCTTCCTATAATTTTCCCAATTTTTAGTAGCAGAATAAAGTATTTAAACGTTTTTCTTTTTGCGGCCTTCTATACAAAAAAAAATCCAGAAGCTTATTTCACCCCTGCGTCACAAATCGGGCTGGGTGAGAAAAATAGCCACCATCAAAGCCAAAAGACAAACAGGGACTGAAACCATTAGTCTGACACAAAAAAATTGCCGATAAATTGATGTATTAGTCAACCGATTTAACAAATAAAACTCTTCGGCTATACCATATCGTATCATATTTTTCTGTTTTCCAGTATAGAGCATTTTGTATTACTGTGGACAAATAGCGGCTATTTTATTCTATTACTATTTGCACAAATTGTCCTGCAAGAAAATAATCCTAAATATGATGGGTGCAGCGATTCGAGACACTTTTAATGAGATATGTGTTGCCTCTCTCATCATATGGAAAATATATACAAATGTTAGAAGTGTGAGGCAACACTGGAGTTCCACGGTGTTTCACCTCCTGCTCGCGCGCAGAGTCTCAATGCAGCACCTGGGCAAAAGCGTAAAATCGGCACAGTAAATCCGATTTCCGTATGTTGTTTCTCCAAAACTCCGAATTGCTGTTACTTTCCTGTCCCCTAATAACCAGGATCCCAGGCAGGTCATGGTAATTCTGGTGCGGGGAAATAAGGAAATGATCACGGGTCACGAGGTCCTCTCTTCTTTCCCTGGTGATCCTTTCCTGCCTGTCTTCACTCCATCCCCATCCTCTGCCCGCCGTTGGCTCTCTTCTCTCGTCCTCTTTCCTATCTGTCCCTCGCGTCTTTTTCACCCATAAGACTCCCTCCCCAGCTCCTCCCAATTCATCAGTCCCGTTCACACTTTTTTAAATGTCCCCCTACCTTCCCTCTCTTCTGCCCTCAGCCGTCCCCTCTCGCGTTTCCCCTATATTTCCTTGTTGGTTCCCCGCTCTGCCTTTCCCTCTCTTTCTTCTCCTCGCACCCTACACAGCTCAACCTCCTCCATTCGCCGTCCCTCCTGCCCGCTCACCGTTGTCCTCACACACTCCTCTCCATTTCGGATGCCCCCTCCTTTCCTTTCTCCCTCCCATCCTCTCACATCCTCCATTGATACATTGTACTCGCCCTATCTTTCTTTTGCTTTCCTCTTCCAAATGTACCTCTTGCCCTCTCGGCTCATTCCATGACCCGCCGCTACCCCTTTACTCCGTCCCCTTTCCCTCTCTCTCTCTCTCTCTCTCTCCCTCTCTCTTGTGCTTTCTCCACATCTTTCCCTCTCAGCTTTCTTTCTTCCCTCTTACAGTTTCGGTTTCTCTCGTTCTCTCACTCTCTCTCCCCTCCTGCCGTCTCTTTTCCTCTCACCCCTCCTCTTTCCTCGCTCAATCTGTGCCCCTCGTGTCTGCTCTCTCTGGTCACCAGAAGAGACAGCGCCTCCCACCGCCGCAAAAACGCCCGCCATAGAAAGAGCGCAAGGGACAGGAAACGAATAAACAAGGGAAGGAAAGACACACAACCAAGAGTGGAACACTTAAAGCTGCTCCAGAGAGGGGGAGACGAGCAGGTCCGCCTGGAAATGTACATGTGTAGAGACACTTCCTCGGGAAGGTCCCCCCTCCCCCCGATCAGACCCTTTCAATTATTCAATAGCTAGAGCAGACCAAGTGACTGCCAGGTGCAATACATCAGGCTTAGGAAGGGCTTTCATTAGATTCGGAGAGATTCACGCTGCTCTGTCCCTCCATCCCTCCGCCCTCACTCCTGTGTGGGTGGCTCTGTGTGTGTGTGGGTGGTTCTGTGTGGGTGGCTCTGTGTGTGTGTGTGTGCGTGTGGGTGCAAATGCAATAGGTCTCACATTTGCGAAAGATTAAGCTATTGGCATTATAAATGACAATGCCATTTATTTATCTGTTTTCAAAACCAACACATAAATAAAAAAAATTGTCATTTACAATGACAATAGCTCTAACTTTTACAAAGGCGAAACCGTTGCATTGTAAATGCTTGTCTCAAATGACATTGAAAGACTTGATAAATGCCATTACACATATTGTTCAGAATTTAGAGGTTATGCTAGTCATTTAGAGCTTGGCAGGTTCCTCTGTCCCACAAATTGTATGATTCCTCATCATCATTTAAAAAGGTAGTGAACTGCAGATTGACCACCAGGGGAGCATCTACTGACTCTACTGGCAGTCAGTTCTTGTTTTTTATGCATCGAGTAGTCCACACTATTTATGGCTGATCTCCTGATGCATATGCTTTCTGCTTGGTACTGTCATGCTTCACAATGAAACAAAACAGACCCCTTCCATGAACAGGGAGAACACTCCCAGTCTGGAGAGGTGATTGCTTTTTTTGTTTCTCACAAATAGCTCTTTGGGTATTTGCATCTGAAAAATAAAACCTGAATATCACGATGGTCAAAAAACATGTAATGTGCTTGGCATCCATTTCTGTCAAAACTGATTGTGGCACGTTGGCTGGAACATTTCCATCAGAAAGATTGTCACTGAGGCAGTCAACTGAAAGTAGGGTGAATGGCATGCTGCAGCATTGATAAACGTGAGATCTCTGTCATCCCAGTCATATCTGTGGACCACTGTCGACATTTCAATGTCTTCCTAAGACTGGAAATGCAGTTATTTTTCTATGCTGTAGATCAAACACAAGTCCATGTGCAACAACTGTCACAAGACCACCTATTGAAACATTACTAGGAAAACCTAATATCATTAAAAGAAAAAAATAAACTTACATTGTAGCACTTATCCCAAACAAATTATATTGAAATAAATGAACATTAAAAAGTAAACTAAATACCTAAAAGACAATAAAAAACATTATTTTGTGAATTGAATGGTGTTTCAAAGAGTGGGATTTAGCTTGTATCCTTAGGAGACTTCAATAGGTCTTAGACTCTCATTTATGTGGTGTTAGCTTGTTTTCTCTCTTTGGGGTATATTCACAAGAACGTGTGCTACATATCACCAAAAAATGCTAATGCAACTTTACACATCGCAGCCCATCACAGGGAAATAACCCTGTGTTAACGTGGAATTCTCAACACCATGGTACCATGCGATTGTTCTCCGAAAACGCTGCCAATGTCGGCAATACAACCACAGCGACGGAGATAAAAACACAAACCTCAACGTGAAAAAATGTGCGATGAGCACATTCACGATGAGGAAATCAGCGATAAGAAGCGCCAGGCCTGCAATAAACACATGGCAGGTGGGAAAAATTACTATAAAAGTAGAAAAAACACACAAACACAAACTAACCAACACCCAAGCACCATGGAGGCAGCCGGTGCAGGCACATAGGACGGGCGCAATCCCACAAGCACTCTGGATGACCAGTCCAGAACCTTGGGGACAGGGAAGGGCAAGGACAAAAAGAAGAGGAAGCTGAAGTTTAGTCCGCAGGAAAATAGGCTCTTGATCAGGGAGGTGATGAAACACCATCAACAACTCTTTGTCACCGCCAACGTGTCATTGGGCACCACAAATGGGATATGTCGGGACATCCTGGACAAGGTGAATGCCGTCAGGGAGCACAAGAGTAAATGGACAAGGCCAAGAGGCGATGGATTGACATCGAGCGGAACACCAAGGGGAAACTAGCAGGCAACCAGAAGGTAGCAATGCAGACCGGAGGTGGGAGCCCAGCACCACAGCTGGAGCTGAATGATATGGAGGAGCTGGTGTCAACACTCATCAGTGTGGAGACTGTGGGGGGAGTCGGGGTAACGGACACTTGAAGATAGGACAAAACACAACCGCAATAGGGTGAGTGACCACCAGGTACTGGGAGACGGGTGAAGTGGTCCACAATGGCACACATGCACAATGTAGCAGAGCACTGTGCACACCCACGTTGACTCTGAGTCATGGCCCTGATCTACATACTGTTACAATGTACAATGCCATGCTGTCTGTATGTCAACATGCTCTATGCAGCCACATACATGTGGACACATTGTAATACACCATCTCCCCTTCACATTGCAGAGGGACCGTCAACACACCCTGCACAGCAGTCCCAGCCACTCTTCACTGATGACGAGGAGAACAACCCCAACATCGACACCCAAGCCCTCCAAAACATCATGGACATGATCCGCGACTCACCTACAGGATCAGGGCAGCCAAGCTGCATCGAGGAGACACTACCCACTACCCAAACCACCCATCAGGAGGCACCCACAGCCCCGGCAGTCTCCCAAGACCCCCAGGAACAAACCATAGTCTTCCAACGACATGCGCTGGAGGCCAAGAGGGAGGTGGCTGAGAAGGTGCGGGTGGGGTTCGGCTCATGGCTACCAAACTGGATGCCATCCATGGGTGTCTAGGTCCAATGAGGGACCAGCTCCAGTCCCTAACTGACACTCACAGCCCAATCCATGGCCTCCAACGAGCCCTGACTGACATCCCTGGAGTCATGACGCGGAGCGAAGAACACCTGCCGCTCAGACAGGCTCCAGCGATACACATGCAGAGGCTCATGGAGGACATGGTGCGGATGGAGGCAGAAAGGATGGCAGCCACCGCTGCACATCAGCAAAATGTAGCTGGGATCTACCATGCCCTGCAGATCCTCATCATGGCATTGCTGCCACAAGGTGTGGCGCTAATGAATGCTGCTACCCCCACACACCCACATCTCTGCCCCCTGGTGTGTCAGTACCTCACAGTGCAGCAGGCGTATCCACTCCGGCACATGATGTGTCACTGCCACACAGTGCAGCGGAAAAACCTCCTCTGGCCCCTAATGTGTCAGTGGCACACAGTGCCGCAGCCGGTACTGCAACAACCACAAGTGGGGCAGAGCACACATCCGAGGACGTGACTGGGATTGCTGTCAGAAGGAGCCACTAGCATTCATTTCCGCCACCTGGCCAGTTTCTGCTTGGTGCCGCACATGGCCCCATGACCTTCCACTGGCCCTGGATACACTCCACTGCACTCACCATGGACCACGAAATGGACTGCCAAATCCTGTTTGATGAACGATGACACGGCGACCAGACTGCAGACTGTACCCTTCTTCTTCCACAGTACCTGTCATCACCGGATGGACTCTAGCTGGCCCTCCATGGGCCCATATTGTGTGGTTTGCTAGGCATTGCCCTGACCCACTCCAGCTGCAAAACTCCACTAGATGTGCAATAAACATCCAGTTACCCACTGCTGTGTCATGTCTTTCATCATCCATGTCTGTATTTGTGGATGAATATAGGGACAGTGATTCCTCACATGTCAATGATGCCCATCTAGTGGGATGCCAGTCACAGTCTGCTATATTGCCTATTTTGAACCGTGTGCTGTGGACACTGCAACAGGGACACACGCACAAGTCACTTCCTGGTCCGGACATGGACTGAACCAAGCCCAAAGCCCCCGAGTCATAGTTGCAAGCCCTGCACTGGCACGGCGTACGCCAGGTCAGACCCCTCCGCATATACTCCGAGGGGGGCCCACATAGCTACCTGCTGCAGGCATTCATGCTGGTGTTGTGCAGGTCACTGGTCTAGTTGTAAGCATGTCACCTCCACTCCCTGAAGGCAGGTTTGCACACACACCACACCCATCCGGCACAGGTGTCACAGGCCATGTGCCCATGCAAATATAAGGGGCCGACGACATCACATTCCCTTCTGCCGGTGGCGACTGGATGACAGGCGGTCCATGGTCCTCAATCATAAAGGGCCCATGGGATGTTGCACACAGGGTTGGTGGCACCCGAGGCCTTGCGTCCGTCATGAGCCTGCCACAACGTGGCACTGACTTGGGTTGTACAGAGTTAGTGCCACCGAACTAGCTGAGTGGGTGCGCAGCCTTCAATGAGGACGTGTGCACTGATGTGGTCTCCGCTATTGATGACTCGAGAATCAGCATCATGTGGGTGCCCTGCTGGACCGCAGTGTAGGTCAGAGCCAATGGGCAGCGTGGGCTACAGCCACGTGGTCTTGCACCCAGGATCACAGAGCCAGTGGTGCCTATTGGGCAGAGCGGGTTTGCAGCCTGCGATGATGCCCTGCTCACTGGTATGTCCTCTACCATGGCGTAATCAAGACCCAGCATCAAATGTTGGACCAGGTGGCCTGCGGAGCAGTGCTGCATTATGTGGTGCCATTTCCACGTGCCCCGGACTTGTGGCTTGCAGAACGTGGTGGGTCATCTTTTACAGACTCCGGTGGCAGAATCTGAGCAGTGAGGCTTGGGTGTGCAGGGGTGGGCATGTTCCGATGGGCGGCAGGAAGTACTAGGGTGCCGGCAGGCGATGGTGTCTTGTGCAATTGTTTGTACTGTGCCAATCATGTATCTGGACTCTGTTTCAGACGACAGGTCTGTCTTAGATGTGGGACCTGGTGAACTTCACTACATACCGGCACATGGTTGGAGACACACTGGTGGCAGCAGGTGAGCAGTGTGGCCTGGGTGCGCAGGGGCAAAACTCCCTCTCCCCCTCTCTTCTTCTCTCTCTCTCTTTCTCTCCCTCTTTTCTTCACTCTCTCTCTCTCCCCCCTCTCTTCTTCTCTCTCTCTCTCTCCCCCCTATCTTCTTCTCTCTCTCTCTCTCTCTCTCTCTCTCTCTCTCTCCCCCGCTCCTCTTTCTCTCTCTCTCTCCCTCTCTTCCTCTATCTCTCCTTTGCTCTCTCGCTGTCCCTTGATGTGCGCTGGACACCCCTTTTCATTCTGATTTTTGTCTTGCAGGATGTGGCCTACAGATTGTCAGGAGGGGAGCCGCCTTGTGTCTTAATTTCTGTTCAGTGTTTATTTTAATACATTTTCATTTGTTGCTTGTTGCTTCGTAAGTGAATGTGTGCTGCTCATTACTGTGATGACACATGCATGTCACTAGATGTGATTGTGCGACATCATGTGGATTATTTGGTACTCGCCCAGAGCCCAGCCGCAGACCTGACCGCCCACGACGCCGCAGCTTGCAGCCTCAGACAATGGATCGATGAATGCTCCAACACCCTCAAGAAGCTCTCCAACACCCACACCAGCAATAGAGCCAGCTGGTTCGCTGAAGACCTCCAGGCCTCCAAGAGAACCTGCCAAAAACTCGAAAAAAACTGGATGCATGAACGAATACAGGAAAGCTAAACAGCCCACAAGAATACCACCCGCAGACAGCACCGCCTCATCAGACCCGCTAAAGGACCTCCTTCAGAGACCTGATTTCAATGCTGCCAGTCATAACTGAAACCTGCCAGTCAGTCTGGCTAGATCCCGATGGGCTTAAAGAGGACATCGGCCAATCAGAAGCCGTCCTGTAATCCACATTCATGGCGTTTTATGCCATCCGGATTACAATACATAGTTTCCCACAGGCTTTCCATGCAGGGCTTTCTGACATGGAAAGCCTGTCAGAAAGCGTGTTTAGGGGCCCCTAGCAACCTCCGTTTGGGGGCCGAGCGGGCACCTATTGTTGATCACTGCATCTTGTGGCTGTCACCTTTAGGTTTCCGGCCACAGGGTGCATGGATCAACACAATCTCCCATTTTTCTATGGGAGCTCGTGTTATGGCCAGTTTACGGCCATAACACTAGGCCTGGGCATGGTTCGCAGAGTTTTGCTACGCGGAACTCCGCGAAGTTAGAAAAAACTCTGCGATGTACCACAAGTGGCAAAGTGCAGTGTATATTGCCGTTTGTGCTGGTATTCCTGCCGCTCGGGTACAAATTTCACTGGAGCGGCAGCTCCTGCTCTCGAACTTACTGTTCGTGCTCACGAACTTACCATTTGCGATCACGAGCGGGGAAAAAACTTTGCTGCACATCGCGAAGTGGAGTTCTCTGCGCTCCGCGGAGTGCGGAGAGCGTAAAACTCCGCAAACTCTGCGAACGGAGAAAAGTTCACCACCCAGGACTACATAACACAAGGTCCCATAGAGAAATTGGAGTATGCTTCAGCACAGTGTGGGGTCATATCATAGTCATGTCGTCGGTACTGCTGACCGGAGGTCGGTCCTGAATCCGCGACGGTGTCGGTCAGAGGCAACTTCGACCGATATCGTCATAAGCCCCTTAGTGTATTGTATGTGGTACAGTCAGGAGCTGACTATCTCAGAAAAGACTGTGGAGATAATTAGATAGAGAAAATGAAGAAAAAATATGATGTCTGTGACAGAATGATCACAGAATTAATTTTAAGAGAATATTACACGAGAAAAAAACTGTCAATACCACATGGATGATCTAGACTACTCCAGAGGGATAATCTAAAGGTTTACAAAACAATTCAATACCATCATCAACAACATAATCAAAACAACTAACTTACAAACCAGTAAAAATGGTTTGTCCAACATATGGTCTATGGGCCATAATGTCCCTTTTATATCATGCACATGTGGAGATTGTACTTTTTTATGTTACATTCTCCTTGGCTTGTACCTTTAGTCAAAAAAATGGATCCTCATAAAATCAGCTGCTGCCTCTGTGTTACCTTTACTCTGGGGAGTAAACACAGAGCAAATAAAAGGAAGCTTCCCTGCCCTGCCCACTTTTTACTTGTAGCTGGATTAGTTATTAGAAGGCCATTCACCCAAGCAATAAGCACTCAGCATGCCATCAGGGGAAACAAAGATTCAAACGTTGGTCAAGAGGAGTCCCTGCTCCGCAAACACTTTTCTCTCCGCAGTCTGCAGCATTCTTTTTGCTTGTAAAATGCTAGAAAGATACTTGCATGTGATTCGGAAGAAGGTTAGTTGTTCTACAGTATCTCTCCTTTGCTCTCTCGCTGTCCCTTGATGTGCGCTGGACACCCCTTTTCATTCTGATTTTTGTCTTGCAGGATGTGGCCTACAGATTGTCAGGAGGGGAGCCGCCTTGTGTCTTAATTTCTGTTCAGTGTTTATTTTAATACATTTTCATTTGTTGCTTGTTGCTTCGTAAGTGAATGTGTGCTGCTCATTACTGTGATGACACATGCATGTCACTAAATGTGATTGTGCGACATCATGTGGATTATTTGGTACTCGCCCAGAGCCCACCCGCAGACCTGACCGCTCACGACGCCGCAGCTTGCAGCCTCAGACAATGGATCAATGAATGCTCCAACACCCTCAAGAAGCTCTCCAACACCCACACCAGAAATAGAGCCAGCTGGTTCGCTGAAGACCTCCAGGCCTCCAAGAGAACCTGCCAAAAACTCGAAAAAAACTGGATGCATGAACGAATACAGGAAAGCTAAACAGCCCACAAGAATACCACCCGCAGACAGCACCGCCTCATCAGACCCGCTAAAGGACCTCCTTCAGAGACCACCTAGACAACACCGCACACAACAGCAAAGAGCTCTTCCAAATTGTGAAGGAACTCTCCAACCCCAGCTCCAACACCAATGACATCTCACCGTCACAAGACCTGTGCGACTCGCTGGCCACCTTCTTCCATCACGAGATCACAGACATCCACAACAGCTTCTATGCCATCACAACCCCGGCAACCGCCGAGACCCCAGCTCCCAGGACCACCACCTGCACCAACCACCTGCTCGCCTGGACCAACATCAACCACAATGACACCATCAAGATAATGAAGACCATCCACTTCGGATCCCCGGAAGACCCCTGCCCAAACCACATCTTCAACAAAGCCAGCAGCACCATCGCACCCCATCTCTGGAAAACCATCAACATCTCCTTCGAGACAGCGACCTTCCCGGAGAGCTGGAAGCTGAGATCAACGCCAAACTCAAGAAACCCAAGGCAGACCCCAAGGACATCAAGAACTTCCGACCCATCTCCCTGCTCCCGTTCCCCGTGAAGGTCATCGAAAAAGCTGTCAACAAACAACTGACCAGCTTTCTCAAGGAGTATAGCATCCTGACCCATCCCAGTCTGGGTTCCGCAGCAACCACAGCACAGAAACTGCCTTCATCGCCGCCACCGACCACATCAGGACCCTGCTTAACAACAGAGAAAGCGCAGCCCTCATCCTCCTGGATCTGTCAGCTGCCTTCAACACGGTCTGCCACCGCACACTACGATTATGCCTCCACGACGCCGGAATTCAAGAGAAGGCCCTGACTGGACCACATCCTTCCCCTCCGGTAGAACACAGAGCGTCCGTCTTCCCCCCTTCCAATCCGAAGCCACTGAGATCATCTACGGCGTACCCCAAGGTTCATCCCTCAGCCCAACGCAGTTCAATGTCTACATGGCACCACTCGCCCAAGTCGCACGACTGCACAACCTCAACATCATCTCCTATGCTGATGACACCCAGCTGATCTTCTCCCTCACCAAATACCCCCACACCCACCAAAACCAACCTCCTCGAAGGAATGAAGGCCGTCGCCGACTGGATGAGAAACAGCCGACTGAAGCTGAACTCGGCCAAGACGGAGGTCCTCATCCTCGGACCCACCCCCTCGGCCTGGGATGACTCCTGGTGGCCGACTGCACTTAGGAGCACCCCCTACACCCACCGACCACGCACACAAGTTAGGGCTCATCCTTGACTCCACCCTTTCCATGACAAAGTAGGTAAACGCCGTCTCTTCCTCCTGCTTCAACACCCTCCGCATGCTTCGCAGGATCTTCAAGTTGATCCCCACCGGAGCTCGAAGGATAGTCACCCAGGCACTTGTCAGCAGTAGACTGGACTACGGCAACGCACTCTACGCAGGAGCCCCGGCCAAACTCCTGAAGTGGCTCCAACGCATCCAAAACGCTTCCGCACACCTGATCCTCGACATCTCTCACCTGCACTGGCTCCCCATCAACAAGAGGAAAACCTTCAAACTCATCACCCACGCACACAAGGCACTCCACAACACTGGACCAGCGTACCTCAACAGCCAACTCAGCCTCTACACCCCCATCCGCCAGCTCTACTCCGCAGACCTAACCCTCGCCATCGTCCCCCGCATCTGAAGAGGGACCGCTAGCGGCAGATCATTCTCCCACCTCGCCGCCAAGACATGGAACACCCTTCCCATCCGCCTACGACAGACCGAACACCTCCTAACCTTCAGGAGACTCCTCAAGACCAGGCTCTTCGAACAGTAGCAGCGTCCCGCCAGCACCTTGAGACCCTTACTGGTATGTAGTGCGCTTTAGAAATGCTATGATCGATTGATTGATAGTTGATGTGGCATGTCTGTGTTCGGGGGTGCCGGGGAGGGGAATCCTAGGGGTGGTGGATGTTGTGGCCCTCTTGGGGCTCTGACCTGCACGATTGTTGGCTCCATGGCATCTGTTGCCCTTCAGGTGTGGCTCTGGGCTTGGCTACCTTTTGTGGTGCAGGCTGTGGTCCAACTTTACACCATGAAAGGGCAGGTGTTAGTTTCCTGCTGCTACCGTGGCTCAAAGCATGTTTTTGGTTCGCATTGCGGATCTTGTATTTCGTTGTGAAAGTGGTATTGTGTTTTTTTTATGTGTTTTTGCACGGGAACGCCTACTCTGCATCTCATTAGGGTTAATTGGTGGTGTCCACTGTGGAGGTAAATTTTGGGTCAGTTATCACGGGAATACCGGCGAAGTCCACAGTTTGCAACAGCTTGTGAAAAGGGTGTTAGATCTATCTCCGCTTTTCATGCGTAAGGTGGGGATAAATCGGAGTTACGTCGTTGCGAATATACCCCTTTGAGTGTTAATGTGTTGAAAACAACAATTGGCTACTGATCAGAGGCTGGACGATTGGATGTGTTCTTGCTGCTACTCTGAATGAATGAATTTTCACATTTTGTTCTTGGATTGTTTCCTTTGAAAGCCTACACCATTTTGGTAATGAGGTAAATGGAACAGGGAACAGCTACAACAGCTTTTTTATGGGACCGTCATGGATGTGCATGCTATGTCACTTCTAAAAAAGCACAGCTGGAGGCACTGCTGAAACAAGGAGCTGGTTGGATTATCCCATCGAGGATCACTGCAATTGAGTGCAGTAGCTATTATGACTAACAGGGGTAGGCTATGGCTGGCTGTGTGTGCTCACTTCTATGTGCTCCGCTGCCATGTATACATGCACCAGCTGAGGAGCAGCACAAGCTTGCTCCTGCTGGTTATAACACTCTTTTGGTGAGAAATGAAATTGTTGCTATGCTTCTTAAAATTGAGGAATGGCAAATGGTGTTAGGTGCACATCTATGTCAAAACCTGCTGTGGCCTAGTGTATGCACAATGACCCAAGAGATATGTGATCAGCAGGCATGATCCTCTCCACCAATCTGCCACCTGCATAAGAGAATGCGTCCATTGATGGGTCACTGCTGCGTTGGATTATATATAGGGATCGGCTGTCATCGCAAGCTGTGGCAGATCTAGAACCCTGATATATGTATACTGTGCTGGCTGTTGCAGGCAGGTATATAGTCTTGCTTCAAGAGATGGCAGTTCTTATACTACAGTGGGAAATCCGTTATATCCTTAACATGGCAGATTCCTATTTTACAACAGTATTCTATTCAATTATACATGACACGTTGTACATAAAGAGTCATCACCAATCTGACAGAGAGAAATAGTAAAATGGCATAAATATGTGAGTGAAGATCTGTTAGTGACAGCAATCAATTATACATCCTATAAAGATTTCTACTCGGTGTTGCTGATGAAATATTAACATTGAAATATGATTGCACATCTTATGATCCTCGAAAATAATCTTAAATCTGACTAGCTTTTATTACAAAAAATCTGACCAGCCCTGCTATGGACAATCCAACATTCTTGTTGAAGGGAACCTGACTAAGTCACCCATGTAGAATTCGATCAGCTTTAACAGAGAGGAGTCAATGATATGTTTTCAAACATTCGTAAAAGGCAATTAATACAAAGTCCAAATCTGTGCACCATTCATTCAAAGACAAGCAAATAGTGTATGTATTTAAACCACAATGTGATCGGTATATTCTCACAGTGTAACTCTGATTAACTAAAGCTGTTCACATAATTGGTTCAATGACTCTTATTTCAGACCATGAAACCGCCAGCTTGTGTTTCACGAAGCTCTTGTCTCGTTTTCAAGGCTGGAATAGATGCAGAATAGTTCTTGTAGCAAGTTGATCTTCCAAGTTATGAAGATTCCTCCCATTAAAAACTTGAATTAAGACTTGTGTCAGTGAAATAGCAGGACTTTCATCAAAATGTAAAGATTTCTCTCTTTTAAATGCAGGGTTTTTTAAATGAGCAATAGAAGCCTGAAAATGACGTATTGTTTCTCCAATTAAAATACCTTCAAAATTATAGAAGGAGGGATATAATTCTAGAAGTTACTAAAGTGTTTAAATCAAATTAGAATCCCGAGCATTTTAAGGGGCCTAACCACACTATGATCATCAATTTGCCAATGTCTTCTTGAAGTGTAATTGAACATAGAAGTGTGTTTGTATTTAAAATATCATCGAATGATTGGAGGTCTTGTGAGTGGCCACGAAGACATTCTGCCAATCTTACCTGAGTTTTTGATGAAATGACTAAGGGGGCAATTACGATATCGGTCAGGAAGTCTCCAACCTTAGGTCTGAGGCTTTCTGACCGAGATCGTCAGTTTCAATTCTGACCAGCTGATTTCAATGCTGCCAGTCATAACTGAAACCTGCCAGTCAGTCTGGCTAGATCCCGATGGGCTTAAAGAGGACATCGGCCAATCAGAAGCCGTCCTGTAATCCACATTCATGGCGTTTTATGCCATCCGGATTACAATACATAGTTTCCCACAGGCTTTCCATGCAGGGCTTTCTGACATGGAAAGCCTGTCAGAAAGCGTGTTTAGGGGCCCCTAGCAACCTCCGTTTGGGGGCCGAGGGGGCACCTATTGTTGATCACTGCATCTTGTGGCTGTCACCTTTAGGTTTCCGGCCACAGGGTGCATGGATCAACACAATCTCCCATTTTTCTATGGGAGCTCGTGTTATGGCCAGTTTACGGCCATAACACTAGGCCTGGGCATGGTTCGCAGAGTTTTGCTACGCGGAACTCCGCGAAGTTAGAAAAAACTCTGCGATGTACCACAAGTGGCAAAGTGCAGTGTATATTGCCGTTTGTGCTGGTATTCCTGCCGCTCGGGTACAAATTTCACTGGAGCGGCAGCTCCTGCTCTCGAACTTACTGTTCGTGCTCACGAACTTACCATTTGCGATCACGAGCGGGGAAAAAACTTTGCTGCACATCGCGAAGTGGAGTTCTCTGCGCTCCGCGGAGTGCGGAGAGCGTAAAACTCCGCAAACTCTGCGAACGGAGAAAAGTTCACCACCCAGGACTACATAACACAAGGTCCCATAGAGAAATTGGAGTATGCTTCAGCACAGTGTGGGGTCATATCATAGTCATGTCGTCGGTACTGCTGACCGGAGGTCGGTCCTGAATCCGCGACGGTGTCGGTCAGAGGCAACTTCGACCGATATCGTCATAAGCCCCTTAGTGTATTGTATGTGGTACAGTCAGGAGCTGACTATCTCAGAAAAGACTGTGGAGATAATTAGATAGAGAAAATGAAGAAAAGATATGATGTCTGTGACAGAATGATCACAGAATTAATTTTAAGAGAATATTACACGAGAAAAAAACTGTCAATACCACATGGATGATCTAGACTACTCCAGAGGGATAATCTAAAGGTTTACAAAACAATTCAATACCATCATCAACAACATAATCAAAACAACTAACTTACAAACCAGTAAAAATGGTTTGTCCAACATATGGTCTATGGGCCATAATGTCCCTTTTATATCATGCACATGTGGAGATTGTACTTTTTTATGTTACATTCTCCTTGGCTTGTACCTTTAGTCAAAAAAATGGATCCTCATAAAATCAGCTGCTGCCTCTGTGTTACCTTTACTCTGGGGAGTAAACACAGAGCAAATAAAAGGAAGCTTCGCTGCCCTGCCCACTTTTTACTTGTAGCTGGATTAGTTATTAGAAGGCCATTCACCCAAGCAATAAGCACTCAGCATACCATCAGGGGAAACAAAGATTCAAACGTTGGTCAAGAGGAGTCCCTGCTCCGCAAACACTTTTCTCTCCGCAGTCTGCAGCATTCTTTTTGCTTGTAAAATGCTAGAAAGATACTTGCATGTGATTCGGAAGAAGGTTAGTTGTTCTACAGTATCTCTCCTTTGCTCTCTCGCTGTCCCTTGATGTGCGCTGGACACCCCTTTTCATTCTGATTTTTGTCTTGCAGGATGTGGCCTACAGATTGTCAGGAGGGGAGCCGCCTTGTGTCTTAATTTCTGTTCAGTGTTTATTTTAATACATTTTCATTTGTTGCTTGTTGCTTCGTAAGTGAATGTGTGCTGCTCATTACTGTGATGACACATGCATGTCACTAAATGTGATTGTGCGACATCATGTGGATTATTTGGTACTCGCCCAGAGCCCACCCGCAGACCTGACCGCTCACGACGCCGCAGCTTGCAGCCTCAGACAATGGATCGATGAATGCTCCAACACCCTCAAGAAGCTCTCCAACACCCACACCAGCAATAGAGCCAGCTGGTTCGCTGAAGACCTCCAGGCCTCCAAGAGAACCTGCCAAAAACTCGAAAAAAACTGGATGCATGAACGAATACAGGAAAGCTAAACAGCCCACAAGAATACCACCCGCAGACAGCACCGCCTCATCAGACCCGCTAAAGGACCTCCTTCAGAGACCACCTAGACAACACCGCACACAACAGCAAAGAGCTCTTCCAAATTGTGAAGGAACTCTCCAACCCCAGCTCCAACACCAATGACATCTCACCGTCACAAGACCTGTGCGACTCGCTGGCCACCTCTTCCATCACGAGATCGCAGACATCCACAACAGCTTCTATGCCATCACAACCCCGGCAACCGCCGAGACCCCAGCTCCCACGACCACCACCTGCACCAACCACCTGCTCGCCTGGACCAACATCAACCACAATGACACCATCAAGATAATGAAGACCATCCACTTCGGATCCCCGGAAGACCCCTGCCCAAACCACATCTTCAACAAAGCCAGCAGCACCATCGCACCCCATCTCTGGAAAACCATCAACATCTCCTTCGAGACAGCGACCTTCCCGGAGAGCTGGAAGCTGAGATCAACGCCAAACTCAAGAAACCCAAGGCAGACCCCAAGGACATCAAGAACTTCCGACCCAGCTCCCTGCTCCCGTTCCCCGTGAAGGTCATTGAAAAAGCTGTCAACAAACAACTGACCAGCTTTCTCAAGGAGTATAGCATCCTGACCCATCCCAGTCTGGGTTCCGCAGCAACCACAGCACAGAAACTGCCTTCATCGCCGCCACCGACCACATCAGGACCCTGCTTAACAACAGAGAAAGCGCAGCCCTCATCCTCCTGGATCTGTCAGCTGCCTTCAACACGGTCTGCCACCGCACACTACGATTATGCCTCCACGACGCCGGAATTCAAGAGAAGGCCCTGACTGGACCACATCCTTCCCCTCCGGAAGAACACAGAGCGTCCGTCTTCCCCCCTTCCAATCCGAAGCCACTGAGATCATCTACGGCGTACCCCAAGGTTCATCCCTCAGCCCAACGCAGTTCAATGTCTACATGGCACCACTCGCCCAAGTCGCACGACTGCACAACCTCAACATCATCTCCTATGCTGATGACACCCAGCTGATCTTCTCCCTCACCAAATACCCCCACACCCACCAAAACCAACCTCCTCAAAGGAATGAAGGCCGTCGCCGACTGGATGAGAAACAGCCGACTGAAGCTGAACTCGGCCAAGACGGAGGTCCTCATCCTCGGACCCACCCCCTCGGCCTGGGATGACTCCTGGTGGCCGACTGCACTTAGGAGCACCCCCTACACCCACCGACCACGCACACAAGTTAGGGCTCATCCTTGACTCCACCCTTTCCATGACAAAGTAGGTAAACGCCGTCTCTTCCTCCTGCTTCAACACCCTCCGCATGCTTCGCAGGATCTTCAAGTTGATCCCCACCGGAGCTCGAAGGATAGTCACCCAGGCACTTGTCAGCAGTAGACTGGACTACGGCAACGCACTCTACGCAGGAGCCCCGGCCAAACTCCTGAAGTGGCTCCAACGCATCCAAAACGCTTCCGCACACCTGATCCTCGACATCTCTCACCTGCACTGGCTCCCCATCAACAAGAGGAAAACCTTCAAACTCATCACCCACGCACACAAGGCACTCCACAACACTGGACCAGCGTACCTCAACAGCCAACTCAGCCTCTACACCCCCATCCGCCAGCTCTACTCCGCAGACCTAACCCTCGCCATCGTCCCCCGCATCTGAAGAGGGACCGCTAGCGGCAGATCATTCTCCCACCTCGCCGCCAAGACATGGAACACCCTTCCCATCCGCCTACGACAGACCGAACACCTCCTAACCTTCAGGAGACTCCTCAAGACCAGGCTCTTCGAACAGTAGCAGCGTCCCTCCAGCACCTTGAGACCCTTACTGGTATGTAGTGCGCTTTAGAAATGCTATGATCGATTGATTGATAGTTGATGTGGCATGTCTGTGTTCGGGGGTGCCGGGGAGGGGAATCCTAGGGGTGGTGGATGTTGTGGCCCTCTTGGGGCTCTGACCTGCACAATTGTTGGCTCCATGGCATCTGTTGCCCTTCAGGTGTGGCTCTGGGCTTGGCTACCTTTTGTGGTGCAGGCTGTGGTCCAACTTTACACCATGAAAGGGCAGGTGTTAGTTTCCTGCTGCTACCGTGGCTCAAAGCATGTTTTTGGTTCGCATTGCGGATCTTGTATTTCGTTGTGAAAGTGGTATTGTGTTTTTTTTATGTGTTTTTGCACGGGAACGCCTACTCTGCATCTCATTAGGGTTAATTGGTGGTGTCCACTGTGGAGGTAAATTTTGGGTCAGTTATCACGGGAATACCGGCGAAGTCCACAGTTTGCAACAGCTTGTGAAAAGGGTGTTAGATCTATCTCCGCTTTTCATGCGTAAGGTGGGGATAAATCGGAGTTACGTCGTTGCGAATATACCCCTTTGAGTGTTAATGTGTTGAAAACAACAATTGGCTACTGATCAGAGGCTGGACGATTGGATGTGTTCTTGCTGCTACTCTGAATGAATGAATTTTCACATTTTGTTCTTGGATTGTTTCCTTTGAAAGCCTACACCATTTTGGTAATGAGGTAAATGGAACAGGGAACAGCTACAACAGCTTTTTTATGGGACCGTCATGGATGTGCATGCTATGTCACTTCTAAAAAAGCACAGCCTTGGGCACTTCTGAAACAAGGAGCTGGTTGGATTATCCCATCGAGGATCACTGCAATTGAGTGCAGTAGCTACTATGACTAACAGGGGTAGGCTATGGCTGGCTGTGTGTGCTCACTTCTATGTGCTCCGCTGCCATGTATACATGCACCAGCTGAGGAGCAGCACAAGCTTGCTCCTGATGGTTATAACACTCTTTTGGTGAGAAATGAAATTGTTGCTATGCTTCTTAAAATTGAGGAATGGCAAATGGTGTTAGGTGCACATCTATGTCAAAACCTGCTGTGGCCTAGTGTATGCACAATGACCCAAGAGATATGTGATCAGCAGGCATGATCCTCTCCACCAATCTGGCACCTGCATAAGAGAATGCGTCCATTGATGGGTCACTGCTGCGTTGGATTATATATAGGGATCGGCTGTCATCGCAAGCTGTGGCAGATCTAGAACCCTGATATATGTATACTGTGCTGGCTGTTGCAGGCAGGTATATAGTCTTGTTTCAAGAGATGGCAGTTCTTATACTACAGTGGGAAATCCGTTATATCCATAACATGGCAGATTCCTATTTTACAACAGTATTCTATTCAATTATACATGACACGTTGTACATAAAGAGTCATCACCAATCTGACAGAGAGAAATAGTAGAATGGCATAAATATGTGAGTGAAGATCTGTTAGTGACAGCAATCAATTATACATCCTATAAAGATTTCTACTCGGTGTTGCTGATGAAATATTAGCATTGAAATATGAATGCACATCTTATGATCCTCGAAAATAATCTTAAATCTGACTAGCTTTTATAACAAAAAATCTGACCAGCCCTGCTATAGACAATCCAACATTCTTGTTGAAGGGAACCTGACTAAGTCACCCATGTAGAATTCGATCAGCTTTAACAGAGAGGAGTCAATGATATGTTTTCAAACATTCGTAAAAGGCAATTAATACAAAGTCCAAATCTGTGCACAATTCATTCAAAGACAAGCAAATAGTGTATGTATTTAAACCACAATGTGATCGGTATATTCTCACAGTGTAACTCTGATTAACTAAAGCTGTTCACATAATTGGTTCGATGACTCTTATTTCAGACCATGAAACCGCCAGCTTGTGTTTCACGAAGCTCTTGTCTCGTTTTCAAGGCTGGAATAGATGCTGAATAGTTCTTGTAGCAAGTTGATCTTCCACGTTATGAAGATTCCTCCCATTAAAACCTTGAATTAAGACTTGTGTCAGTGAAATAGCAGGACTTTCATCAAAATGTAAAGATTTCTCTCTTTTAAATGCAGGGTTTTTTAAATGAGCAATAGAAGCCTGAATATGACGTATTGTTTCTCCAATTAAAATACCTTCAAAATTATAGAAGGAGGGATATAATTCTAGAAGTTACTAAAGTGTTTAAATCAAATTAGAATCCCGAGCATTTTAAGGGGCCTAACCACACTATGATCATCAATTTGCCAATGTCTTCTTGAAGTGTAATTGAACATAGAAGTGTGTTTGTATTTAAAATATCATCGAATGATTGGAGGTCTTGTGAGTGGCCACGAAGACATTCTGCCAATCTTACCTGGGTTTTTGATGAAATGACTAAGGGGGCAATTACGATATCGGTCAGGAAGTCTCCAACCTTAGGTCTGAGGCTTTCTGACCGAGATCGTCAGTTTCAATTCTGACCAGCTGATTTCAATGCTGCCAGTCATAACTGAAACCTGCCAGTCAGTCTGGCTAGATCCCGATGGGCTTAAAGAGGACATCGGCCAATCAGAAGCCGTCCTGTAATCCACATTCATGGCGTTTTATGCCATCCGGATTACAATACATAGTTTCCCACAGGCTCTCCATGCAGGGCTTTCTGACATGGAAAGCCTGTCAGAAAGCGTGTTTAGGGGCCCCTAGCAACCTCCGTTTGGGGGCCGAGGGGGCACCTATTGTTGATCACTGCATCTTGTGGCTGTCACCTTTAGGTTTCCGGCCACAGGGTGCATGGATCAACACAATCTCCCATTTTTCTATGGGAGCTCGTGTTATGGCCAGTTTACGGCCATAACACTAGGCCTGGGCATGGTTCGCAGAGTTTTGCTACGCGGAACTCCGCGAAGTTAGAAAAAACTCTGCGATGTACCACAAGTGGCAAAGTGCAGTGTAAATTGCCGTTTGTGCTGGTATTCCTGCCGCTCGGGTACAAATTTCACTGGAGCGGCAGCTCCTGCTCTCGAACTTACTGTTCGTGCTCACAAACTTACCGTTTGCGATCACAAGCGGGGAAAAAACTTTGCTGCACATCGCGAAGTGGAGTTCTCTGCGCTCCGCGGAGTGCGGAGAGCGTAAAACTCCGCAAACTCTGCGAACGGAGAAAAGTTCACCACCCAGGACTACATAACACAAGGTCCCATAGAGAAATTGGAGTATGCTTCAGCACAGTGTGGGGTCATATCATAGTCATGTCGTCGGTACTGCTGACCGGAGGTCGGTCCTGAATCCGCGACGGTGTCGGTCAGAGGCAACTTCGACCGATATCGTCATAAGCCCCTTAGTGTATTGTATGTGGTACAGTCAGGAGCTGACTATCTCAGAAAAGACTGTGGAGATAATTAGATAGAGAAAATGAAGAAAAGATATGATGTCTGTGACAGAATGATCACAGAATTAATTTTAAGAGAATATTACACGAGAAAAAAACTGTCAATACCACATGGATGATCTAGACTACTCCAGAGGGATAATCTAAAGGTTTACAAAACAATTCAATACCATCATCAACAACATAATCAAAACAACTAACTTACAAACCAGTAAAAATGGTTTGTCCAACATATGGTCTATGGGCCATAATGTCCCTTTTATATCATGCACATGTGGAGATTGTACTTTTTTATGTTACATTCTCCTTGGCTTGTACCTTTAGTCAAAAAAATGGATCCTCATAAAATCAGCTGCTGCCTCTGTGTTACCTTTACTCTGGGGAGTAAACACAGAGCAAATAAAAGGAAGCTTCGCTGCCCTGCCCACTTTTTACTTGTAGCTGGATTAGTTATTAGAAGGCCATTCACCCAAGCAATAAGCACTCAGCATACCATCAGGGGAAACAAAGATTCAAACGTTGGTCAAGAGGAGTCCCTGCTCCGCAAACACTTTTCTCTCCGCAGTCTGCAGCATTCTTTTTGCTTGTAAAATGCTAGAAAGATACTTGCATGTGATTCGGAAGAAGGTTAGTTGTTCTACAGTATCTCTCCTTTGCTCTCTCGCTGTCCCTTGATGTGCGCTGGACACCCCTTTTCATTCTGATTTTTGTCTTGCAGGATGTGGCCTACAGATTGTCAGGAGGGGAGCCGCCTTGTGTCTTAATTTCTGTTCAGTGTTTATTTTAATACATTTTCATTTGTTGCTTGTTGCTTCGTAAGTGAATGTGTGCTGCTCATTACTGTGATGACACATGCATGTCACTAAATGTGATTGTGCGACATCATGTGGATTATTTGGTACTCGCCCAGAGCCCACCCGCAGACCTGACCGCTCACGACGCCGCAGCTTGCAGCCTCAGACAATGGATCGATGAATGCTCCAACACCCTCAAGAAGCTCTCCAACACCCACACCAGCAATAGAGCCAGCTGGTTCGCTGAAGACCTCCAGGCCTCCAAGAGAACCTGCCAAAAACTCGAAAAAAACTGGATGCATGAACGAATACAGGAAAGCTAAACAGCCCACAAGAATACCACCCGCAGACAGCACCGCCTCATCAGACCCGCTAAAGGACCTCCTTCAGAGACCACCTAGACAACACCGCACACAACAGCAAAGAGCTCTTCCAAATTGTGAAGGAACTCTCCAACCCCAGCTCCAACACCAATGACATCTCACCGTCACAAGACCTGTGCGACTCGCTGGCCACCTCTTCCATCACGAGATCGCAGACATCCACAACAGCTTCTATGCCATCACAACCCCGGCAACCGCCGAGACCCCAGCTCCCACGACCACCACCTGCACCAACCACCTGCTCGCCTGGACCAACATCAACCACAATGACACCATCAAGATAATGAAGACCATCCACTTCGGATCCCCGGAAGACCCCTGCCCAAACCACATCTTCAACAAAGCCAGCAGCACCATCGCACCCCATCTCTGGAAAACCATCAACATCTCCTTCGAGACAGCGACCTTCCCGGAGAGCTGGAAGCTGAGATCAACGCCAAACTCAAGAAACCCAAGGCAGACCCCAAGGACATCAAGAACTTCCGACCCAGCTCCCTGCTCCCGTTCCCCGTGAAGGTCATTGAAAAAGCTGTCAACAAACAACTGACCAGCTTTCTCAAGGAGTATAGCATCCTGACCCATCCCAGTCTGGGTTCCGCAGCAACCACAGCACAGAAACTGCCTTCATCGCCGCCACCGACCACATCAGGACCCTGCTTAACAACAGAGAAAGCGCAGCCCTCATCCTCCTGGATCTGTCAGCTGCCTTCAACACGGTCTGCCACCGCACACTACGATTATGCCTCCACGACGCCGGAATTCAAGAGAAGGCCCTGACTGGACCACATCCTTCCCCTCCGGAAGAACACAGAGCGTCCGTCTTCCCCCCTTCCAATCCGAAGCCACTGAGATCATCTACGGCGTACCCCAAGGTTCATCCCTCAGCCCAACGCAGTTCAATGTCTACATGGCACCACTCGCCCAAGTCGCACGACTGCACAACCTCAACATCATCTCCTATGCTGATGACACCCAGCTGATCTTCTCCCTCACCAAATACCCCCACACCCACCAAAACCAACCTCCTCAAAGGAATGAAGGCCGTCGCCGACTGGATGAGAAACAGCCGACTGAAGCTGAACTCGGCCAAGACGGAGGTCCTCATCCTCGGACCCACCCCCTCGGCCTGGGATGACTCCTGGTGGCCGACTGCACTTAGGAGCACCCCCTACACCCACCGACCACGCACACAAGTTAGGGCTCATCCTTGACTCCACCCTTTCCATGACAAAGTAGGTAAACGCCGTCTCTTCCTCCTGCTTCAACACCCTCCGCATGCTTCGCAGGATCTTCAAGTTGATCCCCACCGGAGCTCGAAGGATAGTCACCCAGGCACTTGTCAGCAGTAGACTGGACTACGGCAACGCACTCTACGCAGGAGCCCCGGCCAAACTCCTGAAGTGGCTCCAACGCATCCAAAACGCTTCCGCACACCTGATCCTCGACATCTCTCACCTGCACTGGCTCCCCATCAACAAGAGGAAAACCTTCAAACTCATCACCCACGCACACAAGGCACTCCACAACACTGGACCAGCGTACCTCAACAGCCAACTCAGCCTCTACACCCCCATCCGCCAGCTCTACTCCGCAGACCTAACCCTCGCCATCGTCCCCCGCATCTGAAGAGGGACCGCTAGCGGCAGATCATTCTCCCACCTCGCCGCCAAGACATGGAACACCCTTCCCATCCGCCTACGACAGACCGAACACCTCCTAACCTTCAGGAGACTCCTCAAGACCAGGCTCTTCGAACAGTAGCAGCGTCCCTCCAGCACCTTGAGACCCTTACTGGTATGTAGTGCGCTTTAGAAATGCTATGATCGATTGATTGATAGTTGATGTGGCATGTCTGTGTTCGGGGGTGCCGGGGAGGGGAATCCTAGGGGTGGTGGATGTTGTGGCCCTCTTGGGGCTCTGACCTGCACAATTGTTGGCTCCATGGCATCTGTTGCCCTTCAGGTGTGGCTCTGGGCTTGGCTACCTTTTGTGGTGCAGGCTGTGGTCCAACTTTACACCATGAAAGGGCAGGTGTTAGTTTCCTGCTGCTACCGTGGCTCAAAGCATGTTTTTGGTTCGCATTGCGGATCTTGTATTTCGTTGTGAAAGTGGTATTGTGTTTTTTTTATGTGTTTTTGCACGGGAACGCCTACTCTGCATCTCATTAGGGTTAATTGGTGGTGTCCACTGTGGAGGTAAATTTTGGGTCAGTTATCACGGGAATACCGGCGAAGTCCACAGTTTGCAACAGCTTGTGAAAAGGGTGTTAGATCTATCTCCGCTTTTCATGCGTAAGGTGGGGATAAATCGGAGTTACGTCGTTGCGAATATACCCCTTTGAGTGTTAATGTGTTGAAAACAACAATTGGCTACTGATCAGAGGCTGGACGATTGGATGTGTTCTTGCTGCTACTCTGAATGAATGAATTTTCACATTTTGTTCTTGGATTGTTTCCTTTGAAAGCCTACACCATTTTGGTAATGAGGTAAATGGAACAGGGAACAGCTACAACAGCTTTTTTATGGGACCGTCATGGATGTGCATGCTATGTCACTTCTAAAAAAGCACAGCCTTGGGCACTTCTGAAACAAGGAGCTGGTTGGATTATCCCATCGAGGATCACTGCAATTGAGTGCAGTAGCTACTATGACTAACAGGGGTAGGCTATGGCTGGCTGTGTGTGCTCACTTCTATGTGCTCCGCTGCCATGTATACATGCACCAGCTGAGGAGCAGCACAAGCTTGCTCCTGATGGTTATAACACTCTTTTGGTGAGAAATGAAATTGTTGCTATGCTTCTTAAAATTGAGGAATGGCAAATGGTGTTAGGTGCACATCTATGTCAAAACCTGCTGTGGCCTAGTGTATGCACAATGACCCAAGAGATATGTGATCAGCAGGCATGATCCTCTCCACCAATCTGGCACCTGCATAAGAGAATGCGTCCATTGATGGGTCACTGCTGCGTTGGATTATATATAGGGATCGGCTGTCATCGCAAGCTGTGGCAGATCTAGAACCCTGATATATGTATACTGTGCTGGCTGTTGCAGGCAGGTATATAGTCTTGTTTCAAGAGATGGCAGTTCTTATACTACAGTGGGAAATCCGTTATATCCTTAACATGGCAGATTCCTATTTTACAACAGTATTCTATTCAATTATACATGACACGTTGTACATAAAGAGTCATCACCAATCTGACAGAGAGAAATAGTAGAATGGCATAAATATGTGAGTGAAGATCTGTTAGTGACAGCAATCAATTATACATCCTATAAAGATTTCTACTCGGTGTTGCTGATGAAATATTAGCATTGAAATATGAATGCACATCTTATGATCCTCGAAAATAATCTTAAATCTGACTAGCTTTTATAACAAAAAATCTGACCAGCCCTGCTATAGACAATCCAACATTCTTGTTGAAGGGAACCTGACTAAGTCACCCATGTAGAATTCGATCAGCTTTAACAGAGAGGAGTCAATGATATGTTTTCAAACATTCGTAAAAGGCAATTAATACAAAGTCCAAATCTGTGCACAATTCATTCAAAGACAAGCAAATAGTGTATGTATTTAAACCACAATGTGATCGGTATATTCTCACAGTGTAACTCTGATTAACTAAAGCTGTTCACATAATTGGTTCGATGACTCTTATTTCAGACCATGAAACCGCCAGCTTGTGTTTCACGAAGCTCTTGTCTCGTTTTCAAGGCTGGAATAGATGCTGAATAGTTCTTGTAGCAAGTTGATCTTCCACGTTATGAAGATTCCTCCCATTAAAACCTTGAATTAAGACTTGTGTCAGTGAAATAGCAGGACTTTCATCAAAATGTAAAGATTTCTCTCTTTTAAATGCAGGGTTTTTTAAATGAGCAATAGAAGCCTGAATATGACGTATTGTTTCTCCAATTAAAATACCTTCAAAATTATAGAAGGAGGGATATAATTCTAGAAGTTACTAAAGTGTTTAAATCAAATTAGAATCCCGAGCATTTTAAGGGGCCTAACCACACTATGATCATCAATTTGCCAATGTCTTCTTGAAGTGTAATTGAACATAGAAGTGTGTTTGTATTTAAAATATCATCGAATGATTGGAGGTCTTGTGAGTGGCCACGAAGACATTCTGCCAATCTTACCTGGGTTTTTGATGAAATGACTAAGGGGGCAATTACGATATCGGTCAGGAAGTCTCCAACCTTAGGTCTGAGGCTTTCTGACCGAGATCGTCAGTTTCAATTCTGACCAGCTGATTTCAATGCTGCCAGTCATAACTGAAACCTGCCAGTCAGTCTGGCTAGATCCCGATGGGCTTAAAGAGGACATCGGCCAATCAGAAGCCGTCCTGTAATCCACATTCATGGCGTTTTATGCCATCCGGATTACAATACATAGTTTCCCACAGGCTCTCCATGCAGGGCTTTCTGACATGGAAAGCCTGTCAGAAAGCGTGTTTAGGGGCCCCTAGCAACCTCCGTTTGGGGGCCGAGGGGGCACCTATTCTTGATCACTGCATCTTGTGGCTGTCACCTTTAGGTTTCCGGCCACAGGGTGCATGGATCAACACAATCTCCCATTTTTCTATGGGAGCTCGTGTTATGGCCAGTTTACGGCCATAACACTAGGCCTGGGCATGGTTCGCAGAGTTTTGCTACGCGGAACTCCGCGAAGTTAGAAAAAACTCTGCGATGTACCACAAGTGGCAAAGTGCAGTGTAAATTGCCGTTTGTGCTGGTATTCCTGCCGCTCGGGTACAAATTTCACTGGAGCGGCAGCTCCTGCTCTCGAACTTACTGTTCGTGCTCACAAACTTACCGTTTGCGATCACAAGCGGGGAAAAAACTTTGCTGCACATCGCGAAGTGGAGTTCTCTGCGCTCCGCGGAGTGCGGAGAGCGTAAAACTCCGCAAACTCTGCGAACGGAGAAAAGTTCACCACCCAGGACTACATAACACAAGGTCCCATAGAGAAATTGGAGTATGCTTCAGCACAGTGTGGGGTCATATCATAGTCATGTCGTCGGTACTGCTGACCGGAGGTCGGTCCTGAATCCGCGACGGTGTCGGTCAGAGGCAACTTCGACCGATATCGTCATAAGCCCCTTAGTGTATTGTATGTGGTACAGTCAGGAGCTGACTATCTCAGAAAAGACTGTGGAGATAATTAGATAGAGAAAATGAAGAAAAGATATGATGTCTGTGACAGAATGATCACAGAATTAATTTTAAGAGAATATTACACGAGAAAAAAACTGTCAATACCACATGGATGATCTAGACTACTCCAGAGGGATAATCTAAAGGTTTACAGAACAATTCAATACCATCATCAACAACATAATCAAAACAACTAACTTACAAACCAGTAAAAATGGTTTGTCCAACATATGGTCTATGGGCCATAATGTCCCTTTTATATCATGCACATGTGGAGATTGTACTTTTTTATGTTACATTCTCCTTGGCTTGTACCTTTAGTCAAAAAAAAATGGATCCTCATAAAATCAGCTGCTGCCTCTGTGTTACCTTTACTCTGGGGAGTAAACACAGAGCAAATAAAAGGAAGCTTCCCTGCCCTGCCCACTTTTTACTTGTAGCTGGATTAGTTATTAGAAGGCCATTCACCCAAGCAATAAGCACTCAGCATGCCATCAGGGGAAACAAAGATTCAAACGTTGGTCAAGAGGAGTCCATGCTCCGCAAACACTTTTCTCTCTGCAGTCTGCAGCATTCTTTTTGCTTGTAAAATGCTAGAAAGATACTTGCATGTGATTCGGAAGAAGGTTAGTTGTTCTACAGTTGAAAAAGTGAACTTCATTAACATGAGAATTTGGAAAGAATGCCAAACAGCAACATTATTTTATTCTGGATGTTGTTGTTGGGGCATTGAGTAATATTACTGCTCAACTTGTACAGAATGAAGTCTTGCAAGGACTCAAACTTATGCTACACACATTTGATGCAGATGTTAGCAGAAAAGCGAATAATCCATAGAATCATTCCTCAGGATCTGAACTTGAGACATGTATGTTACACAGAGTTTTCTTCAACCGCTACATAATTCAAATAAACTATTGCAGTAGGATCTGAACCTGTGACCTGCAAGTTGCAGGTACTACCATGTAGGGGGCACATTAACATTGCAATTAGACTGCATGCCCATGGAACATGTGTATATAAAAACAGAAATGCACCTGAATTCACTTAAGAGTCATCAAAGATGCCTGAAAGCTAATTGGGCTTTGGCACTGAGTTAAGGTGGGCAAAAAGTAAAATGTCCCATGCAAGCTGGAAACACATTTTTATCCCAAAATTGGCATATCACTAGGCTCCCAGGAAAAAAACTAAAAACATTATTGTTCTCAATTATAAGGTGACTTCAAAAATGTTTCTAAAAAATCCTAGGCTGTTTTGCTAACTTACAAATAAATGAGACTGGAAAATGCATAATTTGGCAGCATTTTTCAAAACAATTCTCAGGTGGAGATGTCGCCAAAACCCTCAAGGAGCAGGTTATCTCACCCACTTTGTATTTGCTTATAGAACCATACCACTGTGAAATAATCCCCTCCGGCACAGAAAGGGTCATCTTATTGCAAAGCATGACTCTAATGCAATGTGTATATGCTATTCTGTTTTAGATTTAAACCTATATTAACTGATAAAACCCAACCGAAAGTGAAAAAGGCATCATTAGTGTGAATATATACTAACTGATATCCACCTGCACAACCACAGGCTAGAATGACGTTCAATTAAAGGAAAATTAGAGAGAGTAAGTCATTTTTATTTCCTTCTGAAGGGGTTAATGCAATTTAGCTTTCTGATACAATGGAGCTGCAAGACAAATTTGCATACCATTATCCTGCTTGAGTTTAGTTGCTTAGGGATGTTACTACATATTGCTTCTTTTTTCTTTAGTTTCCTCCAGTTTTAAGTGCTTGAATTGAAGATGCAGGATTCAGAATCACATTCTAGAAGTGTTCTAATTATTTTGTATACTGTAGAGAATCTGGTAATAAAATCATTTTGATCTTTTGCCAGTTATTAAATTATTTCACCGATTAGTGAAATGACTGCCCCATAGGATTCTTGGCTAATATATACAGTCACATTTACCAACATGCATATGATTAGTAAAAAACTTTGATACATCAGCCCCCTCTTCTAACAAGTCAGTATTGATAGTAGGTCAACTGCCAAACACCCCAGGCTTTGAACATTTAGGCCACAATTATGAGGCTGGCGGTGTACTGACCACTGGACACATGGGGGTGGGGTGGTAGTGGTCTCCTGGTCGACCTCCTATGATTTGGGCGGTGGTACTGCCTTTGTGGTGTTTCAGCAGTGTAGAGACAGTAATGGTCTTGGCAGGACCGCTGTGGTCCCGCCAAGCATATTAGAAGTTTCCTCTCCATCACGCTTTTCAAGACAGTTCCAGTGCTATGAAAACCGTGGTGGAGAGGAAACAAAGTGGGCCCAACTGGAAGCACATAAACGTAACTGGTGGAACGTAACTGGTGCTATTTACAGCGCTTTGATACCTGATTCAGGTGAAGTTTGCGCTATATAAAACTGAAAAAAAAACATGTGCCATCCTGTGTGCATGTACACGAGTTCCTGCATAGCATGGACATTTCAGTCCATGTCATGCAGGAACTGTTTTTGACTTTTCCATTGTGATACCATTGTCAGGGCACCGCCACGGGAACGGCAAAAGAAAAGCCCACAGGACAGGAAGACATTCCTAATCTGGTGGGTGGTGCGACCATGGCTTAGCCAGTGATGCATGGGGCAGACTCCGCACTGCACCGTCAAAGTTGTAATCGGGTCCCAAATGGAAGGTGTAGTGACAGGTACATGTGAAAAAAGCACTGTCACCATGCACCTGGAATTGAGGTGGAAACATGACAGAAGAATTTTGCATTCCAACAAAATGTAAAGCTGCAAGATGTCCCATTGTTATGTGTGCAACCTTCACCTAATCCTAGCTTTTTACTCAACTACACATTACAGCTGTTTTTTTAAACCCATAGTTACAGTGTAACAGCAACACAATGTGATGCCTGCTGAACGGTAAGGGCTAGCATTAAGTGAGACATGGGGACCTTGGGCAGCTGTAAATGTCCACACAACAGCCTCACCACCTTTAATGTTTCGAGGCATGGTGTAGAGAAAAGCACTGTTGAGCACACCCTAATGAAGATTTCGCCCAACAGATTTTGAAATGTCCGTGCTGTTTATGATTTCCAGATGGCTCAGTCACACATAACGGAGTCATTCAGTTTAGTTACATTTTGTTTAGTTTCAAATGCGGGATTTTCTTTTTGTAACTACAAAAAAAAATTCGACCCCCTGCCATGGCAGTATCCTCCCATGGCAAGGAGGGCATAGCACACTTTTCGGTGTACTACCAAGGAAACACAAAGACACCAACAACAATGTAAAAAAAACTTGACCTAACACACTCCCTCTAAGAATAGCTTGCCATGTAACATAATGATAATAGCATGATGTAAAGCCTAAGTAAATCTGGTCCACTGAGTCTGATCACATGCAACAGCATCTCAGTTGTATAGATTCAATACTGCCTAGGCAAGAAGACAAATGTTGGGAGCAACATAAAACAAGACAACTTAAAACATAAAAACAGCTAACAAGAACAAAGTATTTAGGAAAAGTGTTCTTCTGATCGGCATCATTTGTACTGGGACTCCTTTGCTTTTTCATTGCCATCTCATTTCAAACATTTCCACATGACCCACCTGGTCGATTCTGCTGATGCCTGGGGAAAATCTAAACTGACACGACAGAGACCATCGTGCAGCCTGCATTTCTGCCCAGGAACTGTCGTGCACCCAACTCCCTGTTCTTTGCAGTTCAACAGAAAGCCATGAGACACCCACGCCCTGTGTAAACAAGCTTGTTTTTCATCTCCTGCTCCCAGCCTGGTAACCATGCTTGACACCGTGATCAGGTTATCTGGACAATGGTTGGGCCCTGATCAGGGTGATTAAACAATGACTTGAAAGACCGGGCTTTGATCAAGGCAATTGAACAATGACCTGAAAAGACTAAGCCTTGATCAAAGCCGCGTGAACAATGATTTGTGTACCAAGCCTTGACCAGGTCACCATCTACAAACATCGTCTGGATCTGGTTATCGACTGCAAACACTGCCCTGATTAAACAATGAACTAACAGCCACACAGACTGGGATGAAAAAGTATAAAAGGCTTGTAAGCTACAGAGTGAAGTAGCAGCCTCCTCTGTCTTGTCTCTGACTAGCTTGGGACTCTGTTCCATAGCCCGGGCTATTGAAATAAATCTGGGTTCCTCCTGCAGACGAAAGCTCCTGTGTCTCCTTTTACTAAGTGTGGAAGGTATGGAAGACTAGGGCGGTTCCCCCGTCGCCGAGACTCAGTAAGTGGGTTTAACTGGTTCTTCACTATAAAGAAACTTCACCCATCACACCATCACAACCCCTCTAAGAACACATTTGCATTTAAACATAATGATGATATACACACTTAACCCTCTGTGCAATGAATCAAGTCAAACCACACCGATGAGGTGACTTTAGGGAACATCAACTCAGATGAAAAGTGAGTATCTGGAACTGACATTGTCAGCTTTAGACTATAGCCTCAATCTGGATACAAAAAATATGCACCATCATCACATGACCCTTTCAGATCAGTTATGAAATAACTAACAGGATATTTCATTGCAAACGCAACAGAGAATTCTTTCTAACAGTCTGACGGTCGACGTACCCTATGTAGTGTTGGGAAGAATGACACCTTTCTGGTGACAGATCCCCCCTTTTGGATCCATTGACAAAAAGCTTCCTCTTGTGGCCTAACAGAGTAAGGACTGTTGGAGAAAGGGCATTACACCACCTCCCCTTGTTCGAGTGAATGGTGTGAAGTCCTTTTTGTGCTACTAATCACTGCCAGGTAAAACAATATTCTGAAGTGATGTTTTATTTGCGCTCAAAGCATGCACCATCGCAGCCCTTCTAAAACCACAAATGGGGGTTCCGCACAATCTAGATACTTCTACATATGTAAAAATGGTAAAAAATTATGCACAGAAGCACTAACTAGAAGCAAGCAGAGCCTGTCAATGGAAACCACTAAACCACGGAAGTTACACTGGAGGCCATTATGAAAGACATCCCAGTATTGTGCTCCTCTGTGAGTGCTCAGGAGAACAAACTAGGACAAAAGCCACTGACATATGCTCCACGTTGGTGGTACAAAAGGTGGTGGTTATGGACGGAGCATCTGAATCAATCAAACACTCACACCCAGTCAAAAGATCTGGGTTTAATCCATCACCGTTCTTTAGCCCACTCTGCCACCCCAGTTCAGACATGGCTATATGCAAATCAGTCTGACCCTGTGCCTCATGGGAACAGACCAGCCCGAACTGCCAAGCCATGTCTTCCCTGGACCGAAAACAAGCTTCCGAGGACCGGTTTCTGGCATTCCAGCCATCTTCAGCCAGGCTTGCTTGAATCCAGTGGCAAAGTGAGCAAGGGACTCACGGCTGAGCATACCCTGCCACAATTATGACGGCAAAAAGCTGTACAAAGGGGGTGGTGATGGACGGAGCATATGAATCAATCGAACACTCACACCCAGTCAAAAGATCTGGGTTTAATCCATCACCGTTCTTTAGTCCACTCTGCCACCCCAGTTCAGACATGGCTATATGCAAATCAGTCTGACCCTGCGCCTCATGGGAACAGTCCAGCCCGAACTGCCAAGCCAAGTCTTCCCTGGACCGGAAACAAGCTTCCGAGGACCGGTTTCTGGCATTCCAGCCGTCTTCAGCCCGGCTTGCTTGAATCGAGTGGCAAAGTGAGCAAGGGACTCACGTCTGAGCATACCCTGCCACACTTATGGCGGCCAAAAGCGGTACAAAAGGGAGTGGTGATGGATGGAGCATCTGAATCAATCAAACACTCACACCCAGTCAAAAGATCTGGGTTTAATCCATCACCGTTCTTTAGCCCACTCTGCCACCCCAGTTCAGGCATGGCTATATGCAAATCAGTCTGACCCTGAGCCTCATGGGAACAGTCCAGCCCGAACTGCCAAGCCATGTCTTCCCTGGACCGGAAACAAGCTTCCGAGGACCGGTTTCTGGCATTCCAGCCGTCTTCAGCCAGGCTTGCTTGAATCCAGTGGCAAAGTGAGCAAGGGACTCACGGCTGAGCATACCCTGCCACAATTATGACGGCAAAAAGCTGTACAAAGGGGGTGGTGATGGACGGAGCATATGAATCAATCAAACACTCACACCTATTCAAAAGATCTGGGTTTAATCCATCACCGTTCTTTAGCCAACTCTGCCACCCCAGTGCAGACATGGCTATATGCAAATCAGTCTGACCCTGTTCCTCATGGGAACAGTCCAGCCCGAACTGCCAAGCCATGTCTGCCCTGGACCGAAAACAAGCTTGCGAGGAACGGTTTCTGGCTTTCCAGCCGTCTTCCGCCCGGCTTGCTTGAATCCATGTGACACCCTGTCCCCCTTAGCAATTCGGTATTTTTACCGATTCGGTAAATACCGAATCGGTATTTGCTATTAAATCCTATGGGCTTCAAGGCCCATAGGATTCAATAGCAAATACCGATTCGGTATTTACCGAATCGGTAAATACTGAATCTTACTGATTCGGTAAAAAATACCGAATTTTTACCTACATCTGATTTACAGATTCATAAATACCGAATCGGTAAAATTCGGTATTTATGAATCTGTAAATGAGATTTACCTACATCTGGCCCCAAATCGGTAAATTACCGAATTTGCAATGTAGGGAGCACTCAAATGAGTGCTTTTCCCATTTTAGGATTTGTTATTTACCACCAACTATAAGTTGGTGGTAAATAAGGAATACCTTTGAAAATTCAAATCTGTGCATTTTCAACTGTGCCATGTGGCATACATACATGCCCTTAGGGCATGTATGTGTGCCACATCTGCACACAAGCACGATTCAGGGGTGCAACAGGGTGTCAAAGTGACACCCAGGCACCCTTGAATGTTTCACACATTTTACTGAATCAGTATTTACCGATTCAGTAATTGCCATTCATTCCTATGGGCCTCCAGGCCCATAGGAATGAATGGCAATTACTAAATCGGTAAATACTGATTCGGTAAATACAGAATCTTACCAATTTAGTAATTTTTACCGAAAATGTATCTACATCCCATTTACCTATTCTTAAATACCGAATCAGTAAAATTCGGTATTTAAGAATAGGTAAATTGGGATTACCTACATCTGGCCCATAATGTTTAGTACAACTGACTCACCCTTCCTTTTTCAGTGTGCATGGATCAAGCTCCAGAATGTCTTCTTTCTAGTTAGAAGGATTAAGATTTTCTAGTGCCACCCCTTTTGTGAAATATGGGAGAGTGGAAAAATGGACCATGCTCCTGAATTACTGGCAGGATATGTCCCTCGACGAAAATGTGGCGCTTGAACACCTTACAATATAGAATGCTGGAAGAGGAAACATACCGAACTCCCATTTAATATGTACATGATGGAAAAAAAAGGTTCTATTGCTTTTTTACCCATTCTGTGGGCAACCGGCAAAGCTACCTGTTGAGGTGCACTTCTCCCAGCGCCCTTCGACATAGAAAGAATTCTTATCCGCCTAGAGAATTGATGAGGAATCTTCAAAAAGAAAACCTTGCCCTGAATGTATGATTTACAGGAAAAGCGGAATATGAACTACAGAAACGTCAGTATCTTTTTCTCTGCCCAACCAAAGCAGAGATAATCCCGAATGGCAATATATGTACTCAAGATGTAAAGGGTAAACTACACTCACACACCCACGAGACATAGTAGAAATGCTTGCAGCCTTTTTGCAACATTTATATCGATTGGAAGAGGCAGACACAACATCCACTTCAGATGTATTTTTCACAAAGATTTCAGATGCAGGGAGAGAGTTACTGGAGGGAGAAATCACTGTTTAAGGAACTGAGAAAGCTATTTCCACATCGCCTAACAGTAGATCGCCAGGAGACAATGGCTTCCCTGGGGATTTTTTATAAAATAGGAGGCATATATGTGGCCAAAGTGCTTTATGTGGTCTTATAGGAAGCAGAAAGCGCTCGTTCAACGCATTCCTTCTCCAATAAAGCAGTGAATGCAATGATCCCCAAGTCGAATAAAGATCATTTGGTTAAATGATAAAGTTCATTTGATTTGGTCCAGTGGCTAATGTCACTGTTATATAGTCACACAGAGCCGGCCCTTGCTCAGATTGCACCCTCGGCATCAAGGAATGTGCCGCCCTCGCTGCTGGTGATTAAAAGGATGCAGCAGGGGCCCTCCCCCACGTTATGAATCACCTGCTGCTCAGCTCCATCCGGCTGGTGCAAAATTGTATGCTGGGGCGGGGCGGGGGTGTTGGTTTGTGCTGGCAGAGGATGAGAGGTAGATGGGAGGGCAAAGAAAGGGTTTGATAAGGTGTTAAAAGCAAACAGCGACTGCAGCACATTAAAGATGCGCTTTAAGGGAAATCACTAGAGCCAGGGTAGAGGGGCTGTTGTTTGCAGGACTTTAAAACAGAGAGCTCTCTGAGCCCCTCTAAAGTTTGGCGACCTGGGTCCAGCTCGCCCATGCCAGAAGCTGGCCCCGTAGGTAAAGGAAGGTTTTGAGAAAATATCGGCTACTAGACTGCACAGAATTATCCCATGGTTAATTCATGACTCACAGGTGGGATTTGTTCAAGATTGATTCTGTTCATTATCACATTTGCTATGGATCCCCAGAGATGCTCTTGCCCTGGTGGGCCCTCTCCCCTGGCTGACTGACCAGGGATGCTGGAGACCCTGGTGACTGGTCAGTGCATGCACTGCTCTGCAAGGCATGCTGCATGTGAGTATGTACCTAAAGCCCGCCCACTCTCCACCCATATTTGTCATTGGCTTGTGTCACTGTCCTTCGTAAATGCTGTCTTCTGATTAGTAATAAGCTTGTTATTCCCTCCTTAGTTCAGCCTTTTATTCATTTGTAACCTCCCATTAGGACTGGCCCTTTTACTTCTGTTGTTACACAGTATGTCTTATTTAGTCTGTTAGCTCTATTTTCTTTAATGAGTTTCTCCTACTGCAGGCACAACATGCTTTCCTGCAACATTCAGCGCACCATGCATGCTTTCACTTTCCAAGCAGCCGGGACAATAGCGGTCGCTTCTTTGAAATGGTAGATGAAGTTCAGTTTGCCAAGCGAGTACACTTGGAAAGTCTCTTGAGTGTTTCACCAGGTGGGTGAAACACTTGGCGAACTGAACTGCATCTACCATGAAGCCTAGGGGCGACTCTGCTGGGAGGTGAAGCAGTGTGCTCCCACACCAGTTTCTTGTTTAAAGGCTCCCTCGAGCCGCTTTGAGCTGACGAGCTCGTGGAGAGGCACCTGCGCGCCTGGAAAGATACTGCAATCCAAGAATACGGCAGCCTGCTCAGCAACCCCAAATAATTTTGCCTAATTTCTGCTGATGACGGATAATAATCCAGAAACACGTGTCCAGAGATGGCCAGCACTAATCTGCACCCACCTGGTGAAACACTCAAGAGACTTTCCAAGTGTACTCGCTTGGCGAACTGAACTGCATCTACCATGATGCCTAGGGGCGACTCTGCTGGGAGGTGAATCAGTGTGCTCCCACACCAGTTTCTTATAAGCTCAAAGTTACAAGGTTAAAGATGTGAGAAAGTGCATCTTTTGTATGGTTAGCCCTCCACATTTTGCCTTGTTTTGATGTTGTTTCAAATGTAGTGCACAGGGTTCCAGCCATTCAGGACCCCAGTACCAGTGCTCCTTCCCTAAAAACAAATCCCTAATTGGCACTCTAGTTCTTTGAGTACCTAGGGCCTGGGAGCTGAAGAGGATCTCCTGGAATGCCCCTTACCGGGATCATGCAACTGCCCTTGCAGCTTGCATGCCCCTGTGAGGAAGAAAACAACAAAGTCAGTAAGTCACACTACCTGCGTGCCATGTCAGTTCACACTGACTGCAGGCATAGGTAAGTCACCAATCTAGCAGACCTCACAGTCCTATGTCAGGGTGCACTATAGTTCGTATAAACAAAAGGAATCCTCCTTGAAACGACAGGGAAGTGTTCACCACAGTGGTATGGGAGCACTTACTGTTTCTTAAAATACCCCTCACACACCAAAAGGCCCCTTGGTGACATGCTTCATCATAGGGGTCTTCGCACCCCTCTAGCGGGATGCAGCCTGCTGCGACCTACGACTACGTGGGCGCACTTTTAGTTTTTGACTATATGTGGTGCATGTGAGGTGGTATGTTTATTATGTGAGTGGTGGGATTTAAGTGAAGTAGTTAAAAAGTCCCTGGCTCGTGGGTGTAGTAGAATTTTTTTTTTTATTCATGGCCCCGGGCTGGTACTATTAAAAGAAGTGAAGTGCGAGGTGTGTATTGTCGTGAATATGGACAACACCTCATGTGTGCGTCGACATGTTTCGGAGGCAAAGCTCCTTCTTCAGGACAGGGGCACAACTTCCCCACCTTACTCACGTTTCACTAATGGTTTACAGATGTATTAAGGTGATTAACAAAAGTGAAGAAAAAACTATAAATATATGCGGGTATATACAGGCTATTATGTACCTACAGCGGTTCAGCTCAAGTAAATGCGAATTGCATGACCTGAGAAAAGAAGAAAAGAAAATTATGAGCTCCCTTATCCAGGGTAGCTCAAATAGGTGCAGTCACCTGGAACAAACCATCCAGCTTAATTAGCCCTGTGGAAAAAAAACACTTACAAATCATACATCATAGATAACATATAACACACTCTTAAAAAGTGCAAAGGTTTGAATCATATTTATGTAATTGTGCTTGCTTGCTTCATGAGCATTCAGAACGTTTGGGGGGTAACTGCTACTGTGCAGTCTAGATGGAAGACATGTAGGTTTCAAGGTGGTGCATTACTTACTTAGGCCGCCTCAATAATCATGTTGTTACACATCATACTCACAAACTCAGGAGTAGTTCTCCTCGGTCTAGCCCCACATGCTGCTCCGCTGTACTGAGGTTTGAGCCCAGGGCATGCAGTATTTATACCCCGAGTGAACTGGTAATTGCCCGTTGAGAAATGCGTGTGAGCAGATGTCAATTCGTGCCCATAATTGGGTAACCAGGTGTTCATTGAGTGCCCCTGAGCTAATTGAATGATTACTGAGCCTTCTATGGTCTGTCCGGTCAGGGAACGGCCCTGTATTCCAGCGTCTCGGTTTCGCGCATGTTTGGTTGTTGCTAACCGCACTGCGCATGCGTGGAAAGGAGATAGGCTTTCTCCGCGCATGTGTGGAAGGAGAAATCAGTGCTGATGACTCTGCGGGCTCTGTAATCCAAGCCTGTTGGTAGTATTAAAGAAAGAAGGCTCAGTTTGTAGTGATGCGAAGAGCACCTTAGATGGGAAAAGTTTTATGCTAGAAAAAGTTTTATGCTAAAAGGGCCTATTGCCCATTGGAAATGGTACGGATTGCATCTTGGGTGAAAGGTGGTTTTGACGCAAAAACTGTCCATATAAAGCTCACTCCTATCACAACCCTGTTTGCTGAAAGGGATTTACGCTTATTCCCTCCTATACAAGTAACTGGGTCTTAGCTTATAAGCTCGCGACAAGCGGTATGCACTGCACACAAGTTTATTTAAATACTGTGTCCCATTTTCATGTGCTATGGGCATCACCGCTGTGTATCCAGCACTTGGTTCATCAATATGCACTCACCAGGAATGCCACAATATTGCAAGAGGTCCAGCCCATATGCAACCGGAGAAAGATGCTTTTCTTACACTGTGCAAAACTCCCTTTTGCATCGAAACCACCTTTCACCCAAGATGCAATCTGTACCATTTCCAATGGGCAACAGGCCCTTTTAGCATAAAACTTTTTCTAGCATAAAACTTTTCCCATCTAAGGTGCTCTTCGCATCACTACAAACTGAGCCTTCTTTCTTTAATACTACCAACAGGCTTGGATTACGGAGCCCGCAGAGTCATCAGCACTGATTTCTCCTTCCACACATGAGCGGAGAAAGCCTATCTCCTTTCCACGCATGAGCAGTGCGGTTAGCAACAACCGCTCATGCGCGAAACCGGGACGCTGGAATACAGGGCCGTTCCCCAACCGGACAGACCATAGAAGGCTTAGTAATCATTCAATTAGCTCTGGGGTGATCAATGAACACTGGGTTACCCAAATATGGGCACAAATTGACATCCGCTCACATGCATTTCTCAACGAGCAATTACCAGTTCACTCGGGGTATAAATACCGCACACCCTGGGCTCAAACCTCAGTACAGCGGAGCAGCGTGTGGGGCTAGACCGAGGAGAACTACTCCCGAGTTCGTGAGTATGATGTGTAACAACATGATTATTGAGGCAGCCTAAGTAAGTAATGCACCACCTTGAAACCTACATGTCTTCCATCCTGATTGCACAGTAGCAGTTACCCCCCAGACATTCTGAATGCTCATGAAGCAAGCAAGCACAATTACATAAGTATAATTCAAACCTCTGCACTTTTTAAGAGTGTGTTATATGTTATCTATGTTGTATGTCTTGTAAGTGTTTTCTTTCCACAGTGCTAATTAAGCTGGATGGTTTGTTCCAGGTGACTGCACCTGTTTGAGCTACCCTGGATAAGGGAGACCATAATTTTCTTTTCTTTTTTTCTCAGGTCATGCAATTCGCATTTACTTGAGCTGAACCGCCGTAGGTACATAATAGCCTATATATACCCGCACATATTTATAGTTTTTTCTTTACTTTTGTTAATCACATTAATACATCTGTAAACCATTAGTGAAACATGAGTAAGGTGGGGAAGTTGTGCCCCTGTCCTGAAGAAGGAGCTTTGCCTCCGAAACATGTCGACGCACACATGAGGTGTTGTCCATAATCACGACAATACACACCTCGCACTTCACTTCTTTTATTAGTACCAGCCCGGGGCCATGAATAATTTTTTTTTCTACTACACCCACAAGCCAGGTACTTTTTATCTACTTCACTTAAATCCCACCACTCACATAATAAACATACCCACTCACATGCACCACATATAGTCAAAAACTAAAAGTGCTCCCGCGTAGTCATAGGTCGCAGCACGCCGCATCCCGCTAGAGGGGTGCGAAGACCACTATGATGAAGCATGACACCAAGGGGCCTTTTGGTTTGTGAGGGGTATTTTAAGAAACACTAAGTGCTCCCATACCACTGTGGTGAACACTTCCCTGTCATTTCAAGGAGGATTCCTTTTGTTTCTATGAACTAGCTTGTGGAGTACGAATCCTTCTGAACTACTCTACCTCCCCTCTCCTGTTTGTTTATAGGGTGCACTATAGCACAGGTGAGGGCATATCTGCATGAGCAGATATGCTCCTCCAATATTGAGGTCTATTTCCTAACATTGTAAGTGCCAGGGAAGCCATAGAGTGAACATTGGCTCTAAACTCGACAACTCGAGTTCCACAGCACCATCATTGCTTCACTGAGCATAGTACTGTTTGGTACCAAACTACCCCTTACTATAAATCCACACTGATACCATTGTGGGATTTATTATACCATGTACTCAGGGGGTATCTCAGAGGTGCCCTTTGACAACCTGCCTGCCAACCCTAGTGTGGTATCCGACCTTTTGTAGGTAGCCAGCCACCACCAGGCATATTTCTGGACCCCTGTGTGGAGAGCCCATGCTCTCTGGGGCCAGTAACAATGCCAATCCTGGGCAGAGATATCATGCCTCCTCCCCCAGGATGTACCAATGCTCGAAGAGGGGAGTTTCAAATGCTTGCCACCTTTGTAATGCGACCCCACCTCTGCTGCTAGCAGCTGAGAGCAGCCCATGGTTTACACCCCCCTTTTGGGCTTAAAAAACAGTAGGAAACATTCAAAAGAATAGGAGGTGTGCCCACGTCTCCCAACTTCAACCCTGAGGTGGTGGAGGTGAGGTGAAGCACAACGTTTAGTCCTCGACATCTTGAAAATGGAGAGACACCTCTAATCAGTGCTATGTCTATGCCATCCTCCCACAGGAGGGTGGCATAAAAGAGGTTGTAGTCACTCCAGGTGAGGTGCTCATTGGCCCTACCTACTAGTCCACTAAAACACCTCCTAAAGCTAGCATTTAGGGGACTCCTGCTCAGACTTAGAACTCAGTTTTAAAGGACCGAAGAAGAAGATGGAAGACAGCCGTTGATGGACCAGGAACTGACTCGCTGCAGGAAAAACTCAGCAAAACCCTTGCTGCCTGTCTTCGGTTTCTACCACTGGCCTGCTGTGCTTCTAGAAACTATACAGGTACTCCACGAAACCCCAGAGATTTTTCAACCTTCACCAAAGTGCCGAGAACCTCCCTTCAGACTAGAGCTCTAGTCCCCGCTGTCCGCCAGTATAAGCACTGCAGCAGTGAGGACTGACACTTGTGTCAATGCAAATCACTGCTACAAAGGGACTCCATGACCACAGGGGTAGAGGACCAACACTTGTGTTGACACAATATTGCCCTGCCTGAAGACCAGCATCCCCACTAGATGACCTTCATGACCCGAGGGATCCTCTAGGCCCCACGAAATAAGGGGTACCCAGCTCGGTGCCGGAGAACCCGTACCCTCATGCATTGGCCCTGTCGCCCTTCTACAGTGCCATCTGCACTGTCAGCCCCATCGTGACCACTCCATGAAGGTCCAATGCCGGTGGAACTCCTCCATCCGATCCACAGCAGCATGCTGCCGGCAACCACAATGGTAGCTGTGTTGGAGGGCTGCTGAATACCATTCTGCTTTTTGCCCTCTGCGGACCGTTAGGGTAAATATCATTGCCGGTATCGACTACTTTGGCATAGATATGGAACCCATACCTTCTGGGTGCCCCCAGTCCCATACTACTGACGTGCACCCATTGTTAGGCTGAGACACCCAAAGACTGGACCTAGTTTTAGGACTCCCGCGCCGCATGGCCACCAGCTGCTGCGTGTGCCCCCAGCCTGCCTGCCTCGCTGCCCCGGCTGCCACCGCGTGACCACGCCCCCTGCCATCGAGCGGCGTGGTCTGTGCTCGCCTGACCTGCAGGCTCCTGTGCCCCACTTTATGGCCTGTACCCCCGTTTGCATTGTAATTTCTGTCTTTTACTGTACTTTTGTTGTCATTTTGTGCCTGTTTGCCGGTTTCGTCGCCCCCGTCTCTTCCCTCCCCGCTTCCCGCCACCGCCGCTAACCCCGCCCCTTTTTTCCTTCTGTACCCGCCCCCCTCCCGCCTCCCAGCTGCTCCGCCCTCCCTCGGACTTGGCCATATATGGCGACCGTGCGACGCAGGTGAGTGTGACCTAGTTTTAGGACACCCCCGCGCCGCACGGCCACCAGCTGCTGCGTGTGCCCCCAGCCTGCCTGCTTCGCTGCCCCGGCTGCCGCCGCGTGACCACGCCCCCTGCCATCGAGCGGCGTGGTCTGTGCTTGCCTGACCTGCAGGCTCCTGTGCCCTGCTTTATTGCCTGTACCCCCGTTTGCATTGTAATTTCTGTCTTTTACTGTACTTTTGTTGTCATTTTGTGCCTGTTTGCCGGTTTCGTCGCCCCCGTCTCTTCCCTCCCCGCTTCCCGCCACCACCGCTAACCCCGCCCCTTTTTTCCTTCTGTACCCGCCCCGCTCCCGCCTCCCAGCTGCTCTGCCCTCCCTCGCACTTTGCCATATATGGCGACCATGCAGACGTGCAGCGGCCACGCGCAGCGGGCGCGCCGATTGTGCGCCGAAGGCGCGCCAAAGGTAAGCCCGTCTGCGCCCGTCCGCGCCTGGACCGCGCCCAGCGCCCGAACCCCTGGCCCCCGCAGATCCCAGCCCATCCACCGGACGTACGACGCCGCCACCCTCATCGCCCTCAACGATGGCCGAATACCAGGATGCTACCGAGCCACCCCGAGACGCACCCGTGGACCCTTCTGCTGCACCGCCTGCAAGTTCACCTGCATCCGGACCTGCCTCGCACCAGCACCCGCCAAGCCGACCAACAGCAGCACCCACCTCAAGTGCATCCTGCTCAACACCCGCTCCGTCCACAGACACGCCATCGAACTCTGGAACCTCATCGACACCACAGCTCCTGACGTTGCCTTCCTCACGGAGACCTGGATGAACGCCTCTTCAGCGCCCGACATCGCCATCACTATCCCAGAGGGCTACAAGATCACCCGGAGGGACCGCACCGCCAACCAGATGGGAGGAGGCATCGCCATCATCCACAGGGACACCATCCGCATCACGACCAACACCGACAACATCCTGATGACCGCCGAACACCTACACTTCCAGATCCACACCGACCCGAAGACCACCCTCAGAGGCACCCTGATCTACCGACCCCCGGGACCACGCACACAATTCAGCGAGGACATCGCCGACTTCGTCAGCCCGCATGCCCTCCCCTCCGCTGACTACATCCTCCTGGGAGACATCAACTTCCACCTGGAGAACAACAACGACCGCAACAGCACCACCCTGCTCGACAACCTCGCCAACCTGGGACTCAAGCAGCTGGTGACCACCCCCACCCACCTCGCCGGACACACACTCGACACCGTCTTCTCATCCAGCAAAGACATCGCCTTCACCCACGCCACTGGACTCCACTGGACGGACCACAGCTGCGTCCACTTCACCTTCAAAAGAACGACGATCCACCACCACCAGCAACAGGTTGCCCGAAGAAGCTGGAACAAGATCACAGCCGACCAGCTCGCCGCTTCCCTGAGCCAGCACCTTCCCGCCAGCTCAGCGAACCCCAGCCAGGCCGCCGACAACCTCACGAAGTGGATCAGCAACTGCGCGGACGAACTCGCCCCACTGAGGACCCCGCCTAGCAGACCCGGCAGCAAGAAGGCCCCATGGTTCACCGACGAACTCAAGAGCTCCAAGAAGAACTGCTGAGCCCTCGAGAAAGCCTGGAGAAGGGAGCCAACACCGGACAACATGACCACCCTCAAGCTCGCCACCCGGAAGCACCACCAACTGATCCGCGCCACCAAGAAAACTGCATTCAAGGACCGCCTGGACAACAATGCACACAACAGCAAGGAACTCTTCAACATCGTGAAAAAGCTCTCCAACCCCAACGCCGGAAACAACGACATCACCCCATCGCAAGAACTCTGCAACTCCCTTGCCTCCTACTTCCACAACAAGATCGCGGACATACACAACAGCTTCAGCACCCAACCGACGAACGCCACGACCGACACGACCGAACCAACGCCCCCCACCTCCACCCTCCGCACCTGGACCCCGATCAGCACCGAAGACACCGTCCGCATGATGAACTCCATCCACTCCGGATCTCCGACCGACCCCTGCCCTCACCACATCTTCAACAAGGCCGACGCTGTCATCGCACCCCACCTACGGGACATCATCAACACCTCTTTCACCACCGCCACCTTCCCTGAGAGCTGGAAGCACGCCGAACTCAGCGCTCTACTCAAGAAACCAACAGCGGACCCCACCGAACTCAAGAATTACCGCCCCATCTCGCTGCTCCCGTTTCCGGCCAAAGTCATCGAGAAGACCGCCAACAAGCAGCTGGCCGCCTTCCTCGAGACGAATGAATCCCTCGACCCCTCGCAGTCTGGCTTCCGGGCCAACCACAGCACCGAGGCCGCCCTCATCGCTGCCACCGACGACATTCGAGCCCTGATGGACAACGGAGATACAGCGGCCCTCATCCTCCTAGACCTCTCCGCGGCCTTCGACACCGTGTGCCACCGCACCCTAGTGCAGCGCCTCAACAACGTCGGAATCCAGGAGAAGGCACTGGAATGGATCATCTCCTTCCTCGACGGAAGAACACAGAGAGTCCGTCTACCACCGTACAAGTCAGAGGCCACCGAAGTCATCTGCGGCGTACCCCAAGGATCCACGCTGAGCCCAACCCTCTTCAACGTCTACATGAGCCCCCTCGCGGCCATCGCACGTCAACACAACCTGAACATCATCTCCTACGCCGACGACACCCAGCTGATCCTCTCCCTGACCAACGACCCCGCCGCCGCCAGAACCAACCTTCACGAAGGGATGAAAGAGGTAGCCGAGTGGATGTCGACCAGCCGCCTGAAGCTGAACTCAGACAAGACGGAAGTCCTCATCCTGGGATCCTCGCCCTCCGCCTGGGACGATTCCTGGTGGCCCCCCGCCCTGGGCACCGCACCCAAACCAACAGACCACGCACACAACCTGGGCTTCATCCTGGACTCCTCCCTCTCCATGACCAGGCAAGTCAACGCTGTCTCCTCGTCATGCTTCAACATCCTACGCATGCTACGGAAGATCTTCCGATGGATCCCCACCGAGACCAGGAAGTCGGTCACCCAGGCCCTCGTCACCAGCCGACTGGACTACGGCAACACCTTCTACGCCGGTACCACCGCCAAGCTCCAGAAGAGACTCCAACGAATCCAGAACACCTCAGCTAGACTCATCCTCGACGTCCCACGCCACAGCCACATTTCCGGACACCTGAGAGACCTGCACTGGCTCCCGGTCAACAAGAGAATCACCTTCCGTCTCCTCACCCACGCACACAAAGCCCTTCACGATCAAGGCCCGAGCTACCTCAACAACCGCATCAACTTCTACGCTCCCAAACGACACCTCCGATCAGCCAGCCACGCCCTCGCCGCCGTCCCCCGCATCCGAAGAGCGGCGACAGGAGGAAGGTCCTTCTCCCACCTCGCTGCCAAGACCTGGAATTCCCTCCCTCCCGACCTGCGACTGACCCAAGACCACCTCGCCTTCAGGAAGAAGCTCAAGACCTGGCTGTTCGAGCAGTAGCAGCACCCCCCCCCCCCCCCTAGCGCCTTGAGACCCTCTGGGTAAGTAGAGCGCTCTATAAATGTCTATGATTGATTGATTGATTGATTGACTGAAACTGTAAGTGCTGTACTTGCCTGTTACCCCTCCTAATTCTTTTTCCCCCCACAGGATAATACTGAACTATTCTGGAATTGCAATGTTGACCCTAAATCGAAAGCGTACTTACTTGATTGAGAAGACCTTGGTCTTAAAAACAAATAGAAACAAAGTATAACTTTCTTAAATTGGTATGGATCTCCTTCTTGAGTAGTGTGTCTATTATTGATCACTGTTGTGCAATAAATGTCTCTGTGTTAGGCCAAAGGCTGCTTCCCCACATCACCACTAATAAAGCACTTTGGGTTTTAGATTGAGCCCTGTACACTTTTGGGGAACCTCTGGACCCTGTGCATGGCTTTACTACCTAGTGCCAATATCGTATACAGAGCCAACTTGCGACAACAGAGAACCATTCACAAGCATTCCCATGAAATATACAGCGTAAATCAAGCAAAGTATTACCAGTTAACCATATTATTAAAGTGCAAGGGCAGTACACAAATCTATATTAAAGCACCATAAAAAACCTGGGGCCAGAAAAATATATTCACAGCACTTTGCAACAAATCATGAAACATGCAAGCATGTTAAAACCATTTGTCCTGACCTTGCCTAAACCTTCCAGCCCAGGATGGTAAAGGGCCGCAGGTTCATTCAAAGACACTTGAACAGCATTTCCTTGTCAGCCCCTCTGCTAGTAGGAATCTACTTAAGCATTATTCTGTTGGCCTGCTCGTATCTGTGAGTGAGTAATACATTTTGCCTGATATCATGAATACCCTAGGAAAGAGACAATCCCATTACCTGATGTTTAGAAAATGAAGGACACCGTCTTGGTCACGAGTTGGACACCCACCAAGGGATGTCAGACTGCAGGTGTTGAAGCTTCAGTGTGCAGGGACCTCAGTGTCTGTGTCAATGTGGAAGAGTCTCCTCTAGTTACTTAGTGAAGGTGCAATTCTTTTATACCACAAAGATAGCCTCGGGGTTCCTACCACTATCAATATGTTGTGAGTAAGATTAGGTAAATGAGACTGAATCAATAATTGTAACTATGCAAAGTAGCTCTGTCAAGCCCAGGATGAAGATAGCGATGACTTTTATACATAGTATGTTAATCCTGTTATGTACGTCATGTGCAGGGGATTTTACTAAGAATACTCAAGTATAATAAATTAGGCTAGTTTTAAGGAAACCAATCAACATTTATTCAGCACATAATTGGGTAAAAGGTTGTGTAGAACTGTTACGCATAGCAAGGTAGGACAAATGTAGGTAAAAGGTTGTTTTGCTACTTAGGCATAGGCTGGGGAACATAACATGAGATGACCCCTGCATTCTAACATTACTGAACTGCTCAGCAGACTTTGACAGCTGGCCATCCCACTCTCATACATACCCTGGAGTCTCAAAATGGATTCACCAGTAAGGGCCTTCACTGGTTCTCTTCCTTGCTTTCTAACAACACCATTTTTGTCCACAAGGGCACGAAGGGTTACAAAAGATCCCAATCAATCAATCAAACAATCAAACAATTTGTATAGCACGCTACTCACCCGGAAGGGTCTCAAGGCACTGGGAGGGAGGGGTCCATTACTGCTCGAAAAGCCAGGTCTTGAGTTGCTTCCTAAAGGAGAGATGGTCGTGGGTCAGCCGTAGGTGGATGGGGAGGGAGTTCCATGTCTTGGCCGTCAGGTAGGAGAAGGATCTTCCTCCGGTGGCGGCTCTGGGAATGCCTGGTACTGTGGCGAGGTTGGTCGAGCGCAGTGGGCGTGTAGAAAGTGAGGCGGTTGTTGAGGTACTTGGGGCCCAGGTCATTAAGAGCCTTGTGTGCGTGGGTGAGGAGTCTGAATGTGATCCTCTTGCTGATGGGGAGCCAGTGCAGGACTCTCAGGTGGCCGGAGATGTGGTTGTGGCGGGGGAAGTGCAGGATGAGTCGTGCGGAGGCGTTCTGTATGCGCTGGAGTCTTTTCTGTAGTTTGGCAGTGGTTCCTGCGTAGAGGGTGTTCCCGTAGTCCAGTCGGCTGGTGACGAGTGCCTGGGTGACCGTCTTCCTGGTTTCAGTGGGGATCCATCGGAAGATCTTACGGAGCATGCGCAGAGTGTTGAAGCATGATGACGAGACGGCGTTGACTTGTCTGGTCATCGAGAGGGAGGAGTCCAGGATGAAGCCAAGGTTCCCTGCGTGTAAGCATGGGCGAATTTTGCGAATTGCCAATTTGCGAATTTGCGGATTTGCAAATTGACAATCCGCAAAATTCGCGAATTCGCGCGAATTTGCGGATTTTTTTATTTTTGCATGTTCGCGGGTGTTCGCAAGGCGCTTTGCGTGTTCACGAGTGTTCGCGAGGCACTTTGCAATTTCGTGGGGGGGGGGGGTTTGCCTGCTTAATCACTGTAGGCATGGGCGGAAAATCCGTTCCGCTCGCGGATTTTGCGGATTTTCGGGAAATCCGCAATCCGCGAGATTTGCGAATCTCCCCCAAAATCCGCAAATCCGCGAGCAGCGGATTTTGCTCGCACTGCTCGCACTGTTCGCGTGAGTTCGCGTGAGTTCGCGCCCCGCGAATAAGTGCAAAATTGCAGAAATACGATCTTAGCAAAACTGAAAGTAACTACTTACCAGGTTCAAAAGTTCAGGCTCATCATTTGTAGCCAATTCCTGTAGTGCTTCCTGAGGGGCCCCTCCAGAGTTCAGTTGCCAGTTGAAACTATTATGTGACCCTGCTCTGAACCTCAGAATAGTTACACATATGCCACAAAGGTCCTGAATTACAGCTAAGGGAGACAAGCAGGAGACAGGCTGGAAGTTAAAATCCATTAATCAGCCCCTAATTCATTATTGTCAGTTGGGGCAGGGCAGGTGCTGTAACTAATTTTGCAACAATGAAAGCACTTAGCAAGTGCAAAAGATCACTAATCAGGGCGCACTAAGGAAGCAGGTGCCAGCTAAAAAAATATTCTGTGACACATTAATCAGCCCCAAATTAATTCAGGTCACTTGAGGCAGGGAAGGTGTGCTTTGCTTTGCCGAAAATAATGTACACTGGACAACCAGAGGGTGTGGTGATGAAACAGAGGGTGGCATGGGTGGGCCAGAGGGTGGCATGAGTAGTCAGAGAGTGGCAGTGGTGACAGAGAGTGGCAGTGATGAAGAAGAGTGTCCCAAACAGGCTGGACACGTAGAAACAACAAGTTCGCGAAACTTGCGACCCGACAGGTAAGTTCGCAATTTGCGAAAGTGTACAAAACCCTCGCGAACTGGCAGAAACACGGGCGAACACAAAAAAAAAAAAATCCGCTAATTCGCGGGAATTCGCGGATTTTGCGGATTGCGAATCCACAAATCCGCAAAATTCGCGAACGCGAGATCCGCAAAATTCGCTCATGCTTAAATCACTGCCACCCTCTCGTTTTTTATGCCCATCTGCCCTCTGTACTACTCGTTTCTGTGCCCTTCTGCCCTCTGCCCCACTTATTTTTGGTCCCCTTCTGCCCTCTGTCCCACTTTTGTGCCCTTCTGCCCTCAGCCCCACTTAGAATGGCGCCGGCAAGCTGCCAGCACCATTCTAAAATAGCTAGAAATAGCTTCAACAGGAAGCACTAATAGATAAAGTAAAGCAGATGCTCCAGTTGAAGGTCGAATTAAGTTACACAATCATTAATCACCCCAAGTTTGGGGTGATTAATGATTGTGTAACTGAATTTGAGCAGCACCTGCTTTATTTTATCTATTAGAGCTTCCTGTTGAAGCTTACTTTTGTAACTATTTTAGAATGGCTCTGGCAGCTTGCCAGCGCCATTCTAAAAGAGTTACAAAAGTCAGCTCGAACTTTTGACCCAAAATCCGTTCCGCTGGCGGATTTTGCAGGAAATTCGTGAATCTCGCGGATTGCGAATTTACTGAAAGTCCGCAAAATTCGCGAGCGGAACGGATTTTCCGCCCATGCTTACGTGCGTGGTCTGTTGGCTCGGGGGTGGTGCCCAGGGCAGGGGGCCACCAGGAGTCGTCCCAGGTGGAGGGAGATGATCCCAGGATGAGGACTTCCGTCTTGTCCGAGTTCAGTTTGAGGCGGCTGTTCTTCATCCACTCGGCGACGTCCTTCATTCCTTCGTGTAGGCTGGCTCTGGCGGTGGCGGGGTCGTTGGTGAGGGAGAGGATCAGCTGGGTGTCGTCGGCGTAGGAGATGATGTTAAGGTTGTGTTGGCGTGCGATGGCTGCGAGGGGGCTCATGTAGATATTGAAGAGGGTGGGGCTGAGTGAGGATCCTTGTGGTACGCCGCAGATGACTTCGGTGGCCTCAGATCTGAGCGGGGGGAGGCGGACTCTCTGGGTTCTTCCGTTGAGGAATGAGGTGATCCACTCCAGTGCCTTCTCTTGGATTTCGATGTTGCTGAGGCGCTGTATTACTGTATTAGGGTGCGGTGGCAGACTGTGTCGAACGCTGCAGAGAGGTCCAGGAGGATGAGGGCTGCTGTTTCCCCGTTGTCAAGCATGGATGTGATGTCGTCGGTGGCTGCGATGAGGGCGGTCTCAGTGCTGTGGTTGGCTCGGAAACCGGACTGTGAGGGGTCGAGGGATTCGTTCGTCTCGAGGAAGGCGGCGAGCTGTTTGTTGACGGTCTTCTCGATGACTTTTGCAGGAAAAGGGAGGAGCGAGATGGGGCGGAAGTTCTTGAGGTCGGTGGGTTCCGCTGTTGTTTTCTTCAGGAGGGCGCTGAGCTCGGCATGCTTACAGCTCTCCGGGAAGGTGGCGGTGTTGAAGGAGATGTTGATCATGTCCCGGAGTTGGGTTGCGATGATGGAGTCGGCATTGTTGAAGATGTGGTGGGGGCAGGGGTCTGTTGGGGATCCGGAGTGGATGGTGTTCATCGTGCGGATGGTGTCTTCACTGCTAACCAGGGTCCAGGCGCGCAGGGTGGTGGTGGGTGGTGTAGGTTCGGTGGTGGGGTGCGTGGTTGGTGCGCCGAAGCTGTTGTGTATGTAGGCGATCTTGCAATGGAAGAAGGAGGCGAGTGAGTCACAGAGGTCTTGCGAGGGAGTGATGTCGTTGTTTCCGGTGCTGGGGTTGGAGAGCTCTTTGACGATGCTGAAGAGTTCCTTGCTGTTGTGGGTGTTGTTGTCCAGTCGTTCTTTAAAAGTTGTCCTTTTGGTGGTGCGGATCAGCTGGTGGTGTGTGCGGGTTGCGTTCTTGAGGGCAGTCATGTTTTCTGTAGTCTGGTCAGGCTTTTTCATCGCCAATCATCAATGGATTGCCCCGTGGCTCCACACTGTATCTTGTCATCTTCAACCTAGACATACAGCAGCAGGCTAAAAAAAAGAGAACCCTAGTGTTCACAGTATGCCGAGTGACTTTGAGTCTCCCTGGACACCAACCTCATCCTCAGGGAATATAATGCCATAAAAATAATACAGCCTTATGCCAGCTTTCTCTTCTAAAGTAAAAGTCAAAATATTTCTTACAAAAAGCAACTTTGGATCTGCTGTTCAAGCACTTGTGCTCTTCCATTTGAATGGTGGTAATGACCTAGTACATGACCTTCCAAACTCCAGACTGGCACCTCTTAGGTGAATCCTACACGCAGAACCACATCTTATTCTGGGCCTGAAAATATACACTCACTTCACCCCATCTTAATGGAACTTCATTTACTGCCCTTGGCAGTCTGCTTTATTTTCAAAACCAGATGCATCATTTATAAAGCTAAAACAACAATTGATGGACAGAATGCAGAACAATGTCATACGTTCACCCCAGTACAAAGATCTGGCCCTAAATCCCTCGTTTTATTTGCTCACCAAGCCATTCCAGTTTGGACCCACCCATACGCAAATCAGTCTTGACCCTGCGCCTAATGGGAACAGTCCAGCCCTAACTGCCAGGTCAGGTCCTCCCTGGACTAGAAACAAGCATCCTAGTACAAGTTCCGGGCTTTCAGCCCTCATCAGCCTGGATAGCTTGACTCCAGTGACATGGAGAGCACGGGACCCACGTCTGGGCATTCCCATCCCACTCGGGGTGACAAATGCAAAAACAACAGTTGACTGACAGAATGCAGAAAAATGTCATACATTAACCCCAGTACAAAAATCTGGGCCTAAATCCATCGTTTTTTGCTCATGATGCCATTCCAGTTTGGACCCAGCCATATGCAAATTAGTCTTGACCCTGAGCTCAATGGGAACAGTCTAGCCCAAACTGCCAGGCCAGGTCCTCCCTGGACTGAAAAAAAGCATCCTAGGACCGGTTTCGGGCTTTTAGCCCTCATCAGCCAGGATAGCTTGACTCCAGTGGCATGGAGAGCACAGGACTCATGTCTGGGTAGACCAGTGGCATGGAGAGCATGGGACCCACGTTTGAGCATACATACCCTGGAACCGTTCCCAGGATGCTTTTTTCCGGTCCAGGGAGGACATGGCTTGGCAGTGCGGTCTGGACTGTTCCCATGAGGCACAGGGTCAAGACTGATTTGCATATGGCTGGGTCCAAACTAGGGTGGCGTAGTGGGCAAAAGAACAATGGATTTAACCCAGATCTTTTGACTGGGGGAGAATGTTTGTATTGTCAGCATGCCGTCCATCATTTGTTTGCTGTAACACTTTTCGCCCTAAGTGGGATGGGTATGCCCAGATGTGGGTCCCTTTCTAACTGCGCCACTAAATCGAAATAAATGTAAATGTAGTTCATTTATATAGCACTGTATCACCGACCGGTTTCTAAGCGCTTGCTTAGAGAACCCGTCCTGGTATTCCCCTGTTAGATAACCCATTACTGGGCATCCCCAAGGTGAAACCCAGGCATCCCGCTGTGAGGGGCCGTCGTGGAGATTAAGCAAGCTATTGCCCAGAGTTGCAGAGTGGGACTCCAACCACTCGAGCCACACTTCTCCACTGGATTCAAGCTGGCCTGGCTGATGAATTGTAACATACTCTGAAACCGGTCCCAGGCTGCTTGTTTCAGGTCCAGGGAGGACCTGGCTTGGCAGTACAGTCTGGACTGTTCCCATGAGCCAAATGGTCAAGACTGATTTGCATATGGCTGGGTCCAAACTGGGGTGGTGTAGTGGGCAAAAGAACAATGGATGTAACCCAGATCTTTTGACTAGGGGAGAATGTTTGCATTGTCAGCATTCGGTCCATCATTTGTTTGCTGTAACTCATTTATAAAGCTATCCAAAACATCTCCCATGCTTACCTTGCAGATAGGCTCACATCTGTAGTCGATCTTTGCACACCCACAGCCAGGAGACCATCTGACTGCAGACATAGGGCCAGATGTAGGTAAGTATATTTTACTGACTCATAAATACCAAATTTTACCGATTCGGTATTTATGAATCGGTAAAATTGAAGGAAGGAGATTTAGGTAAATTCGGTAATTGAATTACCGAATCTGTAAAAATCGGTATTTACCGAATTGATAAATACTGATTGGGTAATGCCCATTGATTCGTATGGGCCTTGAAGCCCATAGGAATCAATGGGTATTACCGAATCGATATTTACCGATTCGGTAAATACCGAATCCTGCAAGGTTGCAGGGGGTGTAACTTTGACACCCTCTAGCACCCCAAATACAGGCATGTGTGCCATGTGACACACAGACATGCCATAAGGGCATGTCTGTCTGTCACATGGCATAGGTGTGCATGCACACATCTGCGTGCACACCTGGATTCAGTATTTTACCACCCAATTGGTTTGGGTGGTAAAATGCCGAATCTGTAAGGCCTTTGGGACTCAGAAGAATCCCACCTACATCAGGAAGTTACAGAATCGGTAAAAATACCGATTCGGTACTTTACCGATTCGGTAAATTTACCGATTCGGTACATTTACCGAATTGGTAAAATAGGGCCCCTACATCACAAATACCCATTTACCGGTCGGTAAATGGCCTCCTACATCTGGCCCTAAGTGTAAAAAACATCAATCATTGGCAAAGCCAATATGGCTCACCTATAGAAGAGTTATTGTCTCTGAAAATGTGTTTTTGTGATGCTGTACACCAGTGTGGGTGCTGTTCAGCATGGCTAAAAGTTTGTTGCATGGAGTATCGTAGAGAAGAGGAGTAGAGTGTCATAGAGTGAAGTGGGGAGTAGAGTGTCGTAGAGTGGATTTGTTGGAGTACAGTGTCGCAGAGTGGAGTAGGGGGAGTAGAGTGTCATAGAGTTGAGTAGAGGGGAGTACAATTCAATAGTTCAGTGGTAAAGAGTGTCATACAGCGCAGTGACTTGGGGTGGAATAGGGTGGAGTGTGTTGGAGTAGATTGAAGTAGTGGGGTGAATTGGATTAGAGTGGGTGGATTGAATTGAGGTAGAAGGGGTGAAACGAGTGGGATGGAGCAGCCACGGCCCGTGGAGGGAGTTGCGGTGGGGCAGAAAGGCGGGACGGGGGAGGGGCAGGGTGGGGGGTGCTAAAAAACAGAATATGGATAATTGGAGGTAAGTAAGCAATTTAATAAATAAAACGAATTTCGTAGCGCGGGCTGCATCGCAAAATGTGATGCAGCCTGCGCTACGAAATTCGTTTTATTAATTACAGAGGAATGTAAAGGCAGGTTAGTAGTACATTTCGCCAGGACTACCCTGAAGTGTAGACTTGGGCTCGGTGTATAATTGCCCACTCTCCGTTTCACTGGAGCGATGTGATGCAGGAATAGAGGCAGCCTCTCGCATCACTTTTCTTGAATAAGGCACCTCATTTACAGGCCAACATGATTGGAGAGGGTCCCAGCCTTGAAATCGTGGATAAGGCTGCCCAGAAGTGTGAAGGTGGGAGGCCATAACACCCTTTTCTAAAAAATAACCAAAAACAATACAGATGAGGTTCTCCACTCTCCTCCAAACTCAAGGCAGCATGTAATCAGTAATCAGTCGCTTGGCACAGCATCTTTTTTTCTGTGTCTCTCCTGCTGGTCTGGCTACAGGCCTTCTTCCGGTACTCAAAGGCAACTTCTGGTTTGAAAACATGAAATAGAAAAAGGACAAAAGTAACCCCCAGCCCTAGAAGTAATTGTGAGCTAATTTTCATCCTCAGTCATCAGAAGATTCTTATCTTGTGAAGTAATCAAATGCCCATTCTCAAGTTATCCTGAAATCATCAGGCTCAAGTTTCTAAACTTTGCTGATGACTTTAAGAGCTTGATGAAGTTTGATGATGTGAAAATGACTTCTAGAGTAGTTGGATGGTCATCCAATGACTCTGGGATGTCTTCTAAAGTCATTCTGTTTGACCTGGGTTGTTTGGAAGGGAGCAATTGTAGATAATAAACATCCTACTTGGATTTGGAGTGTGTTATGTTATGTTATGTTATAAAACACTTATAACGTGCACGGATACTCAAGAGTGTCCCGGGGCGAAAAGACAACTGCAGGCAAGGCAAGGAGTTGAGAGGAGCTGTGGGTTAGTTGAAAAGCAAGGTCTTTACCTGCTTCTTCAACCGCCTGAGATCCTGAGTATTTCGCAATTCGTAAGGAAGGGCGTTCCAGGCTTGGCTGCCTTAAAAGAAGGAGAGGTGTCCCTATTCAAGTAAGACGAAAACGGGGAAAGACTGCAAGATGTAATGCGACTGAGTGCAATTGTCTTCGGGGAACATAGAAATCAAAGGGCATCCTAAGATATGGCCTGCCCAATTTGTATAGGGCACCGTGGGCAAGATTAAGAGCCTTGAACTGGACGCATTGAACCACAGGTAGGTACGGTAGAAGTTGATTTATTCTTGATTTGCCAGGGATACCAAGCAGCACTCTTGCTGCCACGTTTTTGAATAATTTGCAGCTTTTTTAGCTGGTATCCAGGAAGGCCAATATACAATGCATTGGCATAGTCAATACGCAACAAAATGAGGGCACGCATTACCATTTCCTTTGCTGATCTGGGTAGCAATGGCAGGAACTTCCTACGTGATTTCAATATGCCAAAGCACACTCCGGCCAGTTTCTTTATCTGCATAGTAAACCGGAGGTCCCCACTGAACCAGACCCCAAGATTCTTAACTGGGTTGCCAACTGAGTTATGCCTGGGATACTCTGCAGGCCAAAGATCCTCCTTGAATAGAGGGGGAAGAGACCCAAACAGAAGTACCTCTGACTTGTCCTGATTGCACTTGAGCTGAGCTCTTGCAAGCCAGTTAAAAATGGATGAAAGACAGTTTTGGGCTAAATCCGGGGACAGGTTGTTTTCCTTCCACGTGAAGAGGAGCTGAATTTCATCAGAGTAAGCTATAATCTTAGCTCCCAGCTCCTCGGCCAGATAGATTAAAGGCGTAACAAATACATTGAAGAGAAAGGGACTCAAAATGGAGCCCTGCCGAAATCCTGTGGTCGCTTTTTTGGGGCAAAGGAGAACAGGGGTAGCCATACCTGCTGTGTTCTATCCTCTAAAAATGATTCTAGACAGTCCCATGCTAGACCTGAAATTCCAGTGTTTGAAAGATGGGCCGAAGGTTGGTGATGGGGCACCGTATCAAAGGCGGCAGAGAGATCTGAGAGTAGCAAGATTTAGAGTAGTATTCTGCATAGTTTGGATTAGTAGTCTGTGATGGGAGGACTCTTTTTGTACAAATGGGGGATGACTTAATAATTTTTGTCAGAGCTGCTTTAAGTTCCCAGTCAGACCCTGCCCTCTCCCTCAATGATGAGAGAGAAAACCAAAATCATGATTCTTAGGAGGAGCATACATTTCTAAGTGATCTTTTGGATTCCAGACTTCCTCCGTATACTGATAGGGTACAGGGACAGGGAAATAGTTCTGGTTTTAGTGGAATCCCTGACATGGGTCCAGCAGTATAGGGGTTCAGACACTAGAACCAGCTACACTTGTCATTGTGTAGAAGATAACACTCCAACTGAGACTGCAATCACAGTAATAAAAGCAAGTACTCAAACCGAAATTGACCCACTGAATTTTGAGAAATTGTCCATGGGGCAATTGATCTGAACAAACAATTATTATACAGTGTTGATGAAATGAGGCACTTGATTAAAGAAGCAGCAAGATCTGCGAATAAAGAACACAATAAATGAAATAATTGTCTGATGAATGTGAGGTTGATAAAAATAAATTGAAAAAGAAAAAGTGAAGGGAAAACATTAAAAGATTTAAAAAATCGATTTGACTTATGATGAAATGAAAGAATTAGGTTTAATGACTTTATGAACTCACATTAAATACTTAATTGAGGAAATGAGAGAATTGAGTGATTTAAAAATGCAAGGAAAGGTGAAAGACAGTAAAAATAAATGCAGAGACTAGAACAAATGCGAAGCAGGGACAATTTTAGAGTTTCCATTTAGAGAGGTACTTGGAGACAATTCAGGATGAGGGCTCATATTTATGCTTTTACTACAATGTTTCCAAAACTGCAAGAGGAGTCTGATAAATGGTATAAGGAAGTTCAAAGGTTGACTATAATTTTGCAGATGCGGTGGATTAATTTTGATTATTTGTTCGAAATTAAGGTTCTAAGGGGCATATTAGCAAGAACCTCGTTAAAATTATTACCGTTTTATCGGCAGGAAACAGCCGCTAAAACGGCAATAATGGGCTTGCTAATATGCATTATAGAATTCCAATAGAAGCCCAGTTTAGATGTCCTGCACATCTAACCTGGGCTTCTATTGGAATTCTATAACGCATATTAGCAAGCTCATTTTTGCCGTTTTAGCAGCAGTTTCCTGCCGCTAAAACAGCGATAATTTTAACGAGGTTCTTGCTAATATGCCCCCTAGTTGTTTGTTGCCAACTAAAGAACCAGCCAGGGTTGCTCCTAACAATTATCCTTCTGATGAAGCAGCTAACAAACATAGGAAGGCGATTAAACATCTGAAGAATAAGGTGCCTGGATAGGGGATCACTGACAGAATATTGACAACAAAATTGTCGAGGTACAAAAATATCGGGATAAAAAATATTGTTGCCCAGAATATCAAAGTCCTATCTTCATAATGGTAAGTACAAAAATATCGGAAAAATAATATCAGGAAAAATATCGTTTTTTAAAATGCTTTAAAAATAATGCAAAATATAGTAAATAATACATATATTTTTTTTAAAAGATAGAATTATTAGAAAATGTTCAACATTATAAATAATAAATATAATGTAAAACAATAAATAAACATACATATATAAAATATAATATATAAATGTACTTAATAAATAATTATTATAATAAATTATAAAATGTTAGAACCATCTTAAACATTATAAACAAGCACACATATATATATATATATATATATACCAGTTAAATAACAATACAAATAAAATATTTATATAATAAATTAATATATTAAAATATTTGTAATATTTTACAATTACATTTGGCACTACATTAACAGCAAAAGTAGGGAAAATGATGGATAGAGGAGGGTATAAAATTACTATTCCCACTCCAGGGAGTGCAACAGTAAGAAAAGTGTTGGATAGCGGAGGGGAACATTTGTATTATTCCCACTCCAGGGAGTGGAACAGTACGGAAAATGTTGAATAGCAGAGGGAAATAATTTACTATTTCCACTCCAGCGAGTTCAACAGTAGGGAAAGTGTTGCATAGGGGACTTATTTACTATTCCCACTCAAGCAAAATATTTAAAATTAATTAACAAACCGTTAATTAAATAAAAAATAATTACCTCCCACCGTATTCCCCTATAAATTACACCACCAATGTTGTAAACCATAACAATATTAATACAATTAATTAATAATTAATTAATTGAAATTATCAAGCAATTTAAAACCAATCAATATTAAACTAATCCACACAATTAATACTATAAAACAACTTAAAATAAATTTTCTATTAATAAATTAAAAAAATATATATTAAAAGTAAATTACTTCTCAGCCTACTCCCCTATCAACCCAAAACAGGCTCTTAAATAATAAATGACACAAATAACATAACTAATAATTAATTAATAATTATTATTAACCAATTATTAAATAATTAATAATAATGTATTTACCAGAATTAACTATGTAACATTTTAAATGCATAAATATTAAATAATAAAAATATAACTTAATTAATTATAAGTAAATTACTTCCCACCCTATTCCCCTATAAACACACAACTTGCTCCTAACAAATAACACAATTAAGATATTTACCTAATAATTATTAATAATTAATAACTGATATATAATACATTATTTACCACAATCAACAATATAAAATCAGAAATACTTAATTATTAATTAATAAAAAATAATAATTAATTATAATAAAATTACTTCCACCCTATTCGTCTATAAACCCAAAACCCGCTCCTAAAAAAATAATACAATTAAGCTATTTATCTAATAATTATTAATAATTAACAACCAATTAATAACGAATTAACAATAAATTAATTACCACACTAAACAATATAAAATATTAAATACATACATATTAATTAATACAACATATTAATTAATTAATTATAATTAAATTACTTCCCACCCTATGCCCCTATATACCCACAACCCACTACGGAACAAAAACGTAAAATGTTATAAAAAAAATTAATAACTTCTACAAATTATTAATAAATGTGTTATAATTAAATTACTTCTCACCCTATTCCCCTATAAACCCACAACCCGCTAAAATTTAACACATATATTAAAAATGGATTGGATGAAGCTGACATTAATTCCACTTACTTTTCTTCCTCTCACCCCGCACAAATATCTTGAGGGAGGGAATTGCTTTTGTTTTGAGAAATGCTCCAATAGAAATTGTGCATCGGTGCCAGAGAGGTCAGGTTTTTTTTCATGTGTCTTTATTATTCCCAAGAAGGACTAAGGTCTGGTTCTAATTTCAGAACAAGATTTTGAAAATGGTCTTGGATCAAGATGTTTACCTTCTTGCAAAATTCACAATATTTGCAAGAATGACAAGATCTGCAAAATCTTATTTTGAAATTGCATTTTTTTTTTTTTTTGGGAAAACCTTTATTTACTGAAAAAAGTACACCGCTATTCAGCCATACATCCCGGAGGCCAGGCAGCATTATATCGGTACTCGGAATCATGTACAAAACAATACTCAGGAATAGTCAGGTTTAATTTTCAAGTGAATATCAAGGAACAATAAATAAACCAAGTACGAAAGAAAGGAAAGAGAAGAAAGAGAGACGAGAAAAAGAAAAAGCAAAAAAGAAGAAACTAGGCTGAGGACAGGCAACGTATTCTGGGCACATATCACGGGGAGGGGTCGGGGTTTGCACACACTACCATTCTAACAACCTGATGTGTGACAACAGTGCAGATGGGGAGTGAGAGATCAGGATAACAAGTTTGGAACCACGGGAAGGGGGCGCTACGGAGACAGACGGGCCTCGGGCATCGCCGCCTCGGGGGGTGCACAGATATCTCCTCTATATGAGTTCCACGCTCCCCAAACCGACCCCCACATCCTGGGCTTGCCCCGGGTCACATATACAGTTTTCTCGCGAAGCATACACCAATCCATGTTGGTTTTCCACAGGCCGATCGTGGGGGGAGCGGTTGCACCCCATTTCTGGTCAATGTCTCTTTTGGCTATCATATTGCCCAGGGTGGCTTGAAATTGCATTTGAATAAGAGCATAGAAAGTGTCTTTACTGTATGGAATAGTCATGTGTGGTTCAAAGTTCTTCCTTTGGTCTCTCGTTTGCACCCTGAGTGCTCGTGAAGATGACAGCAGTTGTTGTAGTGTAACTTCATCAGCATGATCGTTGTTTTTATCCATAACCTGGATGACTGGCTGTTGAATGATCCTTTGCAAGAGGATCGTCTTTACTGTCCATCTAGTACAGTCACAATTTTGAATGAAGTAGGGTTTTCTCTAACTGTGAAGAAGTCTCATCTAATTCCTGGCCTTTGTATTCAATTTATCGGAGCAGTCTTAGGTATGACTCTTCTCAAGGCTTTTCCACCTACAAGCAGGTTGTTAGGCAGCTCTCAGATGGCGTAAAGGTTTCACCAGCCCTGACACCCGATGGCCTGTTTGGGAATGTGCATGGTAAGCTTGCTGGAATCTTGTATTTATGTGATTGAAAAGTGTCCGTCTCAATGGTACCTAACAATCAGTAGTACGAGTGCCGGAAAGATTGAATTGTTGAAGCTTGGCTGTGTTTTCTCTCTCTGAGAGGGAAGTCAAACATGAAAGAGGTTTAATGTTAAACCAGGCATCCTTGTTGTGTGGCCCCCCCTGAATTTTTACCTTCTGATCTCCTGTTTTTGTTGGCTTTAGGAATCTATACACTTTACCATTGCTAGCCAGTGCTAAATTGCACGTGCTCTTTACTTAAACCATGGTAAAATTATTTTATCCACAATTAGTTTATCCACAATTGGATATTTGATTTACTTATATGTCCCAAGTAAAGTGCACTACATGCACCCAGACCCTGTGAATCAAATACTACTAGTTAGCTTGCAGCCCTGATTATGCCACCAACTTAAGTAGTCCATTTTAAGCATGTTTCAGGCCTGCCACTTGCAGTTTTAAACTACCTTTCCGACATGGCAAGTTAACCTACTTGCCAGGCCCAAACCTTCTTTTTTATTACATATAGGTTAACACCAAGATAGGCCATGGACAGTCCATGTGCAGTGTATTTAAAAAGAAGGGCATGTACTTTTAATTTTACATGTCCTGGTAGTGAAATATTCTTAAAATCATTATTCACAACCGCAAGGCCTATCTCTTCTGAAGGATAACATTGGGATTGATTTATCACATTTTAATAGTGTAATTTTCAATTGTGAAAAGATGGCACCCCCAAATATGGTGTCTCTGGAATCACAGTTTAAAAACACAACCTATGGTTAAGGTGGATTTTAAATAACAATTCTGAAAATGCCAATTTTTGACAGTTAAACTAAGAGAAAAGGTGTCCTAGCCCCCACATTCAAATGCTGCTAAACCAATTTAACAGACTAAAGGACATCAATTCAATTGATATAGGCTTGAAGCCTTTATTTGCTACTTCATTCTATGCACTTTACTCCACATATAATCATAGGTCATGTAAGTGCAGGTACGTTTTAGTCAAGAACAAATTATACATATTAAGGCAACAAATAACACAAAAACATACAGATTTTGTGATGAAGTAATGTTATGTAACAAACAATGCATAAAGAGTGATACATAACAACAATTAGCTAAACATGATATCACCAGTCAAAGGGCCAGATGAAGGTAAAAGCAGTCCTTAGTAGCGATTTTTAGGGCATTGCTATTACAGATTCGCAAAATGCCATGTAGGTAGAAATCGCAATATTTTTTGCGATTCCTTAATATTCCTTAATTGTGAATTGCAAATTGCGATTCGCAATCAAGGAATACCTTCCCATTCATTCCTGTGGCCCTAGAGGCCCATAGGAATAAATGGGAATTGCGCACACAATTTGCGAGTACCTAATAGGTACTCGCAAATTGCGTGTGCAATTTCAAGGGTGCAAGGGTTCCAGAGGGACATCCTGTTTGACCCCTGAAATGTGCATGTATGCACATGTGGTGCACATACTTGCCTGAAGGGCATGAATTTGTGCTACATGGAACTTTCAAAAAAGCAAAAAAGTGTTTTTTTAAGGGAAATCACAAATTACCACCAACTTGAAGTAGGTGGTAATTTGGGATTCCTTAAGGCAATATTGCAATTTGCAATGCCTACTAGCATAGTATTTAGGGGAAAAAACGGTGTTGGATCTAGCCCTGATCTCTTGACTGGGTGAGAGCTTTCTGCTTAATTCAGAGACTCTGTCCCTCACCACGCCTTGTTGTAAATATTTTTGTCCACCCTAAGCGTGGAAGGGTATTCTCAGATGTGAGACCCTTGCTCATTGCACCATCAGGATTCAAGCAAACCGGGTCGAAGACGGCTGTAATGCCAGAAACCGGTCCCCGGGAGCTTGTTTCCTTCCCAGTGTAAGAATTGGCTTTTGTAGTTTGGTTTGCCCTGTTCCCATCATGCACTGGGACAGGAACAGACTAATTTGCATACAGCCAGGTTCTGAAACTGGGATGGTGCAGTGAGCTAAAAAACGGTGTTGAATCTAGCCCTGATCTCTTGACTGGGTGAGAGCTTTCTGCTTAATTCAGAGACTCTGTCCCTCACCACCCCTTGTTGTAAATATTTTTGTCCACCCTAAGCGTGGAAGGGTATTCTCAGATGTGAGACCCTTGCTCATTGCACCATCAGGATTCAAGCAAACCGGGCCGAAGACGGCTGTAATGCCAGAAACCGGTCCCCGGGAGCTTGTTTCCTTCCCAGTGTAAGAATTGGCTTTTGTAGTTTGGTTTGCCCTGTTCCCATCATGCACTGGGACAGGAACAGACTAATTTGCATACAGCCAGGTTCTGAACCTGGGATGGTGCAGTGAGCTAAAAAACGGTGTTGGATCTAGCCCTGATCTCTTGACTGGGTGAGAGCTTTCTGCTCAATTCAGAGACTCTGTCCCTCACCACCCCTTGTTGTAAATATTTTTGTCCACCCTAAGCGTGGAAGGGTATTCTCAGATGTGAGACCCTTGCTCATTGCACCATCAGGATTCAAGCAAACCGGGCCGAAGACGGCTGTAATGCCAGAAACCGGTCCCTGGGAGCTTGTTTCCTTCCCAGTGTAAGAATTGGCTTTTGTAGTTTGGTTTGCCCTGTTCCCATCATGCACTGGGACAGGAACAGACTAATTTGCATACAGCCAGGTTCTGAAACTGGGATGGTGCAGTGAGCTAATAAACAAACGGTGTTGGATCTAGCCCTGATCTCTTGACTGGGTGAGAGCTTTCTGCTTAATTCAGAGACTCTGTCCCTCACCACCCCTTGTTGTAAATATTTTTATCCACCCTAAGCGTGGAAGGGTATTCTCAGATGTGAGACCCTTGCTCATTGCACCATCAGGATTCAAGCAAACCGGGCCGAAGACGGCTGTAATGCCAGAAACCGGTCCCCGGGAGCTTGTTTCCTTCCCAGTGTAAGAATTGGCTTTTGTAGCTTGGTTTGCCCTGTTCCCATCATGCACTGGGACAGGAACAGACTAATTTGCATACAGCCAGGTTCTGAAACTGGGATGGTGCAGTGAGCTAAAAAACGGTGTTGGATCTAGCCCTGATCTCTTGACTGGGTGAGAGCTTTCTGCTTAATTCAGAGACTCTGTCCCTCACCACCCCTTGTTGTAAATATTTTTGTCCACCCTATGCGTGGAAGGGTATTCTCAGATGTGAGACCCTTGCTCATTGCACCATCAGGATTCAAGCAAACCGGGCCGAAGACGGCTGTAATGCCAGAAACCGGTCCCCGGGAGCTTGTTTCCTTCCCAGTGTAAGAATTGGCTTTTGTAGTTTGGTTTGCCCTGTTCCCATCATGCACTGGGACAGGAACAGACTAATTTGCAGACAGCCAGGTTCTGAACCTGGGATGGTGCAGTGAGCTAAAAAACGGTGTTGGATCTAGCCCTGATCTCTTGACTGGGTGAGAGCTTTCTGCTCAATTCAGAGACTCTGTCCCTCACCACCCCTTGTTGTAAATATTTTTGTCCACCCTAAGCGTGGAAGGGTATTCTCAGATGTGAGACCCTTGCTCATTGCACCATCAGGATTCAAGCAAACCGGGCCGAAGACGGCTGTAATGCCAGAAACCGGTCCCCGGGAGCTTGTTTCCTTCCCAGTGTAAGAATTGGCTTTTGTAGTTTGGTTTGCCCTGTTCCCATCATGCACTGGGACAGGAACAGACTAATTTGCATACAGCCAGGTTCTGAAACTGGGATGGTGCAGTGAGCTAATAAACAAACGGTGTTGGATCTAGCCCTGATCTCTTGACTGGGTGAGAGCTTTCTGCTTAATTCAGAGACTCTGTCCCTCACCACCCCTTGTTGTAAATATTTTTATCCACCCTAAGCGTGGAAGGGTATTCTCAGATGTGAGACCCTTGCTCATTGCACCATCAGGATTCAAGCAAACCGGGCTGAAGACGGCTGTAATGCCAGAAACCGGTCCCCGGGAGCTTGTTTCCTTCCCAGTGTAAGAATTGGCTTTTGTAGTTTGGTTTGCCCTGTTCCCATCATGCACTGGGACAGGAACAGACTAATTTGCATACAGCCAGGTTCTGAAACTGGGATGGTGCAGTGAGCTAAAAAACGGTGTTGAATCTAGCCCTGATCTCTTGACTGGGTGAGAGCTTTCTGCTTAATTCAGAGACTCTGTCCCTCACCACCCCTTGTTGTAAATATTTTTGTCCACCCTGAGCGTGGAAGGGTATTCTCAGATGTGAGACCCTTGCTCATTGCACCATCAGGATTCAAGCAAACCGGGCCGAAGACGGCTGTAATGCCAGAAACCGGTCCCCGGGAGCTTGTTTCCTTCCCAGTGTAAGAATTGGCTTTTGTAGTTTGGTTTGCCCTGTTCCCATCATGCACTGGGACAGGAACAGACTAATTTGCATACAGCCAGGTTCTGAACCTGGGATGGTGCAGTGAGCTAAAAAACGGTGTTGGATCTAGCCCTGATCTCTTGACTGGGTGAGAGCTTTCTGCTCAATTCAGAGACTCTGTCCCTCACCACCCCTTGTTGTAAATATTTTTGTCCACCCTAAGCGTGGAAGGGTATTCTCAGATGTGAGACCCTTGCTCATTGCACCATCAGGATTCAAGCAAACCGGGCCGAAGACGGCTGTAATGCCAGAAACCGGTCCCCGGGAGCTTGTTTCCTTCCCAGTGTAAGAATTGGCTTTTGTAGTTTGGTTTGCCCTGTTCCCATCATGCACTGGGACAGGAACAGACTAATTTGCATACAGCCAGGTTCTGAAACTGGGATGGTGCAGTGAGCTAATAAACAAACGGTGTTGGATCTAGCCCTGATCTCTTGACTGGGTGAGAGCTTTCTGCTTAATTCAGAGACTCTGTCCCTCACCACCCCTTGTTGTAAATATTTTTATCCACCCTAAGCGTGGAAGGGTATTCTCAGATGTGAGACCCTTGCTCATTGCACCATCAGGATTCAAGCAAACCGGGCCGAAGACGGCTGTAATGCCAGAAACCGGTCCCCGGGAGCTTGTTTCCTTCCCAGTGTAAGAATTGGCTTTTGTAGCTTGGTTTGCCCTGTTCCCATCATGCACTGGGACAGGAACAGACTAATTTGCATACAGCCAGGTTCTGAAACTGGGATGGTGCAGTGAGCTAAAAAACGGTGTTGGATCTAGCCCTGATCTCTTGACTGGGTGAGAGCTTTCTGCTTAATTCAGAGACTCTGTCCCTCACCACCCCTTGTTGTAAATATTTTTGTCCACCCTATGCGTGGAAGGGTATTCTCAGATGTGAGACCCTTGCTCATTGCACCATCAGGATTCAAGCAAACCGGGCCGAAGACGGCTGTAATGCCAGAAACCGGTCCCCGGGAGCTTGTTTCCTTCCCAGTGTAAGAATTGGCTTTTGTAGTTTGGTTTGCCCTGTTCCCATCATGCACTGGGACAGGAACAGACTAATTTGCATACAGCCAGGTTCTGAACCTGGGATGGTGCAGTGAGCTAAAAAACGGTGTTGGATCTAGCCCTGATCTCTTGACTGGGTGAGAGCTTTCTGCTCAATTCAGAGACTCTGTCCCTCACCACCCCTTGTTGTAAATATTTTTGTCCACCCTAAGCGTGGAAGGGTATTCTCAGATGTGAGACCCTTGCTCATTGCACCATCAGGATTCAAGCAAACCGGGCCGAAGACGGCTGTAATGCCAGAAACCGGTCCCCGGGAGCTTGTTTCCTTCCCAGTGTAAGAATTGGCTTTTGTAGTTTGGTTTGCCCTGTTCCCATCATGCACTGGGACAGGAACAGACTAATTTGCATACAGCCAGGTTCTGAAACTGGGATGGTGCAGTGAGCTAATAAACAAACGGTGTTGGATCTAGCCCTGATCTCTTGACTGGGTGAGAGCTTTCTGCTTAATTCAGAGACTCTGTCCCTCACCACCCCTTGTTGTAAATATTTTTGTCCACCCTATGCGTGGAAGGGTATTCTCAGATGTGAGACCCTTGCTCATTGCACCATCAGGATTCAAGCAAACCGGGCCGAAGACGGCTGTAATGCCAGAAACCGGTCCCCGGGAGCTTGTTTCCTTCCCAGTGTAAGAATTGGCTTTTGTAGTTTGGTTTGCCCTGTTCCCATCATGCACTGGGACAGGAACAGACTAATTTGCATACAGCCAGGTTCTGAAACTGGGATGGTGCAGTGAGCTAAAAAACGGTGTTCGATCTAGCCCTGATCTCTTGACTGGGTGAGAGCTTTCTGCTTAATTCAGAGACTCTGTCCCTCACCACCCCTTGTTGTAAATATTTTTGTCCACCCTAAGCGTGGAAGGGTATTCTCAGATGTGAGACCCTTGCTCATTGCACCATCAGGATTCAAGCAAACCGGGCCGAAGACGGCTGTAATGCCAGAAACCGGTCCCCGGGAGCTTGTTTCCTTCCCAGTGTAAGAATTGGCTTTTGTAGTTTGGTTTGCCCTGTTCCCATCATGCACTGGGACAGGAACAGACTAATTTGCATACAGCCAGGTTCTGAAACTGGGATGGTGCAGTGAGCTAAAAAACGGTGTTGGATCTAGCCCTGATCTCTTGACTGGGTGAGAGCTTTCTGCTTAATTCAGAGACTCTGTCCCTCACCACCCCTTGTTGTAAATATTTTTGTCCACCCTAAGCGTGGAAGGGTATTCTCAGATGTGAGACCCTTGCTCATTGCACCATCAGGATTCAAGCAAACCGGGCCGAAGACGGCTGTAATGCCAGAAACCGGTCCCCGGGAGCTTGTTTACTTCCCAGTGTAAGAATTGGCTTTTGTAGTTTGGTTTGCCCTCTTCCCATCATGCACTGGGACAGGAACAGACTAATTTGCATACAGCCAGGTTCTGAAACTGGGATGGTGCAGTGAGCTAAAAAACGGTGTTGGATCTAGCCCTGATCTCTTGACTGGGTGAGAGCTTTCTGCTTAATTCAGAGACTCTGTCCCTCACCACCCCTTGTTGTAAATATTTAAAAAGAAGGGCATGTACTTTTAATTTTACATGTCCTGGTAGTGAAATATTCTTAAAATCATTATTCACAACCGCAAGGCCTATCTCTTCTGAAGGATAACATTGGGATTGATTTATCACATTTTAATAGTGTAATTTTCAATTGTGAAAAGATGGCACCCCCAAATATGGTGTCTCTGGAATCACAGTTTAAAAACACAACCTATGGTTAAGGTGGATTTTAAATAACAATTCTGAAAATGCCAATTTTTGACAGTTAAACTAAGAGAAAAGGTGTCCTAGCCCCCACATTCAAATGCTGCTAAACCAATTTAACAAACTAAAGGACATCAATTCAATTGATATAGGCTTGAAGCCTTTATTTGCTACTTCATTCTATGCACTTTACTCCACATATAATCATAGGTCATGTAAGTGCAGGTACGTTTTAGTCAAGAACAAATTATACATATTAAGGCAACAAATAACACAAAAACATACAGATTTTGTGATGAAGTAATGTTATGTAACAAACAATGCATAAAGAGTGATACATAACAACAATTAGCTAAACATGATATCACCAGTCAAAGGGCCAGATGAAGGTAAAAGCAGTCCTTAGTATCGATTTTTAGGGCATCGCTATTACGGATTCGCAAAATGCCATGTAGGTAGAAATCGCAATATTTTTTGCGATTCCTTAATATTCCTTAATTGTGAATTGCAAATTGCGATTCGCAATCAAGGAATACCTTCCCATTCATTCCTGTGGCCCTAGAGGCCCATAGGAATAAATGGGAATTGCGCACACAATTTGCGAGTACCTAATAGGTACTCGCAAATTGCGTGTGCAATTTCAAGGGTGCAAGGGTTCCAGAGGGACATCCTGTTTGACCCCTAAAATGTGCATGTATGCACATATGGTGCACATACTTGCCTGAAGGGCATGAATTTGTGCTACATGGAACTTTCAAAAAAGCAAAAAAGTGCTTTTTTAAGGGAAATCACAAATTACCACCAACTTGAAGTAGGTGGTAATTTGGGATTCCTTAAGGCAATATTGCAATTTGCAATGCCTACTAGCATAGTATTTAGGGAATTGCAAATTGTGAACCTCTAAATGCTTGCGCAAAATAAGGAATTGGAATTTTAGCGATTTCTTATTTTTTGAGTAGGTATTTGCATTTCTACATTGGACAAAGCTGAATTGCGATCGCAAACGACGAAATTCACAGAATTTCTGCGTTTGCAATAGCAATTTGGCTTCCTACATCTAGCTCATAGTTCACAAAAGGAGCAGCTACTAGCACATCCTTTACCATCCACATTGTATAACCAATTTAGGAAGCTGCTGCCCATGGGAAAAATAAACATTACACCCAGTAGTGAGATCATTCAAAAAACATTTCTACTGGTGGAAACTTAATTAAATGCGAAAGTCCCCTTGTTGTATAATGCCGGCGAGTTTCGATTCCCAAGGTGGTTTGCAGGAATCTCTTCAGGGTGGTGACTGGTTTATCTAAGGAACAAAGCGGGGCATGAACTATAGATGAGGGGACACTCCAAAATTACCAATTACCCACAATTCTTGGGCAGGGACAAACAATTACATAAATTAAGTTTTTTGTCTTGCAGTTGGAGAACTGTTTACTTGTCCACTTAATCTAGTCATGTATAGAGTCAGTACTCACTATTGTGTTACTACAATTTGTGCAGGTACATTTGTGGTGGTCCGTCAACGGCTTCAAATTAAGCAGTGTTCTGAGGTCTTTTTTTCTGCTGGAGGGGGTAAGTCTGCTCTTACAATTCTTTGCCCAGTGCTCATATTCTTCTTCATAGCGAAGAGAGGGACATCAATCCCATGGATAGAATTCTGTATAAGGTGCCAATTCTTTTGTGTAATTGAACGGAATGCATTTGTGTGTGATCCATATGTCGAAACACACACCAACTTCTCCATCTTGGGTTTGACTTTTTTTTGTTTAAATCTGTTTTATAGATTTTATACAGTTTTCTGAAAGGTGATAGCTGTCATGCGATGTTTTGTCAAACAATGAAGACATAGACAATGAACCATATGTATCTGCTGGCTGTCAATGACATACATGTTTGGTATCAGTTATACTGTATGCAGCATATATGATCAATTTGTCTAAACAGTTATCCGTTGAAAAGCATGCACATTATTTGTCTTTCAATCATCGCTACACAGTATGCAGATTTACAGAGAGTTAAAGTTAATCTGAAATTGACCATGTACAGTATTTTGCAAGAGTTTTCCAGCTTTGTCATGTGGATTCTATAAACAGATGGAACGACTAATAAAACATGAGCAATGACATTGACTCACTCATATTGCCGCTTTCCGACATCCTCACTCTTGTTTACATTGCATGTTCATGGAGGTGTTTTATTCGGTGCCTCCCACTTATGACATTCACTCCTGTGCATTTATTTAACTTGTGTATATGTGGCCATGAAATACCCCTGCGCCCCCGTTGATGGCACATGTAGTGCACTCTGTCTGCTCTCCTACTCCTCAGTGGGGTTGCCTCTCATGGCCTTCCCCATCTATCTACTGCAATTCATCTAAGAAAGCATCCCGATGCATTGCTATGGGGTCCCCAACGTTTCCTCACGCCGGATAGCAATGCTCTCTGCCTTAGCCCATGCAAGCAACGAATCACGCCATGACCGCACAATGTGGAGGATCCGCTGCTTTCCACCATTCAGTAAGGCATCTTTTAGCAACCACTATCCCTAGATCCCGGAACCTAGACGCAACTTTTGTTGCAGCCGTCCTAAATTGGTGTAGTAGGTATACCGACCATTCAATAGGCAGTTCACGGCGTGTGCATGTGTGTAACATTCTAGGTATTCTGCTCCGGTATGCTCCTATCCGGGGACAGCTCCATAGCATGTGTATCAGGTAATCCCCTGATTCACCAGACCTCGGGCACGCCGTGTCTGTGCGATGAAAGTATTGGTTGATCCTGGTAGGTGTGAGATAGGCCCAGTGGATAATGTATAATTAAATCTGCCTAAAACGCATATTTCTGGGTATGTATATCGGGCTCTCCAGTATCCGTGTCCATTCATTGTCTATCAGCTGGCGTACCAGGTCTAACTCCCATTTACAACGGAGTGGGTCAAGACTAAGTGCCGCATGGGTTATAAGGGAGGAAGCAAACCATTGTATTCGATGTCTGCCACATCGCATGACATGTAGATACTGTATGGTGAGGTGCAGATTTGGTTCAGTAGTCATGTTCCCCCATCAGGCCGTCAATGTGGTTATCAAAGAGTGACGTGTAAGAAATTGTCCCGGTGGGAACCCCTCTTCGGCTACCAGAGTCGTGTACGGTATGATTGTCCCATCGCGGTAGAGGTCTCCTAGTGCCTAGGTACCCCCTCCAGCCACTCCGCACTCAGTGGCGCTGTGAGCACCGTAAGTCCTGTAGGAGATCTTTCCAGTAGTATCGCTGGTGCATAGGGGGTGACGCCTCTGGTGATGTACAGGCATCTGCGGAAGGATTTGTACACCACCGCAAGCAGTAGCGTTGTTGGCGTCTTTAACCGAGCAGCATGGTGGAAAAGTCTGATAATTGTTCCATCGTTTGAGGGGGTTGTGTGGTAGCGGCGTCTGTATGATACCTGTCTGTGAGCCAGCATGCTACCCATTGCAGTTGAGCAGCTACGTAGTAATGCTCAAAGCAGGGCACAGCAAGGCCTCCTTGGTCGGGAGGCAAGTATAGTTTCGCTAGTGCCATTCTATTTCTTGTGTTTCCCATATAAAGTCCCTGACAAGCTTAGTTACCATAGCAAAAAAGGACACAGGGATGTACAAAGGCAAATTGGCAGAGTAGTATAAAAGCCAGGGGAGGATTACCATCTTGACCAGAACTACTCTGCCTGTCACTGGTAGCGGAAGTGTACCCCAAAATTGCATTTGTGACCGGATTGCTGTCAGGGCTCTTCCCAGGTTCCTGTCAAACAGGTCCCTCGGCTGTCGATAAATCCAGATACCCAGGTAGAGAAATGTATCCTCTCTCCATTGCACCTTTCTGCCATTAATGGTAAAGTTCGGGTCTCTGTCCCCCTCTTGGAACGCGTATATACAGGACTTTTCGACATTCACTTTTAGTCCCGAGAAGGTGGTGAAATTCTGCAGCAGGTGTGCTAATTGGTCATGGACCCTCTCTATGTCTTTAATATAGACTAGGAGGTCATTCGCATATAGTGATACCAGGTGTATTGTGTCTCCCAGTGGTATACCATCTCCCAATGTGTAGGGCATCACTTCTGCCAATGGCTCTATAGAAAGAGCAAATAGGATGGGGGACAAAGGACACCCCTGCCTAGTGCCTCTAAGCACCGGAACAGCGTCCGATATAAAAGGCCCCAGTCGCACACGAACCGTAGGGCTTGTGTATAATAGGTTAACTAACTGAAGGAACGCCAGGCCCATATCATATTTAAACAGCACCGCAGACAGGTAGTCACACTCCAGAGAATCAAATGCTTTGTCCAAGTCCAGGATTAAACATCCTGCTCTAGGCCACTCCTGTGCAGCATCTGTTGCCACTCTAAAAAACATCTCAGGTTAAGGGAGGTGCTCCGTGCCAGCACAAAGTCGTTTTGGTCAGCATGAACTAGTGTAGGGGCTACCGGCACCAGTCTATCAGCTAACACCTTGGCAAGTATTTTATTATCTGTGTTAAGTAGGGCCAAAAGTCTGTAGGAGCCAAGTGCCATGGGGTTTTAACAGGGACACTAGATATGCTTCAAGCATTGAGGGAGGTAGCTCTTGTTTCTCCAAGGAAGCAGTGTATAAGGTATGGAGTATTTGTGTGAGAGACACAAGTTACGATTTGTAATACTACGCCAGCAGGCCACCCGGCCCAGGCGTTTTCCCGGAAGCCAGAGATCCTATGGCGTCCCTAATCTCTTCCAGCGTGAGGTGGCTGCTGGGGATTGCCTGATGCTCCCCTGAGGCTGTAGACAGTTGTATGGAATCTCAAAACCATTCCAGTTGATGACCAGCACAGCGCCCTTTTGACTGATATAACTGGGTATAGTGTTCCCTCATAGCTTTGTGTATTTCTTGCTGCGTTTACAACGGAGTCCCTGTCTGCATACATATAGCTGCTATTGGGGCACGTGTATTGTCCAGTCGTATCAGCCAGGCAAGTAGTCGGCCTGCCCAGTCTGCTGATGCATGTGTGCAGGCTGTATGTGCTATGTAGTTATGGCACCTTAAACGTTCCAGCAAATCCACATGTTCCGCACGCAGGTGCCCCAGGCGTCTCGAGTCTCCGACCTCTCCTTCCCCTTCCAATTCATACGTCAACAGTTGGGCTTCTGTTTTTTTAAGGGAGAAAGTCAAATGCCTACCTATATTCCATGTGGCCCCCAGGCAATGCCCCCTAATCGTCGTTTTGAAAGCATCCCATTCGATGAGTGCATTGCCCGGCGTACCCTCATTGAGTTTGAAATAAGTGAGTATGGCCGTCCCTTGTGATGATCGGAACTCTGGGTCTTCCAACACGTTTTTCTGGAGACGCCATGTTGGTATAGGAGAATGGTCCTCTACCCAGCTAAGCTGCATTCACAGGGGATTATGATCGGAGTATGTCTGGCCAAGGTAGTCAATCTTCTTAATTAAGGGGAGCAGTGACTGGGAATCCATCAACCTATCAAGTCGCACATGTAAGCCATGTACCGCTGAGTAATAGGAGTAGGTATGCGCTGCTGGATTAAGAGTGCGCCATTTGTCTATGATCATCCCGTTTGTGACCCAGTCCATGAGAGCTTGGGCATTGAATGCGGCTGAGGTTATATTAAGTGGGGGAAACGACCTATCTAGATCAACATTGAGCACAGAGTTGAAATCTCCTCCCAACACCCAGGGAATACCAGTCCAGGGGGTCGATTCTCACGACAGTTGCGCAAGGAAGGAGGGTTGGTCTACATTCAGGGCATATATGGACCACAGCAATATTATTTGACCAATGAATCTCCCTCATACAAAAGTGTACCTACCCTTGTCATCAACTAATGATTCATCATGTACAAATGGGATTTCTGCCCTCACCCAAATTAGTGTGCCTCTTGCGTGTGCTGAGTATGCAGTACCGAATACCTGCCCACTCCATCACCTATGCAGTTTTTCTAATTGAATTTTAGACATATGCATTTCTTGCAACGAGGCGATGCCGACCGACTTTCTCTACAGGTAGGCGAATATGGAATATGGAATATCGTTTTGTGGGTGTATTCCATGTCAGTATGTTAACCTGTGTCAATGGTGTAATCACCATTGGGAGCAGGAGCGAGCCATGTGTTGCCATTATGCGTTACCTACGGGAGGACTTTGAGCTGGTCTGTCGTAATCAAAACATCTAAAGAAGCTTTAACATTATAACGACTGTGGGCAAACACCACAAAGATGTCCATCCGAATGGTTTGTCTAACAATGACAAGAAAGAAACTATTTCAGTACAGTGCCAGATGAAGGGTATGTATACCGTGCAGTGGACTACATTACCATCCCCTTCATGTCTAGAGGAATTACCCTTCATTGGCAACCAGGCCGGTGCACTGTTTTTAATGATCGCAGGGCTTACATGCTATGGCCTGCCGTCTTATCTACATGGCGGACCCATAGTTGGGGTGCAACTCAGTAAGTGAATTATCTATCTGTGTGGCATTTACGCCAAGACAAGTGTCTCCACCTCCTGCCTATGTCTGGAAGGTGCTGCATCAGGGATTTCTCAGTCCGATACGCCTATTGATTATAATGTGTTTTAGTTACCCACTGTCATATTGTCATAGGTGTCAAGCAGATCCCATGTGTATAGTCATTTTTGGCAGTGTTTGCGACATGCCGTACTGTGGTGTAACAGGGTATCGTTGTCCCCACAGCTATCGGTGCGGTGACATATGTGCAGCGTCGGTTGCTGGTGTCAGGTGAAAGAAATTCTCACGTGTAGGTTACACATCATGGCGACTGACTCAACGGTTATACCTAAATCAAAAGCAAATTTATATGCACAACAATAAGTTTTATAATTGAGTCTCTACTTGCGTGAACCATCTCTGACACAGTTCATAGTGGCTATTCTCCTTCAGATGATATCATCGGTGGTCTGTGAAGTCACCTTAGGGAGCCTCATTTCATCTGGATCGTCTGGGCCAGGGGAAGATGGGCCCCTCGCCGCTGCTGAATCAGTGGAGAACACTTCCTGGTGGTCCCGATACTGCACAGCTCCTAGTGCTGAAACAATATCTACGGCAACTTGGCGTTCCAGTCTGCTCCACTCCAGGCTTGGCTCCACAGTCACTGACTTTATTTGTCCCTGCTTCCCACCCCTCCCCCGTCTACGGATTCTTCTACCAGGAATCTTGATGTGATTAACGTCCCGGGGGCGAGTTCCCCACCACAGGCCCGACTCTTCCAACCAGTCCCAGACTTCTGCAGGTGAGTCAAAGATGCAAACTCCACCTTTCATTATTACTCTCAATATGGCTGGAAACAGTAGGGAATAAGGCAGTTCCAGTTCATGGAGTTGGTGTTTCACAGCGGTGTAAGTGCCCCTGCACCTCTGCGCCAGTGCTGTGTAGTCTGGAAACAGCATAACCTGGTTGCCTCCCAAATTGCAGTCCGCAAGTTTTCGGGTCTCACTCAATATTGCATCTCTGTCCCTGTAGTTGAAGAGAAACGGGTGTGGCCTGGCTGCTGGAGTAGGTCAGTGTGTTGGAACTCGGTGTGCCCTCTCTACTACAAAATGTGGCAACAGCATCCCCGGGGGTAGCATTTCTTGGAGCCAATGCATCACATACTGTTCAGGGTATCGCCCCCTCTTCCCCCTCCGGGAGGTCAACCATGGCAACATTGGTGCGGGGGAGCATCCCTCTGCAACCTCAACTATGTCTTTCCCGTGTGTGTATACAGTCCAGAATATCCTGTAGGGCAGCAGTATGACTTTGGGTGATGGGTTTCAGTTCCGTAAGCGACTGGCTGTGCAGATTGACCTTCTCAGCTAGTTTACGGTCGTCGGCGTGCAGGAGAATGAAATTTGAGGTAACCTTATCAATCCTGGATTCTAAGGATGTTCTGGTTTGTTCCAACACATTGCCAATCTTCTCCACTGCCGCCAGCACGGAGTCTAGTTTAGATACAATAGCCATGTTTGGCAGATCTGCTGGGTTTTCTCCTCCTGTGTATGGTGGCCCGAGTTGTCAGAGTGTGTGGCCTCCTGCTGCATGTTAGTGCATAGTTGGCCCATCACTGGCTGCTGCGCGGTAGACATTTACATCCAACAGATGATAGTGCCACTCCGCTGCACTCGATAATGTAGCACGGTCAGGGGTGTTGGTCGGCCTAGTACATTCCAGGCAAATTGCTCCAGACGTCAGGTCTGATCTATGGATTGTTAGTGAGCCCTTGCCAAATGTCCACAAACAGGGTTCAAGGTTGGCTGACAGTGGGCCCCCAACTGGAATTAATCAGTGTCCCCCTTAATGGTGCTGTGTTCCTGGTACACATCCATTGCCACACACTCTAGGACTGCTAACACAATGTGTGTGGGTGTCTTCTGTCATATATCTTAGCACACAGCGACTTTCTGTGTCCCGCAGATGAGAGCGTATTTGCTTTCGCGGTACCGCGCCTACCTCCCCAGCACTGGTATCACTACTAGGGTAACCCAATGGTGCACAGCCTCAAGGCCTCCCACACCGGCTCCAATGTGAGTCCCGGCAATGGCGCTAGGGCTCCCTCATTCAGTGGATGGATGTATAGAGGTCGGAGGGGAGGGTGTCACCATTACCTCTAGGTGCTTGGCCTGGAGTGACGCAGTACCTCTAAATTGCAGGTCTCTCTCTGTTTTTGATTCAGCTCACAGGTGGGTATCTGTCCCAGTCGAGCTCAACTTCCTGCTGGTACCAGGGTGGCGCATATGATGATCTTGATCTGTGCCTTCAAAAGAGCCCCCTTCTCTGTCATCCCCGGAACCCCAACAGAGCTCTTAATTCTCTGGGCCGGTCACGCCTCAGCCAGACAGTGCCTTCACAGTCACCCCCAGGCACCTTACTCTCGACTGCCTGTCGCGGTTGAATTACAGCATTGTTAAACCAAAGAGGGGGACTGAGGGCTAGTTTAAAGAGATACAGTGCACATGCCTGGAAGACTGTAATAACAAGACAAAAGTACAAAGTTCCTCTGGTTGAGTGAGATCAAGGAGGTAATGAACACGGTCTGGGGGCGTAATCCAGAGAAGGTCCTCGATGTGTATGTGAAGAAGAAGGAGTTCTCCTTGTTGGAACTAGGGCTCTCACACACCCAGCAAGCTAGGTGTCATGCTTCATCATTTGAGCCTGCCCCTCGTCAGGTCGACGTTGCAATACCTGACGGGCACGCGGAACCGGGGCCCTTTGTCGGGGATATTTTGTTCCTGCCGGTGGGTGCAGTGGGGGTGAGAGGCCAGGAGAGTGTAGTAGAGGTAGTAAAATTACAATAGGTCACTTAGTCCTAAACAAACTTTATTAAGGAGGTAAACTGCCTAATTAAAAATAGTGATGAGTGGGCCCAAACCTAGTCATTAGGTGTCTAATGGTAGGGGTTCTACTCTCTTGTGATCGACATGTTTCGTGTCTCAGAAGTCAGTAATGATCAGGACACTTCTTCAGGATCGAATTGTATGCTATCTACACTTAAAGTGAGAGGTAGGTGTAGGGCTACCTACCCTGTCTTGCCGTAGTAGACCTAAATTACCAGCACAAAACGTGTGCTACAGTGGTTGGCGGTTAGAAGGACACCGATTGGGTCCAGGGAGCATTGCACAAGCTTAGGATACACCTACCCAGCCGCCAACCCCGGGATTAATTACAGCATCCCCTTAGGGCCTCGATATTGCCCGTCAGCGTGTTGATGTCCCCGGGGAGGTAAGTTCTCCACTAGTTCAGGGAGTCCCATGTATGGGTCTCGGTGCTATAAGTTGAGGGTCTCCACTGCCGTCTACCGCAACGGCCACAAGTCTTTTAGGTTTGCGTTACCCCTGGGCTGGGTTCAGTTTATGCCAATTTGCTGTGGCATGCAGGCTCCAGTGGTCACAGGGCTGGTCTGTAGAAATCCTCATCCCAATGGGGTCCCAGCAGGGTGTGCTCCTTGTAGGTCACTTGCAGCGTCCTACCTTTTCCGCAATTTGGGTGCTTCTGCTGGTGTCCTCGCACCGCCTCCATCTCTCCCCCTGAGGGCGGTAGCCAACGCCTCTGATGTAGGCCCTGGATTCCTCGCCGGACACTGCTGGACTCGCTGTTCTGGGAGCACCGCAGTGCGAGGCAGCGCTGTCGAGCACAGGCCCACCTGCACTTCACTGCGGGGAGCATTCGTTGAATCCACTCGCTATCTGACTTCCCCGCTGCAGTGCGCGCCATCGATAGCTCCGGAGGGAGAATCCGGGCCCTGTCAGAGCTTCACCACGTCAGCCACCCAGAGTATGTCTTGATCACCGGATATGCACTGAGCTGTCTCCTCTGTGCTCAGTGGGTCGCACAGCTCACAAGTATCAGGGCTTTCGCGTCAGCTTTTTCAACCTCATGTGGGTCTCCACTCGGTAGCGGGCATCCGCAGAGGTCCAAGCGACTTCCGCACTTCGTTCATACCCCCCTGGCTGTCGGACACATAGGCCACAAGCATCTTCACAGCGACAACGTGGATTATATGCAGTCTCTAGGCACTGCTATAATTGTTTCGCAACCGCAACACCTTGCAGTCCGAAATCCATGCATTTCAGGCTTGGATGGCCTTGATGGAGGATGATAGTCAGGGTAATGAAAGGTTCACACATGGAGCATTTACAGCTCATGTCCACCATGTCAGCTCGCTAGCCACACCCGCCCTTGGGTTTGACATTTTTGATGAGCGCAGACTCCGTTGGGTGTAAACCATGCCAGTTTGAATGCATGTATCAACAGTTTTTTGGGGTACCCCTGTTCCTTCACTTGCTCCCAGAATGCCTTTCCATGTATTTGGAAGTCATCTTTGCGGGAACATTTCCATTGGATCCTGAGTAGTTTCCCATAAGATAAATTGTATTTGAGATTCTTGGGGTGGAAACTGCGATAGTGCAGAATGGCATTCTTGTCTGTCACCTTTTTGTGGAGCGTAGTAGAAAGTTTGTTCTGATGGGGAAAGACCTTCACGTGTAAAAAAGCTAGTGTTGTTCGTCTCTTAGTTAAGGTGAATTGGATGTCTGGATGTCGATGGTTGAGCCACTTGTGGAAGTTGTTTAATTCTGACTCGGTACCACTCCAGAGGTAACAATTATCAACAATCTATTGATACGATTGGACAAGATTCGTCTTGAATGGGTTCTTATAGAAATGTTTTTCCTCGTACCTAGCCATATAAAGTACAGCCATCTCTGGAGCAAAGGAACAACCCATGGTTATCCCTTTGATTTGCCAGTAGAATGTGTCCTCAAACCTGAAGAAATTTTTATTGAGTGCCACTTCAGCTGGTTGTAGGATGACACTTGTGGGAACTCTGTGTGGTCATGTTCTGGCTTCTAAAAGAATTCCATTGATTTCAGTGCTTCATCTTGTGGAATCTGGATATACAGTGAAACCACATCAAAGGAGACAAGCCATTGCTGCGATTACTCATAAAGGGTATCTTCGACTTTATTAATTAAGTCCATGGTGTCCCGTGGATACGATGGGAACTTAGGTAAAATATCTTTCAGGATTGTGCCCACATATTTAGAGAGGGTTTCCAATATTGAGTCACACCCTGATACTATCGGTCTCCCTGGGGGTTCAGGTAATTGGTTATAGATTTTTGGGAGGAAGTAAATGACTGGAGTCCTTGGATGTTTTTTAATCAAAAATTCATACTCCTTCGTCCCGACAATCCATTGTTCAAAGCCCGCTTGACAATTTGGCTTATTTGTTCCATAAGTTCACGTGAAGGATCCTCTTTGGTCGGTCAGTAGCAGGACAGGATGTTGACCTGCTTATTTCCTTCATTTAAATAGATCGCTTGTTGCCGCACAACCACTGGTCTCCCTTTATCGACCTGTTTAATGACTATAGAGTCGTCTTCCTTCAAGTCTTGTATCACTCTGTGTTGTGCACTGGTCAGGTTGTTTTTACTGCCGGATTTTCTCTTCTCAAGTTGTTGAATAGAAGCGAGAAAAACCTGCTTAAATGCTAAAATTTCTTCAGGGGTGGTATGAGCTGGTGGGATGAAGCTGGACTTATTTGCCAAACCTGATGGTTATTGTTAGACCTGACATCATTGGCTTGAGTCTCTCCTCCATGTTTTCTGTTTGCCTCCTCCGTTTACGATGTTTTTGCTGGTATATCGCTCTGGGCACTGTGCCACTGCTGATCAGTGCCGCGGTGCATGTGCTCCCTATATTAAATTACTGTATTGATTGAATTCCATGTTTGGCTTATTTGGTTTACTGTCAAGCCCTAGTCTAGTGCACGCGGAGTGCCGGGGCTTGTAAATACAAATGCCGCTAGTGGGCTTGCAGCATGTGTTGTGCCACCCACACGAGCGGCCTAGTAAAAGTATGTCTACAGGTCTGTCATTGCGAGACCTACGCGCAGTCTTGTACTGTCACGCAGACTGCGCAAGTACGCCTACTTGCGAGTCCTCCAAACCTTCCCTTAACTTCATATTAGTCACCCCTATGGTAGGCCCGAGGGCAGGGTGCGTTGTAAGTATAAGGTAGGACAAGCCTGACGAAGTCAGCATATCCTAATAGTGAACTACCGCTATATTCGTACTTCACTATCGTAAGGTTGCCTGCTCTCCATTAGTTAGAATGGGCTGCCGGGATTATTAATGGTATGATCCTAGCTGGCTCGGGGAGCATGGTGCAATGTCGAGTTTGGTATCCCTGAACTCGGAGTTTGATAACGCATCCGTTTGGGTGGATGGTTTTTGGGCTCTGGGTTTGAAAATAGCACTTTTAGAAAGTGACTATTTTCTTGTCTAACTATTTCTGGTTTCTGCTGGTTTGGTGTGTGTGTGACAGGGGCTGGGTGGCTCCAGAGTTCTGAATGAGTCAGTGTGGGGTGAGTGGTACATCTGCATTGAGAGTAGGGGAAGAGTAGCTCTTGATAGCCGGCCCTGCCCGATACAATGCTGGCTCCACCTCCTGCCGAGCGACAGATAGCTCTGCTCCTGCCAGTGACAATACTGGCTCCACCTCCTGCTGGGCATCTGAGGACCCAGCCCTGCACCGTGAATCGGCCAGGTGCCTCTGCCTGGCTACACCCACAACAGACCCGGAATGAGGGGGAGTTCCCCTGCATGGACAAAGGGATAACAGCCGAAAAGGGGTATAAGAGAAGGACCCCTGAACCAAGACTTTAGATCAATTCTGACAAGGAACCCTGAACCAAGGACACAAAGCCTGCTGATCCAAGGACTTTCCTACCCCTTCTGCCAGAGTGCTGTTTGCTGGGGGGTATCCTGTAGTCACTTCTTTATTTTTGCCAAGGAACCAGGAGAGAGGAACTGAGTGTGTACTCTCGAACTTTGCCAAGGAAATCTTCAAGGGCTGGAAGAGTGCCAGCCTCCTGTTGAAGTCACAGGGCTAAAGGACTTCACCGTTTGCTAAAAGTGCTTGTTGCTGGAACCTGAGAATCCAGCACCTCTGAAAGAATCCAGCAATCTCGACGCCGACGGACGCCGCCGAATCCAGCTCGACATCGTGAGTAACGGCTCCAGTGTCCTTCTTCCTCGACGCCGGACGCCGGGCCCGATCGACGCTAGTAGCGAAGCCGCTGCTGACGCCTCGACCTCGAGCCCTCTCGACGCCGTGAGCACTGCTCACTCTTGCAACATCATCATCGACATCGCCGATGACTGATGCCTGATCGACACCGAAGACGCGACGTCGGACTGCTCGACGCCGCTGATTATCATGTGCTTCACTTTTCCAAGGTACTGTATTGTTGGGGGTCCGTGTGACTCCGGGCTCGACGTAGCGTTCCTCGCGGTAGACGCCGAGCCTTTGGATTAACTTTGCCTCGACGTCGTGTGACTCCCTTGTGGGTTACATTGTTGCCAAGAACTGTGATTTAAAGAAGAAGAGTTGCTTTTGTTACTAAAGACTTTGTGCTAAAAAGAAACTACACTTGAACTATTATTTTTCCTTCCAAGAGTATTTATAAGATTGTGGTATATTTTTGTCGTTATTTGGTCTTGTGCTAAGCCTTATATAAACATTTGTATTTTTATAATACTACTGTGTTGTGTCCATTTGTAGTGTCTTCACTTTATTACTGTATGTGGTCGTAAATGATTAACGCACTGCCTCTGAGATAAGCCTATCTGCTTTGCCAAGCTACCGAGGGGGTGAGCAGGGGTTATCTAAGTGTGTGATCCCCTTGCCCTGACTAGAGGAGGTGAGTCCCTATTTGTCAGAAGTGTACACCTCTGCCAACTAGAGACAGCCGAGTCTAACAGTTATGGAATAAGTGAAGTCTCCCTGGAGGAAAAGAATGCCTTAAGTCGAATTTTGCTGAAGAATTCCATTGCTTCCGTCTTCAGTCTGGGGAAGTCTGAATGAGATGTTGGTACAAATTTCATCCCTAATTGAAGGACTTGTTCTTCTTTTGAAAGTTGTTTATCCAATAGATTCACAATATTTGTCTTGGTTATGTTTTGTTAAAATTGGCACTGTGTGCATTTTTCCCAAGGGTGAGGTTGGAAGTGAACTTTCTTTTGAGGTTGTCCCTTCTCTAAAAAAGAATTTCCCCTTGATTGATTTTGATTAGATGGACGTTCCTCTGAACCAGATTCACTTTTAGACTCTGAAGAGGATGTTTCAGAGAATGTCTGGAACCTGTTCCTAGACTGGCCTTGACATTCCAACAGAGCCCTTCTGGATTCTGCTTTCGTGTAAAAGTCCACTTTTAAGTACGGATAAACCGACTCCAGGTTAAATGTTCTGATGTCTTTCTCCAGTTTAGCTGATCTAAAATTAATGGTATTGTCCTTGAATGTAGTGAGTTCCTTTTTGATCTTCTCCAAAAGGTATTTGGCTTCACTGACAGTGTGATTGTCTTTGATTGCTTGAGTGAGTTCACCCAGTTCTTCAGCTTCTTTCATACAAATGCGTTGCGCTGTTTCAATGGTGTGAACCATCAAGTCCCGGCTGTATTTTGTTTTGATACAGCTAAAGGTTTCTTGTACTCTGGATCATCCGTAAATATCACCAGTACATTTTTGACCTGTAAGCCACTTTTTGAAAGTTGCATTTTCTTACTGTAACCACTTGGTGCCTTCTGTCTGTCTCTGAAATACAAGTCTGGGATGGATGACTGTTGGTTTTCTGGCTTCCGTCTAGACAGTCACACATAAAAGAAGTGTAGGTGTGACTAAGTGGCCATCTGCATGACGCTGGACCATCCTGAGGATAATCGGGAGGAGCTGACACTTACACCTGTAAGGGCTGCGTCCTTCCCCACACAAAGGGTTGTATACCCCTCTGTAGTGAGTCTGGAGCTAGGGCAGGAAAGAAAGGGACTCTGTGCACTTCAAAATATCTCCTTGAAGTCACCCCCATGTAAAAGGTCCAACTTGGTCTAAGTATACTGGACCTCTGACACCACCAAATCAGAACACTTCTTAAACTAAGGGCATTCTCCCAGGAAGAAGGATGGCTGTGCTGCTAGAAGGACTGCCTCATTGCTGAACTACTTTATTGTGTTGGCTTGCTGCCCTCTTGTCTGGGAATGGGAGTGATTTGACCTGAATCTCGACATCCCAGCACCTAGGTACCTCCAAGTGCCTGTTGCCTTGCCTCCAATTTTCTGAAGTCTTAGGGGTGTCAAAGACTTCTCTCTTCAACCTGCAAACAGCACCTGGATTCTGACTTTTTGTAATCCCTGATCTGAAAAGTGGTGCCAATACTGTTCTGGCCCCTTGGGAGAGAGTATAAGGTGCCGCATCTGCCGGGACCCACAGATTGACACCAACTCATCCCCACTTTTGCGGGAATCAGATTGACACATCACTATGGAACTGCAGCATCGCCTCATGAACCGCTGCAGAGAAATCGCTGCATCGCCACCACTACTTGGAGAAGATCTATGCATTGCCTCTACAAACATGGAGACACCGGGCACATCACATTTGGGACATCTGCATTTCTGAACCAGCGCATCACTCACAGAATCGACGTATCACCACTGTTGCATTGATAAATCTGGCGTATCACCCGCATGCATGGGGATCACCAACACATATTGTTGTTTGTGATCATGATCAAGGTAATCTTGTTGAGTGGGCCCTGGCTGAGGCCTGTATCCAGCACATGCACTATTGTGGTCGGCCTGATCTCTTGACGTTCTCCTGGTCCAGCACAACCAATTAACTCTTTGGGCGCTTACTGCTTCTAATAGCTATTTTTGTATTTAGTGTTTAAAAATTCTCAACTTCTACTGATTGGATTTTGCTTTGTGTTTTGTATAAAATTATTATCTATTTTTCTAAACTGGTGTGGAGTGTCTTTGTGGTCTTTTAACTGTGTTACTGTGTGATGTGTTACACAAATACTTTACACATGGCCTCTTAAGTTAAATTTGACTGCTCTGTACCCAGGTACCAGAAGGTGAGCACAGGTTAATTTAAAGTGTGTTACTGACTTACCCTGACTAGGATTGTGGTTATTGCTTGGTCAGGGTGCATACCTCTGCCAACCAGAAACCCAATATCTAACAGTTAACAATTCAGACCCTCACCTCACAAGTTGATGATAGTGATTCATGCTTCTTTTCAGGTTTGGGAAACTTATATACGGAGTTTGTCTCTTAATGGTCATTGGGACAAGTTGGAGTCCACATAAATGTCCTCAAATTAAAGATGATGAAACTATCTAAAGTTGTTTTGTCCGCAGATTCAGGACAATAATTTTCAGATATTGACCGAAAACACTGCCACAATGTTTTATGTGAACAAACAGGGAGATTTGTGTTCAACACAACTGTGTGAGATGATCAGGTTAGGTACTAACTATAACTACCTACCGCCAGTAGGTATTTTATATATATAAAATACCTACTGGCAGTAGGTGGTTTATATATATAAAATACCTCCTGGCGGTAGGTAGTTAAAGTTAGGACCTACACTGAATCACATCTTCTCACAGTTATGTTGAACACAAATCTCCCTGCTTGTTCACATAAAAAAGACCTACACTGAATCACCTCCTCACATAATTCTCTTGAACACAAATCTCCCTGCTTGTTCACATAAAAAATTGCAGCAGTGTTTTCGTTCAAAATCTGAAAATGACTGTGCTGAAATATACATATATATGGATACTCATGTCCCGCACTAACCCTCCTTGGTATCACATGTCATTCATCGAGGGCACAGGAAAACAGAACTGAGTAGATCAGAGAATCAAATGGGTCCATAATTCCTATAGAAACGCTTTTATTAAGTTTTTTTATCTCTAGCAAAGTGCATGATCATAAAGTTGGGATGAAGACCAACACGTTTCAGCCTGGGGCCTTTGTAGGGGTCATAGAGTGCCCTGTACAGAGTGTCTATAAGTAGGGACACAGTGGTCCCTCCCACAACCATTAAAACCACAGTTTGTTTTATAGATGACAAGAGCAGTGTAAACAAAAGTTACAAAAAAGCCCTAATTCATATATTTATACTCATGTTGAGACATTAATGTGATATCATCTATACTAATATATCATAAAACATAATATATTAGTTAAATGTTTTCACAATTTTGGTACAGTACCCCAAAAAAACATATATTAGGTTGTTGAGAAAGTTTGATATTAGATTCATCACAAATCAGGTCCAACAGAAGGGACAAATCACATACAAAAAAGGTCTGGACTGTTGGTGATTTAGAGTGGTCGATAAAGTGGTAGGACCCACTTTATAGGTGCGATTCGGTATTAGGAAGGGGGATGTTTAGGGCGTCCCTTCCTAATACCGAATTGCATCTTTATGTATGAATGTTTTGCGACCGTAAATGCGGTCGCAAAACATTCACATTTTACCACCTACTTTAAGTAGGTGATAGCCCATTCGCAAACGGGAAGGGGTCCCCTAGGGACCCCTTCACCTTTGTTAATGTTTGTAAAACCATTTTTAAGAGCAGGCAATGGTCCCACAGACCCCTGCCTGCTCTTAAAAAAATGAAAGGAAAACTTTACATTTTTCTTTTTGTAAAGCATCTTGTTTTTCCTTAAGAAAAATGGATTGCTTTATAAAAAAAAAAAAAGATTACTTCTTTTAAAAGCAATAACTGACATGGTCGTCTGATGATCTCAGCAGGCCATCATCCCTGTGATTTTTGCGATTCCTAAGGGGTCGCAAATTGCGACCTACCTCATTAATAATTATGAGTTAGGTCATTTAGGACCCACCAGGTATCGCAAAAAGTGTACTACACACCTTCATACATGCTATTTTACGATGTCCTAGTTGCGAATCCTTTGGATTCCCAATTGGAAATCGCAAAATGGTATCTTCATACATGTGGCCCACAGTTTTGCCAAATCTCCTCAATTTTTTTTTAACTGCCCACCTGATTCTAGTTGTGCATGGAAAGCTTAGGGGTGATCCATCGAGCAGGGGGCTGAGGAAAAGGGAGGATCAAAAAGTGTGTTTCCCATGTTAATTCCCATAGAAATATTAGACATGACTGCAGCCCGAACCGCTTGACAGGATTACACCAAATTTGGAAGAATGGTAACTCTTCATCCAGAAAGAGCTTTTTTTGTTATTTGGTGCAAAATTTAAATTGCTTTAAGTAGTTGTGCAATATTAAAGAAAAAACAAATGTGTTTATCTGTATCCTCCCGATCTTGTGCAGAGATCTGATTGGCTGCCAACAATTCAACCAGGAATTGTTGGCAGCCATCTTGGTACTCAGTGCAAGTCATAAGCAAAAATGTAATAAATAAAAAGAGAACGGGGCACAGTAGAAATATCCTGACCCCCTAGGCATGGTACTGGGGACCTCCAGGGACACTGCTTGGGCCAAAAAGCATTTTTAATTTTTTGACAGTGAAAATCACAACTAATTTGCAGTAAAACATTTTTTTTCAAACAAACATGGTCTCTTGTGCTTGTTTCTCTTTCAGCCCCCAGGTGGGCCAGATTTAGGGGGCATATATATTAATAAGAAATGGAAAGGGGGGCCGCATATTGCCCCCCTCCCCAAGGTCACTTTTCACCCTAATGACCGCCTAATCCCCAGGGCTTTATTCAGTAATAGGAGGTGGGTTGCGCTCCCTCTGGAGGCCTTAAAAGACTCCGGAGACCACCACCTCTGTGGGGCTTGAGATGGAAATAAGAAGGGGGCCGTGCAGATCCCTCAGCTGTAGTTAAAATTGCCCCAGGGACCATCACCTCCATGGGGCATTAAATTACAGAAAAAGGGGGAAGGGGGCTGCACACCCCCACTTACGGTGATATTTGGCTTACAAGGACCACCACCTCCCCGGGGCTTGGCTACATTAAAAGAGGGAGGGGGCTGCACGGCCCACCTCACAAGCTGTTTGCAACTCTGGGGACCACCAACTCCCCAGGGCTGGCCCATGCAAACAGAAAGTGGGGGGCAATGCCCAGGGCCGGCTCTCTATCACCCGAGGTGCACACTCTAGGGAGATAGCAGTTTGTTTTAGCTTGGCCGGAGCTTTGACAGCTCCTGGAAAGAGAGAGTAAACTGTAAGTCTGCTACCAGTAGACGGGAGAAAGTAAACTGCTCCAGTTCGCTCAGAGCATACTTTTGCATGTGTTTTCCTGTCCATTGGGAAGCTGGCAGGAAAGCAGATGAAAGAATTGCTCCCACATGGAGGGAGCACCATTTATAGATGCTCCCTGAATGTGGGAGAAATGTCAGCTCCCGCTAGAGGCAGGGAGCCTATAGGGACCATGGGGCGTTGAGGCTCTCCCTGCAGTCCCCAACGTTGCACACTGGGTGCCCTGGGTGGCCTCCAGGACACCCAGTATGAAGAGGCCAGGCCCTGTGATAAGGGGTCCCTGGATCCGAAATCTACCCATGGAGGGCGCATTAAGTTTTATCTAGGGCACAGGGAATGGGGTGCCTGTGACTGAAAGTGACCCGTATAATTAATAGAGTCCATGGTTCTCCCTTTTATTTACCCAAAGTATGCAAATGCTTAAAATCATCTGCAAGCTCCACTTGTTTGGTGCGCCCCATTTTCCATAGTCGTTTGCAAAGGTCTTACCGCCTTTTCTCAAGTTGATGAACAGCTTGCCAGAAGCCCCACAAGTGCGCCTCCTTCTCATTTTGGTGACATGTTCTGGATGCAGAGGAATACAAAAATTTCTCCAGCAAACAGAGGTGCTTACTTAATATATTTAAGAGTAAGTACCCTTGTTTGATGAGGATTCATGTTCTCATAAATTTGTGGATGGAGATACTGCAAGAACAATCTCATTGCTGACATGCACACAAGGATACTGGAGACATTACCTTGTGGTCCTTTACACAGCTGAATGCAGATTATGCACTAGACATTTACCCAACAAGGTAGCACATATTAATTAAGCAATAGAAAGTACTCCAGTTAGGTAGGCATTTTCAACAAAAGTGTGCACTCCTCTTCAAAAAATTAAGGTTCCATTCTAGCCATGATGCTAATTTCACAGAAATTAAACCTTAAGGGGAAGCACTTACAAATATAAACATAGCAAGTGCCCCAGCTGAAGATCCACTTCATGAAAAGCACACGTGATCCTAACTTATTGGTCCTCCCTTTTAAATACCCTGAGTATGCAAATGCCCCAAATCCATAGCACCACTCCCACTCCCACTCACAGACCCATAGCACCACTCACAGACCCAGTCACAAGCCCAAACAGGCACTAACACTCCCATTCAAAGACTCATACAGGCATTCACACACCCATTGATGGACCAACACAGGCACTCATGTAGCTACTAACAGACCCACACAGACACTCACACATCCACTCACAAACCCACTCAGGCATTCACATACCCAGTGACAGACCCACACATGCAATCATACATCCACTCACAGATCCATATAGCCACTCACACACCCAATAAAAGACCTACTCACAGACTCACACACCAATCTACTGACCAACTCGGACATTCACACACCCACTCACAGACCCATTTGCACACTCACACACCACGTTACAGACCTACACAGGCACTCAGACACTGAATCATAGAACCATAACCCCACTCACATACCCATTCACAGACCCACACAGCCACTCACAGACCCATACAGGTACTTACATACCCACTCACAGACCCACTCCCACATTCACACACCCACTCAGACCCACAGAGACACTCACAGACCCACTGACGGACCCACACAGGTACTCACAAAAGAACCACTCACACACTCACTCTCAGACCTCCAGAGGCAAGCACACACCCTCTCACAGATCCAAACAGGCACTCACACACATAATCACAGACCCATACAGACACTCACACAGCCAATCACAGACCCATGAAACCACTCACACACCCACTCTCAGACCCACATAGGCACTCACACAGTCAATCATAGACCAATAGTGCCACTCATCTACCCAATCACAGGCACCCACAAACCAAATCACAGACCCATGGTGCCACTGACAGACCCACTCACAGACCAAGGTAGTCACCTATGGACCTACTCACAGACCAACTCAGTCACTCACACACACCCTCACAGACCATTCACACACACACAAACATATACAGCAACTCATACACCTACTCACAGCCACACACAGGCACTCACTCACCCACTCACTCACAGACCCACACAGTCACTCACAGACCCATAGTGCCACTCACAAGCCCAGTCACAGCTCCACTCACACACCCACTCACAGACACACACAGGCACTCACACATGGAATCACAGACCCATAAAGCCTTTCACACAGACACATAGAGCCACTCACTCACGCTCTCACATACCCACACAGGCACACTTGCACTCACTCACAGACCCATACCGCACTCACACACCCACTCATTGACCTACACAGCCACTCATACACCCACTCTCAAAGTTTACAGGTTACAGCTAGGAAATGCAATTTAAAAAAACTCAGAAATTTACAGAAAAAAACAAAAGTTACAGAGAAGGTATAGTTAGGAAATAGAATCTAAAAACCCGTATAAATTCAGTAAAAAAAACATTACAGGGACATTTAAGTTGGGAAATAAAATGTAAAAAACTTGGACATTCAATGAAAAAATCAAAGGTTACAGAGACATTATAGTTAGGCTCACGTTTCCCTTGCACAAAACCAGTGAAATTCAGCAGCTATACTTACTTCAGCTAACTATTACGTACGCCCCCTGTAATTCACTGCTTATGACCTCAAATATGAAATCACTCAATGCATGGTCATTGATCTCACTGATGAAATCTCAAAACCCCCCCGACAGGCACCCAACCCGCACCTCAGAGGCCTTTGGCTGTGCTCGACAGGGGTCCTTCTCAGGGTCTGGCTGTGGTCCACCCTCCATATATAGGCAACCCAGGAGGGGGCAATCAGCCCCCTTGCCTGGCTAATTACGGCCCTAGGAACTCCATCCTCTGAGGCCCCCCAATTACTAAAAGGGGAGGGGACCACTTAGCTCACCCCTCCACGGGCCGATTGTGGTCCAAGGCTCCTATCTCCTGGAGCCCCGCCAATTAGAGGAAAAGGGGCCTCTCTGCCCCCCTCGTTGAGCCTATTTTGGGCCTGGGGACCCCAACCCCCGGGCCTGGCCACTTGTTGCTGGGTGCCTTGGCCCCATCCAGGACAACAAGTGAGCACTGTTGGTGACTGCATGGGATCCTGATTACCTCCAGTAGGAGTCTGCATTGCTCCTGCATGCACGGAGCAGTAAAAACTCATGCTCCCTGCATGTATGGCCGGGATGCCCGCCACCCCCTCCCAACACCAATCCCCAATGGGAGAAGACGGACACAGGTTTGAACTTTTGGAAGGCGGGGGGGAGTTACCCCCCCCGGCCGTATTTATTAAAATATGAAACAAAATTTAAAACATTAAATAAAAGTTTCATGAATTATGTACAATTTTACATTTATTACATTTCGATGAAGACATGTTCTTTGGCTAACCTTAACAGATCTTTAATACAAAGGTTTCCTAGCCGAGTCTAGCATCCTGAAAATGCATACATTCTAAATTAAAATTGTACATCCTAGCATTAAGGGCCAACGGCAAGGTCTTAACCGGTGTCAGATCCCTACTACCAAAATCCCGCCCTCGCGGTGTGAGTGGGGCATGCGCAGAGGACTCTACCCTCATTGCCAACTGTAACTTCCCTTGTCATGGGGGCCCCCTTTCCACTCGACGCCATCTTAAAGGTCGTCCGAGTTCCCGTGTGAGGTATCTGTAGGAAGGACAGCGTGGACTCCCCCCCATCCCCACACTCTCTATCCGCCGTCGTGGATATCCGGCCCCCGGGAAATTCGTAGGAGGGGCATCTAGCCGCCTCCCCCCTGGGAGGGGTCTATGGCCGTCTCCCCCTAGGCGACCCATCCTTAGTGGGTGCCGCCTCCCCGTGGAAGGGGCCAATGGCCGCCTCCCCCCGGGCGCTCCCATCCATTCTGGGTGGCGCCCCCCTCTAGGGACCTTTTAAATTACTGCTCACCGATCATGACCTTACCGCCACAAGCCGGATATTTGACCGACTATCTGGCCCCCCCACTCCTCCTAAAGGTCATGCTTCCTCAAACCCCTTAGCCATGCTATCAAGTCTCCTATGAGTAAGGCATTCCCCTCCCTGGACAGGTGAACCCCATCATTCAGATACATGTGATCACCCCGAATACACCCGTGAGGAATGCTATGCAACTGCGCAGAGCGAAACAATTTACCAATTTTATTGTTAACCCTTTTCACTGAGTGGTTCAGTGCTGACACCGACAGGCCCCCCCGCCATACCTTCCTGGGAATCATGTGGGGCCAGGCAATCGTGCACCCCGGGACTTTTTTAGCCAACCAGCTAACAGCCGACAGGATGTGTTCTATTAACACTCGTCTACCCAGTGTCACCAAGTCATTGCCCCCAAGGTGTACTATGACTACAGATGGCGGTGACCTTTGCCGCCCTAAAAGACCCTCAAAAAACGATTGGAATTGGTCAAAACAGAGCCCGCCCTTCCCATGGAAGGTCACTCTGTACCCGTATTCCCCAGATGCGTGAGTCGCATCACCTGTCTTGTATACGTCCACGGCGCGCCTCACATATGAGTGGCCCACGACCCATACCACTCTCTCTCCAGTCGGTGATCCTTGACCGCTGGTCTCCTGATGCTGGGTCGACTTCAAATTCCGCCCCGCTTGACAGGCTCGCGAAACTGTAATTCAAACAAAAGACAAGAAGCGTGAGTGCATGTCAATTGATCTTCACAACATGTGCAATCGCACATACCTTTTGAAGCAATTTGAGGACCAACGGCCCAGCTGTTTCACTTCCTCCGCACTCTGACCCCTGGCTGTAGCCTCAGTAGCGGCCCCTATCCTAAATGAGTGGGTCCCAAAATCGCACGGGATCATGCCCGCGGCAGTGATTGACAGTGCTAACACCCTCTGAAACTGAAATCTCGTCAGTGGGGTGCCATCCTTGTGCCTAAGCAAACTCCCCCCCCCATGTAGCCGTCCTTAGTGCCAAATATTCCTCTAAACACTTTATCGGACACGTGGGGGACCCTCGCGCGCGCTGCACTATAACACTAATTCCCATAGCTCCATGGTCAGTCTTGGACCTGGCTATCGAGATCACCATCGAATCACCCCTTATTTGGACGTGATCCCTGCACAAGCCTCCCTCCATATCCTTCTTGTTCCTTGCGACGAGTTCGCTCACCCGCATAGCCCCATGGAATGCCAAGGCCAAAGCTGCCCGGAACAGAACTGCTTCGAAAGGGGAGGAGCACGTCTCATCCAGCTTTGCTACAAGTAGAGACAACCTATCTAAACCAATCAGGCGCCTCGCATCCTGCTTGCGACCCTCGAGGCGTTGCCAGCCGCGGAGCGCCTTTTTAACCAAAAAGGAACCCGTCGGGTCTCTTATGCCATGCACCTGTGCCATGAATGAAATGGCCGCCCTATGCCTATTGGCCGTTGCCGCTGATCGGCCTTCTCTGTGCAGCGCTACCAGGAACCCCAGGAAGGATTGATCCTGACCCCAGCTCTGTCTCCCTGTTGGACCCAAAAATGTGCAGTAGGAACGAAACGCTCCTTCGTATGCCTTCCTTGTCCTGGGGGCTAAGCTGGCTGCCACAAGGTCTTGTAATCCGGGGCACCGATTAGCCATAGTGCTTCGGGGAACGGTGCCACCACTAGGTCCGCTGTGGGTAGATAGCCCCTGAACGCCTGCATATGTGAACGAGAGAGTGCATCAGCTGCATGATTCAGTACGCCCGGCACATGTTTTGCCCTGAACTGTACATTCAATCTCATGCAAAGTAGCACAATTTCTTTCAACAATCTCAAGATCCACTTGCTGCCTGCTGATTAATGCACTCAACCACAGTCATATTATCAGACCAAAACACCACTGAGCGGTCCCTGAAATCGTCTGGCCATGCCATCAGGGCAACCCAAATGGGGAACAGTTCCAAGAACCCAATGTTACCTGTCAGACCGCTGGAGTGCCACCACGTCGGCCATACTTGCGCCGACCATCGGTTACCAAAGATGGCGCTGTTGGACTTGGCCCTTAAGGCAGGTTCACCCCTAATCTTTTTTTGCTTTTAATCTTTGATATGCGTGGATGATTTTCTGGTCTGTGTGGCTGGTGAGCCTGGCTCCAGGAAGGCTGGATGGGTCTGCCCGGTGGTGAGTGTGAGATTAGCATGCTTGATGGCTTGGGAGGAGTGCCCCTGGTCCCTGATAGGCCTGGACTTTCCCCAGACAATGCTGGCTCCACCCCCTGTAGTGCGACTGATGGCCCTAGCCCTGCCAGTGAATAGAGAGGGTGGTTGAGGTGAACAGAGTACTTCAGAACCAGCTGCAACTGGTTTTCCCCCACCCTGCACCCTGAGACAAAGGGGGTTTTCTGTATAAGAAGGGGCTGTGTCCCCCTACAATTTGTCCTGTCTTTGGTTTCCTTCCAGGATCTTGCCAGAGGGGGCTGCTGCTGCTGCAGGGGCCAAGAGGACCGCCACTTGGCTGTCTCCCTGCCTGGAGACCCAGTGTGCTGGCTCTGGCCCTGCCTTGCCCCTCTGCCTGCCTCCAGACCCTGCTGGAGCTGTTGCTGTGCCTGGAAGCGCTTTTATTGGATTCATAGCGCTAGGAGCGCTTTCCTTGTGCCCCAGCGCTCAATAGCGCTTTGCTGATATTTCTAGCGCTAGGCGCGCTTTCTGTAGTCCCTAAGCGCTTGGGAGCGCTTTGTGTGCAGCCGGGGCCCACCCGGCATCTGCCTGTCCTATTTCGCCGATTTGCAGCATTAGCGAGTGCCCACCTCGCTTTATATTTGATTCTGAGCGCCGGTGCCCACCCAGCATTGCCCCGTACCTGGATTTTGTAAATACCTCGAGGGAGCACACTCCTCGGGTACTGGGAGCCCGCCTGCCTGTCTAGAACGGGCCGCCGCGCTGCCCACGACGACCCGGAAGCATTGGGCCGGCTGACCAATCGCAACACGGCCCGAGACGGGAAACCCGGAAGTCCCGCCCCCGCAGCAGAGAAGCAGCCGGCGTGTCCTGCCCGAGGCTCACGAGTGAAGAGGAGCCCTGGGACGAGGAAGAGGAGCCCCGCGCTGCGGCCAGGAGACCCGGTGAGAGCAGCGGGTCGAGGGAGAGCGAGGGAAGGGAGGAGGGCGTCGGGGCATATTGTCGGTGCCCGCCCCTCCCCTTCCGTGTGCCGACCAGGCCTTAGAGCGGCCCAAGGGAGGAGAACCGCCCGAGGCTCTTGGGGGCATTGTGTAATTCTTGAGTCCCCCGTGAGGGACTCCCACGTGGCCGCATTAGTGATTTACGAGCCCCGAGGCTCGAAGGGGCATTTTATTCTTCGAGCCCTGAAAGGCTCTTGGGCAATTGTTTTAATTAGAGCCCGAGAGGCTCCACCGCCGCATTGGTTCTTTTCGAGCCCGAGAGGCTCCACTGCCAGATTCATTCCACGAGCCCAACGAGGCTCAACTCCCACATCGTGATTGAGAGCCCTGAGAGAGGCTCTGGGGCACTTCCATTATTTTAAGAGCGCTGAAGCTCTACCTTTGCCTATTTGCTTTGTGAGCCCCTGAGAGGCTCCTTGCCCACTTTGGTCTTGAGCCCTCCTGGCTCCAACGTTTGCCCAGTTCATATTTACAACTGTCCAGCACTTAGTGGACAGTTGCCACGTTTAGGCTTTGTGTACTGTGCTGCCTGCGCAGACCTCCCTGACACTGAGACTCAGGGCATTCCGCCCCTTTCGAGGCCAGTTGGCCTGAGGGACCTTTGTGAGTGTTGTGCTATGTGCACCCCGCGCATTGTAATTTCTTGTATGTGATTATTGCGCATATGTTCTAATCTGCACCTCTGTGTTTTATTACCTCATGTGCAATTGTTGATGTCCGCTTACCTTTTCTAAAAGTGACCTGATTAGGTATTTTATGTTTATCCCCTTTTGCTAAATGTGACCTGCATAGAGGATTGTTTAGGTTTATCCACTTTGCTAAGTGTGACCTGCATAGAGGATTGGTGATGTTTCATTTTATGTTTAGGTTTCCTTCCCTTTGCTAAGAGTGAACTGCTTAGGTGTTGGCATTCCTTCCTTTTGTCCTGATGAGAAGGTCCTAGTTACCTGCGTGATTACCTACAGTGTGTTAGGGTTGCGTAGGAGGTCTTTAATCTGTTCCAGTGATTACTGGATGTGTGTTGCATTTATAATTTTGGTGCTAATCATTCTATGTTTACGACATAAGTGTATATCTACCAGTATTATTTTCTGACAAGTGCCTACCCCTGACAGTGGTCCATGTGGCCCTGTCCTGTACATAATTCTCTTGTAAATTCTGCCCGTGCCTCTGGCACATTGTAAAGTTTGTGTGTTATCTAATGTGTTTTTTTATTATAATACAAAGGCTATTTTTTATATAACCTTGTGTGGAGTTTCCTTTGTGGTGGGCCTTGGGTGTTGTTGCTGGGGTGCGTGCGCAAATACTTAACTCATACCGCCTCCAAGTTTAGCCTAGACTGCTCGCGCCACGTTACCTAGAGGGCGAGTGGGGTTTACCTTGGTGTGTGACTCCCTTGCCCTGACCTTAGAAATGGTGATCCCTGACTGACCTCGACGCGAGTCTTGGCCGGCCAGGGTCCCGTTTCTAACATTGGCGGCAAGCGGTGAGGATAAGGATTTGTGTTTGCGCTGTACCACAGTGGCGACAGGCCACACTTCAAAGCTCTGCATTTTTTAGATAACCGCATTTTGGGGAATATTGTTTTTTAGGGAAGTTCAGTTTTGCTTCTCCTGAAAGGTGACATTTTGTATTTTGTCCAGTACCTTGTTCCCCGCCCTGCTCCCAGAGTTTGGTACCTGTGTCGCTAGTGGTCAGGTTGAGAAATCAGGGGTGGTAGAAACTGCCTTACCAGTCCGAGGGGAGGGTTGTGTGTGAATCAGTGTGTGTTACGCGGGACAGTGTAGTGCAAGTTCTGAGATAGGAATCTTGCTGAATTTTGTTGATTGTATTCTCCTGTTTAGCTCAGACCCCCAGGTTCCCTGTGTCAAACTTTTCCCGAGAACGTCCGCCAAAATGGAGCCAGTTTTTGATCTCTGTAGTCTGTTTAGGTACAGTAGATTAGAGCTGGTCAGATTCTGCGAAAAGGGAGGCATAGAGGTGAGTGAGTTGGATACTCAGTCCCAGCTTAGGGAGAGCCTGATCCTGTGGCAAAAGGGTCAGTGGGAGCTTGAGCACAGAGAGAGAGATAGAGCCCGGGCCGCACGCCATGAGGGTGGTGAGTCTGTGGGGAGCCCTGAAGATTCTGTTGATGAATGTGAGTTGGATGGTGATGACAGTGGATGGATGTCAGCAGAGAGTGATGACCCCATAGATAGGGAGTCCCTTGCTGGGTCCAGTGTCAGTACCAGCGCCCCATCCCTTTCCCTGTCCCCAGAGGAGTGGTTGGATAGGAAGGAAGAGAGGGAGTATCAGCTAGCGTTGGAACAGCTCAGGTTGGAGCATGCCAAGCTAGAGGCTGAGAGGGCCTTGTTCAGGGAGAAGGTAGCCCAAGAGAGTAGGTTACCCCCTGAGTGCATGTGTAATTGTCTGGATTCCCCAGGGAGGGTGGAGTCCAGTGGTGGCAGCTTTTTAAGTGTTGGTGTAGACAGTCCCACTCCCAGTTCCCCGAGTATGGTTCCTGTTTCTCCAGAGGAGGAGAATAGGTTGAGGTTTAGGAACCTTCGGAAACCGTCTCGTCAGTCTTGAGAAGATTTTGAAGATGACTGTTGTGGGGCCCTGTGTGATTGGGTACGAGGTCCCACGGAATGTGATTGGGGCAAATTGTTCACCATGTTTGTCAAAGAGCACTTGCTCAATTGTTGTTCTGCCGAGTTGCGCCAACACCTGTTGGGGTGTGGGTTGTCTTCACCATGTGAACTTGCAGAGGAAGCAGACCGATGGGAGAGTGCAAGAGGTTCCTTATCGCAGCTAGTGAGTGATTCCAATAATAGTGGGTCAGGTTTTCTCCAACCCAGCATGGTGGAGGAGGGTGAGAGTAGCCCAGCTAGATCTCAGTATAGTGAGGAGGGTGTAGGGGCTTGCTGTCTGTCTCAGTGGAGCGGAAGTGAGTGTGAGACCGAGAGTCCCCAGATGCCCGAAGCCCTGCCTCAGAGCCTGGATGGTTTCTTTAGGGAACACCAGGGTGGGGACCTATGCTTACCTGTTAGTCCACTTGAGGGAGATCTCCTAGTGTGTGGAGGACCTGGAACATCTGTGAGCGGAGCTTCTGTAGTTGTGGAGTCTGGCAGCACTGCTCCAGGAGGGAGAGTACAGAAGTCCAGTGAAAGGAGTGATTGGGGAGTGACCTGTGAGTCCTCAGAAGTCCTGGAGTGCCAGGCAGTGATTCCACCAAAGGTTCTAGACTGGAGGTTGGAGGTCCAGGTTCAGGGTTTGCCTGACCTGAAGGGTGGGAACACTGTAAGCAGTGTCCTAACCAGTTCTTTCTCCAGAGGTACCGCCCCGGTTGGGAGGGAGCAGGACTCTGGAAGGGGGTGCAGAGGGTGGGAAAGCCCACCTCTGACCCCGGTACCACCTGAGGGGTTAAACCCTAGGTTGGGAGAATGGTGTTTAGAGGGTACCCCTCGCAGGAGGCGGAGGAACCCTAGAAGAAGAGGTAAGGGGAGGAGAGCCTTCCCTGAGACTCCTGGTCCACCTAAGGTTGTAGACCCTAGGCTGGAGAACCAGTGGCAGTCTAGCCCTGTCTTGCAGACAGGAAGAGTGGAGCATGGCTGTTATGTGCCAGGGGTTACTACCCCCCACTTGGTGAGTTGGCAGGAACCAGTGGCACCTGGGTGGCCTAGGGCCTGGTCCTGGCCGAGGGCAGCTGGAGAGTACCAGTGGGGTAATCCAGTGAGTCCCTACCGTAGTTTTAGGAAGAACCCCAAGGGGTTCACAGTGGCGTAAAACAGGAGGGTGTCCCTGCAGTTGTGGGCCCGCGTCCGTGTTTTATCGCCCCAAGCAGGTAAGTCCATCACGGTGGTGATTGGTCTGCCCTGCGTTTTGGCTGGAAGGGGGTTGTGTTGGACTTGGCCCTTAAGGCAGGTTCACCCCTAATCTTTTTTTGCTTTTAATCTGTGATATGCGTGGATGATTTTCTGGTCTGTGCGCACTTTTTCTCTGTGTCCCAGAGTAAAGTGCGTGCATGTAGTTAGGCTGGCCTGCTCTCCCATAGGGATGCATGGGGAATGTCTGTGTCCCTAGTAGTTCCTGATGTGTGGGGAGTGCATGCTCGAATTTGGTATGTGCGTGTTCGTGGGAATGAATGCTTTGCAATGGTGTATGTGGCATGTGTGTGTCATGTGTAGAAATGCCATTTCTAGTACTTGGCATATTACTGTAAAATATGCCTGCAGTGTGATTGGCTGGAGCTGGCTGGTGAGCCTGGCTCCAGGAAGGCTGGATGGGTCTGCCCGGTGGTGAGTGCGAGATTAGCATGCTTGATGGCTTGGGAGGAGTGCCCCTGGTCCCTGATAGGCCTGGACTTTCCCCAAACAATGCTGGCTCCACCCCCTGTAGTGCGCCTGATGGCCCTAGCCCTGCCAGTGAATAGAGAGGGTGGTTGAGGTAAACAGAGTACTTCAGAACCAGCTGCGACTGGTTTTCCCCCCACCCTGCACCCTGAGACAAAGGGGTTTTTCTGTATAAGAAGGGGCTGTGTCCCCATACAATTTGTCCTGTCTTTGGTTTCCTTCCAGGATCTTGCCAGAGGGGGCTGCTGCTGCTGCAGGGGCCAAGAGGACCGCCACTTGGCTGTCTCCCTGCCTGGAGACCCAGTGTGCTGGCTCTGGCCCTGCCTTGCCCCTCTGCCTGCATCCAGACCCTGCTGGAGCTGTTGCTGTGCCTGGAAGCGCTTTTATTGGATTCATAGCGCTAGGAGCGCTTTCCTTGTGCCCCAGCGCTCAATAGCGCTTTGCTGATATTTCTAGCGCTAGGCGCGCTTTCTGTAGTCCCTAAGCGCTTGGGAGCGCTTTGTGTGCAGCCGGTGCCCACCCGGCATCTGCCCGTTCTATTTCGCCGATTTGCAGCATTAGCGAGTGCCCACCTCGCTTTATATTTGATTCTGAGCGCCAGTGCCCACCCGGCATTGCCCCGTACTTGGATTTTGTAAATACCTCGAGGGAGCCCACTCCTCGGGTACTGGGAGCCCGCCTGCCTGTCTAGAACGGGCCGCCGCGCTGCCCACGACGACCCGGAAGCATTGGGCCGGCTGACCAATCGCAGCGCGGCCCGAGACGGGAAACCCAGAAGTCCCGCCCCCGCAGCAGAGAAGCAGCCGGCGTGTCCTGCCCGAGGCTCACGAGTGAAGAGGAGCCCCGGGACGAGGAAGAGGAGCCCCGCGTTACGGCCAGGAGACCCGGTGAGTGCAGCGGGGCCGAGGGAGAGCGAGGGAAGGGAGGAGGGCGTCGGGGCATATTGTCGGTGCCCGCCCCTCCCCTTCCTAGTGCCGACCGGGCCTTAGAGCGGCCCAAGGGAGGAGAGCCGCCCGAGGCTCTTGGGGGCATTGTGTAATTCTTGAGTCCCCCGTGAGGGACTCCCACATGGCCGCATTAGTGATTTACGAGCCCCGAGGCTCGATGGGGCATTTTATTCTTCGAGCCCTGAAAGGCTCTTGGGCAATTGTTTTAATTAGAGCCCGAGAGGCTCCACCGCCGCATTGGTTCTTTTCGAGCCCGAGAGGCTCCACCGCCAGATTCATTCCACGAGCCCAGCGAGGCTCAATGCCCACATCGTGATTGAGAGCCCTGAGAGAGGCTCTGGGGCACTTCCATTATTTTAAGAGCGCTGAAGCTCTACCTTTGCCTATTTGCTTTGTGAGCCCCTGAGAGGCTCCTTGCCCACTTTGGTCTTGAGCCCTCCTGGCTCCAACGTTTGCCCAGTTCATATTTACAACTGTCCAGCACTTAGTGGACAGTTGCCACGTTTAGGCTTTGTGTTCTGTGCTGCCTGCGCAGACCTCCCTGACACTGAGACTCAGGGCATTCCGCCCCTTTCGAGTCCAGTTGGCCTGAGGGACCTTTGTGAGTGTTGTGCTATGTGCACCCCGCGCATTGTAATTTCTTGTATGTGATTATTGCGCATATGTTCTAATCTGCACCTCTGTGTTTTATTACCTCATGTGCAATTGTTGATGTCCGCTTACCTTTTCTAAAAGTGACCTGATTAGGTATTTTATGTTTATCCCCTTTTGCTAAATGTGACCTGCATAGAGGATTGTTTAGGTTTATCCACTTTGCTAAATGTGACCTGCATAGAGGATTGGTGATGTTTCATTTTATGTTTAGGTTTCCTTCCCTTTGCTAAGAGTGAACTGCTTAGGTGTTGGTATTCCTTCCTTAGGTCCTGATGAGAAGGTCCTAGTTACCTGCGTGATTACCTACAGTGTGTTAGGTTTGCGTAGGAGGTCTTTAATCTGTTCCAGTGATTACTGGATGTGTGTTGCATTTATAATTTTGGTGCTAATCATTCTATGTTTACAAGATAAGTGTATATCTACCAGTATTATTTTCTGACAAGTGCCTACCCCTGACAGTGGTCCATGTGGCCCTGTCCTGTACATAATTCCCTTGTATATTCTGCCCGTGCCTCTGGCACATTGTAAAATTTGTGTGTTATCTAATGTGGTTTTTTATTATAATACAAAGGCTATTTTTTATATAACCTTGTGTGGAGTTTCCTTTGTAGTGGGCCTTGGGTGTTGTTGCTGGGGTGCGTGCGCAAATACTTAACTCATACCGCCTCCAAGTTTAGCCTAGACTGCTCGCGCCACGTTACCTAGAGGGCGAGTGGGGGTTACCTTGGTGTGTGACTCCCTTGCCCTGACCTTAGAAATGGTGATCCCTGACTGACCTCGACGCGAGTCTTGGCCGGCCAGGGTCCCGTTTCTAACAGGCGCCAAATCCCACGCTCCCAGCTGCGTCAGTCCACAGACCTAGTTCGTCCGAAAACGCTGGTGGCTTGTTCCACACAACTCGACCGTTGAAATCCGCCAGAAATGCCAACCAAATGCACATATCCTGGCGAACCTCTGCCGACAGTCTCGTACGGTGGTGTCCCTCCTTGAGACCAACCATAGCTTGTGCAATAGAGCGTGAGAAGGGGCGGGCCATTGGTATCACCCTCAAGGCAAAATTAAGCTGACCCACTGTTTGCTGTAACTGGTGCAGGGTCACCTTCTCCTTGCCCAGGCATTGTGTCAAGGAAGCCCTAAACTTGGCCACCTTTTCCATCGGTAAACGGAAACATCCCTCCACAGAATCGAGCTCAATTCCAAGAAACTCCAGTGAAGTAGATGGTCCGACCGTCTTTCCTGGCGCCAATGGGACTCCAAACTCCCGCATGAGGATGCAGAAGTTCTGCAGCGCCTGCGCACATTTCGTATCGCCGGCTACTCCCAAAAACAGGAAGTCATCCAGATAGTGCATAACATGCCTATGCCCAGTGGCCTCGGTGAATGCCCACTCCAAAAAACAGCTGAACATTTCAAAATAGGCACAAGAAATAGAGCAACCCATAGGCATGCATTTATCCATGTAATAACTCCCCTGAAAAGCAAAACCTAGGAATCGCTGATCTCGCGGGTGTACCGGGAGCAACCGGAATGCCGATTCGATGTCTGATTTCGCCATCAGCGTTCCGGGGCCCAGGTGATTTAACATGGCCACGGTATCGTCGAACGATGCGTACCGCACCGAACAAATATCCGGGTCAATGGCTTCGTTCACCGAAGAACCTTTTGGGGCAGACCAGTTGTGAATGAGTCTAAACTCCCCCGGGTCTTTCTTTGGGACCACCCCTAGCGGGGAACACACGAAATCCGCCACCGGCGGACGATGAAAAGGCCCCGCCACCCGCCCCAAGTTGACTTCTTTGGAAATTTTTCTTGCAGCTACACTTGGGTTATGTTGGACAGATAACTGATTTTTACAAAAAGAGTCCCCCCGAAAATCCCCCGCCGGGATGTTGAAGCCATATAGGAATCCATTCCTCAACACCCCGGCGGATACATGATCAGGGTTTTTGTTCAACCAAGGAGTCAGTGCCATGATATCGACAGGTGTAGGCAACCGGTTACAAAGTACCACCTCACTCTTGCTTAGACCCCCCTTTTCCTCCCGTTCCGCTGTTTTTTGATCTACAGCTACTCTCCGGGTGTGAGGAGTTCCCACAGCCCGCACACGCATGCCGGAACCTACATGTTCCCTGGGGCCTGCTACAGTTGCCTCTATTGAAGCCCCAACAAACCCCCCGCTTGCCGCCATTCCCGCCGGTCTTGGGCTGATAGTCCCCACCGGCGCCCGCTCGAAAGGGCACCGCGGGTTTTTGACGAACTGACCCTGACCCGCTCCCGCCCGGCGAGGACGTACCTGCTGCCCCAGGCAAGAGCTGCTTGTGCCATGACACCGAGTCGAGGCAATCCCAGGTCAAAGTTGCATCAAACTCTTTCGCTTTTCGGAATTTCATATCGTATCCTTTCCACTCGTCCCCCTCATACATGGTATAAAAATCCATAATCCTATTCTGATAACAGGTCAACTCGGTCATGACTTCTGGTTTGTGTTCCCCCATGACTGCCGTAAATATCAAAAAGGCCTTGACCCAATTTACTACAGTCTCATCGACCCTAAATTCCGCCATCTTGGCCCGCCATACACTGGGGTGCCATAAATCCTTCTGGGATTTTGCATATTCCATCTCGCGATGGTCAGTCAACAAGGAAAACATATTCACATATTTCTCCCCCCATATCAGTTCCTTCGTGGCCGCAGGGATGTGCTGGGCCACCCTTTCACGCCTTGAAGGTAATGAACCCTCCCCTGCCATTGGCAATGTGTGCTTACCAGGTTCGACCGTCGTGTCTGCCGCCTTTTCACGGCTAACCGCATGTCCTCCCGGCCCCACCTGTGGAGGAACAAGAGGAACATTCGCCGTCGCGGCCTCTCTCGACTGCCGTAACTGCTCGATTATTAACCTAGCTTCCTCGGCCGGGTCTCCCGCGGCCACTGCCCCCCCCCGCTTTCTTCTTGAGCCAGGGCAGTACTGCCGCTAACTGGATGGCCAGTTCCGGGGGCATCTCCTCGTCATTAACAGGGGTAATTACAACCGGGATTGGTAAACCTATATCTGGGTGTGGTACCGGGCTGACCGCCGGTGTAATGGGGGCGACTGGGGGTACCTCGGGAACCGGATCTTCCCCAGAAACCGCCCTCCTCTTAACACGCTTCCCCCTACCCTCAGGGACGACTCCGGGCAAGGCCGGGCCTATTACCTTTTTAGGGCGGCCTGAGCTGTTCTGGGCCGCTAACTGTTTCTTAACTTCGGCCAAACCCCGGCCGATTGAGTCAACTTTTCCGAGCTTTCGGCCCATGCTCGCCATTCGATTCGATAAGTGGCGCAATACCTTCTCCATCTCGGAGCCCTTTCCTGCTTTCTTGCCGGCCATGGCTTCGAGTACTCTGCTCTAGTTGATCAACGAGGTCCTGGATCCTTCGTACTCCAAATAACTGAAAGAGAAACAACAAGATTACAAGTTCTCAAAATTGCCGCTTGTTCCGTCGAGGGCTCACGAGCAACGAGTGGGTGCAGCCTTCAGAGCACAGGAACAAGAGGACGCTTCTTCGGATTCCTGCTCTATTTATCCATCTGCGGGAGGGCGGGGACCCTCCTCCGGTACGCCTACTGGGCGTGGTCTTCCGTGCGGGTGTCTAGGACAACCCCTCCTGGGCGAGAAAAGGCGCGCCCCGGTTACGCCACTTCGGGCATACCAGCCGAGCCACGCCTCCCGCCCAAAATGGTTTCCCGGGGGGATCGGGGCACCCAACCATACGTTCGGGGGGACCGAGTGGTCGCCCCTTTCCATTCGAGCAATTTTGTATCTGTTTTCCTGCCCACTTGAAAGCGGGCAGGGAAACAGATCAGTCTGCTCCCAGCAGGGTGGGAGCAGTTTTCCTGCTCCCGTCCGCTGGTTGCAGACTTACTGTTTGCTCTCACTTCTCCGCCAAACAAAGCAAACAACTATGTCCCAATGGTGGGTACCTTGGCACATAGGGAGCCAGCATTGGTGGTTGGCTGTTCCCAGGGCTATTAATGGCTCCAGTAGGGGGGCGCAAAGCCCCCTCCAGTGTTTTTGCAGGTTCTGCCCAGGGGAGGTGGTTGTCGCCAGGGCAGAAAATGGCCCGGGGGGCCCGCTTTGCCCCCTAATTCAAAGATTGACCTAGCCCCGGGAATTTGATGGTCCCCAGGGGCCCTAAAAACAGCCTGGGCAGGGGGCAGCTTGGAAAACTCTCCCCCTTTGACTAAATTGGCCTAGCCCCAGGGAGGTGGTGGTCCCCGGGGTCTTAATGAGCCCAGGAGGGGGGAACTGCATGTCCCCCCTCTATATATTGGCCTAGCCCCGGGGAGGTGGTGCTCCCTGGGCCATAAACAGCCTTGGGAGAGCGGTCACACAGCCCCCTCCACCTCAAATAAAAAGGTTGCATGTGCCCCCACCCCAACTTAATTATTAGTGTTTGCCCCTGTGGCCTGGCCCACCTAGTGTCTGAGGTTTAAACAATAATTTTTGACTGCCCTTGTTTTTTTACCGGGATTCATGGACCCGTCATGAGTTTCACAGCAAGAAAGTTTTTAAAAATACATTTTGGCCCTGACGTGGTCCCTGGAGGACCCCAACACTGTGGTTTGTGGATCAGGGTACTCCTAACCTACTCCTTGTCTTTTTTTTTTTTTTTACCTTTTATGGGATCAGGAGAGTCTGATTCCCAAAATGGCTGCCAACAGCTCCTGGCTGAAGTGTTGGCAGCCAATCTGATCTCACCATGAGATCTGTTGGTTTCACAGAGGATCCACATCCCTGGATATAAACATGTATTTTTCCTTCAATGTTTCAAAAACTACTGAACAGATTTGCACCAAATCACAAAAAGAGATCCTTCTGGGCCAAGATCTAGCTTTCTGTCAAATTTAGTGTAATTTAATGCAGTGGATTGGGCTGCAAAAATGTCGAAAATGTCAATAAGAATTAACACTGGAAACACACTTTTTTTAACACCCCTTTTCTTGAACCTTGCTTGACAAATCACCCTGAAACTTTCCATGCACAACAAGACACAGAAGGATGTCGGTAAGTTACAAGAAAACCCTAAAACCTTTTTTCTATGGAAGCAAAGTCCTAACTATAACTACCTACTGGTGACCGCCAGCAGGTAATATACATTTATATATTTGAGAAACAATTACATTGTCATTGTAAAGGCATGCATCGTAAAGGCTTATTCTTTGTTAAGGTTTGCATTGTATAGGCATGCGTGGTAAAGATGCATGTGCCTTGAAGCCTGCATACCCAAGGCAGACCCAAGAGACCTCAAGAACTTCAGACCCATCTCTCTGCTCCCCTTCCCGGCCAAGGTCATCGAGAAAATCGTTAACAGACAGCTAATCCGATATCTCGAAGAGAACAGAATCCTGGACCCTTCCCAGTCAGGGTTCCGTAGCAACACAGCACCGAGACCGCCCTCATCGCCGCCACCAACGACATCAGGACCCTGCTAGACAACGGGGAGACTGCAGCACTCATCCTCCTAGACCTCTCCGCCGCCTTCGATACCGTCTGCCACCGCACACTGCGCACACGCCTCCACGCCACAGGGATTCGAGACAAGGCTCTGGAATGGACCACCTCCTTCCTCTCCGGCAGAACCCAGAGCGTCTGCCTCCCCCGTTCCATTCCGAAGCCTCCGAGATCATCTGCGGCGTACCCCAAGAATCCTCCCTCAGCCCGACACTGTACAACACTTACATGGCCCAGCTTGCACTCGTCTCCCGACAGCTCGACCTCAAGATAATCTCCTATGCCGACGACACTCAACTGATCCTCTCCCTCACCAAGGACCCCATCGCCGCCAAAGCCAACCTCCATGAAGGAATGAAGGCCGTCACCGACAGTATGAAGATCAGCGTCTGAAGCTGAACTTGAACAAGACAGAGGTCCTCATTCTCGGGTCCAACCCGTCAGCCTGGGTCGACTCCTGGTGGCCAACTGCACTGGGAGCAGCCCCGACACCCAACGACCACGCACGCAACCTGGGAATCATCCTCAACTCAATGCTCTCAATGACCAAGCAAGTCAACGCCGTATCCTCCTCCTGCTTCAACACCCTCCGCATGCTCCGCAAAATCTAGAGATGGATCCCGACAGATACAAGAAAGACAGTCACCCAGGCCCTCGTCAGCAGCAGACTCGACTCCGTAAACACCCTCTGCGCAGGAGCCCCAACCAAGCTCATCAATCGACTACAACGCATCCAAAAAGCCTCAACACGACTGATCCTCGATGTACCATGACACGGCCCCATCACGCCCCACCTGAGAAACCTGCACTGGCTCCCGTCAACAAGAGGATATCCTTCAAGCTCCTCATCCACAGGTCAGAGCCATTTCCTCCTCCTGCTTCAACACCCTTCTCATGCTCCCCAGGATCTACAAGTGGATCCCCATTCCCCACTGAAATGAGAAGAATGGTCACCCAGGCCCTCGTCAGCAGCAGGTTGGACTATGGAAATGCCTTCTATGCAGGAGCCTCGGCCAAACTCCTGAGACGGCTCCCACGCATCCAGAACGCCTCTGCACGCCTGACCCTCAACATCCCTTTCTACAGCCACATCACACCCCACCTGAGAAACCTGCACTGGCTCCCCGTCAACAAGAGGATATCCTTCAAGCTCCTCATCCACGCACACAAGGCACTCCACAAGACCGGCCCAGCCTACCTCAACGGACGGCTTTCCTTCTACACCCCCAACCGCCAGCTGCGCTACGCCGACCTCTCACACGCCAATGTCCTGCGTATCCGAAGAACAACCACCGGCGGGAGATCCTTCTCGCACCTCGCCACCAAGACATGGAACCCCCTCCCACTGAGCCTACGACAGACCCAAGACCCGCTGACCTTCAGGAGGACACTAAAGACCTGGCTGTTCGATCAGTGGTGGACCCTACTTCCCTCCCAGCGCCTTGAGACCCTCGCGGGTATGTAGTGCGCTTAACAAATGACTGATTGATTGATTGATTGCATGGTAAAGGCATGCGTGGTTCTGACAGTGTTGTGAATGCTGGTTCCCCTGTCAGGGTCTGCAGTAGCTGTCAGCATGGGTGTACAGCAAAGGACCACCTGGCTGTCAAACCAGTGGGTGGGTGTTCAAGAAAACTGCAGAGGTTTTCTTAGCAGCACAGGAGAAGGATGGACATGAACTGCAGGGGCACCTCACAATAGCTTTAAACACAACTCCATACCATACTGGATTAAAAGATCCAATACAACTCAGTGCTGTGACTGAGCCCAACCTTTCAATGGAAATTTGACCTACCTCACAATTTCACAGTGAAGTCCATCCGCAAAAGTGGGAGCCTTGCTCCTCCATAAAAACAATCCATCTGACCTTACCATGAACAAAAGAACCAACCAACCTGAGAACCTGAATCTGACCAACCACTTAAAAGGAAACCCAAGCAACCTTCACTTGCAAAATCCATCCATCTTCGCCTTGTGGCATTGAGCCAACCTCACCAGTGAGGATCTGATTGCTGCTTAATCAGGTAGGGACAGAAATATCTACACAGGGCAGGTACGTTAAACTGACAACAGTGTTCTACTTTCAAATTTCAACCCTTGCATAAGGTGAAAAATATTGGGCAGTGCAAACACCCAAAAGGTGATGGGACTAATTCATGCAACTAGTCTAAAACATGGGCAATAGCAATGGCTACCATCCCAACCCATAATTTTTCACCCGCTGTGCCACTCTTGAAAGCGGCCCAACTCATAGATATCAGTACTTACCCTGTTCCTGATGTGCACAGTCCATGCTCAAACTGCCAGGTGAGGCACGCTCCAGAAGGGTACATAAGCAACTCCAAATCAGTTTCGGTTGTTATCTATTGTCAGTAAGATATAGTTTGGATCCCGTAGGTCAGTGAGCCTCAAACAAATGAAAAGTGATGGGAGAAATACATAGAACTAGTCAAAACCACTGGCAATAGAATGCTGCCCAGTCCGATTGCCAGCGACTTACACTATTTGCAAGTATTCTTTCCATCGCCGTTTGGCTCTGTTGCAGAGTACGCCCGTGATTAATCTGCATGTGAATTTGACCAGATCCTGGAAAAGTGACATGTGGCACAGCTCTGAACAAAAGAATGTGAAAGGAAGAAAATATGCACAGCAATTAGTGTAATGTGGCTCCTTCCCTAATGAGATGAGCTGCATTGCTAAAGCAACGTTACCTTGACACTGTTGGCCTACATCTTGGGCAGCCTGCTGGCTTCTCTTGACAACAGAAAAGAACTGCGGAGATCATGAGCAGCGTAGAATATTATAGATCAATTGTACCCCTGCAGATTTCTATCAATTTAATTAACTCAGAGGACTGAAATTCCCGGCGAAGAACATACCGGAGGAGAATCAGATGCAGGTAATGAGTACGAGATCCATACAATGACCCACTTTCTCAGTCTTTTCTTTAGACATAGGGTTACATGGAGGTTATTGAGAGTCTACGATAAATGCGATTGCCAACATTTTTGCAGTACTGCTGGCGTAAAACATGTGCAGTAATTGTCAGGCGCTGCTGTGATAATAGAGGGTGGTTTCCTGGTAATGCCCCACACCAGTGGGTAATTATGAAACGACTGCGGCTCCCTTTCGCTGCCAGAGGAGACTTACAATTGTGTCTGACAGAAGCGACATTTTCTCAAAATCGCAGGACAGAGTCAGATGCTATAAAGTTAGTGCCAACCAGACGATTCCACTATATTGCATCGACATTTTATACATTGAGGCGTAATCATCAGATTTACCTTGGTATCCGCAGTACCCTTTACCCCCTCCTTATGTACTGGCTCAGTGACTGGAGGGTCTGTGCCAGTACTAGATCAATGAATATTCCAGTACTCCAGCGGTTTTCACAGAAAGAGGATTCACATGTTCAATACATTACCCACGACCTCAACCAGACTGGCAACGCAAAACTCTTGAAAATACTCTGAAGTCCAAGGTTTAGAGTACAGAGTCTCATAACTGGATGGGGTAAGGGTCCCTCAATCATCCAGTCCTGATAGCCGCCCTGAAGGAGCACCTCACGGTTTTCGAATAGCAGCATTTGCTGCTCCAGAGACATAAAGCTGCAGGGACTGTGCAGTATCAGAATATTTCTTGGGATTAATTTCAAGACTGCCTGGTTATGGATTTTGTGTTGTAGCTATATAGTTATTGGATATTGTTCCGCAACCTGGAGGGCTAGGTTGGGCGCCATCTTTGGTGAGTCCCGGACCCCTGCTGGACTCGAGTTAGCGGTCCAGCTGGGGGAGGGGCTTGGGCCTCAAATAGCGATGCACCACAGAACGCGCAGCGGTCTCGTGCAGCGGGCGCGCCATCTGCGCGCCGAAGGAGCCCCAAAGGAGGGCCCGTCCGTGCCCGTCCGTGTCACGGACGGGCCCAGGGCCAGCCATTCTGCCCAATATCCCCCCGTCGATTTGTGCCTGGTAGGATCAGGTACTCCCGCTACGACCTTTTGAAACTTAATTTGCTAGCTGGTGGGGGGTCCCTGTAGGAGGGCCGGGCGGGACTGCACTATTTTGAAGTGCACAAATTGGGATTTTCTGCCCCAGCCTATCTTACTCACACGACTAGATAGTGGAACAGGTTTTACGACGATCAGGGCTGGGTTAATCAATGCTAGATCTATGGTTAAACATGCGGCTGACATTTTTGAAACGCTCGCTGATGGACTGCTAGAGCTCCTTTTCATCATGGAGACGTGGCTTACTAACACATGTGCTCCGATCATGGAACTCGCTGTCCCTAGAGGTTTTAAGATTGCCAGAGCTGACAGAGTTACAGGCAGGGGGGGCGGATTAGCAGTAATCTACAGGGAGGGGTGGCACTTCTTCTCCGAGTCGTCCGATGCAGTGGTCGATGGAGAAGCTCTCCACTTCTCTTTAATTATCAATCCTCATTTTACTCTGGAAAGATCATTGATTTATAGGCCTCCAGGCTATGCTGGCCACTTCATTGATGTCTTGGAGGAATGTATAGTGCCATGGGCCCTGAGCTTTCCGAAATTTCTCCTGGTTGGCGACCTCAATATTCATGTTGATGTCTCTGACTCCAACGAGGCTCGCCGCTTGGGGGAAGTTTTCGACTTGGCCCAACTTGAACAGTGAGTGGTTTCTCCAACTCATGCTGGCGTTCACCTCCTGGACCTAGTTTGCTCTAATTTCTCCATCAAGGCACTAAGTTCAGAGAAAGTGACTTGGTCTGATCATGATCTGATTAGGTTTTCATGGGAGGTGGAGGATGTAGGAAGATCAGCTTCTGCACTGCCCATTAGCCACCCCCAGAAGGTCAATGTGGCTGCCTTCAGCCAGGCTCTATCTAGAGCCCGCCCGACACTAATCCCTGAGATAAGCGAGGTGGTTAGCGGCTTCAATGGGTGGGTGCTGCAGGCGGCTGATGCCTCTACGAAACACACTACTATGTCAAGGCTCCACCGCACCCCTTCTCAACCCTGGTTCTCACCCGAGTTGAGGGTGTTGAAACTGGGGTGTAAAAAGCTGGAGCGAGCATGGAGACTCGATTACAGTCTGGAGGCAAAAGCCACCCTGCGCACAGCCCAAAAGGACTACTATACCGCTATTAAGACAGCCAAAGGCAGCTACTATGCAGGGAGAATTGCCAGAGCGGAAAATAACAGCAGAGAGATCTTCTCTATTGTTAAAAGCTTTTTATCCCCTGTGGCTGATACATCCATATTACCTTCCTCCATTCAATGGTGCGAGGAACTGTCTGACTTTTTTATTAACAAAATAGCTAAGATTCAGAAGGACCTGCTTTCTGCGCTGCCAGTGGCTAGCTTAGCGGTGGGTTCCTCCCCTATGACATGTCACTGCGATATTCAGCAATTTACGGACTTCTCTGCAGCTGCTGAAAGTGAAATATTGCCACTCCTTCAGTTCCTCAAATCGGGCTCACCTTCAGACCCCTGTCCTGCCAGGGTGCTCTCCAAAGTGGCTAGTACAGTTTGCAGTGAGGTCACCCAGATAGTGAATCTTTCTCTATCCTCAGCAACAGTTCCCATAGGTTGGAAGCAGGCAAAGCTTTTGCCACCCCTAAAAAAAACCAGGGCTGGATGCCACAGTTCCAGGGAACTATCGTCCTATATCCCTCTTGCCAGCATTGGCCAAAATCTGTGAGAAAGTGGTTTTTCGTCAACTTGAGAACTTTGTTGAGACTTCCAATGCCCTCCATCCAGTTCAATCAGGTTTTAGGGCGGCTTACAGCACGGAGACAACCCTGGTCGAAATGGCGGAGGCAATTCGGGAATGTTTGGACGGTGGCGGCAGAGCGGTCCTTATTCTTCTGGACCTCTCTGCCGCGTTTGACACCGTTCCTTACGAGCTCCTCCTTGCCAGGCTGTCTGCGATTGGCATTGGTGGTTGCGCCCTGGCCTGGCTGTCATCATTCTTAACAGATAGGACACAACAGGTCTGGATGCCGCCCCATGCATCTGAGCCTAAACCACTCCTCACGTGGGTCCCTCAGGGCTCCACTCTTAGTCCCTTACTGTTCAATATTTACATCACTCCCCTGGTTTACCTAGCGGAACACTACGGGGCTAAGATCATTGGGTATGCCGATGACACACAACTGCTGTTCACCTGGCCGGACGACCACCTGGATACCACAGCAGTCCAGCTCTGTTTATCCTCAGTCTTTCGCTGGTTGACTATGGCCCAGCTGAAATTTATTGAGGACAAATCTGAGGTCCTCTTCTATGGTTCTTTTCCCTCCAGCTTTAAAAACTCACTGTGGCCCCGAACATTCATAGCCCCAAGGTGATGGGTGGCCCCGCAAAAAATCTGGGTATTTGGTTTGGGGAGGACCTAAGATTTGAGGACCACATAAAGAAACTTTCAGGGACATGCTTTGCTACTCTGAGAACACTCCGAAGATTTTTTCCATTACTTCCTAGAGAAGCAAAAGAGACTGTTGCCCGAGCTCTCATCTTGGCAAGACTGGACTACGCAAACGCTCTGTTTAGCGGTATCCCTGCTTATTTGGTCAAACGCTTGCAGGTTATCCAGAACGCCGCCGTCCGCCTCTTGTTCAGTGTTCCAAGATGGAAGAGCGTTCGCTCTCACATGCGCAGCCTTCATTGGCTGCCAGTGTCTCAGCGCATTTTGTTTAAATCCTTAGTGCTCTAGTTTAGAGCCATTCACGATCAAGGGTCAGCCTATCTGAAGAAACGGGTTTACGCTCTATGCCCCTGCACGTGCTCTCAGATCATCCTCCTTGTTCAAGATGACTCTTCCTCGCTTCAAACGATCCAGACTAGGGGGTCAGTCCATAGCCGTGGTAGCTGCCCGGGCCTGGAACGCCCTTCCCCTCCACCTACGCTCCATTCAGTGCGTAGGCCAGTTTAAGAAATGTTTAAAAACCCATCTATTCACCAGTGCAGCATAGGCTGTTCTCTGTTCTGTCTTCTTTGCCTTTCTCCATCGCGCCAGGATACTCCCAAGTTATAGAGCGCGCTATGAAATGGTTTATACATATATAAATTATACATACATACAACAGTAATAGTTTGGCCCCATTTTTTTTTTTTACATCACTGTTGTTAGTAAAACCTCAGAAGGCCTCCTGGACAGAACTAGTTCCCTTGGTGAAATAATGGAATAATATCAGTTTTGGAACTGCAAACAAATTGCTCCTGGTTCCCATACACTGGGAGTCAAGCATGGCAGTGGAAAGGGAGGGGAATCACGAGGGGTGGAGTTCTAAAAATAGAATATGACAGTCTTCCTATACAATTATTTTTTATAAACTCTGCCTCACAGAATTTGTCAACAAAGAAACACGTGACAGTACACCTGTTCTGACCTAATTAATTGGTCACAAAGAGCCTGCATTGTAACATATCTTATGGAGTTAGGACACATTCTGGAGAGAACCTTCTCTGCTCAGCAATTTTTAGAGGATAATGATAATGGTAAGATAGCCCTGATGGCTAATTAAATTGGCAGAAAGATATGTGTTTATTCTAGTCATAGTTTTGACGTCAAGTAGCACAGAGGGTTAATGTGCCTGCAGCAAAGCAAGTTGTTTAATATGCAGATCACAAATTTGTATTTTATGCGGATATATAAAGTTGACTAGTATGTCCCAAAATGCTAGTGCTTAGTCGCTTGCACAAGCTAGTCAACTGGTCGAAAGAGCTACAAAGAAATATAGCTTGACAAAATAAAGAGAACTTCAATTTCAATGGTACTTCATAAGATGTCTGCTTGCTGAATGCGGCTCTGCTGGCCGAGTCTGATCATCCGCTTATTATCCCATCCCCAGCAGCCCATCCGTGGATATTTACTGCAGAATGGGATCGAGAAGACAGCTGTGAACATCCTGGGCCCAGGAGCGGAGTTCGGGCAGCCCTGCTGAGCCAGTAAATCACGACTGATGTTGAAGGCCTGAAGGTGCATCGCAACTTCAAGATGGCGTCTGGCATAATAAATGTGTGGGGCCAGAGCCGCTAAGGACCTGTGAGGGGAGGGGCGGTTCCTGGCCGGGGGCGAGGGCGGGCCACGACCCTCCTGCCTGTACTGGGAGTTGTTGATGCTTGAATAGAGGGAGCATCTGGTGAGAGCTTGGTAGCTGCTGCTAAGGGGTGGTTGAGGGGGCAGCCGACCGCAGGGAGGTTCCCCCCCTGTGCAGTTTGGGAGGGGCGGGGGGTGGGCTATGCAGCTACAAGGCAGGCTTTTATTTGGGCTGGTAAAATGTAGCCCAAAAGGAGCCCAAGCATAAATGCTTTGAGCTCCTCCTCCCAGCCACCATTTTAGGTTCCGTGACCTGGTGGCTGGGAGTTATTAGGCAGTGAAATTTTTGTAGTGCAATCTTTGTGGTTATTGTATCTGGTTATTGCAGCCCAGTTATTCTTTGGGCATGGCGACGGAGGATTATCAAGTCCTAGAAGCCATTAGGCTTCCTAGTGAGGCGGGGAGAATAGATTTGGGGGTAGGAGAAGTGGCGGGCCTTCGCGCCCGTCGCGCCAGGCCTCAGCGGTAGTGGCGGCGGTTGTAGCAGCCTGGGTGTCCCCTAAACGACCCCTGACCGAATCGGTGAGTGCAAAAACATGTCCCGATGGGACGCATGGGCCCAACAATGCGAGTGCAGGGGAGTGGGAGGGTGAGGGGGGGGCACCTTTGAATGCTGGCAGGCTGTGTGTGGAACCGACGGAGCTGCTTCTTGCTCTGGCGGTTTGCGGCAGGCGAGTGTTGGCCCCCGCGCATCAAGGGAAGCGCGGGGTGGGTGGGGCACCAAGAGGCACTCGGCCTCGCTGTCAGCCATGTTGGGAGAGGGTGCGGGAATGGGAGGAGGGCCGGGGACGCAAGTGTTTCAGCGGTCCCCTTAGCAGGGGAGATGATTGAAATAGAGGATGCGAGGGAGCAGCAGGGGCCCGCCGTGCCGCTTTTGGACACAGTGGGACAGGAGTTTGAATGGGCACAGGGGGTGAGGGGGGCTGGGGGCGCTAATCCTTGGCAGTTTTTTACAGGCAGGGCCAGTGTGGGGAGGGCCAGGATGGACACTGAGAGGTCAGGGGGAGGGGGAGAGATGGTTCCCTCGAGCACCCTCCTTTTTTCACCCCCTTATCCGGACCGGGGTGATGGGGCATCAATAGCCAGTGATTCAGTGGGAGAGGGGGAATGGGCACAGGTGGGTGGTTGGGGCGGTTATCAGGCACTGCTGATGGACCAGGGGTCAGAGTTACAGCTAGCCCCCACTGTGTGGTTTGCAGAGGAGTCTTTTGCTGGAGGTTCTAGGAGGGCGAGAGTGGTGGAAGCTGGGGGTGGAGGGGTTCTGGAGGGGAAGAGCAGATCTTGGGAGGGTTTGGATATTTTCCCATCTTAGGTGTAGGGGGTTTGAGATTCCGGGGTAGGTGGGGGCAGGGCAACACTAGGTGTTCCTCGGCGTGGGGTGGGGGACTCAGTTGGGGATGGCGGAGTTAGGGGCGGGGTAGCAGGTGATTTTCTGGGAGCAGAGGGTAGGGTAGAGGGAGTGGGGGTCAAGTTCCACGGCCGGCAGGGGCGATGGTACAAGCAATGCTGGATTGGAGCAGTGACGAGGAGGGGGGATTCCCCCCTCCTCTGCAGGGGGCCATGGGAGGAGGGAGTGAGGTAATTGTGAGGTGGGGCAGGGTAGAGAGGTAGGGTTTGGGGATGGTGTTTTGGGTAGGCGAGGGAACATGAAGGTTTGTGGTAGTAAGGGACCCAGCACATCTGTCCGACCTTTTTCTCCACAGGGCAGAGAGTGTTACGGTGCTGCAGACAGAGGATGGTACTTTCAGGTGTAGTCAAAGTTTGGGGGAGTACCGGCAAGTACAGTGGCTCCCCCTCCAGGTGTACAGAGAGGGGCAGTTAGGGCCGGTACGTGTCAGTATGGGTCCGGTAAGGCCCGTGGTTGGTTGGCGGTGTCAGGCCCATCACAGATGGAGGAGCCCTTAGAGTTGGACTATGCTGAGGACAGCCCAGAGGAAGGGGAAATGCGTGATAATGAGGAGGTGGGCCCTTTCATGTTTCTCATAGTTTTTTGCAGACAACAGAGGTGGTGCAGCCCAGGAGGGCAGTGGCGTTTGGACCCAGAAGAGAACACGGCCCCTCGGTGAGGGCTCCTCGGATGGTGGACAACGCAGAACAAGTGGCATGGTGGTCAGCGCCCAGCCGTGCCCCCTTGTTAGAGCCAGGTAAGACTTTTGAACCACGGGCCAACCCAAAAATGGTGTCTGTCTGGACCGGGGGGGGAGGATGTTGGAGGGCTGGGAGCAGGGAAACTCTACAAAGGGCATTATGCTAAGGATCAGGGTGTGGGCACAGTGGAAGGTGAAGGAGCATTAGGCGCTAAGAGAGTGGGGTGAATACTGAGGTGATCGAAACAGGAAACAAACCCTTACACAGCAAAGAGTTGAAGATTAAAAAGCTTCCCTACATGGGTGTGACAAAGCCTTTAGGGGCTCATTTGATGTTAGCAAACAAGGAACGGATTTGGAAGGGGGAGTATGTGGAAATATTGACACTATTGCACAGGGAGGTGAGGGCAAAGGAGGGGTCCAAAGAGGAGGAGTACGAACTTGCCAAGCATCCGAAACTGCCTTTAACAATTGAAAATTGGACGGCAGCGTTTCTAATATATTCCAGCGTTTATTGTGAAAAGTTTCCAGAGAGTTGCGTTGCGATATTTAAATACATGGATGTCATTAGGAAGGCGCAGATCACGGGTAGAGGTTTTGCTTGGGCCCCGTATGATGAGGAATTCCGTGCCCGGATGGCGTGGGATTCAGAGGCTAAGTGGGGCGAGTTGAATACTGATTTGTGGCAGCATACCATGGGAGCGCCGGCTGGGGGGAAGACTATATTTACAGCTAGTGGGTTACCTTTGGTATACCGGCCCTTTCAGGGGAAGCCCACCCGGGGCAGGGTGGGAGCACTACAGCGGGACAAACCGTGTATGGGGCATGCTGGGACTTTAACAAAGGCTTGTGTGCAAGGGAATACTCCAGGTTCCGGCATGAGTGTTTGCAATGTGGTAAGAAACATCCCCTGGTCAAGTGTTGGGGGTTACAAAACCAGGCAACCAGCAGTGGCATCAGCCGAGTGGTAGCACCTCAGGCCCCTCCCAGCAGTTTCAAGGTACTAGAGGGCGTAAGGACGCACAAGGGGCTGGGCCCAAAGGCTCCTACTCCGGTTAAGATAGGACCGTTGTCAGAGGGTCTGAGAGATTATGGGGATGCAAGGGCAAAAAGGGTGCTATTGGAGGGTTTCCAGGGGGGGTTTCTGCTAGGTTACACTGGGCCATGGCTACGGTGTTGGTGAAAAAATTTGAAATCGGCAGAAGAAAACAAAGAAGTGGTGCAAGATAATCTAAACAAGGAGGTGCAAGAGGGGAAGATGGCAAGGCCATTTGAAGATTGACCATTGGAGAACCATCAATCAATCAATCAAAGATATTTATATCGCGCACTACTCACCCGGAGGGTCTCAAGGCGCTTGGGGGGCGGTGGGGGTCCGCTACTGCTCGAACAGCCAGGTCTTGAGCTTCTTCCTGAAGGCGAGGTGGTCTTGGGTCAGGCGTAGGTGGGTCGGGAGGGAGTTCCAGGTCTTGGCGGCCAGGTGGGAGAAGGACCTTCCTCCTGTTGTCGCTCTTCGGATGCGGGGGACGGCGGCGAGGGCGTGGCTGGTCGATCGGAGATGGCGTGTGGGAGCGTAGAAGTTGAGGCGGCTGTTGAGGTAACTCGGGCCTTGGTTGTGTAGGGCTTTGTGTGCGTGGGTGAGGAGCCGGAAGGTAATTCTCTTGTTGACCGGGAGCCAGTGCAGGTCTCTCAGGTGTCCGGAGATGTGGCTGTGTCTGGGGATGTCGAGGATGAGTCTCGCTGAGGCGTTCTGGATATGCTGGAGTCTCTTCTGAAGCTTGGCGGTTGTTCCGGTGTAGAGGGCGTTGCTGTAGTCCAGACGGCTGGTGACGAGGGCCTGGGTGACCGTCTTCCTGGTCTCGGTGGGGATCCGCCGGAAGATCTTACGTAGCATGCGCAGGATGTTGAAACAAGACTTTTCTGGTCATGGAGAGGGAAGAGTCCAGGATGAAGCCCAGGTTGCGTGCGTGGTCTGTCGGTTTGGGTGCGGTGCCCAGGGCGGAGGGCCACCAGGAGTCGTCCCAGGCGGAGGGTGAGGAGCCCAGGATGAGGACTCCCGTCTTGTCTGAGTTCAGTTTCAGGTGGCTGGTCAAAAGAACTTGATTGTTTCACTGATTGGGGTAGTTCCCAAGAAAGAGTCAGGGCAGTACAGACTGATTCAACACCTATCATGGTCAGAGGGGTCTTCAGTCAATAATTTTATTGACGTGGAGGTGGCCTCTGTGTCATACTCCTCAGTTGACGTTGCTATGTCACTGGTAGTAACAGCGGGCGTGGCTGCAGAGATGGCAAAATGTGATATAAAATCTGCATTTCATTTGCTTCCAGTCCATCCAGACGATTGGAATCTTCTTGGGATCCATTTCAATGGCAAATGGTACGTGGACAAAGCTTTGCCGATGGGTTGCTCGATGTCTTGTGCCCTTTTTTAATGTTTCAGCACCTTTTGCAGTGGTATTTTACACAGCATTCTGGTCATGAGTTGGTAACACACTATTTAGACAATTTCTTTTTCGTTGGTACCCTGGGCTCCACGGAGTATCGGGTAGCCCTGGACAAGTTCCAAGAGCTCATGAAGGGATTAGGTGTGCCGCTGGCACCAAAGAAGACAATGCGTCCGTGCACGACCATGTCCTTCGGTCCCCCTCTCTTGGCAGAAGTTAGCCTGTTGTTTGGGAGTTTTACCGTTGGTTTGTACAGATAGTATTGAGGTTTGTCTGTTTTCCACCATCATGGTGTGGAGGTTTTTTGGGGCTTTCAGAGTTTCGGAGCTTTTGTGGTCCAAGGGTAAAGGGGTATCGGGTGGCAGGATGTCTGTTTGTCAGGGAGGGACGCCCATATTTTGCTGTCGAGCGCTAAAACGAATCAGAGGAGCCGAGGAAAATGAATCTGGCTGGAGGCTTCTTCACCAGTTTTGATGTTTCCTTTACATTGGGCCCGGCGTTGGAAGGAAGTATCAGGGGGGTCTGTTGGGGAGGGGGTTTTCAGGCATGCGGATGGGTCCCGGGTGTCTGGCTACCAGTTGCCCATGGTGTTTCGTTTGTTTGGATGGGGCACAATATGGAACTCACTCTTTCAGAATCCGGGCAGCGACGGAGGCTCATAACAGGTAGTAGTGTGGCTCACTGGTTAGAGGCGGCAGACCCGAGAGCAGAGGACGGCCCGGGACCAGGGTTCGATTCCCGGCGCGGCAGGTTTCTGGACCAGGGTCAGCGGACTCGATAATTCTCTCGCCTCGGTGCCCACTCTGATCAGCGATCACACTCGGCAACTCTGGGCATTAGCTTGCCTCATCTTCACTAATGGCCCCACCAGACCGCCGGGGATGCCTGGTCTCACCCTGGAGATACCCATTAAGGGACCATCTCTCAGGGAAGCCAGGAAGGGTTTCGCAGCGGTCGAAGCGCCTTGGGACCCTCCGGGTAAGTAGTGCGCTATATAAATGCCTATACATTTACATTTACATTTACATTTACACATTTACATTTACAGGGGTTGGTCTGGGGAAGACATTATGTGTCTGGGGCGTTGGTCTTCTAACTGCTTTCAGCGCTAAGTGAGAAACAATGCGGGGGAGGCGCATGCATCATACTCTTTCCCATAAGTTTGATATTGCTTTTCTCGTTACAGGTTCAGTGGCTGGCCTCCGTGCGACGGAAATGACTATCTGGATTGTGGGGCATTCGTTTGTTAAATGGGCTCATGTGCAAGCATGCCGTAGTTATTTTGGATCGTTGTTGGGTTTTAACGAGCGTTTGTTTAAGGTGGTGTGGAAAGGGAAAGGGGGGATGCTCTGGAGGGAGTTGATTCCTGCACTGAACTCTTGGTTGGTGGGGGGCCAGTGCCCGGACGTTCTGTTAATCCATCTGGGTGAGAATGATCTTTGTGGAGTGAAGGGAGTGGTATTGCTGAGGGCGATGAAAAGGGATTTGACACTTTTGAAAGAACAGTGGTCAGGTTGTCATGTGTTGTGGAAGGAAATGGTGTCCCGCAGGACGTGGAGGGGTGTGCATAATCCTAAGGCGATTGACAGGGCTCGGAAGAAGGTAAATCTGGAGATTTCTAGGTTTTGTAGGAGCTTGGGTTTTGGGAAAGTGTCTCACAGAGATATTCACTTTGATGCAGTAGAGTTTTTTAGGAGTGACAGGGTTCACTTGTCCACATTGGGCATGGACCTGTATCTTCTGGAGTTGCGAGAGGTCTTGTCTAGGTTTTTGAAGGTTCCGGAGTACGCTAGTTAAGCGGCTATGGCAGAATAACAGAACAGTTTTTGTGGTTTGGGGGCAGAAAGGGGGGGGAAAGGCTTTACCCCCACAGCTTTCTGGGTGGCGGGAGTAAGTGGTGTTTTGCCAGGGTTTGACAGAATTGTTGTGGTTCATTTCCGTAGTTGTGTCTTCGACAGGATGAGTTGGGCAGGCTAAGTTGTTGGGGTTTTTACATAGGTTGGGGGAGCAAGAGTTGACAAGGGGTAGGCAGGGGGGTTTGTATAACAGATTGTTTAATTGTTAGGTTAGACGATTATGCAGGGATTTGCATTGTTTGTATTTTGTAATGATGTAATGTATGGGTGGGGAACGGGGTTAATGAGACTTTAGGGGTGGGCGGTAAGTGGGGGTTAAGGTAGTATGTTATTTAGTAAGGTTTAGTTTTGTAAGGCATTAGCCAAGGTTTTATAACTGTTTCAATAAAGCAGCCTTTTTCACACAAAAGCTGGTTTGGGGTCTGCTTCCCCCCCACCCCTCCCTCCAAAGGGGGGCTTGGGGAGGGAAGCTGACCGCAGGGAGGCTTCCCCCCCCCCCCCCGGGCAGTTTGGGAGGGTTGGGGGATGGGCTATGCAGCTACAAGGTAGGCTTTTATTTTGGGCTGGTAAAATGTAGCCCAAACGGAGGCCAAGCATAAATGATGTGGGCTCCTCCTCCCAGCCACCCTTTTAGGTTTGGTGACCTGGTGGCTGGGAGTTATTAGGCAGTGAAATTCTTGTCCCTCCCTCCCCTCCCTCTTTTTAGGGTAGTTTTCTTTAAGTTTCCCTTCTTAGTTAGCTCATTCCCTCTTTTTTCAGTTGGTCTTTGTTGGAACAGGTGGGCAGGAGGTTGATGTGTACTGTTGCTTGGTACAGCTGCTGTTGCGGGGGTGAGTGGTGTTTTGCCAGGGTTTGACAGAATTGTTGTGGTTCATTTGCGTATTTGTGTCTTCGACAGGATGAGTTGGGCAGGCTAAGTTGCTGGGGTGTTTATATAGGTTGGGGGAGCAAGAGTTGTCAAGGGGTAGGCAGGGGGGTTTGTGTAACGGATTGTTTAATTGTTAGGTTAGAAGATTATGCAGGGATTTGCATTGTTTGAATTTTGTAATGATGTAATGTAAGGGTGGGGGGTGGTAAGTGGGGGTTAAGGTACTATGTTATTTAGTGAGGTTTCGTTTTGTAAGGCATTGGCCGAGGTTTTATAATTGTTAATGTGCACCTGTTTCAATAAAGTGGCCTTTTTCACACAAAAGCTGGTTTGGGGTCTGCCCCTCCCAACACTAACCAGTAGTACAGGAGCCTCCGTCCACTACTGGGGCCCGGTCGCTGCATGCAAAATAGGAGCTGTGGCAGAGATACTGGTCCTGGTCAGGAGCTCAGGAACACTAGCAACTGAAAGAGACAGTGCAATGTTGAGCCCCCACCTCCTCCTAGTCGGAGTTGTGAGAGGCAGCGATGATCGGAGGAGGAGCGGCCTGCTCCTATGATGGCGGTGTTCGTCTGAAGATTACGCGCGGCCCTGGAGCAACCTCAAGCAGGCCGTACACTTGGAGTCGGAGTGCGGGCTGAGTGCAACTGCGGCCCCTGAGGCTGCGGCTATATCTTGCTTGAGGCGGTAGATCGGAGGGCGTCCTGAAAGACGAGGAGGAACATCAGGCTTGCCGATCGTGTGTAATCACATGTTGTTCTCTTATGTCTATACTTGGCTCCTGTAACTGATGTAACTATGTAACCTGTAACTCGCTGCTCCTCATGCAAAGCGCTTTGATACCTCCGGGTCTTGCTAGCGCTATATAATACTTTTCAAGTAAAACAAATAAATAAATAAATGTCAATTGCTCTGCTTCATCAATTAGTTCATGGATATGGTCATTAGTTCCAAACGGTTGACAACTAATATTTTAACCCTTAGTTACCTTCTTACTATTTAGGTATCACAGCATCAACTTTTTCCATAAACTTTTGAAATCTAGCTTTGAGTCTACAGTTTGCGCCTTGAAAACACCATCCAATTGCTTCCTGACATGTTTGTGTGCCTTGCTCACGAAATGTTGGTTTAAATAGTGTTATTCTCCCAAAAGTAAAATTTTATTAAACAGAAAAAACTTGTGCCAGTGATTTTTTGTGGTATGTACAAAATTGGCAGTATTAAGCAATTCTGATGTTTTTCAGATTTGGGTGATTAAGCCCACGTTCAAACAGTCCCAAACGAAGTCTTAAAACTTTGAATTTAAGTTTGCTTGACATAGGTGTTATAAGATATTGGTGCAGGACTAATTTTGCATAGATTAACTTTTAGAACGGATTGTTATGCTTCTCTGCCAGACTTGGAGGGCGGCTTCTATAGATTTTATTCAAATAATTTAGATAATAGGAGTTTTGAAGCTTTTTTATGAAATGTTGAAAAACCATGAAGGGCGTTATTTGCAGCTCAGTAAGTGTTGCCTCCACATCAATATTTCACGGTGAATACTTAGATCGAGTAAGATCTTGGCCAAGGTGGTATCTGAAGGACCACCTCTCTGCTTTGCATAGTTTGGAGCAAAACTTTAAAAGAGTGACAGTGTTATTGGAGGCCCATTTTCCACTATGCTAGTTCCGGGGAGTTGCCTGTCAATTACTTATTAAATCATCTTTTCAGCTTCTTGGTGTGTTAATGCTACAAGTGAATCATTCTACATTAGTGCACTTCTTGAACCAAGGTCAAGACCTCCCACAGGAGGTAATCCTTTGCAGTATTTCCAAGGCATCTGGTAAACGGAATTGGGCCCGGGCCTTGGTTGGGGTCAGTCATTTAGCCTCAACAATCAGCCATTGGCAAATTTACTTTGATCTCAAGGGAGGTTGAACCCATTTTTATCCCTTTACTTGCTTCACAGTGCCTGTATAAATGGGGCCGTAGTGCCATCGCCTTATACAGAGTGACGAATTTTGGTCATTGCAGGCGATTATTGACTGAATTTTTAGAGTTGCTTCTTCTGCCGGTCAGACTGTTTGGTTTGGGCATGGATTTTATAATTGCTTCGGTGGGGGAATAGTCCTCACTGGGTTGGTTGATTTATTCGTGCCTCTCATTTGATGGGATCTTGTGCATGGCCAACTGATTTTAGCCATGCTAGTGGTAACTGCACTCCAGCACCATCTGTTTAGTGTATCCATTCCATGCCTCAAAATCATCTGCACAACCACCTCTTGCTCCATGGGATACTATGTGCCATACATAGAACATGGTGACAATCCTTACTCTAAGTCCCCTGTGAAGGATAATATTGTCACCTCTGGCAATTCTCACTCTCAACCCCTGTGAAAGATAATATTGTGAGTCCACTCCTGGCCATCCGGGGTAATATGAACTACAGGCAAACGCAGCTACTTTAGAATTCACTTAGAAACAATAGGTCTTTCTCTGACGCTCGGCCTAAAAATGACTATTATTATTATTATTGCATTTCTTATATAGCGCCAGAATCGACCCCCGAAGGGGTATCTCCGCGCTTGCCTTGGGAACCCGTCCTGGTTTTTCCCTGTGAGATAGCCCCTACAGGGCATCCCCAAGGTGAAAGCCAGGCATCCCGCCGCGGGGGGGCCGTTGTGGAGATTAAGCAAGCTTAATGCCCAGAGTTACATAGTGTGAACCCATGATTAGGTCAGGCACCGAAGCGAGAATTATCGAGTCCGTGGACATTTGAGCTCAACACCCTGCCGCGTCGGGAATCGAACCCTGGTCCCGGGTCTGACCTCTGCTTCAGGGTCTGCCTGCTCTAACCAGTGAGCCACACTATCACTGTATATCCAAATAAGGCAGCTAGTACAAAACAAAGTAGTACATGTGGGGTGTACTCATCATGCCAAGTTTTTTTTCGTAATGATGAGCAGAATAACTGAATAGTTCATTTTGTTATTGATTTCCCAGCCGGTGGCACAACCAGTTATTCGCTTGCCTTATGATATTCTGACTATTTTTGCAGTGTTTTGATGCTTTTCTGACATCCCACTTGAAGCAGAACCCTTTCTGCAAGAAGCCTGGCAAAGAGGAGTTGTGTTCTGAAGCATCGGAAACCTCTCAGCTGTCAGGGTTCACTGATAGAAAATCCATGACATAAATATTGATGTTCAAAATATCGAAAACAATATATAGACTACAAAAATATCGACTCCCATACCTAAACAAGTAAAGAAATATTGAATCAAAAATATTGATATAAATACATATATAAGAAAATTTTATATATTAAATAATAATAAATATTAATATTAATTTGAACAAAATAAATTACATTTAATATACATTTTAACAAAATATAACAAAATGAACTTAAAAAAAAGAGATAAAATACATATATATTTACATAAAAATAATTAATCGACTATTATCCTTAATTTATTTAAAAACTTAAAAATTATATGAAAATATTATATATATATATATATATATATATATATATATATATATATATATATATATATATATATATATACATATACATATGCATATATATATATATATATATATCCTTAATCCAAAAGCGATCCTCCTTGGACGGTTCTCGTAGTCAGGTGGCGCATGTGCCGGCAGGACCCCAAAGCCGGTAAATTTGTGCACAAATTTCAAAGGTTCCCAGAAAGGATTAAATGCGCACTGAGAGCGTGTGTAGATAACACCAAGTTTATTTTTCAATAATCGCTACGCGTTTCGAGTCCCACCGGTCTCTTGATCACACGATATTGCTTGTCTACCGCTAGGTGGAGGAGTGTGGCTCAATGGTTAGAGCGGCAGACCCTGATGCAGAGGTCTGGCCGGGACCAGGGTTCAATTCCCGCCTCAGCGGGTCTTGGGCTCAATTTCCTCGGACCTGACAATTCTCGCCTCGGTGCCTATTCTAATCATGGGCCCCACGCTGCAACTCTGGGCAATAGCTTGCTTAACCTCCCCACCGGCCCCAACAGCGCTAGGATGCCTGGCTCCCCCCTGGGGGTGTTCAGGAGTGGACACTTCACAGGGAAAGCCAGGAAGGGTTTCACAGCGGTATGAGTAATAGCGCCAGGAAACCGCTTGGTGACAGTGCGCTCTACAAATACCTTGACATTTACATTTACATTTTACATTTACGTGCATAAATAAAGTTCTCAAGTGATTTGGTGAATGAACACAAAAGAGGCATTGTAGGTATCTATTTTGCCATCAAAACCTGGCCGCCATCTTAGAACGGAGTATCCACAGCACAATAATGCTAATATAACATTAAAAGTATCCTCATGTTATACATTCTTGCATAGACTGTTATATTATGTCTATAATTTCAAACAAACTATAAATTAGAGTGTAAGAAAACATTTAAATTTCGGGATGTAAACAAAAATGTTTACAATGTAAACATTTTTTACATTGTAAGCATAAATCCTCATAACGTATGCTGTAACTCTATAACGGCATTTGCCAGCGTTGATGCATCATTCTAGTATTCCTAACAATAAAGGAAATACACCATTAGCCTGGTCGTATACGCTCAGATGCATTCTTTCAAGTCATTGAAATCAACATACTTCTGCTTTCGGACTAGTGCCGACAAAGGTAAACATGCATTTGGTCTAATGCCTACACCTCCGTTCATAATCCGTATATAATGCACAATTGCTATGCCGTATCAACTGGCAATAGTATCATAGCCTCTTAAACCATAACATTGCACCCACGAATTTACCACTGTGCATATTTGTGATGATGATAAAAAAATATTCATCATATATTGTAATGTACTTTCCATGTTAATTGAAAAAACATAAATATATGATCTAAAAAGTGAATGATTATGCTACATAACTCCTCAAGTGAAAATAATAATAATAATAGTGGCCTTTTTCTTATCCTGTACCTTCCTGAAGGTCTTGTCAGTTGAAGAAAAAGCGTAGGGAACCGTGCATCTTATAAAAGTGAAATGTGAGAAGGCCCCTTCCTTTTCCTCCTGAAAAAAGTGATAAACAGAAGGAGATTAAATATTAAAACAGGGTTAAAAAACCCTAAATAAATTCATATACATCATCAATTTACAATTTGAGACAAACATATCTACAACAGCAAGGTTTCAAGATTCTTATATTCAGGTATCTAGTAGGTGGGATGCTAGCTCTTCATCCAGGTTATGCCCACTCGGGAATCTACTCTCGAGTTCTATTATCCATTTGGATTCTCTTTTTCTCAAGCCTGTTAGTCTATTGCCCCCTCTACCACTTGTATGAACTTGTTCCAAGGCAAAGTATTTCAGAAATGCATTGTTAGATTGATGGTGTGACTGGAAATGGCGCGCAATGGGGTAGTTCTTATCAACATGTGTAATGGCCCGCAGATGTTCCTGTACTCGTTTTTTCACCATACATATGGTGCTGCCCACGTATTTTAATTTGCATGGGCACTCCAAGACATATACTACGTAATTGCTGCTTCATGTCAAAAATTGTTTGATGGTATGTCTCCTATTTGCGCCTGGAATTTCAACTTCTTTCACCATGGTACTGTCTTTGCATGCACGGCAGTGTCCACAGGAATAAAAGCCTTTCAGATTATGTGTACTCACATTATTCCTGGGGCTGATATCACCTTTCACTAGGATGTCCCTTAAACTCTTGCCTTTTCTATAGGTGTCAGAAGGGCGATCCCCTATCGTCGGACCTATGATATTATCGCTTTTAAGGACATTCCAGTTGTCAACCAACACTTTGTTTACCTTTCTAGAGTCCTCATTGAACGTGGTAATAAGCCTTGTGATAGACTCTGTTTCTGTTGCGGCTATTCTTGGTTCTAGTGTGCTTTCTCTTGTTTTCTCGTTACCTTTAGCAACTGCCTTGTTGAGAACCCATTCCAGATAACCTTTTTCCCTGAATCTTTTAAGCATTGTGGTTTTTTCCAACTCATAAAGTTTTTCATCGCTACAGTTGCGTTTTGCTCTTAGGAGTTCCCCATAGGGGATACTCCATTTCAGGCTTTCAGGGTGGGCACTTTGGGCGTGAAGCAAGCTGTTCCCCGTGGTCTCTTTTCTATACAATTGAGTTGAAAGATGACCGTCTTGTACTATCAACTTAGTGTCCAAAAACTCAATGCTTTCATTGCTGGTTTTGAGGGTTAGAATGATGTTATAGGGGTTATTATTCAGTTTCGTGACAAAATCCTGGGCTTCCATCTGCGACCACTCGGTCACCCCGAACGTATGGATGGGTGCCCCGATCCCCCGGGAAACTGTAGCGGGCGGGGGGTGTGTCCCGGCCGGTATGCCTATAGCGGCGTGGCCGGAGTACGCCCCTACCGCCCAAAAAGGGTTGTCCTAAACACCCGCCCGGAAGTCTGTGTACTGATGGACGTGATGGGGGCGCGGCCCCGCCTTCCCGCTGCTGGATAAAAGGCGCGGGAATCCAAGGAAGCGTCCTCTTGTTCCTGCGCTCTGAAGGCTGCACCACTCGTCGCTCGTGAGCCCTCAATGGAACAAGCTGCAGTTTTTTGAACTTGTAATCGTTGTTTTTCTATTTCAGTCATCAAGGTGTAGCTGGAGTTCGAGTCACTTCGGGAAGACAGGCTGAGCTAACTTTGAACACGCGGACATGCCTGGCAAGAAGTCTGGAAAGAGCTCCGAGATGGAACGTATGCTGCGTAAATTGGTGAACCAGGTTTCGGCGATGGACCGAAAGTTCGGTAAAGTAGACCAGCTGGGTCGCGGCTTAGCGGCCCACAGGAAACAAGTTGAGGCTCAAGCTGGCCCCTCAGGGCGACCTAAGAGAGTCATGGGGCCAGCTTTGCCAAACGTTACCCCGGGGAAAAAGAGGAGGGTGAAAGCGGGTCCTAGCGAGGCCCCAGTCCCGATGGAGGTACCACCGATCCCAGTAGCGCCAGCGGCCAGCCCGGTACCCACACCGGATGGGGGTTTGCCAATCCCTGTGGTTATCACACCACTGGAGGATGATCAAATGCCTCCTGAATTAGCGCTTCAGTTAGTGGCTGTGTTACCCTGGTTGAAAAAGGGAGCGGGGGGATCCGCGGCTGTGGAAGACCCGGCCGAGGAAGCTAGACTGATTATTGAACAGTTACGGCAGACAAGGGATGCTGGGGCAGCAAACTTGCCTTCTATTCCACCCACAGGTGGTGAAGGTGGTCCCGGCAGATAACCAGGATACGGCGACGGACACGGCTGGAAGTGCGGCGGGAGCCGGTAAGAGATCGCTACCGATGATGGGGAGGGCGCGGTACCCTCAAGGCGGGAAGGCTTGGCGCAACATGTTCCCATGGTTACTAAAGAGATGGTGTGGGCCAACAAATACATTAATATGTTTTCACTGTTGACTGATCATCAAGAGTTAGAATATGCCAAGACCCAGAAAGATATATGGCACCCCAGTGTATGGCGGGCAAAAATGGCGGAATTCAGGGTCGAGGAGTCGATGATGAACTGGATCAGGGCCTTTTCTATATTTGTGGCGATTATCGCTGAACGTACACCAGAACTGTTGAGTGACTTGGCTTGTTATCAGAGCAGGATCACGAACTTCCATGAGAAGTATGGAGGTGAGGAGTGGAAAGGGTATGACGTGGCTTTTAGAAAAGCGAAAGAGTTTAACGAAGCATTGACTTGGGATTGTTTGGATACGGTATCATGGCATGCGCAGCTCTTGCCAAGATCAGTAGGGGGTTCGGGGTCAAGCACGAATGGCCCCAGGGCATTTCCACAGAGGCAGTCTCAGCCCTTTCGTCAGAACTACGGGGAGGAGTCTCAGCCAAGATCGGGCGGGAACGGAAATAAGCGAGGGGTGTGTTGGGGTTTCAATAAGGGAACGTGTAGCAGGCCGCAAGGAACGTGTAGGTTCAGGCACGCGTGCTGCGGTTGTGGTAACACCTCACACCCTGAAACAAGCTGCCGATCCAGGGCTAATGGCATCGGAGGCAAAGGGGGTACCAAGCAGGATTGATACGGTGCCCCGGAAGTCCACATCTTCACCCGTAGATATCTTGGCTTTGACCCCTTGGCTGAACAGATACCCTGATCATGCGTCTGCCGGGATTCTGCGAGATGGCTTCTCATATGGCTTCAGGATCCTGGCGGGTGATTTTTGAGGGACCGCCTCTTGTAAGAACCAACTGTCCATTCAGCACAACCCGGCGGTTGCCGCCAAAAAGATCGCCAAGGAGGTTAGCTTGGGGCGAGTGGCAGGGCCTTTTTTGTGACCCACCAACGGCTGATTTTGTATGCTCCCCATTAGGGGTGGTGCCAAAAAAGGACCCGGGGGAGTACAGGCTCATTCATAATTTGTCGGCACCAAAGGGGGCTTCTGTCAATGAGGCGATCGACCCGGAGATTTGCAGTGTAAAGTATGCATCTTTCGATGACGCAGTGGTGCTGTTGAATCGCTTAGGCCCCAGTGCATTGTTAGCAAAGTCAGACATTGAATCTGCATTCATGTTGCTTCCGGTGCATCCCCAAGATCAGCGCTTGTTGGGTTTTACGTTTCAGGGGAAATACTACATGGATATGTGCATGCCAATGGGTTGTTCAATTTCTTGTGCCTATTTTGAAATGTTTAGCTCATTTCTGGAGTGGGTGTTCGCAAAGGCCACAGGGCACCAGCATGTGATGCATTACCTTGATGATTTCCTCTTTCTCGGCACAGCGGGCACTCGGGACTGTGCACTGGCATTGCAGGACTTCTGCGTGCTCATGCGGGGTTTCGGGGTTCCATTGGCGCCAGGTAAGACAGTGGGGCCGACTACCTCCCTGGAGTTTTTGGGCATAGAACTAGACTCCGTGGAGGGGTGCTTCCGCCTGCCGGCGGAGAAGATCGCCAAATTCAGGGCTTCCTTGTTGCAGTGTCTCCGGACCGAGAAAGTGACATTGCACCAATTACAGCAGACAGTGGGTCAGCTTAACTTTGCATTAAGGGTGATACCGATGGCTCGCCCTTTCTCTCGATCCATTGCCCAGTCCATGGTAGGCCTAAGGGAAGGGCACCACCGCACGAGACTGTCGGCGGAGGTTCGCCAGGACATGCTCATTTGGCTGGCATTCCTGGCGGACTTCAACGGCCGAGTGGTCTGGAACAAACCCCCACCCTCTTTGGCGGAACTCGGCTTATGGACCGACTCGGCGGGCAGCGTGGGGTTTGGTGCAATCCTCGGAAACCGTTGGTCGGCACAAAGATGGCCGGCATGGTGGCAAACAAACGGCTTGACGAGTAACATTGGCTTTCTAGAACTCTTCCCCATCTGGGTGGCTCTGTCGGCATGGCCGGAGGATTTCAGAGACCGCTCTGTGGTATTTTGGTCCGATAACATGACTGTGGTTGAGTGCATTAATCAGCAGGCAGCACGCTGCAAATGGATATTGCGATTGTTGAAAGAAATTGTGTTACGCTGCTTGAGATTAAACGTACAGTTCAGGGTAAAACATGTGCCGGGGGTACTGAATAATGCAGCTGATGCGCTCTCTCATTTCAAAATGCAGGCTTTCAGGGATTGTTTACCCTCAGGGGAGCTAGTGGCGGCACCGTTTCCCGAAGCACTATGGCAAACCGGTGCCCCGGACTACAAAAACCTCGTGGCAGCCAGTTTAGCGCCCAGGACAAGGTAAGCTTATGAAGGGGCGTTCCGCTCGTACTGCGCCTTTTTGGGTCCAGCAGGGGAGCATAGATGGGGGCAGGAGGAGTCCTTTGTCCAATTTTTAGTGGCACTTCATGGAGAAGGCCGGTTGGCGGCAACCGCAATTCGGTATAAGGCCGCCATATCATTTATGGCACAGCTCCATAGGATCAGGGACCCGACGGACTCCTTTCTGGTCAGGAAGGCTCTGTGCAGCTGGCGGTGCTTAGAAGGGTGCAGAAAGGATAACAGGCACCCGATAGGATTTGTTAAGTTGACCGCCTTGCTGGCTAAACTAGAAGAGACATGCTCCTCGCCTAGCGAGGTAATACTATTCCGGGCAGCATTCGCATTGGCGTTCTATGGGGGCCCTGCGGGTGAGCGAACTAGTGGCGGAAAATAAGAGAGATACAAAAGGAGGTCTGCACAGGGATCACATCCAAGTAAGGGGGGATTCTCTGCTGATCTCGATAGCCAGGTCAAAGAAGGACCAGGAGGCCCAGGGGAATAGTGTTGTGTTGCAGCGCGCTCCAGGTAGTCCCGTTTGTCCAGTGAGGCATGTTGAGGCCTACCTAAAACAAAGGTTGACAACATGGGGGGGGGGCCTTGCTGCGACATACGGACGGCACCCCGTTGACAAGGTATCAGTTTCAGAGGGTGCTGGCAATTACGATTGCAGCAGCGGGCTTGAACCCGAGTGATTTTGGGACTCATTCATTCAGGATAGGGGTCACTACAGAAGCTATGGCTCTAGGTCTGCAGGCAGACGAGGTGAAGCAGTTAGGCCATTGGTCTTCGAATTGTTTCAAGAGGTACGTGCGACTGCACATGTTGTAAATTACTGATGAAGTGCACTCACGCTTGTTGTCTTTTGTTTGGATTACAGTTTCACGAGCCTGTGACGCAGGGCGGAAATTGGGACCGGCCCAGTATCAATTAACCACCGCATCAGGATAACGGAATGGAAGACGGGTTGTCTGGGTCGTGGGCAACTCATACGTGAGGCGTGCCAGGGACATATTCAAGACAGGTGATGCGATCCACACATCTGAGGAATATGGGTTCAGGGTGTCCTTCCATGGGAAGGGCGGCCTGTGTATTGATCGACTGCAAATTTTGGTGGAGGAATTATTAGGGCGGCACAGGTCACCGCCATCTGTAGTCATAGTGCACATTGGGGGCAATGACTTGGTAAGACTGGACAGACGAGCTTTAGTTGAGCACATACTTTCTGTAGTTAGCTGGTTAGCGAAAAGGCTCCCGGGATGTACGATTGCCTGGTCTCACATGATTCCCAGGAGGGTATGGCGGGGTGGTTTGTCCACGACAGCGTTGAACCATTCGTTAAAGAGGGTCAACAATAAAATGGAGAAATTGTTTCGCTCTGCTCATCTCCAAAGCATATCTCATGGGTGCATCTGGGGCGATCACTGTTATTCTGAGGATGGAGTACACCTGTCCAGGGTGGGTAATGACTTACTGATAGGAGACATAATACCTTGGCTAGTGGGTTTGAGGAGACATGACCTATAGGAGGTGTGGGGGGGCCAGATAGTCGGTCAACTATCTGGCCTGTGGAGGTAAGGTCATGATCGGTGAGAAGTGATTTCAAGGTCCCTAGGGGGGCGCCACCGACTATGGATGGGAGCGCCCGGGGGGAGGCGGCCATTGGCCCTCCCATGGTGGGGGCGGAACCCATTACGGATGGGTCGTCCAGGGGGAGACGGCCATAGGCCCCTCCCAGGGGGAGACGGCTATATGCCCCTCCCCAGAATTTCCCGGGGGCCGGATAACCGCTCCGGCGGAAGAGAGTGCGGGGAAAGAGGGGGAGTCCACGCTGTCCTTCTTACGGATACCTCGCACGGGAACTCGGACGACCTTAAGATGGCGTCGAGTGAAAGGGGGCCCCCACGACAAGGGAAGTTACAGTTGGCTGCGAGGGTAAAGTCCTCTGTGCATGCGCCACTCACATGTGAGGGCGGGAATTTGGTGATAGGGATCTGACACCGGTTAAGACCTTGCCGTTGGCCCTTATTGTTAGGATGCACAAATTCGAATGTAATGCATTTGTCATTATGTTAGACTCGGCTAGGAAATCTTTGTATTAGAGATTTGTTAAGGTTAGCCTGAATACCTGTCTTCATCAAATGTAATTGAAGTTGAATTTGTACATGATACATGAAACGTTTTAATTTAAAGTTTTAAATTTTGTTTCATATTTTAATAAATACGGCCGGGGGGGTCGTGAGGTCCCCCCGCCTTTCAAAAGTTCAAAACTGTGTCTGTCTCCTCCCATGGGGATTGGTGTTGGAAGGGGTGGCGGGCATCCCGGGCCATATGGAAAGGGGAGACCACTCGGTCACCCCGAACATATGGATGGGTGCCCCGATCCCCTGGGAAACCGTTGCGGGCGGGGGGCGTGTCCCGGCCGGTATGCCCATAGCGGCGTGGCCGGAGCATGCCCCTACCGCCCAAAAAGGATTGTCCTAAACACCCGCCCGGAAGTCCGTGTACCGATGGGCGTGATGCTGGCGCGACCCCGCCTTCCCGCTGCTGGATAAAAGGCGCGGGAATCCAAGGAAGCGTCCTCTTGTTCCTGCGCTCTGAAGGCTGCACCACTCGTCGCTCATAAGCCCTCAAGAGAACAAGCTGCAATTTTTTGACCCACCCACCAGCCCCTGTTGCAAAATATTTGAAATGAATAAAGTCGTATGTTGCTATTTGATTGTAATAAAACATGTTTATTGGAATCGTTGCTTTCATCGTGAATTGATGACAAAAGTATGCATGTAATTGAATACTTGCTTATAGGCCTTTTTCTCCTTCGTAAAAATGTTAAGTAATGGATGCAATAAAGATTGTTCTGTGCTTTAGGTCCATTTTTCCTTTGTAGCAATGTTGAAGTCAGTGGATTTATCAAGCTGTTTACAAGAGTAAGCATAGTTTTTTTTTCCCATAGTAGGTAACTAATTGTCGTATTTATTTAGTCTTCGGTCGTGCGGTAAGGTCATGATCGGTGAGCAGTGATTTCAAGGTCCCTAGGGGGGGCGCCACCCACTATGGATGGGAGCACCCGGGGGGAGGCGGCCATTGGCCCCTCTCATGGGGGGGGCACCCATTACGAATGGGTCACCCAGGGGGAGACGGCCATAGGCCCCTCCCAGGGCGAGACGGCTATATGCCCCTCCCCAGAATTTCCCGGGGGCCGGATATCCGCTCCGGCGGAAGAGAGTGTGGGGAAAGGGGGGAAATCCACGCTGTCCTTCTTACGGATACCTCGCACGGGAACTCGGACGACCTTAAGATGGCGTCGAGTGAAAGGGGGCCCCCACGACAAGGGAAGTTACAGTTGGCTGCGAGGGTAAAGTCCTCTGCGCATGCGCCACTCACATGTGAGGGCGGGAATTTGGTGATTAGGATCTGACACCGGTTAAGACCTAGCCGTTGGCCCTTAATGTTAGGATGTACAAATTCGAATGTAATGCATTTGTCATGATGTTAGACTCGGCTAGGAAATCTTTGTATTAGAGATTTGTTAAGGTTAGCCTGAATACCTGTCTTCATCAAATGTAATTGAAGTTGAATTTGTACATGATACATGAAACGTTTTAATTTAATTTTTAAATTTTGTTTCATATTTTAATAAATACGGCCGAGGGGGTTGTGAGGCCCCCCCGCCTTCCAAAAGTTCAAAACTGTGTCTGTCTCCTCCCATCGAGATTGGTGTTAGAAGAGGTGGCGGGCATCTCGGCCCATATGGGGCTGATATCACCTTTCACTAGGATGTCCCTTAAACTCTTGCCTTTTCTATAGGTGACAGAAGGGCGATCCCCTATCGTCGGACCTATGATATTATCGCTTTTAAGGACATTCCAGTTGTCAACCAATACTTTGTTTACCTTTCTAGAGTCCTCATTGAACGTGGTAATAAGCCTTGTGATAGACTCTGTTTCTGTTGTGGCTATTCTTGGTTCTAGTGTGCTTTCTCTTGTTTTCTCGTTAACTTTAGTAACTGCCTTGTTGAGAACCCATTCCAGATAACCTCTTTCCCTGAATCTTTTAAGCATTGTGGTTTTTTCCAACTCATAAAGTTTTTCATCGCTACAGTTGCGTTTTGCTCTTAGGAGTTCCCCATAGGGGATACTCCATTTCAGGCTTTCAGGGTGGGCACTTTGGGTGTGAAGCAAGCTGTTCCCCGCGGTCTCTTTTCTATACAATTGAGTTGAAAGATGACCGTCTTGTACTATCACCTTAGTGTCCAAAAACTCAATGCTTTCATTGCTGGTGTTGAGGGTTAGAATGATGTTATAGGGGTTATTATTCAGTTTCGTGACAAAATCCTGGGCTTCCATCTGCGATCCGTTCCATACTATGAAAAGATCATCGATGTAACGGATCCATGTTTTAACTTTACCAAATTCCCAGTTTAGCAGTCATGAGTGTGAACCCCTCCTCCCAATTGATAGTAGAGATTCTGTTTAGGAAGTCCTTAGTATCCTCAATATGGGAAGGCAGTGCACTAACATAGTCTCGTAGAAAATGATCAATGTATTTGCTGATGTTTTCATTGACACTGCCTATTGAGGAAACTATGGGTCTCCCCGGAGGTCTTCTTGAATCTTTGTGCACTTTCGGCAAAAGATATAGAAAAGGTAACTTGGGGTAATCTTTCTTAAGGAAGCAATACTCATGCCATGTAATGAGTCCCTCATTTTGCCATTTCTCTAAATTCTCCCATGTATTAGTTATGCACCGGTTATATTCAACAGTGTTACTTTTACAGTAGTAATTTACATCATTCAATTGTTTATGTGCTTCAGCAATATACATTTCACGCCCCCACAAAACAATATTCCCCCCTTTGTCAGAGGGTCTGATGATAACCGCATCGTCTTCTGCTAAGGATAAAACGAAGTCTCTTTGTGTTTTGGTTAGATTGAAGTTATGTTTCACCCTGTTAGCAGTTTTATGCTTTTGTTTTATGAGCTCTTTGGTCACCACCTCATGGAAGGTGTCTATGTTGTCGTGAGGCATAATGGGGCAAAATACAGATCTGGGTCTGAAATGTGTATGTGCTGCCATGTCAGTTCTTAAAGCGTCTTCAGTATATGTTTCAGAGTTACTGTTGTCTTCACCTGGTATATCACCTAGATCATAAACAGTATGTAACATTTCATTGTCGCCCACCGTTAGCTGTATTGTTCCTAATGGGTTACTCTCTCTTTCTGGAGGTTTTCTATTGAACATTGTGTGCCATTTCTTAAGTTTTAATTTTCTTATAAATTTGAAATGTCAACTCGTGTATTGGAGTAATTGAACAGTTCAGTCGGACAGAAAGACAAACCCAAACATAATGTACTTTTGTCAGAGTCACTTAATTGTCTATCAGAGAGGTTAATGATGGTTTTGTTTACCGTATTTATATCCATTATTGTTTTCCCTTTCTGAAGCCACCACGTATGTTTCCCACAGCTTTTTGTTTGTTGTTTCTTTGCTTTGCTTTGAGGCGTCTTTTTTTTTTTTGTGAGCACCACTGCCTCTTGGTCTTCCTCTCGCTTGTCCCTGTTCTTGCATTTTCTGTGGTATGTTGTCCCTGATTTGTATTTGTTGTTTGATTCGGCGAGACCTGAGAACTTTGAACTCGTCTAAAAAATTGGCCTGTTTTTTGGTGACCACTATATCAGACATTGAGCTTGTGGTTTGGATGGACCCATCCGAGTCGGTGGCTGATGTATGTTCTGGATTATCTTCTCCATTCGCTCCCAGTGGAGTATCATCATTTTGGTCCTTCTGTTGTTGATACAGATGATCATATTTAGGGCTATATGTCAAGATCCTACCACACTCGTAGTCTCCACAGTCTTTGTGTAATTTTCTTTGTTTTCTATATTTGATGTCATCCTCATACTTTTTTAGTCTGCCTTTCAGTTCTTCCCGAAATTTCGTGATCTTGTCCACCTCCGAGCTTTTCTTCCATTCTTCCTCTATCTCTTTTAGTTCCAAAAGAATCTTTTCTCGATCCTCCCACACGTATTTTATCAAAATACACATCATTTTTTTTTAACTGTTCGAGGAATTGGTTGCCCAGTCTTCTAGCATTTGTGGATTCATTGCTTCATGTGTGGGAGTAATGTAGATTCGCAAACCTCTAGGGACCTTTGCTTTATCCACATAATCCTGCAGTGAGATGGCCTCCCACCATTTTGATGTTTCTTGTTTTTTCAATTTCTCATATCTTTTAAATAGCACACTTAATGTATCATTTTCTGGTTGTTCAGATATTATTCTAACTCCTGTCGCTTTGCCAGGGGCTCTGGCAAATAGCGTTGCAGCCTCTTTACGTCTTGCACCGTCTTCTTCCATGCTGTTGTTAAGATGGTTTTAGTTTGTGATAAACAGTTCGTGTTAGTTGTTGTTTGCACGTTTTGCGCGGAGCACTCAGAACTGTTGTTGCTGGTTTACAGTTCGAGTGATGTCTTTGTCAGGTGTCCTCTACCCTCGGTCCCCACTTCCGTAAGTGGTTCCTGATGCCACAATGATGTCAAGTGGGACACTGATTTGTGGAGCTATTGTATGTTCCAGGAAACTTAAAGTTACTTTCACACGAGGCTCCTCCCCTCTGTTGTAGAACAATGTTCGCAGTTTCCCGGAATATTTTACTTTTGGTAGCCCTAAGCACATAAACAGGTTCGCATCACAATCCGGTCCAGTCATGCAGAGAGATTCGCGAGAACCGTGAAGTTACAGCGTTTCTCCCCGCAGCCGCGCCCGATCTAGAGCTTACCTTAGTGCTGTCGGGGCATTTCCAACTCCACACGCATTCTCAGTTGACCCGGTCGAAATCTACTAATGTTTATGTGGCCGGCATCCCATCCATCCGAAATGTCCTTAATCCAAAGGCGATCCTTCTTGGACGGTTCCCGTAGTCAGGTGGCGCATGTGCCGGCAGGACCCCAAAGCCGGTAAATTTGTGCACAAATTTCAAAGGTTCCAAGAAAGGATTAAATGCGCACTCAGAGCGAGGATAGATAACACCAAGTTTATTTTTCAATAATCGCTACGCATTTCGAGACCCACCGGTCTCTTGATCACACGATATTGCTTGTCTACCGCTACGTGCATAAATAAAGTTCTCAAGTGATTTGGTGAATGAACACAAAAGAGGCATTGTAGGTATCTATTTTTTCATGAAAACCTGGCGGCCATCTTAGAACGGAGTATCCACAGCACAATAATGCTAATATAACATTAAAAGTATCCTCATGTTATACATTCTTGCATAGACTGTTATATTACGTCTATAAATTCAAACAAACTATAAAATAGAGTGTAAGAAAACATACATTTCGGGATTTAAATTTCCCATTATTTTTACATTGTAAAAATGTTTTACATTGTAAGCATAAATCCTCATAATGTATGCTGTAACTCTATAACGACATTTGCCAGCGTTGATGCATCATTCTAGTATTCCTAACAATAAAGGAAATACACCATTAGCCTGGTCGTATATGCTCAGATATATTCTTTCAATTCATTGAAATCAACATACTTTTGCTTTCGGACTAGTGCCGACAAAGGTAAACATGCATTTGGTCTAATGCCTACACCTCTGTTCATAATCCGTATATAATGCACAATTGCTATGCCGTACCAATTGGCAATAGTATCATAGCCTCTTAAACCATAACATTGCACCCACGAATTTACCACTGTGCATATTTGTGATGATGATAAAATAATATTCAGCATATATTGTAATGTACTTTCCATGTTAATTGAAAAAACATAAATATATGATCTAAAAAGTGAATGATTATGCTACATAAGTCCTCAAGTGAAAATAATAATAATAATAGTGGCCTTTTTCTTATCCTGTACCTTCCTGAAGGTCTTGTCAGTTGCAGAAAAAGGGTAGGGAACCGTGCATCTTATAAAAGTGAAATGTGAGAAGGCCCCTTCCTTTTCCTCCTGAAAAAAATGATAAACAGAAGGAGATTAAATATCAAAACAGGGTTAAAAAACCCTATATAAATTCATATACATCATCAATTTACAATTTGAGACAAACATATCTACAACAGCAAGGTTTCAAGATTCTTATATTCAGGTATCTAGTAGGTATCTAGTACAATCAGTGCCACAGTAGGCAAAGTGCAGGGAAATAATTGAAATTACTATTCCAACGCCAGTGAGTGCAACAGTTGGGAAAGTGATGGATAGCGGGGGGTACAAATTACTATTCCCAAACCAGTGAGAGCAACAGTAGGGAACGTGTTGGATAGTGGAGGGGAAATAAATAACTATTCCCACCCCAAAGAATGCAACAGTAGGGAAAGTATTTAATAGCAGAGGAGTAAAAATTACTATTCCCACTCCAAAGAGTGCATACATAGGGAAAGTGTGGGATGATGGAGGGGTAAAATTTACTATTCCCACTCCAGTGAATGTAACAGTAGAAAACTGTTGGATAGCGGAGGAGTAAAAATGACTATTCCCACTACAAGGAGTGCAACAGTAGGGAAAGTGTTCGATAAAGGAGTGATAAAAATTACTATTCCCACTCCAAAGAGTGCAACAGTAGGGAAAGTGTTTAATAGCGGTGGGGTAAAAATTTCTATTCCAACTCTAGTGAGAGCAACAATACAGAAAATGTTGGATAGCGGAGGGGAAAAAATTACTATTGCCACTCCAAAGACTGCCAACATAGGGAAAGTGTTGGATAACGGAGTGGTAAAAATTACTATTCCCACTCCATTGAGAGCAACAGTAGGGAAAGTGTTGGATTGCAGAGGGGTAAGAATTGCTATTCCCACTCCAGTGAATGTAAAAGTAGAATAACTGTTGGATAGTGGAGGAGTAAAAATGGCAATTCCCACTGCAAGGAGTGCAACAGTAGGTAAAATGTTGGATAAAGGAGGCGTAAAAATTACTATTCCCACTCCAAAGAGTGCAACAGTAGGGAAAGTGTTGAATAGCGGAGGGGTAAAAATTACTATTCCAACTTTAAAGAGTGCCACAGTAGCGAAAGTGTTGGATAGTGGAGGGGTAAAAATGAATATTCCCACTCCACAGAGTGCAACAGTGGAGAAAGTGTCAGATAGCCGAATGGTAAAAAGTTACTATTCCAACTCCATTGATTGCAACAGTAGGGAAAGTGTTGGATAACGGAGGGGTAAAAATTACTACTCCCACTACAGTGAGTAAAACAGTAGAAAAAGTGTTGGATAACGGAGGGGTAAAAATTACTACTCCCTCTCCAGTGAGTGCAACAGTAGGGAAAGTGTTGGATAGCGGAGAGGTAAAGATAACATTTCCCACTCCAGTGAGTGCAATATTAGAGAAATTGTTGGATAGCGAAGAGTCAAAAATTCTCTTCACACTCAAACACTTCAAAAAAAATTAAAAATGATTAAACATTACCAAATATCATAAAAATAAATAAAACATATTTAAAAATGAAAAATCCAATATATTAAATATATAATAAGAATAAATATTGCAATATTAATTACATTAAAAAACTACAAATAATATATAATATAAAATATTAAATACATTTATTAAAAAATTTCTTTTGAACGAGAAATTATTTCCAAACAAATGAATTCATTAATACATAAATGTATTTATTATACTTCCTACCCTATAACACAAACACCAATACCAAAACACATCAACATTTTTAATTAATTGCCTTCTCCAAAATTAACATAATGAATAATCAATTTAAAAAAATATTATTAATAAAAAAACGAATAAACATTAAGGGCCCGATGTAGGTCGGTCGGTAACGGCCGAAAATCATTATTTTCGGCCGTTACCGACTGGTATACCTGAAATGGTATGTAGGGGCTCAATTTTACAGAATCGGTAAATTTACCGATTCGGTAAATTTACTGATTCTGTAAAATACCGAATCAGTATTTTTACCGATTCGGTAATTCTCCGATGTAGGTGGGACTCTTCAGAGTCCCAGGAGCCTTAACAAATCGGTATTTTACCATCAAATCCAATTTGATGGTAAAATACCGATTCCTGTGTGCATGCACATGTGTGCATGCACACCTATGCCATGTGACAGGCAGACCTGCCCTTAGGGCAGGTATGCCTGCCACATGGCACCTGTGCCTGGTTTGGGGGTGCCAGAGGGTGTCAAAGTGACACCCCCTGCACCCTTGTGTAAATCGGTATTTACCGATTCTTTAAATACCGAATCGGTAATGCCCATTCATTCCTATGGGCTTTGAAGCCCATAGGAATGAATGGGCATTACCGACTCTGTATTTACAGAATCGGTAAATACCGATTGTTAAAGATTCGGTATTTCAAAATCTGGATATACCTACATATCCACACTTTTGATTTACCGATTTTTAATTATCGAATCGGTAAAATTCGGTAATTAAAAATCGGTAAATCTAATTTACCTACATCTGGCCCTAAGTGACTACACACATTTTAACACTATAATATCCACAAAATACGCCTAAATTAAACTCTAAAATAATAAAACACAATTAAAACTTATTTATGAAATAAAAACTACTACTATTAACAGGTATTAATAAAGTAATTAACATGCATTTAATACCCACTCTTTACCCCTTTAAAAGTAAAACAGACAAAAAAAAAGGAATTACCCAAAATACATATCAAACAATTACCATTAATTACTATATATTAGTTAATTAAATACAGATTCCCTTCCACACTTTATTCCTTTAAACACCAAAACTCACACCTAAAAATAATTACACAATTACCGTAATTAATTACCAATGAATTAATTAAAATTAATTAAAATCCAATTATTAATTCATCAATTAAAAATAGATTACTTCCCACCCTTAACACCTATAAACACCACAACACACACCTAAAATGAATTACACAATTACCATAATTAATTACCAATTAATTAATTAATTAAATTGAATAAACATCCAATTATTAATTCATCAATTCAAAATAAGGTACTTCCCACACTTAACACCTATAAACACCACAACAAACACCAAAAATGAATTAGACAACTGCCATAATTATTTATCAATTAATTAATTAAAATTAATTAACATTCAATTATTAATCGATCAATTAAAAATAAAATACTTCCCAACCTTAACACCTATAAACACCACAGCACCCCTAAACCTAATTATACAATTACCATATTTATTTACCAATTAATTAATTTAAATTAATTAACAACCAATTTTTAATTAATTAATAATAAATTACTTTACACATTTAATACTACAATATCTCAATTAAACAAATATTAATACATGAAAAATTATCAGTACATTTAATATAATTAAATTACTTCCCACCATATTCCCCTATAAACCCATAACCCGCTACAGAACTAAAAACGATAAATTCAAATTAAAAAAAAGAATAACTACTAAAGACATAACACATATATTAAACAACAAACAATTCCTATAGAAAACAACAAATAACACATACATTTAAAATATATACTAAAATACATAACATTAATAAACAAACAATATTTTTAACAACTATATTTTTGCAAATGATATTAAACACTGGTATTTTTAAATCAATATTACTTACCTTAAGTCGATGTTATTGACCACGATTTTCTTGCTGTCGATATTTCTGACCCACCATATTTGCTGCTCGATATTTGTGCAACTCGATGTTTGTGATTTGATATTCTGTCTCTGCACCCTGGAGAAAAATGATTATGCTATTCCAATGGGGTGACCATTATATGACCCAATTTGTGCTGTTCTGGTTATTGCTGGTAATAATTGCCCTTCCCAAGATGGCCTTGAGTCGATTAGGATGGTGGAAGGACCGCCACCGCCAGCCGTACAGTGGCGGTCCTTCCGTCCGCCAAACGCGAGTTTCCCCCGCTAAATTAGGATGGCGGGGGAAATCATCTCCTGACCACGGTGGCTGGAAAAACCATCCGCTACTTGTCCACCAGCAGGGACCACAAAATGGTGGCGGTGCCTAGCAAGTAATGCCGTCATGGAAAGGCGTGTGGGAATTACTTAGGGGGGGCCCGTTGCGGGCCCCCATGTGTTGTGGGAGATGAGGGTGCACTTTGGTGGTACCCATAGTATCCCCTACATTTCACAGTACTACTTGGAAGGCATTGTTTGGTGCCTGCCACGTAGTGCAGTGAAATGCACAACATGGTTTTTCACTTTGTGGCGGGTGCTGCTGTGAGCAGTAACTGCTGCAATGTTAAAAACCGAAATGCAATTGCCAGGGCGGCGGTCGCATCCTGATTTGGTATGCGGGACTCCTGCTTGTATTGTAGACATTCCTGGTTTACCACAGGAATGCGGACAGACTCAAGTCCGTCCACCATTCTAATGACCCCCATTGTGTGAGCGGACCACAGTCCACAGGAAGGAAATATATGTGCAACCCGCCACAAATAAGAGATGTTTCTAATGTCTCTTGTGCATTAAGATCTGAAAATCTGTATTGATGGTGTGGATTATTGCTATGAAGATGCCCTCTTCCAGCTGTCGGATCACGCTTACATAGTAGTCATTTTGAATTTTTCATTCCATACATATAATTAGTTAACATAAATCAAAAATCAGTCTGAGTAGTCCTTCCTTTTTGGGTATAAGGAAATACACTGAATGCACTACTTGAGCCTGCTCTTAAAATATAACCTCTTGAACGGCTATCTATTGTAGCATTAATACATTTACTCCAGCAGCACAGACATGTGAACTCGCTTTATTGCCGTTTACCTCTGTTCTTGATTTGCCATTTTTGGCAGAAATCTAATATAGTTTTCCTATCAAACAAGTTGCAGCACAATTAGTCAGGGTTTATGTCTTCTTAATGTTCTTAAAAGAACCTCAGATATTCCCTGATGTTTGGACAGGAATATGCTGTCACGTCGGTGCTGATTTAAATCTTGGCACTATGTATGCTCTGTTGCAACGGTGGCGGAGTATACATACCACTGAATTTAGATGAGGTCAAGTCATATGTTTACACATGGTGGCGACTACTGCATCTCCACCATTATTAAATATCTCCAATGGCCCTTTGGAGTAAGGGCCATCAGGAGCAGACCAATAATTTCACCCTCTGGATTTAAATGGGCAAAATTAGAGGTCAGTTTTGACTGCATGTAATTATCAGGAAAACCCTGGCGGTGATGGGGCAGTGAAAACTGCTAAATGCTCCACTCGCCTTGTGATACAGCTGATGATGGTTTCTGACAATGCTTTAAGAAGTGAACGTTTGCATGGCAATTATTTCTTAAGTTGGTGGGTGGCACCTCTGTAATGTCGATGGAGTACTTTACTCTATCTTCCGGATGGAGAAACAGGCCACTCGCCAACATCTTAATTAGGTCCTCTGCTTTTAGGGAATGAGCCTTACGGGTTCTGACGTCATCCCCCGCCTCTGCCATGAAAGAACCACCCTTGCATCTATAATGGATGTCATCTCTCGTCTCAGCCATGAAAGGACCACCATTGCATCTATAATGGATGTTGCATTGATGCACTTGGCTTTTACGTATAAAGGGCTAGATGTACGACCATGTCATTTAGCAACTCTCAAATTGCTACTCGCTAAATGACATGTTCAAAATTGTCGGAGACACTGTTAACGAATCCTAATGGGGGCGCAAATTGCATGCCTCATGCATATTAATGAAGCACTCACAATTTGCGACCCCATTAGGAATAACTGGCCCTGCCAGGTATGATGGCCTGTTAGGCTCAGCAGACCTCCATGTCTGGGACTGCTTTTAAAAAAAACAGTTTAAAAAAAAAAAAAGCAGCCCATTTCCCTCCAAGGAAAACGGGGTGCATTTAAAAAAAGAAAAATAAAAAGTTTTCATTTTAGTTTTTTTAAGGGCAGGTAGTGGTCCCTGGGACCATTGCCTGTCCTAAAAAATATTTTACCCAGCATTCGCAAAGGGGAAGGGGTCCCCTGGGGATTGTACATGGTCCGCATAGATTTTGCATGCGCAAACTGGTCACAAACCCGTTTGCGCATGCAAAAAAGGATCATATATCTGGCCCATAGTAATTAAGGCTGCCGATGCAATTTGAGGACTGTATACTGCCTTCTTTGAATTGCTCATTACGTGGATCCTTTCAGCGGGAAATATCCTCTTTTTGCAAGTAATACATGCTTTAACAACCTTGTTTCCCTTTTGCATCTGTTTAAGCACATCAACATATGGACTAAAATGGTGTTTTTTATTGAACAGCATATAGATTAAATTACTCTGGAATTCCTGTCAGAATCGAAAAATCCTCGGCCAAGAATGACAATGTATAGCAGAGAGTGTGGTGATCTTTGTAATGGTAGTGTCTGCAGGTTCCAGAGGTAAGTTAAGGGTCTGACATTAGTTGCGGATCCTGAATCTTTGAGGTTGCAGTTTTCTTATGCTCCTCAGGAAGGTACAGGTTCTATATCTTCCCACTGCTGGGGGCAATATTTGCTGTGCAAGGCAGTAGACTGACAGTCTTTCCCTGTATTGCTGCAGCTGCTTTTAGTTTTCGTTCCCATCAGGTAGCGATAGTCTTCTGGAAGCTGGACTAATGGACCACTTGGGTGTAGTAAGAGCAGCAAGTGAATCTGGCAATGCATAAGATTTAATATTTATTGAATGCCGTGGGGATGATCTGAGCTTCTGTTCCACTTTGAAATTCACTGACTTAGCCGTCACAGGAGTTTTGAAAACCTCCCAACAAATGATGAATGATACTAATGAGCATGAGTAAATACTGATGGTTATTTATGCATAAACGTTCTAAGAAAAAATAAGATTCCTCTGCATCTTTTTCCATCCCTATCAAATAGATTCCTGCATTTTTTTTTAATTTCTGCTTGATGAGTTGAAACTTTGTGCCATGAAAAGTCTGTCTGAAATCTGCCACTATATGATATTCTGCTCTTCATGTTTGACTACTGATACTGGAATGTACGGCACACCCGAGAAGAATATTATCACTCACTTCCTTATGCTGAATCGAGGATAGCAGAAGGCCTACTTTAGCTCTAGTCCCCTCTCTTTGTCTCTTGTATCTTGGGCACTTTGGAATTTTGTGCAACACAAATACCTTAGGAAAATATTTTTTTACTTAGGCACCAAACTTTGTATTGTTATACCAGCATTTTTTTTCAGTGGGAAAAGTCACCCTCCCACTCCTCCCGCCACTCCCAACCTAGAAATTAATTCACACCGGGGTCACTATACAAAAAAAAGGTACGTTTGAAGTATATATAATCAGAAGTAATCACTGGCAGGGCCCTCAAACTGTTGGGAAAACCCCTGCTTCACTTTACATTACAACCCTATCCTACGGTAAGAGCAAAACTCGCGAGCTGAAGTTTGATGTATGTCGTGGAATATGATTTATGAATAAAGAATATCTTCTCAAATGGATTATTGAGTTGTTGAAATTTTTCTTGACATACACTGAGGGCATTAAATAACATTATATGAACTGTGTGATAAATAGGGCCTCTCCTATTTTTGGCCAATTGAAATCGTTGAAGCTGATGACAATCAGCTTTTGGAGGTGGGCACAATGCAAATTTTCGAGGAAATGTGTTTGGATGGTGCGATCAAGATTCTTGTTGTCTAACTGTAGTTTATGCAGGAGTACATCTGTGCCAGTTTTGACACCTTTACGACTGTATTTACTTTAGAAGTGTAGATTTTGAATGGCAACGGTCTTAATCTTTAGTGGGTATGTGTTTTTATTAGCATACCATTTCTAAATCCGTCCTTCCATTTCCCTAACTCCCTAAGTATGGTCCATTTTCCAGCCGCTCCTCCTTGTCCCTCTAACATTTAATACAAAAACGTATACCTATGTATGCAGAGATCTCTGCCACATTGGTGCAGATCTCCACGCAGAAAGGATAGGAGGGGTGGTGGCAGAGGTCTCCAGAAAACGTTTTTTAATACCATTTTCTGATACACATGTAGTACTGCTTTTCATACTTCAAATTGCAGCTTGTGAAGTGGACCCATAGCATTGAACTGTGGTTCCTCAAATATTGTTTTACTTTAGATGCTGCAGGTTGAAAGTTAGCATGGCATTTGAAACCTGTCTTGGTGGATCAACAATATTGTGGGCCGTATTACAACGTTGGCAGTCCTCCTGCGGCACAACCACTGCTCCATCCACAGGAGGGCCGCCAAGGTTGTGGTGCACCCGCCCGCCGGATTCAGAGTTAAATCCAGGTCGTGTGGATGGTGCTGTGGCAGTCTCATGGCGGTGGTCTGCTAGGCTCCTAGGAGAGCCTAAAATGCAGACCACCACTTTGACAGTGCCTGCAGCACGTTCCTGCATGGTGTGGCATGCACCATGTTGTGCATGCCATACTGTGCAGGATCGGGGTGCAATTCCGGGAGGGCACAACATGTGCCCTCTCTGCATGCACCCCCAGACCCAGAAGCAGCAGGGAAACCAGTTAGGGCCCCCTTAGTTGCCTCTCCGCTACCTTTTTCATGGAGGGCTCACCGCCATGAAATGGGTGGTGGACAGACAACTCATAATATGCTCAGTGGTGCCATAGTGACACAGCCAGTTTATTACTGTGCCTGACCACTGCACCACCACAAGATCTTGGATTCCAGAGGATGCAGCAGTCCTGTGGTCATCTAACTGCTGCTCACAGAATACTGCAGCAGGGCCCACAGTTTGGCATGGTTGGACCGCCAGCTTGAGCACAGCGGACCTGTTGACTGCCGTACTCGTAATAAAGCCCTTAGTCATGATCTGAGCTGTAATCAATAACAACTATTTGTTATTCTTCCTGTGCTGATATGGGACATTCATCATCTAAACTTTCATCCTTGGTAACTAAATTATGAGCGTTGGACTCTGAAATCTGTTCATCACTGAATTCAGACCCTGACACCATAACAGAGCACAAACAGCATTGCTCTTCTTTGGCAATTAAGAATCAGCCAAAAGATTCAAAGAGGCAAAAAATCTCATAAACCTACCAGTTGAAAGGAGGGGGTAAATCACTGCAGGTAGCCGGTGTTACTTAAATCAACACATCTGAATCTGATAGACCAGTGCATTATAAAGCAACTGAGATGAAAAAAACGTCTAAATTTTTTAAGTGCAAATACAGTATGCCCTAGTAATAGTAATGCAGGTGGTAAAAGGAGTATTTGCACAAAAAGGAATTAGAATTTGTGCTTTAACCCCTCCCATGCTGATAACAAGCTCAGCTCGTCAGTCATCAGCCACGGTGCTCGTGTGCTGACGAGCTGAGCTCGCCATGGCCATTAGAACGCTTGCACGCTGGGCTAATTCCCCTGCTGTGCTGAGCGTTCTATTTAAACGGGTGTGGCCGTGACGAGCTCAGCTCGTCATGAGCAGAGGAGCACTGTAGCTCATGACGAGCTGAGCTCGTCATGAGCTCCGGGGCGCTGTGTGCGCCCCCCGCCCCCCAGCACAGCAGGAAAATTACCCCATCAGCCAAGTGGTTAAAGCTGCACAGATGTTGTCTGTTACTGTTGTTGCACCTTTTGCCTAGAAAAGCCTGGTCAACTGTGGGCCTTCAAATGAACCACCAAGGCAGATAAACCTGTTGAACTGATGAGAAAGCACCAATTCAAAAGAGCAGTTCTATGAGTTCTAAAGCTGCAATAACTTCCAAACATGCATCATGTCAATAATAATAGTCCGGGTATTGATATGTCCTAGTGTGGCATTTAGTGGCAACAAATTCAACAAAACCTGCAGAGCTACCTAAAATAGATCGAACTGCATCTGGCTATTTCATAGACTTTGATAGATCCAAGTGAACCTGCAACAACGCCAGCGCATATACCTTGCCTACAACAAATCAAAGACATCTTTGTTGTTCTTAAAAAGGTATATCTGGTGTCACCTAGGCTAGATCTTTGGATAATCACCGCCATGCTGTTCTTTCTTTTCTTTCTTTTCTGGATAGGCTTAGTGACTGTTTTCTGCTTATTTATTAAGGGAACGGATCTGCGCCAAAGCTCTGCAGCATCAAAGGTGAATTTGATCCTGAAACCTCATGTTTCGTCACATTGTGAACAAAGAGACTTGTCATCAGTGAACATTACAGCAGTTCCTATACCTTATGGTATAGTATGGTACAAGGTTGATTATGTTATATTTGGTTTGACTGAACCTCTAAAAATACCTTACTTATTTAAAATTTCCCTAAATGATATTATTACCTCCAGTCCATTTTCCGATAATTGGGACCATAAAACTGTAAACAATGTTGTCTGATTTAGAACAATCTGCTGCATTCACATGCAGGCACGCACACAGACACCCATTCACAACACTCTTTCCCAAATACACATACATTCATATATACACGCATGCTATACAATTTTAGCAGCCAAGTATGAGGCTATCACTGACGCTCTCACACGTCATGAGGTTCTTTGCCGAGCGGAGGAGGTCACTCCCACACGCCCTGTGATGACCTCCTCAGCCCACCAAATTTCAGCTCAGGCAGCCATAAATCTGTGAAAGTAGCGTTTGTCTATCTCCTGGCTGCCTGACCTGAAAAAAAAGAGTGTCTATCAGGCTGACCTTTGCTCAGCCTGAAAGACACTTTTTATGTTGAAAAAAGGCAGGGGCTTGGATGTATTTGCAGAACCACGCATGCCATTACTATGCATGACTTTCCCACACGTCCATTTGCCAAGCATCTATCTTTACCACACATGTCTTTACCATGCAAATATTTATAACGATATGCCTTTACCACACTTGCCTTTACAAAGAAAATATAAGTATGTCACAGGTAAGTGTAAAGCCTTCTTTATATATAGGTGTGTGTGTATACTACTCACTGGCGATCAACAGTAGGAGGTTATAGTTAAAACATAGTTTCCATTGGAAGAGTATTTTTTGTTTTGCCAATTATTTGGCATTGTTTAATGAATCCTTGCAATAAAAAAAAAAAAAACTAATATGGCATTCATCAGCTCTCTTGAAAGTTTTGTGATGATCCATCAAGCGGGGGCCAAGAAAAACGTGGGTCCCAAAGCAAGTTTTCTTTATGTTAATGCCCTTAATAGTTTCAAACGCAATTACAGACTGAACCGCTAAATGAAATTCCACCATATTTGGCAGAAAGGTAGTTGTTGGTAAAGAAAGGAACCTTTTTGTAAATTGACAAATTAATTCTGTAGTTTTCGAGATATTAAGAGAAAAAACAATTTATATATATTGGCACAAACCCTTCCAATCTCGTGCTGAGATTTGATTTGTAGCCAGCACTTCAACCAAGAAGTGTTTTCAGACATCTTGGGGCTCAGCTTCAGGGGGATGGGAATTCTTACCATAGGGGCTGGGTTATAATCCCCTGTCTCCCTCGCCCAGGGGGGGGGGGGCATCTGTAATAATTAGCTCCTGGGTGGGCCAGGACCCGAGGGCAGTAGCAATTATAAATATGTGAGGGGTGCCTGTGCAGCACTCCCCATGCCGCGGGGAATGGCATTTGCCTGGGGTCAATGTTTATAAATAAATGTGGAGGGCCTGCACCACCTCGTCGCAGCCCAGGGGACCACCACCTACCCGGGGCATTTAAAACTATGTTTGTGGAAGGGTCTGCTGGGCCTGCAGGTGCCCCAGGGACTGTCACTTCCCCCGAGCTAATAATGTAACATTAATGCAGGGGCCCGCATGATCCCCTGCAGCCCCAGAGACAGCTACCTCCCCATGGCTTTTAAGAAAGTGTGTTTGGGAAGGCTCACTGGGCTCACCCATGCACCGGGGTCTGCCACCTCCCTGGGGCTAAACTTTTAACATTAATGTGAGGGGGCCTGCTCAGCCCTCCCTCAGCCCCATGGACCGTCACCTCCCCAGGGCTGAAATAAATTAACATAGGGGGTCTGTCATGAACCCCTAGAACTAGGATCCACCACCACCTGGGCTAAGTTCTACGATGGAGTGGGGCTGCATGTTCCCCCTTGTTGTGCAATTTATGGTCCTGAGGACCGCCATCACCCAAGGCCAGATCCTGTGACCTCCCGAGGTTCCTGCCATTGAGAGGTAAAGGACGCACAGATGATGGATGGAATGTAGAGCACATCAAATATTCATCCCAGTCAAAATATCTGGGTTAAATTCATCGTTCTTTTGCTCACCAGTTTAGACCCAGCCATATGCAAATCAGTGTTTACCCTGTTTCTCATGGGGCCCCGATTTCTGTACTGGGGTGAATGTTTGACATTTTGCAGCATTCTGTCCATCAATTTTACCTGAGTGGGACGGGTATGCCCAGACGTGGGTCCCGTGTTCTTCTTGCCACTGGAGTCAAGCTAGCCTGGCTGATGAGTTATGATGCCCTGAAACCAGTCCCAGGATGCTTGTTTCCAGTCTAGGAAGGAACTGGCATGGCAGTTCAGGTTGGACGGTTCCCAAGGGGAACGGGTCAAGACTGATTTGCATATGGCTGGGTCTGAAGTGGTATGGCATGGAGAGCAAATAAACAATGGATTTAGGCCCAGATCTCTGTACTGGGTTGATTGTTTGACATTGTGCAGCATTCTGGCCATCAATTGTTTTTTTAAATCATTTTTCAATCTTGAGAGGTAGTTGTGTGCTTTTGCTTGGTGGAAGCTAACAGCTCCCACCAAGCAAATGAAAGCACACATAAGTAAGCTTTCTGTATGCCAGAGCTGTCAAACAGCTCCGGATGGCAGAAAGCCGAGTTCTCTTCTGTTTCCCTGCACGCAAATATGCGTGAAGGGAAACAGATGAAAACATTGTTCTGACACACAGGGAGCTGCCTTTCAGCAGCCCCCTGTCTATCAGATCAATGCCAGCTCTTGCCAGCTGGGACTGCGGGTACCTTGAGGCTCACCCCGTGGTCCAATTGCACGCTGGGTGCCTTGGGGGCACCCAGGTAACATGTTTGGGCCCTGGGAAATGGGGTCTCCAAGCCCAAATATGGCCCAGGGACGGGGGCATGCGCCCAACCTCCCAAAGGGCCCGCCCCCGGGGATGTGGTGCCCCTCCCCTAATTAGAATGACAAAATAAAAGTCAAAAGGGTGCAGAAAGAGGCAGAATAAAGGTCAAAAAGGAGCAGAAAGAGGCAGAATAAAAGTCAGCAATGAGCAGAAAGAGGCAAATCAAAGGTGATAAACAAGCATAAAGTAAAATAAAGATAAGAAATTAGCAGAAAGACGAAAAATAGAGATCAGAGGCAAAATAGAGTAAGTCTGGGTGATGAATTCTGCTCCGCTTGTGGAGTTTGCAGAGTTTTCTGCACTCCGCATTACGCTGATTTTTTTCCCTTGCTTGCGTTCATCAACGTCAAGTTGGTGAACGCGAGCGAGGAAAATCCACCCCCTGTGACACTTTTTCTCATTTACGAGCGTCAACAACAAGTTGGCAAGTGCGAGCATGAAAATCAACCTCCCGGCGAGATTTCTGAATGCAAGCAGTCAGATTTCTAATTTTCCGCTTTTTCCCCATTGCTTGCGTTCATCAACGTCAAGTTGACGAACGTGAGCGAGGAAAATCCAACTCCCGGCGACATTTCTTCTCATTTGCAATCGTCAACAACAAGTTGGCGAGTGCGAGTGTGGAAAATCAACCTCCCGATGAGATTTCTCAATACAAGCAGTCAGATTTCTCAATGCGAGTTGTTGCATATGAACGCAACCGCTCGTGTTGAGGAACCGCCTGCTCGCATTGAGAAAGCTGCAACCCCAGTAAAAATCTACTCGAGCTGCAGAAAGGAAGCAGCGCCCGCTTGCACTGTGCATGATGCCGTTTGCAATAATTGCACAGTGTGGACATGCACCTGGCACTGAAAATCACAGCAAACTACATTTATCTAAAGAAACTATGCCGCTCACGGATCTCCACGTAGTGCGGATGAGTTTTAGTACATTTCACAGAGTTCCGTGTAGCGGAACTCCGCGAACTCTGCCCAGGGTGAGAAACAAGCAGAAAGAGGCAAAATAGAGATCATCAACAACCAGAAAGAGTCAAAATAAAGGTCAGAAACGAGCAGAAAGAGGCAAAGTAAAGGCCAGTAATGAGCAGAAAGAGGCAAAATAGAGATCGTAAACTAGCAGAAAGAGGTTAAATTGAGGTAAAAAATTAGCAGGAAGAGGCAAAATAAAGGCCAGCAACAAGCAGAAAGAGACAAAATGGAGATCAGAAACAGGCAAGAATATGCAACATAAAGGTCAGAAACAAGGAGAAAAGAGGCAAAATAGGGGCCATATATGAACAGAAAGGGCCAAAATAAAAGTGAGAAACAGCAGAAAAAAGGAAGAAAATTAGCAGAAACCTAGCAGAACTGACTCAGGCACTCATGCACTCATTCATGAACAACTCAGACACTCTCACAGCCACTCAAAACCTCATTTATTCATTCATGCACCCTCTGACAGACATGCAGAGACACGTATAACTAAGCGTGGGCGCAAAATCCGTTCCGTTAGAGGAATTTGCGGATTTTTGGCAATTTCGCGGTCCACGAATCCCGCGAATTTGCCCAAAAATCTGAAAATTCACAAGCTGGTGGATTTTTTTGATGGTCGCGCTTCAAAAATACAATATCGCACGCACGGCGCTGACTTACCGTGATTCTGAGTTCGCCGAGTTGTTTTCTTCCCGGTTTGCGTATGCTGTGCCATTTTGGATTTTGCTGCGTGATCGCTTGAGAGTTTTTCGACCGCAAGTACGTCATCGCGGCCCGCCATCTTGCACAGCAAGAGTTTGAAAACGCGAGTACGTCATAAGGGCCCGAAATCACGCATCGTGGAAGTAAACAATTGCGAACATGTAGATGCGGCACGCAGCTGACTTCCGGCGGGAGATTTGAACAGCTCGCTTTCCCGAACATGCAAACATTGCAATTCTGCACAAGAAATCCACCACAGGCAGCATAAACCTTCCGAAAATGATGATTTTGATCAGAATAACTCCTCAGATTGACATTTGGCTGCACTTTTTGTGCAAGGAGTCCATTTTCGGGTGGGTGGGAGGAAGAAAGTGCCCCAGAGTCTCCAACTTCCTGTTCCTGTCCAGCAGGGTCCTCTAAGTGCTTTGTCTATGTCCTGGTCACTTTTCATTTGGATATGGAGCTTCAAGGATTACTTTTTGTGGCTGATGCTGGATATTTGTATTTGAGGACTTTTTGGACTTTGGAGTTTGGATCACTTTTGGATTTGAGATTTTACAAGTAAGTTTGTGTTGTTTGTTTGGGGCATTGCAGTTGCTGCAACTACAATTTTAAAACTTTTTCACAACTTTAAAAAAAATATATTGTTGAGTAGCCACAGTATCCAGTAGTCCCAGGGTTAGTCATGGATGCATGATACAACAGTTTCTGAGACTTTTGTTGAACTTAAATCTCATTTATGACATGGAATTTTAGCTCACTGGTATATGTTTTTTTTTTATTTTTATTTTGGGGTTGCCTGTAAAGCCTCACTAGCCAGTAGGCCCAGGTGTAGTGAGTGGTGCATGGGTGAAGTATTTCTGTGGGGTGTCTTGAATTTAAACTTCATTGAGGGCATGGATGGCATTGGATTGTGGTGATTTTGGTGTGTTTTTTGACTTTTTGGGGTATTCCTGTGGCCTGGCCATGTAGGTGGGGGCCATTTTGAGGCCTGGTCCAGGCAGGGCCTGGCCATGTGCTGGGGGTCAAGGGGCCTTTTTGAAGCCAGGCAGTGTGCCCAGGCCTGCACACAGTGTGCCTTGCTTTCATCCTTAATGCCCAGTGCTGCTCAGTGGTGCATGGACCAAGCCTTTCTGTTGGGTGTCCTGAATTTAAACATCATTGAGGGCATGGATGGCATTGGATTGTGGTGATTTTGTCTGTTTTGTGACTTTTTGGGGTGTTCTTGGGGCCTGGCCATGTGGGTGGGGGCCATTTTGAGGCCTGGTTAGGCATGGGCGGAAAATCCGTTCCGCTCGCGGATTTTGCGGATTTTCGGGAAATCCGCAATCCGCGAGATTTGCGAATTTCCTGCAAAATCCACAAATCCGCGAGCAGCGGATTTTGCTCGCACTGCTCGCACTGTTCGCGTGAGTTCGCGCCCCGCGAATAAGTGCGAAATTGCAGAAATACGATCTAAGCAAAACTGAAAGTAACTACTTACCAGGTTCAAAAGTTCAGGCACATCATTAGTAGCCATTTCCTGTAGTGCTTCCTGAGGGGCCCCTCCAGAGTTCAGTTGCCAGTTGAAACTATTATGTGACCCTGCTCTGAACCTCAGAATAGTTACACATATGCCACAAAGGTCATGAATTACAGCTAAGGGAGACAAGCAGGAGCCAGGCTGGAAGTTAAAATCCATTAATCAGCCCCTAATTCATTATTGTCAGTTGGGGCAGGGCAGGTGTTGTAACTAATTTTGCAACAATGAAAGCACTTAGCAAGTGCAAAAGATCACTAATCAGGGCGCACTAAGGAAGCAGGTGCCAGCTAAAAAAATATTCTGTGACACATTAATCAGCCCCAAATTAATTCAGGTCACTTGAGGCAGGGAAGGTGTGCTTTGCTTTGCCGAAAATAATGTACACTGGACAACCAGAGGGTGTGGTGATGAAACAGAGGGTGGCATGGGTGGGCCAGAGGGTGGCATGAGTAGTCAGAGAGTGGCAGTGGTGACAGAGAGTGGCAGTGATGAAGAAGAGTGTCCCAAACAGGTTGGACACGTAGAAACAACAAGTTCGCAAAACTTGCGACCCGACAGGTAAGTTCGCAAATTGCGAAATTGTAAAAACCCCTCGCGAACTGGCAGAAACACGGGCGAACACAAAAAAAAAAAAAATCCGCAAATTCGCGGGAATTCGCAGGATTTTGCGGATTGCGAATCCGCAAATCCGCAAAATTCGCGAACGCGAGATCCGCAAAATTCGCTCATGCTTAGGCCTGGTCCAGGCAGGGCGTGGCCATGTGACTTGGGGTCAAGGGGCCATTTTGAAGCCAGGCAGTGTGCTCAGGCTGTCACCCAGTTTGCCTTGCTTTCATCCATTATGCCCAGGGGTACTCAGTGGAGCATGGACCAAGTCTTTCTGTGGGGTGCCTTGAATTTAAACATCATTGAGGGCATGGATGAAATTGGATTGTGGTCATTTTTGTCTGTTTTTTTACTTTTTGGGGTGTTCTTGGGGCCTGGCCATGTGGGTGGGGGCCATTTTGAGGCCTGGTCCAGGCAGGGTCTGGCCATGTGCTGGGGGTCAAGGGGCCATTTTAAAGGCAGGCAGTGTGCTCAGGCCTTCACCCAGTTTGCCATCTTTCATCCATCATGCCATGGGGTACTCAGTGGAGCATGGACTAAGTCTTTCTGTGGGGTGTCTTGAATTTAATAATCATTGAGGGCATGGATGGCATTGGATTGTGGTGATTTTGTCTGTTTTGTGACTTTTTGGGGTGTTCTTGGGGCCTGGCCATGTGGGTGGGGGCCATTTTGAGGCCTGGTCCAGGCAGGGCGTGGCCATGTGACTTGGGGTCAAGGGGCCATTTTGAAGCCAGGCAGTGTGCTCAGGCCTTCACCCAGTTTGCCTTACCTTCATCCATTATGCCCAGGGGTACTCAGTGGAGCATGGACCAAGTCGTTCTGTGGGGTGTCTTGAATTTAAACATCATTGAGGGCATGGATGGCATTGGATTGTGGTGATTTTTGTCTGTTTTGTGACTTTTTGGGGTGTTCTTGGGGCCTGGCCATGTGGGTGGGGGCCATTTTGAGGCCTGGTCCAGGCAGGGTGTGGCCATGTGACTTGGGTTCAAGGGGCCATTTTGAAGCCAGGCAGTGTGCTCAGGCCTTCACCCAGTTTGCCATGCTTTCATCCATTATGCCCAGGGGTCCTCGGTGGAGCATGGACCAAGTCTTTCTGTGGTGTGTCTTGAATTTAAACATCATTGAGGGCATGGATGGCATTGGATTGTTTTGATTTCTGTCTGATTTTCGAAGTTTGGAGTGCTTTTGGGGCTTGGCCATGTGGGTGGGGGCCATTTTGAGGCCTGGTCCAGGCAGGACCTGGCCATGTGCTGGGGGTCATGGGGCCTTTTTTAAGCCAGGCAGTGTGCTCAGGCCTGCACGCAGTTTGCCTTGCTTTCATTCTCAATGCCCAGAGGTACTCAGTGGTGCATGGGCCAAGTCTTTCTGTGTGGTGCCTTGAATTTAAAAATCATTGAGGGCATGGATGGCATTGGATGATTGTGGTGATTTTTGTCTGTTTTTTTTACTTTTTGGGGTGTTCTTGGGGCCTGGCCATGTGGGTGGGGGCCATTTTGTGGCCTGGTCCAGGCAGGGCCTGGCCATGTGCTGGGGCTCAAGGGGCCATTTTGAAGCCAGGCAGTGTGCTCAAGCCTTCACCCAGTTTGTTTTGCTTTCATCCATTACGCCCAGGGGTACTCAGTGGAGCATGGACCAAGTCTTTCTGTGGGGTGGCTTGATTTAAACATCATTGGGGGCATGAATGGCATTGGATTGTGGCGATTTTGGTGTTTTTTTTTACTTTTTGCGGTGTTCTTATGGCCTGGCCAATTAGGTGGGGGCCATTTTGAGGCTTGGTCTAGGCAGGGCCTGGCCATGTGCTAGGGATCAAGGGGCCATTTTGAAGCCAGGCAGTGTGCTCAGGCCTTCACCCAGTTTGCCATGCTTTCATCCATTATGCCCAGGGGTCCTCGGTGGAGCATGGACCAAGTCTTTCTGTGGTGTGTCTTGAATTTAAACATCATTGAGGGCATGGATGGCATTGGATTGTTTTGATTTCTGTCTGATTTTCGAAATTTGGAGTGCTTTTGGGGCCTGGCCATGTGGGTGGGGGCCATTTTGAGGCCTGGTCCAGGCAGGGCCTGGCCATGTGCTTGGGGTCATGGGGCCTTTTTTAAGCCAGGCAGTGTGCTCAGGCCTGCACGCAGTTTGCCTTGCTTTCATTCTTAATGCCCAGAGGTACTCAGTGGTGCATGGGCCAAGTCTTTCTGTGTGGTGCCTTGAATTTAAAAATCATTGAGGGCATGGATGGCATTGGATGATTGTGGTGATTTTTGTCTGTTTTTTGACTTTTTGGGGTGTTCTTGGGGCCTGGCCATGTGGGTGGGGGCCATTTTGAGGCCTGGTCCAGGCAGGGCCTGGCCATGTGCTGGGGCTCAAGGGGCCATTTTGAAGCCAGGCAGTGTGCTCAAGCCTTCACCCAGTTTGTTTTGCTTTCATCCATTACGCCCAGGGGTACTCAGTGGAGCATGGACCAAGTCTTTCTGTGGGGTGGCTTGATTTAAACATCATTGGGGGCATGAATGGCATTGGATTGTGGCGATTTTGGTGTGTTTTTTTACTTTTTGGGGTGTTCTTGGGGCCTGGCCATGTGGGTGGGGGCCATTTTGAGGCCTGGCCCAGGCAGGGCCTGGCCATGTGGCTGGGGGTCAAGGGGCCATTTTGAAGCCAGGCAGTGTGCTCAGACCTTCACCCAGTTTGCCTTGCTTTCATCCATTATGCCCTGGGGTACTCAGTGGAGCATGGACCAAGTCTTTTTGTGGGGTATCTTGAATGTAAACATCATTGAGGGCATGGATGGCATTGGATTGTGGTGATTTTTGACTGTTTTTCGACTTTTTGAGGCGTTCTTGGGGCCTGGCCATGTGGGTGGGGGCCATTTTGAGGCCTGGTCCAGGCAGGGCCTGGCCATGTGCTGGGGCTCAAGGGGCCATTTTGAAGCCAGGCAGTGTGCTCAAGCCTTCACCCAGTTTGTTTTGCTTTCATCCATTACGCCCAGGGGTACTCAGTGGAGCATGGACCAAGTCTTTCTGTGGGGTGGCTTGATTTAAACATCATTGGGGGCATGAATGGCATTGGATTGTGGCGATTTTGGTGTGTTTTTTTACTTTTTGGGGTGTTCTTGGGGCCTGGCCATGTGGGTGGGGGCCATTTTGAGGCCTGGCCCAGGCAGGGCCTGGCCATGTGGCTGGGGGTCAAGGGGCCATTTTGAAGCCAGGCAGTGTGCTCAGTCCTTCACCCAGTTTGCCTTGCTTTCATCCATTATGCCCGGGGGTACTCAGTGGAGCATGGACCAAGTCTTTCTGTGGGGTGTCTTGAATTTAAACATCATTGAGGGCATGGATGCCATTGGATTGTGGTGATTTTGGTGTGTTTTTCGACTTTATGGGGTGTTCTTGGGGCCTGGCAATGTGGGTGGGGGCCATTTTGAGGCCTGGTCCAGGCAGGGCCTGGCCATGTGGCTAGGGGTCAAGGGGCCATTTTGAAGCCCAACAGTGTGCTCAGGCCTTCACCCAGTTTGCCTTGCTTTCACCCATTATGCCCAGGGGTACTCAGTGGAGCATGGACCAAGTCTTTCTGTGGGGTGTGTTGAATTATTTTAAACATCATTGAGGGCATGGATGGCATTGGATTGTGGTGATTCTGGTGTTTTGTTTTTACTTTTTGGGGTGGTGTTGGGGCCTGGCCATGTGGGTGGGGCCCATTTTGTGGCCTGGTCCAGGCAGGGCCTGGCCATGTGGCTGGGGGTCAAGGGGCCATTTTGAAGCCAGGCAGTGTGCTCAGGCCTTCACCCAGTTTGCCTTGCTTTCATCCATTATGCCCAGGGGTACTCAGTGGTGCATGGACCAACTCTCTCTGTGTGGTCTATCTTCTATTAATTCAAACATCGATTTTGGATTAGAATTGCATTTTTTATTTTGTGTCTTTCCATTTTTGGGTGTGTTGTTGTAATAATAATAAATGCAATGCATAGTTGCAAATATTAATTGAAGCACAACATATGCAACATTTATATAACTGATGTTCCTCTGGCTTCCTTTGCTTTTAGGTGCACAAGAGAATCACATCAGTCATCGTTCATCATCAGTTCCAGGATGAAGTCCTGCAGCGGTGTGTGCAGCACAACGTCACATGACGTCACGTGTGGCCACAGGCAACTCTGCAACTCGTGCAACTGCGGCCTGCTGTTCTGACATCTGAAGAAGATGGGCCCAAAGAAAGGTCGCCATAGCGCCTCTACGAAAAAAGTTGCCAGTGCCACTGCCAGTAAGAAGGAGCAGAAGAAGAAAGTGGCACCACCTACCAAGGAGACTGACACCTTTTTTTGTGAGAAAAAACATTACGCCTGCAGCACCAGCGGTGTCCGCCGGGGACCAAGCTTGGAGCAGCACCTCCGCTTCATTGGGCTCAGTGCCACCACACCTAGTTAGGTCCAGGCCCATGAGTGCTGCAGCAGCAGCCACTTTAATTGCTCAATCAACATCGACCAGTGATGTTGACTCATCGCAAGAAAGTAGCATCCAATCAATGCAGGTTGTAACTCATCTGATGAGTGTTCAACAACCACAGCCGCAACGTCAACCACAGGTGCAACAAGTACAAGCGCAAGTACATCCGCAAGGAGAGGCGCAAGTAGAGGCGCAAGTAGAGGTGCAAATAGAGGTGCAAGTAGAGGGGCAAGAAGAGGCGCAAGGAGAGGCCCAAGTAAAGACGCAAGGAGAGGCGTATGGAGAGGCGCAAGGAGAGGTGCAAGGAGAGGCGCAAGGAGAGGCGCATGGAGAGGCACAACTAGAGGCACTTGGAGCGGCACAACTGCCCACAATGCTTGTTCCTCCAGGAGTAGGGGCACATCAGGAAATTGAGATTCAATCTGAGGTATCATTCGAGGAAGCCACTCCTCTTGATGATGATTGATTGCCTTCCAGATCCCCAGCAAGAAAAAGGTCAAGGAGGACTACTACAAGTTCTTCTTCAAGCCCCCTTCCTTCTGATAATCTTGATGTTGATTGGAACCCAGCAATACAGTCTGAGAGGGAGGCACGCCATGAGCCGACAAAGGTAGCTAAGCCTAAAAGGAAGGTTCCCGCAAGGCTTTCAATTATGGGTGATGATGACGACGAGCGAGATGTGGTGTATTATTCTGCTGCTGATGAACAGTCTGACGGCGACCCAGTCATCACAGTCGTCACTCCAGCCCCAGCAGGCATGCAGCAGACAGACATTTTGACCCTATCCCAAATTGATGCTCAGCGGAATGTGGGCGGCGTGGCACTGGCACCACCACCAATGCAGTTAACAACTACACCAACATGACCTACAGCTTCTATATTTGCTTGTCAGAAGGGCCGGCAGGGACCTCCATCCAGCTCGACCTCCATTACCTCAAGTAGTGGTGCTGTAAGTGCACAACAGAGTCAAATTCAGCCACGCCCATCCTCCACTTCATCTGGCATTGAAACTGAAAGTAGCACCTCCACCACCAGCAGACATCTCCAGTCCCCAGTTTGGGACTTCTTTAGTGTTAGCAACAAGGCGGAAAACATGGTGGTTTGTTCGATTTGTAAAATAGTAGTTAGTCGGGGTAAGCTTGGTACAAACTATGGTTCCAGAGGCCAGAGAGGTCATCTCCAAAAACACCACACTATCCAGTGGGAGGCGCACCTAAAGAAGATCCGGGAAGCCAAAAGAAAAAAAAATCCAAATGTATCCATTCATATTGCATCCGATGATGACGAGGGGCTGATCGTGCAGGAGGGAAGTGAAGAAGCGACAGACATTTTTTCTGGTACACCCAGTACCCCTGGCAGCAGCACTGCAGTGGTAGCGCCCACACCCTCTACCCCAGCAACATGTATGAGCCACACTAAGAGCCTGGGAGAGACACCAATGCGAAAAAGTTCATCAATGAGCCTAACAGGTTTGAAGAAGTCAGTATAATCATCATCATCACGTAAAACGGTCCAGACCACCATTAGAAGCATGTTTTGATCCGAGGCGCCATTTGAACGCAACCACTCAACGGCACGTCTGTATAACGCAAAGCTGGCTAAAATGCTAGTGCTGGACCTTCTCCCTTTTTCTTTCGTGGAAGGGGTGGGTTTTCTAGAATTTGTGGCAACAGTTTGCGTTAAAGAAATGGAAGGTTCCTAGCTGGTCCTATTTTGCCAGAGTTGCGGTTCCAGCACTACATCAAGATGTGCTGGAGGTGATCAGGGCAGCTTTGCAGAAGAGTGCTGTTCACACTATCCACCTGACAACAGACACGTGGACCAGTGTCCAAGCCCTTGATTACATGTGCATCACTGCACACTGGGTCTCTTTTGCAGGGGTTAGAGACAAGATAAATGCAGGTGTTGACCCAGACACAGTTTTTCAAGCTACTCAGAAACATGCAACAGTAGCCATGTTTGCCATGGAGAAATCTTATACTGCATAAAACATTTTGGAGGAGTTTAACAGTAAGGTCTTTCAATGGTTGCATCCAAGAAAGCGCATGATTGGTTATGTTTCCGCGGATAATGGCAGTAATATAGTTAAGGCCATGCATGAGGGTGACTATTTCAGAGTGCCGTGTTTGGCGCACAGTATTAACATTGTTGTGCAAGATTTCTTGAAAAAAGAAAAGACAGTCAGCAAGTTACTGACCACCTGTCAAAGAATCTGCACACATTTCAGCCATTCTTTTAAGGCCCGAAAGCAGCTGAGGAACATGCAACGTGAATGTAGACTGCCAGTCAAAGGACTCATCCAAGAGGTAGTAACACGTTAAAACTCAACCTTCTACATGCTTTAGCGTCTGTCAGATCAGTGGGTGGTAATCAATCAGTATGTCTATGGACAAGGTTCTTCTATGAAAGACATGTGGCTAGAGTTGGAGGAATGGAAGCTAGTTAAAAGCCTGACAGACATGCTTCGTCCTTTTGAGGTCTTCACGCTTGAATTCAGCAGGGAAGACTGTACTTTGGGCAAAGCTATGCCATTGTTGCGCATGCTAGAGCACCAACTGAAGGCGGTGTCTTCAACGTTCCGAGATGATGCTGAAAAGCAAGACGCATATCAGTTGGCGGAGAGGTTATTAAGCTGCCTAGTTGACAATGAAAGGCTTAAAAAAATACATACTCAACAATATTACATTTGTGCCACTATTCTGGATCCATGGTACAAAAAGTCAGTGGCCAGCAAAGCATTCATTCCTTTTAATGAAGCAGATGTTTCAAAGTACAAATATTGAGTAGCTCTGTCAGCCACTTGGTTCGAAAAAGAGCGGCAGAAAATTGAAGCAACCGGCAGAAGTACTCCTGAATCAGCAGGCCATCCGGCGTCAAGGGCCACTTCTGAATCTGTGGCCGAAGGGAGTCACTTTCCCTCACAGCCGTTAACGACACCAGCAACTGTATCATCATCCTCACCTGCACCAGGCCCAGCCATAATATTGTCGGAAGAGGATTGGCTAACTCATCAAGGGTTTGCTCGTTCCAGTGATGCACAGGCCACAGATGGTACGCAAAGTGGAGCAACCCTGGAGAAACTTGAGTCGATGGTGCAGGCCTATCTGGATGACCCAACAGAGGTCTTTGTTAATCAGAACCCATTGCTGTATTGGTATGGGAAAAGGCCTCTATGGCGACTGATCACCAACCTGGCTCTAAATTATTTGTCTTGGCCACTTGCAAGCATGCCTTCTGAATGTGTTTTCAGTGCTGCTGGTGCCATTGTAATTTCAAAAGGGACCTGCCTCTCGCCCAAAAATGTGGAGAGGTTAAAAATGATCAAGATGAATCACCACTTCATACTACCAGATTACAAAATACGTGAATACAAGCAGGAAGAAGAGGACACCGACTTAGGTGACGGAAGTTCTTCTCTGTTAGCAGACCTACTCCCGTCTCAATTCACAGAGTTTGAGGACGAGCTCTACTTCCCTGACACAAAGGCCTGAAAATGACTTCCTTTTTTTTTCATCCTCATTCACTTTTATTCCTGTGTGTCTTTCTTTGTTTTGCAACTTTTACCACAATAAAACTCTAATCACCTAATCACAACAAGTACATCAGCAGCACTGTCTTCATATTCTCTCCTTATTGATTTGAAGGTGCTGCAGTCTGCATTCCTGAGGTTCCCAAGTTCACAACTCAATCATGCTCCTCTATCCTCCTCCTCCAGACTCCCCCTATCCATTTCCCTCAAGGCAGATGGCTGGATCACGCAGAATCAAGAAACTTTGTCTTCGTAGACGAGTCCCCTCAAGTGGTACTGGAATTACTGACTACATGCTGATTGCTGACAGTTACTTCTGAAATTGACAGGAGAGGCTGCCCTGTGGGCCTTCACTTTCAGAAGAAGATGCGGACAAAAAGTGGAACAGGTAATGAAGATTGAGAAGATGGCATGCAGTGGACAGCAATGGCTGTATGGCTCTGATTTAAGCAATTGCTGTTTGTTCGTTGTGCATGAAATGAATCATATGTCTTCTGTTATTATTTAATCATTTACACACTAAATGTAACTCAAGTCTGCTCTGCTTTTTTTTACCTTGTTTAATTCAAATTGTACTTCAACTGCAGGGGCCACTACGTTGCATTTTCCAATATGCAAAATGTCCTTGGACTCACAGATTGCCAATATACCATGATGATTGATGATGAGTGTTGATGATCAAAGTTAAATAAAATATATTTTTTCATTACAGTCACTCACTGGGATGGATGGATCATCATTGTCAGTTTACGGAAGAACTATGGCCAATTCGTGAGTGGCAAACAGGTAAACCAAACTACAACAACTACTACAGCAGATTTACATGTCTGTCTAGTCATGGTATAGAGTGGTCGAGGCAGTGTAGTGTTGTTATGCCAGGCAGAGTACAGACAGCAGTTCATGTAAAATTGGGGCTATGTGGCTTGCTGCATACAATTACATATGCTTTGTCTGTCTGTGTCAAAGAGCCTAGGTATTCTACATCAGGTTGCTTCACTCAGTGGTGCCTGCCTTGACCGTCTGCATGGCCCTGCCGCAAGCATGGGCCAAAAATAAGTTCAGCTCGCGAAATTTATGAATTTTCGCCAGCAAAATCGCAATCCGCGAATCTTGCGAAATTGCCGAAAATTCGCAAATTTGCGAGCGAGCGGATATATTTTTTTTAGGCCAGCTCAGTGTAGGGTTGAGGGCTAGGTTTGAGAAAATGTGGGTGTTTTTTAGGGTTTAGGGCTGTTTTGGGGGTTCAGTGCGGTTTACTAGGGTTTTTGGGTTGAATTTGGTAGGGTTCCCGGAGTATAGGGCTCAGGGCCCAATGCAGGCTCGTTCATAATGATGTTGGCAAGGTTTTAGGGGGGTTTAGCGTTTTTTTGTCCAGAATTGGCCGAATTTTGTCCTTTTTTTTTGTGTTTTGCGGGTGCATGTGTTTATGTGAAAAGTCGCACACCTTCCAGTGGATCGATTTTGCTCTGCTTTGCTGAGATTCTTGGGAATTGCTGGAACAAGTCTCCTGGTCAGTTTCAAGTGGATCGAAGTAGTGGAAGTGCTGAAAACAGCAATTTGTTTTGTCAAGGCGCGATTTGCCATGTTATGCAATGGGGGGTTTGGGGGCGCAAGGAGAAGTGTGTTTGGGGTGTCCCCGTTGAGCTAGGAGAACGGGGCTTCTGTGAGTGGTAGGGAGGGGGAATTGGTGGTTGTGCAGGAAATTTGGGAGGAATCGATTGATTGAAAGGGTGTGTTTAGGCTAAGTCGAGGAAGGGAAACCGCTGCCTTGGGCGCCCATGTTAATTTTCGATTATTCAGTTTTTTTTGGGTGCAATTGAAGTGTGTTGTAGGTGGTTCTTAGTGGATTTGCTTAGCTGGGATGAGAGTTGGGAATGTCTAGTTTTGATTGCAAGTGGTTTGAAGAAAATCCATGGTGGAAAAGGGGTGTTTGGGCCTAGTTTCAGGGTGCGTTTTGGCACTGCTTTAACTTAGGCCTCTTGGGGGATAACAGTATTGCATATTTTTGGGGGGCTATTTTGGGGTGTTCTAGATTTTTGGTAGTCGGTTTAGGGAACTGGGAGCACTGCTGGGAAGGTCTAATTTTGATTGCAAGTGGTTTGAAGAAAATCCATGGTGGAAAAGGGTTTTTTTGGGCCTAGTTTCAGGGTGCGGTTTTGCACGATTTTAATTTAGGCCTCTTGGGGGACAGCAGTATTGCATGTTTTTGGGGTAATATTTGGGGGTGTTCTAGATTCTTGGGAGTGGGTTTAGGGGTCTGGGAGCACTGCTGGGAAGGTCTAGTTTTGATTACAAGTAATTTAAAGAAAATCCATGCTGGAAAAGGGTTGCTTTGGGCCTAGTTTCAGGGTGCGTTTTGTCATGATTTTAACTTAGGCCTCTTCGGGGATAGCAGTATTGCATGTTTTTGGGGGGCTATTTGGGGGTGTTCTAGATTTTTGGAAGTGGGTTTAGGGGCCTGGGAGGCACGGTGGGAAGGACTAATTTTGATTGCAAGTCGTTCGAAGAAAATCCATTTCTGAAAAGGGGTGTTTTGGGCCTAGTTTCAGGGTGCGTTTTGGCACGATTTTAACTTAGGCCGCTTGGGGGATAGCAGTATTGCATGTTTTTGGGGGGCTATTTGGGTATGGTCTAGATTTTTGGGGATGGGTTTAGGGGTCTGGGAGCACTGCTGGGAAGGTCTTATTTTGATTGCAAGTGGTTTGAAGAAAATCCATGGTGGAAAAGGGGTGTTTTGGGGCTAGTTTCAGGGTGCGTTTTGGCATTGTTTTAACCTAGGCCTCTTGGGGGATAGCAGTATTGCATGTTTTTGGGGGGCTATTTGGGGGTGTTCTAGATTTTTGGGGATGGGTTTAGGGATCTGGGAGCACTGCTGGGAAGGTCTAATTTTGATTGCAAGTGGTTTGAAGAAAATCCATATTGGAAAAAAGGGTGTTTTGGGCCTAATTGCAGGATGCGTTTTGGCACGATTTTAACTTAGGCCTCTTGGGGGATAGCAGTATTGCATGTTTTTGGGGGCTATTTGGGGGTGTTCTAGATTTTTGGGGATGGGTTTAGGGGTCTGAGAGCACTGCTGGGAAGGTCTAATTTTGAGTGCAAGTGGTTTGAAGAAAATCCATGGTGGAAAACGGGTGTTTTGGGCCTAGTTTCAGGGTGCGTTTTGGCACGATTTTAACTTAGGCCTTGTTAGAAATGGGATTTCTGGTTGGCTAGGTCTTGTGCCAAAGCCAGGCAGAAACCACCATTCCTACGTCAGGGCAAGGAAGTCACCCGCCAAGATAACCCCTGCTCACCCTCTTGGTAGCTTGGCACGAGCAGTCAGGCTTATCTCAGAGGCGATGTGTAAAGCATTTGCGCACGCACCCACCAGCAACAACATCCAAGGCCCCCCACAAAAGGAACTCCACACAAGGTATATGTAAAAATAGCCTTTCTATAGCAAAACACATTAGATAGAAACACACACACTTTACAATGTGCCAACAGGCACGGGCAGAATTTACAGGGGATTATGTACAGGACAGGGCCACAGGGACCACTGTCAGGAACATGCACTTGCAGATTTTAGAATAATAATCACTGTAGGACAAAAATGAAACATAGAGCACACAATCAATAACTACTGGTAACAGGTAGGTACCACCTACGCAACCCTAACCACCTTAGGAGAATATTACGCAGGGAACCAGAACCTCACCAGCAACACCTGTACTAGGGAGAAGAACCACCTAAGTATCACCATACATTTAGGGGTATAAGCATCAACATATTACACATGATGCATCACAACAATCAGAGGTGTAGGGAAGGAAAACAAATGATGCATAACTATACATTCAGCGGTGTAAGAATAAGGCACATGATGCATCAAAACACATTCAGAGGTGCAGCACAGGAGAACACATGATGCATAAACAACATATTCAGAGGTGTAAGAACAAGGCACATGACGCATCAAAACACATTCAGAGGTGCAGCACAGGAGAACACATGATGCATAAACAACACATTCAGAGGTGTAAGGAACAAGGCACATGATGCATTAAAACATATTCAGAGGTGCAGCAAAGAACAATTCGCAGAAATCACATTAGCATGAACTCATAACTATACCCAGGCCAACTGGCCTCTCTGGGGCTAGGACGCCCTGTGTCGCAATGTCAGGGGGGCCTAAACATAGCAGCTGCCCACTAAGTGCTGGGCAGCTGTAGAACTGATGGAGCCAACATGGTGGAGCTTTGCAGGCTCTGGCCAAGAATCTCGTGTCCTTATGAGCCTCGTGGGCTCGAGGATAACTGTGGCACTCTCGAGCCTCTCAGGGCTCGCCAAACAAATATGCCGCCGGAGCCTCTTGTGGGCTCAAAAACAAAGCAATACCCCTGAGCCTCTCTGGGCTCTAGAACAACTGGGGAGGGCAGAGTGGGAGCCTTGTGGGCTCAAGAACAAATGCAGCACTTCAGGAGCCTCTCGGGGCTCGTAACACAAATTGGCCAGTCTGAGCCTCACGGGCTCTAAATACACAAATTGCCCCGAACGTTGGAGTCCCTCCTCTGGGGACTCGAACTCAAAGGAATGCCACCTTGAGCCTCTGCGGCTCCAACTAAAAACGCCCTCAAGCCTTTCTGGGCTTGAGCAAAATGCCCCCTGAGCCCCTCGGGGGCTCGAGAAGCAATGGGGTCTCGCTGGGCCTCTCGCAAGGACTCTGCACCACTGGAGGGGGGTGGGCACCGGCAATGTGCCCTGACGCCTCCCCTCCTTCCGCAGACACTCACCGGCTGGGACTGGAGAGGTCCCGCTCCTCGGGGCTTTCTGATGATGCGGCCTCCTCTCGCTCTCCGGAACTCTCCCTCGCTCTTGGGAGCCCCGGGGGGGATGGTAGCGATCATCTCGGGCAATGCAGGAGCGCGGAGTAGGCTCCAGTCACTTCCTGCTTCTTCTCGCTCCGCGGTGGGGCGGGACTTCGGGATCTCCACGGGCCTGCGGCCAATCACGGTGCGGCCCGGGGAAAGACGTCATGGGGGATATCCCAAGCCGGCAGCCAATCCCAGCGCGGCCTGGGGAGGACGTCACAAGGGGTCCCGGGCCAGCGGCGGTGAGCTCGGGGATACAATGAGGGGTAGTCTCCCTCAGTAATTGTAAATATGCAGCGAGGTGGGCACTCGCTTGGGGGCCCAAAAATCGGCAAATAAACGGGGCAAATGCTGGGTGGGCACCGGCTGAGAGCAACAGCGCTCCCAAGCGCTAGGCAGAATAAAGCGCTCTCAAGCGCTAGGCAAAAATAAAGCGCTTCCAGGCGCTAGGGTCCCTAAAGTCCAGGGACCAGCACAAAGTCGTTCCAGAGTTCAGGACAGCAGTAGTCCAGGGGCTGGGCAGGGCCCAGGGAGGCAAGCCTTCCCCTGGGCCCAAGCAGCAGCATGCCCCTGGTAGATTTGAGTTGGAAACAAGAACATTTTGTAAGGGGACACAGCCCCTTTTTTATACAGTGAATTCCTTTGTCTCAGGGTGCAGGGTGGGGGAAAAACCAGTCCCAGCTGGTTTTGGAGCACTGTGATGTGCTCAACCACCCTTTCCTTTCACTGGCCAGGCTAGGGACATTAGACGCACCACAGGGGATGGAGTCAGGATTGTGCGTGGAAAGCCCAGCCCTATTCAGGTCCCAGGTGCACCACTCCCTCACATCACACATGCTAATCTCAACACCGGGGCAGACCCATGGAGCCTGGCACCCCAGCCAGCTCCAGTCAATCCCAAGCCTGCACATTCACTGCACAGACAGGCAAACTTCTAGAAGTGGCACTTCCATATTAGACACAAACACGCTGCACACATCATTGCGCAGCATTTAATCACACAAGTTCGCACATAGCAAACTCGCATCTGCACTCCCCACGCATCAGGAACTACCAGGGACACACATATTCCCCATGCATTCCTATGGGAGGGCAGGCCAAAGTCACACACGCACTTAGTGAGCGCACGCTCTTTACACAGCGTCAAAGTGCGCAAAGACCAGAAATCACTATAATTCTTTAATAATACCAGGCAAAAAGTTCAGGGGTGAACCTGCCAGAAGGGCCAAGTCCAACAGGCTTCTTGGGGGATAGCAGTATTTCATGTTTTGGGGGGCTATGTGTTCTAGATTTTTGGGAGTGGGTTTAGGGGTCTGGGAGCACTGCTGGGAAGGTCTAAATTTGATTGCAAGTGGTTTGAAGAAAATCCATGGTGGAAAAGGGCTGTTTTGGGTCTAGTTTCAGGGTGTGTTTTGGCACGATTTTAACTTAGGCCTCTTGGAGGATAGCAGTATTGCATGTTTTTGGGGGGCTAATTGGGGGTGTTCTCGATTTCTTGGAGTGGGTTTAGTGGTCTGGGAGGCACAGTGGGAATGTCTAAATTTGATCGTATGTGGTTTGAAGAAAATCCATGGTGGAAAAGGGGTGTTTTGGGCTTAGTTTCAGGGTGCGTTTTGGCACGATTATAACATAGGCCTCTTGGGGGATAGCAGTATTGCATGTTTTTGGGGGGCTATTTGGGGGTGTTCTAGATTTTTGGGAGTGGGTCTAGGGGTCTTGGAGGCATGGTGGGAAGGTCTAATTTTGAGTGCAAGTAGTTTGAAGAAAATCCATGGTGGAAAAGGGGTGCGAGGTAGCAGTATTGCATGTTTTGGGGGGCTATTTGGGGTTTTTCTAGATTTTTGGGATTTAGGGGTCTGGGAGCACTGCTGGGAAGGTCTAATTTTGATTGCAAGTGGTTTGAAGAAAATCCATGGTGGAAAAGGAGTGTTTTGGGCCTAGTGTCAGGGTGCGTTTTGGCATGATTTTAACTTAGGCCTCTTGGGGGATAGCAGTATTGCATGGTTTTGGGCGGCTATTTGGGTGTGTTCTAGATTTTTGGAAATTGGTTTAGGGGTGTGGGGGCACTACTGGGAAAATCTACTTTTGTTCTGAAATAGCAGTTTGGTCCTAGGTTGAGGGGAAACGGGAATTTGGCTCTGTTTCAGAGGTGCAATTTTGCCATTGGCTTACATTTGAGGCCTACAAGGTCGCAGTGTTGCATGTTTTTGGGGGGCTACTTGGGGGTGTTCTAAATTTTTGAGGATGGGTTTAGGTGTCTGGGAGGCGCGTTGGGAAGGTTGGATTTTGATTGCAAGTTGTTTAAAGAAAATCCATGGTGGAAAAGGGGTGTTTTGGGCCTAGTTTCAGGGTGCGTTTTGGCACTATTTTAACTCAGGCCTCTTGGGGATAGCAGTATTGCATGTTTATGGGGGCTATTTGGGGGTGTTCTAGATTGTTGGGAGTGGGTTTAGGGTTCTGGGAGCACTACTGGGAATGTCTAAGTTTGATTGCACGTTGTTTGAAGAAAATCCATGGTGGAAAAGGGGTGTTTGGGTCTAGTTTCAGGGAGTGTTTTGGCACGATTTGAACTTAGGCCGCTTCGGGGATAGAAGTATTGCATGTTTTTGGGGGGCTATTTGGGGGTGTTCCAGATTTTAGGGGATGGGTTTAGGGGTCTGGGAGGCACGGTGGGAAAGTCTAATTTTGATTGCAAGTGGTTTGAAGAAAATCCATGCTGGAAAAGGGGTGTTTTGGGCCTAGTTTCAGGGTACATTTTGGCACGATTTTAAATTAGGCCTCTTAGGGGATAGCAGTATTGCATGTTTTTGGGGGGCTATTTGGGAGTGTTCTAGATTTTTGGGGATGGGTTTAGGGGTCTGGGAGCACTGCTGGGAAGGTCTAATTTTTATTGCAAGTGGTTTGAAGGAAATCCATGGTGGAAAAAAGGGTGTTTTGGTCCTAGTTTCAGGGTGCGTTTTGGCATGATTTTAACTTAGGCCTCGGGGATAGCAGTATTGCATGTTTTTGGGGGGCTCCTTGGGGGTGTTCTAGATTTTTGGAACTTGGTTTAGGGGTGTGGGAGCCCTACTGGGAAGGTCTACTTTTGTTCTGAAATAGCAGTTTGGTCCTAGGTTGAGGGGAAACGGGAATTTGGCTCTGTTTCAGAGGTGCAATTTTGCCATTGGCTTACATTTGAGGCCTACAACGTCGCAGTGTTGCATGTTTTTGGGGGGCTACTTGGGGGTGTTCTAAATTTTTGAGGATGGGTTTAGGTGACTGGGAGGCGCGGTGGGAAGGTTGGATTTTGATTGCAAGTTGTTTAAAGAAAATCCATGGTGGAAAAGGGGTGTTTTGGGCCTAGTTTCAGGGTGCGTTTTGGCACGATTTTAACTCAGGCCTCATGGGGGATAGTAGTATTGCATGTTTTAGGGGGCTATTTGGGGGTGTTCTCGATTTTCTGGGAGTGGGTTTAGGGTTCTGGGAGCACTACTGGGAATGTCTAATTTTGATTGCACGTTTTTTGAAGAAAATCCATGGTGGAAAAGGGGTGTTTGGGTCTAGTTTCAGGGTGTGTTTTGGCACGATTTAAACTTAGGCCTCTTCGGGGAAAGAAGTATTGCATGTTTTTGGGGGGCTATTTGGGGGTGTTCTAGATTTTAGGGGATGGGTTTAGGGGTCTGGGAGGCACGGTGGGAAAGTCTCATTTTGATTGCAAGTGGTTTGAAGAAAATCCATGCTGGAAAAGGGGTGTTTTGGGCCTAGTTTCAGGGTACATTTTGGCACGATTTTAACTTAGGCCTCTTAGGGGATAGCAGTATTGCATGTTTTTGGGGGGCTATTTGGGAGTGTTCTAGATTTTTGGGGATGGGTTTAGGGGTCTGGGAGCACTGCTGGGAAGGTCTAATTTTTATTGCAAGTGGTTTGAAGGAAATCCATGGTGGAAAAGGGGTGTTTTGGTCCTAGTTTCAGGGTGCGTTTTGGCATGATTTTAAATTAGGCCTCGGGGTTAGCAGTATTGCATGTTTTTGGGGGGCTCCTTGGGGGTGTTCTAGATTTTTGGAACTTGGTTTAGGGGTGTGGGAGCACTACTGGGAAGGTCTTATTTTGTTCTGAAATAGCAGTTTGGTCCTGGGTTGAGGGGGAATGGGAATTTGGCTCTGTTTCAGAGGTGCAATTTTGCCATTGGCTTACATTTGAGGCCTACAAGGTCACAGTGTTGCATGTTTTTGGGGGGCTACTTGGGGGTGTTCTAAATTTTTGAGGATGGGTTTAGGTGTCTGGGAGGCACGGTGGGAAGGTTGGATTTTGATTGCAAGTTGTTTAAAGAAAATCCATGGTGGAAAAGGGGTGTTTTGGGCCTAGTTTCAGGGTGCGTTTTGGCACGATTTTAACTTAGGCCTCTTGGGGGATAGCAGTATTGCATGTTTTTGGGGGCTATTTGGGGGTGTTCTAGATTGTTGGGAGTGGGTTTAGGGTTCTGGGAGCACTACTGGGAATGTCTAATTTTGATTGCACGTTTTTTGAAGAAAATCCATGGTGGAAAAGGGGTGTTTGGGTCTAGTTTCAGGGTGTGTTTTGGCACGATTTGAACTTAGGCCTCTTCGGGGATAGAAGTATTGCATGTTTTTGGGGGGCTATTTGGGGGTGTTCTAGATTTTAGGGGATGGGTTTAGGGGTCTGGGAGGCACGGTGGGAAAGTCTAATTTTGATTGCAAGTGGTTTGAAGAAATCCTTGGTCGAAAAGGGGTGCGCAGTAGCAGTATTGCATGATTTTGGGGGGCTATTTGGGGCTGTTCTAGATTTTTGGGAGTGGGTTTAGGGTTCTGGGAGCACTGCTGGGAAGGTCTTATTTTGAATGCATGTGGTTTGAAGAAAATCCATGGTGGAAAAGGGGTGTTTTGGGCCTAGTTTCAGGTTGCGTTTTGGCACGATTTTAACTTAGGCCTCTTGGGGGATAGCAGTATTGCATGCTTTTGAGGGCTATTTAGGGGTGTTATAGATTTTTGGGGATGGGTTTAGGGGTCTGGGAGCACTGCTGGGAATGTCTAATTTTGATTGCAAGTGGTTTGAAAAAAATCCATGGTTAAAAAAGGGGTGTTTTGAGCCACGTTTCAGGGTGCTTTTGGGCACGATTTTAACTTATGCCTCTTGGGGGATAGCAGTATTGCATGTTTTGGGGGGGCTATTTGGGGGTGGTCTAGATTTTTGGGAGTGGGAGTAGGGGTCTGTGAGCACTGCTGGGAAGGTCTAATTTTGATTGCAAGTGGTTTGAAGAAAATCCATGGTGGAAAAGGGCTGTTTTGGGCCTAGTTTCAGGGTGCGTTTTCGCACAATTTTAACTTAGGCCGCTTGGTGGATAGCAGTAGTGCATGTTTTTGGGGGGCTATTTGGGGGTGTTCTAGATTTTTTGGGATGGGTTTAGGGGTCTGGGAGCACTGCTGGGAAGGTATAATTTTGATTGCAAGTGGTTTGAAGACAATCCATGGTGGAAAAGGTGTGTTTTGAGCCTAGTTTCAGGGTGCGTTTTGGCACGATTTTAACTTAGGCCTCGGGGATAGCAGTATTGCATGTTTTTGGGGGGCTTTTTGGGGGTGTTCTAGACTTTTGGGTATGTGTTTAGGGGTCTGGGAGCACTGCTGAGAAGGACTAATTTTGATTGCAAGTGGTTTGAAGAAAATCCATGGTGGAAAATGGGTGTTTTGGGCCTAGTTTCAGGGTGCGTTTTGGCATGATTTTAACTTAGGCCTCTTGGGGATAGCAGTATTGCATGTTTTTAGGGAGCTCCTTTGGGGTGTTCTAGATTTTTGGAACTGGGTTTAGGGGTCTGGGAGCACTGCTGGGAAGGTCTAATTTTGTTCTGAAATAGCAGTTTGGTCCTAGGTTGAGGGGAAAGGGGAATTTGGCCCTTTTTCAGAGGTGCGATTTTGCCATTGGCTTACATTTGAGGCCTACAAGGATGCAGTGTTGCATGTTTTTGGGGGGCTACTTGGGGGTGTTATAGATTTTTTGAGGGGAAAGGGGAATTTCGCCCTGTTTCTGAGGTGCATTTCGGCCCATAGGCTAACTTTGCTGGTAATGCGTTATTGCAGATGTCACTGAGACAACTCTGGCCTTTTATGCAGCTGTAGTGTAGGAAAAGCACTATACATTTACCCAACGAGGTAGCACTTACTGGATTAGCCAGTAGAAAGTACTCCAGTATTAGTTATGCAAATCGCCCAAAAATCCGCGAGTTTGCGGGAAAATCCTCGGATTCGTGTTTTTTTGGGCGATTTCGTGCAAATTCACGGACCGCAGATCCGCAAAATTCGCCCATACTTACTAATTACTATCCTTGAAAAGGAGACTCAAAGTACGCACTTTCGAAATGATGCTTGTATGTAATACTGTCGCCTCTGAAACTGAAAGTGTTATTTTTGCACTACACAGCGTACCTTATATTTTTTTCTCCGTGGTGTTTTAATATTACTTCCTGTTTTTCATCAACAATTACAGGCCGAACTCAGGCTTACCATTAGCGATCCGCAATTCCGCATCCGCCATGCAGGCAGTGGACAGTGTGTCTTCTGGTCACCAACATTGATCGACTGAGCGTCAGATCGAATAGAGGAGTACCGCGAATAAGAGGAATGGCTGGATGCATGCAACTTCCAAAATTCAACAGGACAACTACAACATACAGTTACAGTATCCATCTTCATTTCTACTTCTCTTTTAAGTAATGTTATTGCTGTAAACTTCTATGAGTGTGACTCTGTGCATTTGTTTGCTCTTTGCTTCAATTCAGCCCTCCAGCCATTGTATACGTTTTTCTTTGCTATTTTTTAAACTAATTTATTGTACTAAGTGGTTCTTCTCTCTGAGGGCAGATAGGCAAGTGAAAGTGCGTAATTACTGCAGCCCTGTACTGTCACATTGTTTCTTCATAGTTAGTACATTGTAGAATGTACTACTTACTTTTCAGTAACCTATCCATTTAGCAAACAACTTCATGCATGGAGTAGTGCATGCACTTCCTTTATGTCCCTTAAAAGATTTATGGATAGCTCTGTATCCAAAGATTTGTTTATCTTCATTTGTTGTTTGTCCATACTGTGTTTTTTTTCCTCTCTCCACAAAACTTTCCCCACAAACCCCATTCCCATCCAATTTTCAAACCCTAACCCTCTTCCCCTGGGCTTTGTGGTTTTCATTGAGGTGTGACTAAATGACAACAATAATTCCACACACTTGCTGGGGAGGATAAGGTGCAAGCAACCTCATAAAATCATTTTTAAGGCAGCTAGATGAATCCTAGGATATTGTAATTCTGCTGAAAAAAACAATGAGTATTTTAAAATAAATTCTGAATTTCATGCCCACCATCGATTGGATCCATCATCAACATCATCCTCCTACATGTCAAGAAGACTTGTTACGCTGCTGGGTCACTGTTCTTGTTGTAGCCATAATCATCCATGCAATTTTTTACCCATACTTATCTTCAGCATTGCTTAGGCCCACAAATTTACATTTGTTTACTTTGTTTTTCATATGCTGCTACTGCTATTGTGGTACCACTCCTACTAACACCACAACAACTGAATTTCTGCCCTGGATGGATTTCATGGGCAACCGTAATCGCCATTTACCATGCACCCAGATCTGTGCCTAGCTCTATTCTCAAACACGAATCACAGGTAAGATAAGCATTTTTGGGAGGTAGAATAATGGGCTAGGACTCGGAGGAGAGACTGACAGTAGTACTAGTAAAGTACTAGTAGGCCAATTGAATTCAATAACTCTGTTAGTGGCACTTTTGAAAATTTTTGGACGTTTTAGATCATTCATGCTGGTAAGTTTGAGGAAACCAAACGTGCAGTAACCCCAGCCCACCACCCCACAAAATAATATGAATGCGTACATTATGTTGAAGTATGTAAAATAAATAATTATATATTATTTACCCGAACAAAAATAAACTAGTCCCAAAGACCCAAACCACCCCCTCCCTAACCCAAACAATTGTCCATTTCAATAGTCCTGTGAAAAGTCCCAAATAATCCCCAATTCCCGATTCCCACCCCCCAACAGTCTTTAAAAAAGGGGCAAGGGACACAGTCACTTCTGGCGGTGTGTGGATAGGCGGTCCTGCAGCTCTTTGCGAAGGTCCCGGATCTGTTGCTGCTGCTTCTCCACCTTGCGCTCCAGGTAGTCCACTTTGCATCATAGGCGGCGCAGGTGTGCCATCTAGGCTCTGGGGGGGGCAGCTGCTGGTGTTCTTGCAGCTGCGAGGCGGGAGGCTGTCCAACCACGGCGCCGTGCTGGAGGCTGCTGGCTGGTGGACCCGGGGGCACTGGAGAAGGAAGCAGCTGCTGCCGCCTCCTCCTCCTGTTCCCGAGTCCACAGCCGGCGAAATTCTGCTCAAATGGACTCCAGCTTCTGGGCCCTGGCCCGGACAGCCATCTTCGGTCGGGTGAGCTTTTTGGGAGCATCTATATGAAGAAAGAAAGAAAAATACTGTAACCAATACTCTTTAACAATAACACAAAATAATTCAACAGAAAGTTGTCTCATAGTAATACTAGCATTTTGGCATGTATCTTTCTGCAGACTTTGTAGGCCTGTAACATTAGTGGGTGTTTCATTAATTCTACTGATGATTCAGAAAAGAAATGGTCCCTCACCACCCCTTGTTGTAAATATTTTTGTCCACCCTAAGCGTGGAAGGGTATACTCAGACATGAGTCCCTTGCTCATTGCACCATCAGGATTCAAGCAAACCGGGCCGAAGACGGCTGTAATGCCAGAAACCGGTCCCCGGGAGCTTGTTTCCTTCCCAGTGTAAGAATTGGCTTTTGTAGTTTGGTTTGCCCTGTTCCCATCATGCACTGGGACAGGAACAGACTAATTTGCATACAGCCAGGTTCTGAAACTGGGATGGTGCAGTGAGCTAAAAAACGGTGTTGGATCTAGCCCGGATCTCTTGACTGGGTGAGAGCTTTCTGCTTAATTCAGAGACTCTGTCCCTCACCACCCCTTGTTGTAAATATTTTTGTCCACCCTAAGCGTGGAAGGGTATACTCAGACATGAGTCCCTTGCTCATTGCACCATCAGGATTCAAGCAAACCGGGCCGAAGACGGCTGTAATGCCAGAAACCGGTCCCCGGGAGCTTGTTTCCTTCCCAGTGTAAGAATTGGCTTTTGTAGTTTGGTTTGCCCTGTTCCCATCATGCACTGGGACAGGAACAGACTAATTTGCATACAGCCAGGTTCTGAAACTGGGATGGTGCAGTGAGCTAAAAAACGGTGTTGGATCTAGCCCGGATCTCTTGACTGGGTGAGAGCTTTCTGCTTAATTCAGAGACTCTGTCCCTCACCACCCCTTGTTGTAAATATCATTAATTCTACTAGCAGCACTGTCGACTCACTACATAGTCAGAGAGTTAGAGAGTACACCAGTATTCTTTTTTTTTCTCTAGTTTTGCGAAAGAAATAACTTGTACGTGAACTTGTGGTCGCAGGCATAATGCCAGCTCAGTCAGCTTGCACCCAAGAAAAACAGACACAAGCCATGATGACGCAGACTCGCATTACTTTAAGCAGTACATGCAGGTGGGGATAGGGAAGCTCTTACTTTTCTATAGGGGTGGCACTGGCCATACTCAGTTACATCAAGGGCTCCCGGTCAATGTAATTTATATTTCGCACTGCCCCCCCCCCCCGTGCCTTCAGTACTACAAAAGGAAAATGAAGATTATTCATTTCTGATCATGTATCCAGCCGATCACATGATCTTTGCTTATATGATGGATGACTTTAGGTGCTTTGTTGTGATAGATTGAGTGAACAACAGCGATAGTCCACCCATGATTGACACAGCAGAAAGAAAATTATTAACATAGGGAGTGAGTGTGGTAACCATAATTGCCGGAGAAAGGGACTTGACTTGATATAATTGTCAACTATACAATACATACACAATACATGCTGTGCTTGCAAAGTAAACTACTGTGCTGTTACTTTAGGCAAGGGAGAGTTTCTGAACAATCACAACTTCTAGTATTTGGATTTTCTCTGCTTTGCTACTCTGGCACGGACATGCTGTTCAAACAAAGTAACACTCTTCATGCACCGAGCGTCTGCTCTACATACACCTCTGCTATCTATGAGGAAGAAGATACTATATAGGCTTCCAAAGTAAACGTCTATCATTCTTCTTAATGTCTCAACTGTACCAACTTTACTTTTTCTCAACAACCAACTAACACCCTTTTCGTTTTATTTGGTAAGCCACCGTCTTGACTTGACTTGACAAAAATATCCGCTGCACTACGCTACGCTGCACTACGAGTGTTCGCACTGTGCTACGTGCAGCTCGCGTAGTGCGAAGTTGCGCAAACTTCGCAAACTACGCGAGCGTAGCGTAGTGCTTCGCCCAGGGTTACTATTAATCCACCACTATCTCTTTTTCTTAGTGGCAGCAGGAGTACAAAGGAAGGACTATACTTGTGTCTCTAGTCTCTCTAGCATTGCGCAGTTCTGTAAAGTACTACACTCATACATATCCAGGCCAAATGAGCACAAAGTTGCAAACATGTAAGCATAGTAGCAAAGCCACTGAGCAGGCGAGCACATGCAATCACAGAAGCTATTTAAACATTAATTTACCTGCAATGTAATCGAATCGGCAGCATTCTTGCTCTTCGGGAAAAACATATATATTATCAATATAACACAGAGCAGAAGAAAACAAAGTAGTTATTAAATAGCTACTCACTAAGGCCAGGGATCTCCACGCCTAGCAGGTGGAGCAGGTCCTGCTCCCGGTCAAGGACGTCTACCCCCCGGTGCGTCGCTTGGTCGTAGGTGTGCCGGACCCTGACTCCCTACGCATGGCCCGGCACTCCTTATTACACAGCTGGCAATGCTCCCGGAGGCCATACCCTTGGCCGGGCCTGGCCCCTGCTGCCACGGTCTTCGGGAGGTGGCGCTGAACATAAAATATGAGTGCGGCCACCTCCACCTGAAGGACTGGGTTATTTAAGACCCAGCGGTGCCAGGGGACAACACCTGAAACCTTCGTGGGTAACCTGTTCCGGCGTACAAATGACAGAGACACGGGGCACTTCCTTCGGCGTCAAAGATTCGAGGTTTATTTACTGCAGGGAACACAGAAGTCACGTGAAGTACACAGCAGGTATATTCACGGGATCTGATTCAATTTGCTACTGTGGATCGCTCCTTTTTATACACATTTCTCTCATAGGTTAACATGGTACACAAAGGTTTACAACTTGGTTCCCATAATTATCCCCGAGAGGGGTCGCTTTGATGTATTCAAGGTCCGGAACATAAGTACAGAAACATTTGGTGGTTCCCAACTATAAAAACCCATCTTCCCACCATTAGTACATTCCAATCGGCAGTAATCAGATCGAAGAAGGAACAGAGACAGGTGCAGAGGAAGGCAGAAACAGTGGGGAGATCGGAAAGGGTGTAAAAGAGGTGGTATCGGGAAACACGAGCTACAGGCATCAAAGGGACGTGCCTAATGAGATGCACGGCTGAGACAATAGTCCGGCACGGCAAGATGAGCCTCGAGCGGGGCCATCTGCCTTACAGTATCATCCCCTTCGTCATAAAGACACTTTCAAAGGAAACGTGTCTTCCGCAAGAGCCTTGGGAATCCCAGGGTCGCGAAGCGGACAGCGTCCGTTCGCTGGCTACTTGAGGGCAAGAGACAAAATGGATGCCATATCTAAGATGGAACCCGTGGGTACAGATGTATAAACCCACGAAACAGACAAACGGTTTAGGTTAGCACAGCGAAACTGCGCACACCCACCAAACTCGTCATTTGCGGTTCATAGATACCAGACTCGACCATATTCGTGCGAGTCGAAAACACCACTTACGATCGTCACGGAACCTCACACCGCGCTGAAAATCTCCCTGGCCACTACATCCTCCCCCCTTAATCTACCGCAAGGGAGCCGGCTACGGGGTGTGGGACCCTTCCCCTTGCTCTTCACGGCTCCTTTTGCCATGGTCCTGGACAGGAAAGTTAAATAAAAAATAGGAAAGAATAGGGAAAAAGTAAATAAAAGAAAAGAGTTTAAAAAAGTAGTTTAAAGTAACCAAAAGTAGAAAAAAACACAAAATATAGATGTAAAAAAAGAGAGGGATAGGTAATCAGTAAAAAAGATCCAAAAAAAGTTCAAAGAAAGAAAGGATTGCAAAGATTAGGGGAGGATTGAAAAAACATGTCCAGAACCATAGCAATGAATTAAAAACAAGATGGCCGCGCCCAGTGAGGACCGAGTGGGTAGGTTTACGCGATATTTCCCCCGTGAGCACGCAAAAACACGCGCGAACACGTAATCGCACCCTGCACACAACGCGAGCATGCAACTAGCACCTGGAAACAGAAATACGCAACGCGAACAAGATGGCCCCGCCCATGTACGACCGCATAGGGTGCGCTGCAAGAGGCCCGCGAACACACAAAGCGCCCTGCAAACACATAAAAAAATCTGTAAATTCACAAAAATTTCCGGATTATGCGGACCACTAATTCGCACAAATTTGCGTACTGCGAATTCGTGCATTTCGCCCATACTTACATATAACCACTCACAAACCCAGTCAGATACACATGTATCAATTTACTCATACTCCCTCTCACCCACTCACAGACCTACTCAGAGACTCATGCATGGACACACAGGCCCACTCAGAGACTCACACACCAACTTACAGGCCCACTCAGACACACATGCTCACTTACAGACCCACTTAGACACACACACATATCCAATCACAGACTCACTCAGAGACTCATGCACCCACTCACAGACCCATTCAGAGACTCGCACACCCACTCACAGACCCATTAATATACTAATACACTCATTCAAAGACCCACTTTGACTCACACACATCAACTCACAGACCCACTAAGAGACTCACACATCCACTCACAGACACACTCAGATACTTACTCAGACATGGATGCACTCACTCATGCATTCACTCACAGACCAAGTTAGACACTCACACATGCAGTGAGATGCTTATGCAGATTAGGGGTGGGCAGAATTTGCGTAATTGCGTTATGCAAATTTCCACGAAACGGTAAAAATTCTCAGAGAACACGCAGAAAGTATACGAACACGCGGAATTGCTTTTTCGCGATGCTTTTTTCCTGTTCGCAATCGCTGTTTTCATGCTCGGGGGGAAATATCTCATGAACACGCACTTTGAGAACGCGAGCAAGCAAAAAATTTTGCGAAGTCCCGTAACGCAGAATTTTGGGCAATTTTGTGTTCTCCGCGGAACGTGAAATTACCCAAATACCGCAAATTCCATGAGCGGAACGGAATTTACCGCCCAGGCCTAATGCAGATACATCCAGAACCATTGAGACACTCACACACCCAGTCACACACCCACTGAGACACTCACGCACTCAGTCACACATCCACTTACACACTCATTTTAAAAGTTTACAGGTTACAGTTAAGAAATAGAAGTTAAAAAGCCTTCAAAATTCACTGAAAAAAAGGTTATACAAATGTTATAGTTAGGAAATTGAATTTTGAAAAACTTTTGAAATTCACTGAAATAAATCACAGGTGAATGTAAAAGCTAGGATATTGAATTGAAAAACCTTGGAAATTCACTGAAAAAACAAAGGTTACAGGCAGTGCTTTAAATGGAAAATAATAAGTGCAGGTACTCATTAATATGAGTTAGAGGCGTGGTTAGTGGGCGGGGCTAGGGGCGGGGCTTATGGCGCCATATGATGATACATAATGACTTCTATATCAATTGCAGCAACTAGCTGATGGAATTAAGTTTACTTATTTCAGAAATGCCTTCACAGGTAGCTGGCGAGATATATGGTAAGGCTTGTATAGGTACATGCTGACTGTCACATCCCTGCATCATATAATTAAATGGAACAAGCTCTTTGCTGGACAGCACCAATCAAAGAATAAATGCCAATAGAATAAATGCCAATAAGAAACAGGAGGTAACAAACCCTTTTCCCTCTGTATGGGAAGAAATGTTTAAAATACACATCAATGCATATTCTCAAGCAATGTACACCACTTAAGCCGGTCCTCGGTTTAAAATGTCAGTATTTTGATACGTTTTATGGAACCACATCTTAGAACAAAGTTTTATTACTATACGAAACGCTTGAGTAGAGCTGCTTTATTGGTCTCAACTATGAAGAAGAGTGTACAACGAATATTTAAATTCTGTTGAGAAACATACTTCTCTCTACATGTACCAAGACTGCAAGGTATCGCCACAGTAAATAGAATACCAACCCAGCGATCAGGACCTTCAAGACTACGGCCCTCTCCGCCATACTACATATTCACAAAACATTTCGAAATAGGAGCTCCTTTGCAAAGACCGCGCTCTGTCGCACAGCATCCCTAGCAACAATCTCCTTCTGATCCTTCAAACTTTGAATTATCGAAAAGAGCACTCTCGCTATCTAACTACAGACAAATCCATTGACCCCAAGTGCTGCCTTATCCAGCTAGAGGACCAAAGAGGCAGAAGCGCCCAGGTATCTTGCACATAATACATTCCTTGTAACCTTGGCAACTCCTAAATATGCTAAGACTGCTCGCAATCCTACGGACTTAATTAGTACTAAACACCAAACACTACCCAAAGTCTTGGACGAAATAAAGCAGCGATATGTGCCAAAACACCACGACCTTCTAGTTTATACACAACTCGCTCTACTCCGCTCGTAACCGTACATTTTCCAAGGCACAGCTCTACAAGTTTTCTCACTTTAAACTCTGATCTTGCCTAAATCAGGGCCGTGAAATGACCGTCTCTGTTTCTATAAATGCACAGCTAAGGTCCTTTCAGTTGTAGATCACCCAGTGCCATCTTTACTTCCTCCTCACGTCTTACCTGAACTTCCCTCAGTTCCGGTCCCAACCATGTTTCCGGGCAACTTCGCATCCTCAACAGTGCCATGCTATACACGACCCTTCCCACTTGTGTTTTTGCTTAGACAATATCTAGTCCTGTTCGTATCCCTTTCTAAGATGACACACACATACACTGCCATGATACACGGATACCATCTATAACGTGCACTTGTAGCGACCACCATCGCTATGCCCACGCCCCCAACTTGTAAATAAGGCAGATGTTATCACAAGAGGGTCTCCAGGGGTCTGTCACGCCTTATATTTCTTTAAAGCATATGCTCTGAAGAATTTTCTGATGATCTCTCACACTTTCACCTCCCTCCCTGTTTGCTGCCCTTCTGATCGATTAATGGGTTCAACTGCCCTCACACCTGTCGCCAGACAGTTCTTTAAATACATTTTAAACAATTGCCAGGGTCTTAAAGGAAACTGCCTTAACTGCATGTTCAGTTCCAGTTAAAGTAATGCAAAGCACTTGCTCTGCAGCCCGAATTTTTGATGTGGGTTTTAGACACTTAAGCCAATTATCGACCTCGTGGAAAGATAAACACCTGAACTGTTAAGCACAGCGTGAGGCACAGCAGGCCCTCTTAGACCCCTGCAGTCTGGGGCCATTCACATGGACGCTGCTGAAATCTCCAGCAGCGACTGCAGGAGGCTTGGCGCCCTTACAAGATCCTGAGAGACAGGTCGGCATCTAACCTGTGTTAGAGGCGATAAACAATCGGAGCCTGCAGTGCAACTATTAGGGTACCGGTACTCTCCCTTGGTTAATGAGTAGTGCCGGTACTGAGGGCCCGAAAATTTAGAAGTGCCGGTACTCAGTACCGGTGAGTACCGGCCCATTTAAAGCACTGGTTACAGGTATGTAATAAATAGGCAATAGAGTTATAAAAACCTTAGAAATTCTCTGAAAAAAACAAAGGTTACAGTGAGGTTATATTTGGCTGTCATTTCACTCATACAAAACCAGAGAAATTCAGCAGTTATAGTTACCTTAGCTAACCATAAGTTATGCCCCTGAAATGCACTGCTTATGACCGCACATATTACATCACTCCTGGATGACATCTCAAATGACAGCACTGATTACATCATCCCATGACTGTAAATGTTTCATGTACTTTTTTAAGACTTAAAGATACAGCATAACTTAAAGCTACAGCATAACTTAAATTACTATTCTTTTTGTACTAGTAATTAGTCATACTAGTTCTAGCATTTCTCATCTGAGTGGCAGTGTTATTGTAGCAGTGTGTGAGTAGATGTCTAAGTGGCTATATGGGTATGTGAGTGGGTGTGTGAGCGGTTGCATGGATGTGATAGTTTGTATGTGAGTTGCTGTATGGGTGGAATAGTTTCTGTGTGAGTGGCTCCATATGTGTGTGAGCGGGTGTGTGAGTGGCTGCATGGGTGAATAAGTAGCTACTTGAGTGTGGGTATAGGTACGTTAGTTGCTGTGAGTGGTTGTATGGATGTATCAATGGGTATGTAAGTGGTTCTGTGGGTCTGTGAGTGGGTATGTGAGTAGCCGTATTGGTGACTGAATGGCAGTGAGAGTGGCTGTTTGGGTGAGGGTGTGGTTATGTGAGTACCTGTATGGGTGAGTGAGTGGCTGTGTGAGTTTCTGTATAGGTTATTGAATGGGTTTCTGAGTGGCTATGAGAGTGTATGAGTGGGGGTATAACTGTATGTATAACTGGATGTGTGAGTGGCTGTATTGGTGTGTGAGTGCCTGTATGAATGAGTAAAAGTAATTGATTGTATGAATACTGGTATGGGTCTGTGAATGGTATGTGAGGGGTAGTATGGCAGTGACAGTGTGTGTATGAGAGGCTCTATGGGGGTGTGAGTGGGTGTCTGATTGGTTCTGTGAATGATGTAATCAGTGCTGTCATTTGAGATGTCATCAGTGATGTCATAATAATAACCAGCATGTGTAAAGCGCGTAGCTACCTCAGGAGAGGTGTTCCAGCTCTGGAGGCCTGGGGGAAGATTAAGCAAGTTATTGTCCAGATACAAATGGTACTGGACTAACCTGCCACCGGTGCCGGGGATCGAACAATGAGCCTGCCACCGGTGCCGGGGATCGAACAATGAGCCCCGTGTTCCAGAGTCAGCTGCCCTGGCCACTGCACCACACCTCTTCCCTGATGTCATCAGTGATGTCACAGACATGTCATGAGTGATGTAATATTTGAGGTCATAAACAGTGCATTGCAGGAGCCTAAGTTAGCTAAGGTAACTATAACTGCTTAAATTTACTGATTTTGCATGAGTGAAATGTGTGCCTAACAATAAAGTTCCTGTAACCTTTGTTTTTTACAGTGAATTTCAAAGGATTTTTATTTTTTATTTTTATAACTGTAACCTTGACCTGCTCACTTCCTGCATTTGTCTGCTCATTTCTGACCTTTATTTTGCCCCTTTCATGCTCGATGCTGACCTTTATTTTGCCTCTTTCTGCTAGTTCCTGACCTTTATTTTGCCTCTTTCGGGTAGTTTCTGACCTTAATCTTGCCTCTTTCTGCGTGTTGCTCTTCTTTATCTTGTCTGTTTCTCCTCATCTCTGACCTTTATTTTGCCTATTTCTGCTCATTTCTGACCTCTATTTTGCCACTTTCTGCTTGTTTCTGACCTCTATTTTTCTGCATTCTGCTTGTTTCTGATCTCTGTTTTGCCTCTTTCTGCTCATTGCTTGACTATATTTTGCCTCTTTCTTCTCATTTCTGATCTCTATTTTGTCTCTTTCTGCTCTTTGCTAGCCTTTAGGTTGTCTCTTCTGCTCGTTTCTGACCTCCATTCTGCCTCTTTCTGCTTGTTTCTGATCTCTATTTTGCCTCTTTCTGCTTATTGCTGGCTTTTATTTAACCTCTTTCTGATCTCTATTTTGTCTCTTACTGCTGCCCTTTATTTTGCCTCTTCCTGCTAGTTTCTGGCCTATATTTTGCCTCTTCTGCTCATTGTTGACCTTTATTTTCTCTCTTTCTGTTTGTTTTGAACCTTTTTCCTGCCTCTTTCTTCTCGTAGCTGACCCTCATTATTCCTCTTTCGGCAAGTTTCTCACTTTTATTTTGCCTCTCTCTGCTTGTTGCTGTCTTTTATTCTGTCTCTTTCTGCTTATTTCGGACCTTTATTTTGCCTCTTTCTGCTCGCTTCTCACCTGTATCTTACCTCCCTCTGCTCGTTGCTGACCTTTATTTTGCCTCTTTCTGCTTTTTGCTAACCTTTGTTCTGCCTAATGCTGCTAGTTTCTGACCTTTATTATGCCTCTTGCTGCTCGTTTCTGACCTCCAATTTTCCTCTTTCTGCTAGTTTCTGACCTTTATTCTGCCTCTTTCTGCTTGCTTCTCACCTGTATCTTACCTCCCTCTGCTCGTTGCTGACCTTAATTGTGACTTTTCTACTTGTTTCTGACCTTTATTCTGTCCCCCTCTGCTTGTTTCTGACCTTTATTTTGCCTCCTTCTCCTCATCCCCCGGGACAGTCGATCAGCCGCAAGGACTATTTCCTAACTATAAGATCCCTGTAATCTTTGTATTTTTTCAGTGAATTTCAACTTTTTTAAACTTTTGTGTATGTAACTGCAACCTTTAATCTGCTGATTTACTGCCTTTTTCTATGCACTTCTGACCTATATTTTGTTACATTCTGCTCATGGCTGACCTTTAGTTTGCCTCTTTTTGCTTGTTTTTCACCTTTATCTTCCCAGAACGGCGAGAGAAACAGTGGCTAGAGCGCTTATTCTCTCTCGCCTTGATTATGCTAATGCCCTGTTCAGTGGCTCTCCAGCATACCTGACCAATCGTCTCCAGATAATCCAAAATGCAACTGCCAGACTCCTTTTTAGGTCTCGCCCTGGAATTCGCATCCGAAGGATGCGTCCAGGGCGGAGACTTATAGCTATCCGACGCCGGGGAATGAGGGACAAGAAACTGTCACGAGCAGTTTGCGCACGTTCTGTCCTGCGCCCCGCCGTGCACTTCCCTCCCATACTCCCAGCAAGTCAGCCTAACGCATGCACACGCACACGCACTTACAGAGACACGCAGGCACCCAGACAGGCAACCCCCACAGTCACACACGCATACACACAGACTCCAAAACACATACACACACACACACACGCTCACACACATACACAGCCCGCCGCCGCACGCGCGCGCGCGCACACACATGCCCCCGCCCTCGCAGCCCAGCAACAAGGCGAAGCCCCACTCACCGGCTTCCTTGGTGCAGCGGCTCTCACCGGCAGCAGGACTCTTCCTCCCTTCTTCGGCACCGGGGCTCCTGCCTGCTCCGGTGCTCCAACAATCGCGGCTCTTCCGTGGGAGGCGGGGTAGGCTCCCGCCCTCCTACTTCCTGTTTCCGGTTGTCCCGCCCGGCCTGCCTGACTTCCTGGTCGCAGGCCGGCGGCGGACTGCAGCACGAGCTTGGGATTTCTACACTTCACCAATTATGCCGAAAACGGGCTTTGAGTTACAAGGTGACATTATATATAAATCGACACAATGCTAGACTTTGTCAAAGAAAGACATTTAAAATGCCTGGTCATACCTGAATGTGGCAGATAATATGTGTAAACTATAATTGGTGGGTGGCTCAGTTGCTTCGGGTATGTTTGTGCCTCCAAAAATATTATTAAGTGTTCCCAGGTCCTCGCACATGGGCGGGCCAAATCAAAGCTCACAACTATTCGGGAGGATTCCCTGAAAGAAAACCATTGACGAGCCCCCACACTTTCAATTGAGATGAGGAATAAGTGGCACTGGCTGAGGTGGGGAGGAGCACTTTGCGCGAGGAAGTCAGGAGACTTTCAGCACAGGGACTGTCTTTCTCTACGTTAAGCATGTGGCGACACTCAGTTTGTCAATAAGGATTTCTGGTTCTGGGCACCGTGCAAAATATCATTGCTGTGAGGACTGTGGGCTTCTATTGCTTTTACGGGAAGGCGTTCACCGACGTGACAGTTTTTAACCATGGTGCCGATCTTGGGATTTCTACACTTCACCAATCATGCCGAAAACGGGCTTTGAGTTACAAGGTGACATTATATATAAATCAACACAATGCTAGACTTTGTCAAAGAAAGACATTTGAAATGCCTGGTCATACCTGAATGTGGCAGATAATATGTGTAAACTATAATTGGTGGGTGGCTCAGTTGCTTCGGGTATGTTTTGTGCCTCCACTCATTTTATATTTGTAAAGTGAAAGACTTCAGTTTTAATTTCAGTTTTGGCAGTGATGGTACACGCAATACCAGCGCAATTTTGCTACATTGTAAGGAGGTTAAAAGTTGTGTAGAAGCATCTGCAGTGTGAGATCCAGTGAAATGATTAATAGTGCTTTTGGGCAGCTGCAGCAGCGTTAAAATTCATCACAATTCATTGTTGATGCTCAAATAAGTAGGGCTGCAATTTTGCTGTCTTTAATTGGTATGAAATGTTTGTGACACTGCGCCCACACACTGCGCCCACACACTACTTTAGGCCACAGACACTGCGCCCACACAATACTTTAGGCCACACACACTACTTAAGGCCACGCACACTGCGCTCGCACACTACTTTAGGCCACACACTCTGCACCCTCACACACTCTGCACCCTCAATGCAACATACACTCCAAATAACACTCAGTGCCACATAATTACACTGCACTCAATGCAACATACACTCCAAATACCACTCAGTGCCACATAGTTACACGCCACATAATTACACTGCACTCAATGCAACATACACTCCAAATACCACTCAGTGCCACATAATTACACACAACATAATTACACTCTACTCAATGCAGCATACACCCCAAATACTACTCGGTGCCACAAAATTACACACCACATAATTACACTGCACTCAATGCAATATACACTCAAATACCACTCAGTGCCACATAATTACACGGCACATAATTATTCTATCCATCTATCGCCCTCATTCTATCTAGCGCCCTCATTCTATCTATCGCCCTCACTCTATCTATCGCCCTCACTCTATCTATCGCCCTCACTCTATCTATCGCCCTCACTCTATTTATCGCCCTCACTGTATCTATCTATCGCCCTCACTGTATCTATCTATCGCCCTCACTGTATCTATCCATCGCCCTCACTCTATCTATCGCCCTCACTCTATCTATCGCCCTCACTCTATCTATCGCCCTCACTCACCTATCGCCCTCACTCTATCTACCTATCGCCCTCACTCTATCTACCTATCGCCCTCACTCTATCTATCTATCGCCCTCACTCTATCTAGCGCACCACCACAGCATCACTCAGGGGCACCACAGCAGCACTTAGGGGCACCACAGCACCACTCAGGGGCACCACAGCATCAATCTGTGCAACGATTCAACAACAACTAGTTCAAATATGTTCTATCAATGTTTCAAGCCTTATTACAAATGTCACAAAAATATGTTAATATTTCATTTCTGTTCTTGGATTTTCGTCACAATAAAGTACACTGAACATAATATTCACAAAAGTTATTTACTAAAGTTTAAGCTATTCCCATTATAAATTACAATAACTTTTAAGTATTAATTATTTAAAAAAATTAAGCCATTGTTATTTGTAATATCAATACATCTAAGTCACGTAAATACTACACATACTGCATTACAAATGCAATAGGTGTCACATTTGCGAAAGTTATAACTATTGGCATTGTAAATGACAAAGCTATTAATTTCGCTATTTTCAAAACCAACACATAAATAAATAAATTGTCATTTACAATACCAATAACTCAAACTTTTCTAATGCGAGACCTATTGCATTGCAAATGCTTGTTAACATCTCTAGGCGGACTAGCGTCCGTCTCCATCTGCGCAGTCTGCACTGGCTTCCGGTCTCGCAACCAATTATCTTTAACCGCTTCGCTGCTCATGACGAGCTCAGCTCGTCATGCAGTACACTGGTCGTGTGCTCATAACGAGCTGAGCTCGTCATGAACAATGGGATTTTAAAAAGTACAGCACCATGGATGAATTTCCTTAGCATTGATGTGGTTAAAAACCTTACTTTTTCCCACAGGGCAATCTACAATCAGGGCCCTTTTTATTTGTGGAAACGGTTCTCTTCCTATCTCCCCAATCGTCCCCTGCGCTCTGCCACTCAATATCGGCTGACGGCTCCTCGCTTAAAGCGTTCCCGTTTTGGAGGTCAATCCATTGCTGTTAAAGCAGCAATTGCTTGGAATTCCCTCCCTTTGACTCACCTCTCCAATCCGATTTATGCGCTTTTTAAAAAAGCACTTAAGACCCATCTGTTCAAACTGGAGTTTTAACGCACCGTCTTCACGCCTCTAACTTCTGCCTCTAGCATTGTTCCCTTCGTGCTAGGATACTCCAGTAGTAATTGAGTGCGCCATAAAACACCATAAATATAACATAACATAACATATCTTGCCTCTTTCTGCTCGTTGCTGAGATGTGTTCTGCCTCTTTCTGCTCATTTCTGACCTTTATTTTGCCTCTTTCTTCTCTTCCCCTGGGACCATGGGGGCCCCCACAGTCCAAGCTGGTTCCTAACTGCCGCAGAAGATGGCATTTGTTTAACACACAGTGAGCATAAAAGCACCCTTGTGACACAGATACCTTTACCCATCCTAAATCATAAAATTTCCCTCGCTACCCAAAAAAACTCACTCCCCCCTAAAACCCTAAAAACACCCTTATCCTAATATATATATTATGGCTGGGCCTATATGGGTGGCATTACTGATACACCTCCCAAACAACTGTCTTCAGGAGAAAAACAATGGAGTTCTGTACACCACAAAGACACCAACACTCAACATTTTGCACTCAGAGCCGGACTGGCTACTGGGCGTTTTGGAATGCTGCTGAGCTAGGGGCTGATTTCGTTGATGGGGACCTGCGTGCGCTGAACGAAATTTGTTTTGCTTTGTTTATTTCAAAGAACAGGCAGGTCTCCATCAACGAAATCAGCCCCCACCGCAGTGGAATCAGCCCCCAGCTCTGTAGCATTCCCAAACGTCCGGTAGTCAGTCCGGCCCTGTTTGCACGCAGTACAACTGAGGTACACCTCCTGCTCATAAAATGGGAACTGGGTGTGCATCATCTCTCTGGACACCAACCTTTGTAGCATACATACCAAATTCATATTTCAAACTAATAACAATGCAGTAGACATCCTCATTACGGCAATAAAAATATTGAACGTATTACAAGTGCTCAAAAATATATGTCACCACAGGCTACCCACTCCCAGTCCTTTCCTACCTCCAACTACCCCAAATAACTCACCCCCTAACAATGATTATAACTGCATCCTACCGGTGCCTATGTTATTCTCCTGATGCCCATCCTGATACACTGTGCTGCCTGGTGCCCCACTGCTGTTGTTTATATTGTTGCAGAAAGCGGACTTTGCCAATTGCCCCAGTACAGTGGCCTTTTCCCCGAGAATGTCCCTCATCTCAGGGAGTACTGCAACTATGCTGAAGGCTCCTTCAAGGTGAGAAATAGGGTGCTATGTCGATCTTAATGAAAGCTAACCTGGAAGTAGAGTAGAAGCTGAGGCAAAAGAAGTGGTCACAGCAGTACTAGACGTGAAGGAGGTGACTGCAACAAACATGACATGAGCTGGGGCTATATCTAGTATCATTTCCAGAGGGCACGATACTGGGTGCAGATTTAGTGCTGTCTTTGGCTTGACACTTCGGCTTCTTGGTTTGGCCAGGTAATGTGATTGGATGTGCGGCATTCTGAGGCGCTGGTTTGTAGCATTTTGCAATGCTGATGTTTAAGTTTGTGTGTGAGTGTGCGATAAGTTAATTATCCGTTGAGATGTGAGTGTTGCTAGTGAAACATGTCGAAAGTGTGAGAGTTTGTTGTGTTGTGTAGTTTAGTAAGGTGAAGGGGATATCTGGGGAAATTTTTTATCAGTGCAGTTGCGATGACAGGTTTTGAGTTAGAGTCTGGTCAAAACAATTGGGAGTTGTGGTGATGTTAGGCAAAAATATTTGTATTTTTATTTTGTTTTTTGCCTTGAATGTGTATACTTTCCCTTTGTTGAAGAAAGGCGGTGGGTTCCATGTCCTTGCTTTCACATGACTGAGCATCCATGACTAAATGTCTTTTTTAAATAAATGTATGGGATTATTGGGAATGTGTAGAGATATACAGGTACATGCATCAATATTGCTTTTTGTGATTCCTTAATTGCGAAAAATAAGGAATCGCAATTAAGGAATTGCAAAATGCAATGCATCAAAAAATCGCTAAATAAATTGCGATTTCTTAATATTCCTTAATTAAGGAATACCTCCCCATTCATTCCTATGGGCCTAGAGGCCCATAGGAATGAATGGGAAGACATTCTGGTTGCAGCTGGAGAAGCACTAGCACAGCGGATTCTAACGCTGTTGCAGGTGGGGAAACCGCGCTGCCGCCATCGCGCGCTCGACCCTCAAGCCACGCCCATTTTTAGGCCACGCCCACTTTCCCTGACCTATTTAGTCGCGCTGACTCACTAGCGCGCCTAACAACCGAAACACTCCTGAGGCGGAAAGCTGGGAGAATCTGCTCGTGATTTTTTTAAAACTGTGATATTGACTTTGTGTATTTTAAAGCACCTTGCACCCACTTAGAGCACCTTTCTGACCTGGTTGCAGCTGGAGAAGCACTAGCACAGCGGATTCTAGCGCTGTTGCAGGTGGGGAAACCGCGCTGCCGCCATCGCGAACTCGACCCTCAAGCCACGCCCATTTTTAGGCCACGCCCACTTTCCCTGACATATTTAGTCACGCTGACTCACTAGCGCACCTAACAACCGAAACACTCCTGAGGCGGAAAGCCGGGAGAATCTGCTCGTGATTTTTTTAAAACTGTGATATTGATATTGACTTTGTGTATTTTAAAGCACCTTGCACCCACTTAGAGCACCTTTCTGACCTGGTTGCAGCTGGAGAAGCACTAGCACAGCGGATTCTAGCGCTGTTGCAGGTGGGGAAACTGCGCTGCCGCCATCGCGCTCTCGACCCTCAAGCCACGCCCATTTTTAGCCCACGCCCTCCGCCTCCATATCAATGTGCACCCCCCGGACGCGCAGCGGACGAGCGCAGCGGGCGCGCCGACTTCGCGCCGAAGTCGTGCCTAAGTCAAGCCCGTCTGCGCCCGTCGGCGATCGTACGCGGTCCAGGGCCATAACCCATGCCGCTCGGGATGGCCACATTCGGTGGAACAGGCAGGAATTACTTACCTTGCGCTGCAATATCAATGAGTCCTGCAAGCATAATTTACGAGTGGAAGACAACATAGGCTGCGAATACTGTCCCTTCTCCTATGACCTTGACAAGAACTCGACCAGCACGGACTACAATATGCACTGCGGCCTACTTCATGTACGATCGTTAAGGAAACACAAGTTAGACCTATTTGATCTACTCACTGAGAAACAGTGGGATCTTGTGTTTCTAACAGAGACATGGTTAGACAATGATTCCACATCGGATGCCCTTGAGGCACTTCCAGTAGGATACACACCTCATAGACAGGACAGACCTATAGGCAGAGGAGGGGGCATTGCAATTGTAGTCCGGGAAAGCTTGCGATGCCAACTAGACAACTCTCCCATCCTGGACAGTGAGACAGGGAGCTTCACCATTAGAGTGAACAATAGCTACACGCTAAAGGGCATGCTAATCTACAGACCCCCAGGCCCTATAGCCAAGTTTGAGGAGAGTCTAAATGAAGGCATTATGGAGACCGCACTATGCAAAGACAAATTTCTGGTACTAGGAGACCTCAATTCACATCTTAATAACCCCTTAGACAGAGCTAGTAAGAATTTCAGCCAGGCATTAGGAGTCCTCCAACTGAATCAAATTGTTAGCGGTCCAACTCATCAGTTGGGTCACCTTCTTGATCCCATATTTTTCAACTGGGTGGAAGTAGAAGCCATGACCCCTATACCTATCCTCTGGTCGGATCACTATTTAGTCCCTTTTACCATACGAATTCCTGGAAGTAGACCCCCGCAGCCAACAACACTGTATCACCTCAGGCGGAAATGGGCCACCTTCTCCCAGCTCAAATTCTGCGAGGCGCTGACTAAGGGGGGGAGCCCTGGGGGGGGGGGACGACGCTGACACGGCCAATACTAATCTTTGCAAACGCATTAAAGAGGCACTGGATTGCACAGCTCCCCTTCTAAAAACCAAATCTGGTGGCCGTGTTCAAAAAACTGCCCCATGGTTCAACGATGAATTAAGAGTCTTGAAAACTACACTGAAGAGAACCGAAAAAAAATGGCGCAGGACTTTCTCCAAAGAAACCAGAATCGCCTACCTGATTGAGAGGCGACTTTACCATGGCCTAATTAGAAAGTCTAAAACAGCATATTATACTACTAGAATCAGTGAAGCTAGTAATTCAGTGAAAGAGCTGTTTTCGCCATACAAAACTCTCTAGAGCGGAAAATCAGCCACTGTCCCAGACGACTGTTCACCCGAATCGTGCGATAAAATCGCAGACTTCTTCTCAGAAAAATAGCCAAAATCTACTCGGCATTTCAAACGCAGCCCATAACTGGGACATTATTTGTCGAAAGCCCTAGGGAATGGGGAGACAGACACAGACTGACCAACTTTGTTACCCCACCTCCAGAGGATCTGCTAAAAATCTGCAGATCTGTGAGGTCGGGTTCTCCACGGGACCCTACCACACCTAAACGTCTGGCAGATAGTTTGATGGTATTGGAACCTTACAGCAGACATCTATTAGACGTGTCTTTTAGCACCAAGACCGTACCAAAAGATTGGAAAAGGGCGGTGGTTCTACCCCTAAGGAAGAAACCAACCATCAGTTTTGAGAAACTAGAGAACCTCCGTCCAATTTCACTCCTACCCTACCTGGCCAAAGTAGCCGAAAAAACAGTTAATATGCAATTGATGGACTTCGTGGATAAGGCTGCCTTATTACATGATACCCAATTCGGCTGCCGTCCCCGCCATTCTACGGAGTCTGCGCTCCTAACAGCAGTGGAGACCCTACGTCAGGGGGCGGATGAGGGTCATACTATGGCCCTCATCCTATTGTACCTGAGTGCAGCATTCGACACTGTAGCTCATGCCAACTTGCTACAGTGTCTGAATAATGGAGGAATATCTGAAGCTGCCCTCCAATGGATCCAATCCTTTCTGACTGGGAGAAGCTTTCAAGTCCGCCAGGGTGACTACTACTCTAGAGACATAGGACTGGGCCAGGGGGTTCCCCAGGGATCGTCCCTGAGCCCAACCTTATTTAATCTTTATGTCTCTCCAGTGGCTCAGATTGCCGTGAGTCATGGATTGAACATTGTGTCATACGCCGATGACACGCAGCTGGTCATCTCCCTCTCACGTGCACCCGGTCTTGCTTTGGACAGTTTCAGGACCTGCATGCAAGATCTTGCAACCTGGATGTCCACCAACTGCCTTAAATTAAACGGCAACAAGACCGAGGTGCTCGTGGTGGGGGGGAGTCCATCTGTCTGGTCATCGGCGTGGTGGCCCCCATGCCTAGGTGAGGCTCCTATGCATCGTCAGGAATTTAAAAACCTTGGTGTATGGCTCGATGCTGATCTGTCTTTTGGACCCCAAATAGACCGAGTGGCAGGTGTCTGTTTCAGAGTTTTAAAAACCCTACGGAAGGTCCTTGCTCTCCTTCCGATGTCCGCCCGGAGAACGCTGGTACATGCCCTTGTTACATCACGCATGGACTACGGCAACCTACTGTACCTGGGAGCCACCTGCAAGGCAATAAACCGCCTCCAGGTACTACAAAATGCGGCAGCCCGCCTCATCTTAAAAAACCCTAAAAGATCGGATTCCAAAGCTGCCCTCCAGACCCTCCATTGGTTGCCAGTGAGAAGCAGAGTGGAATTTAAAGCCCTCTGTACCTGTCACCGCATTCTTGCTAAGAAAGCACCAACACCACTTCAGAACTTAGTCACCAAGTATGTTCCTTCACGCGCTTTACGCTCCTCACAAGGAAGCCTACTTAAGATCCCTAGGGTTAAAAGGGCCCGCATGGGTGGACGCTCTTTTCGCCATTTGGTAGCGAAGAGTTGGAACGCCCTGCCTCTTAATCTCAGCCTAGACCCATCTGAATCCAGCTTCCGGAAGAACTTAAAAACACACCTATTTTCTAGATAGTTGGGCTCACTCTTTGCTACTGCTCAGAGTTTTTCTGTTGTAGCGCGGGGACATGCTTCCTAGCATAACCAAGCGCTTTATAAACTTCCCTTAATAATTCTCAATTTGCGATAAGCAAATAGCGAATCACAAATTGAGAATGCATTTCAAGGGTGCAGGGGTGTCCAAAGGACACCCTGTTGCACCCCTGAAATCAATCTGTGCACATATGTTATGCACACACATGTCCTTAGGGCACGTGTGTGCACAACATGAAACTTTGAAAAATGCACAAAAGTGCATTTTTCAAAGTTTTCGCAAAGTACCAGAGGTTCAACCTCATGGTAATTTGCTCCCCCTAATTGCGAGATCGCAACTTTTTTAAGTTTCATGCATTGCATTTAAGGAATCGCAAAATGCGATGCCTTCAATGCAATCGCAATTTGAGAATTCGCAAATATTTGTGAATTCTCAAATTGCGAGGGCCTTCACCCTTCATGCATTCCAAAAGCAGATTTTGCGATCCCAAACGGATGCTTTTTGCGATTCGCACCGTTTGCGATTGCAAAATCCTTTGATGCATGTGCCTGATAGTGGTAGAATCTCATGTCTGAGGAGGTAGCAAGACTTGTACGTCTTGGACCTATGGGCAATTGTAATCCCAATCTATTTGTTGTCTTATTTCTTTGTTTGACATGAGTGTGGAAAGCACTGTATTTAGACCTGTTGCAGAGTTTCTGTGACTTCTATTTGTTATATTTGCCTATCTGTGGAGTTTAATAGGTGGTTGTCAGGGTGAATGTATAAGCTAAGCATGTTGGATATTTAAATGAAGGGAATATTTGTTATTAGCTTTGTTGCTTGAAAGAATGGGGAATGGGGAGACACAGAACACTACAGTCACACATTTTGTTTTGTATACTGACATGATCCCCAGCACTGAAATACGATTCTATACTCACCTTCACCTACCAAGCATGAAAATCAGCATCCCAGTGGAGCCTGACTCTCTTGCAGCATTTACAACTATGGCAACTTGTTCAATCAAAAGAGTTTGCATTGCTAAATTGGCTAATGGATATTTAGCGTGATGAAACTTCAGTGGCCAAGCACTTTATAAATGAATATTAACTTGAACATAATGTAGCAGTGTGCACAATTTTGACTGGATACGTGTATGCACTAATGCTGACATTATTAAACTTCAGACAGATGTGGTCAGAGCAGCATTGCTGGGGCTCCTAGTTGGCTACAACATTCCGCATGAGCCATCATGCCAACGGCTAATACCCGATGCACTCCTTGATTACTGTTGCAACTGATCACATTGTTATTTTCCCAGGATGTTGTACTTATAAATGTAACAAAAAATAATTACAGAAGTTAATAATTTAGCAACTCTAATAATTAAGTAATTTTCAAAATATAAAACATGACAACACTTCATCAAGACAATGTCACACTACAAGAACAGCTACCACACTTCCGCACAACTCGACAATACCATTCCTACACTTCAAATTTACAACTACAAAACAAACCATGTTACAATTAAACTACAATGCAAAGATTACAATGCTACATTTACCACTCTCCAGCACTGCAACTATAACACTAGAACAACATATGCAAACTGTTTCCCACAACTTGAGAATTGCTGGTATCCATTGGTGTCTAAGGCTAAACCAAGAACATCATATAAGACTGCAAGTGTATGAATATCAAACTATTGAATTTACCAAAGCTTGCTTATTTTTGTCTGCACTGTGTATAAATGTGGTTAGCTCCCCTTTTTCTTTTACGCTAAGTTATCATATTGTCTTGAGATTGCACAATAACTTTGAGTTTTTACCCTTACAAAAAAAAAAAACATTATGTATTTCTTAAAATAAATTAAGGGCAAGGCTTTCTTTTTTCTAGGCTTGGGCAGAGTTTGCAGAGTTCTTCTATGTGGAACTCCACAAATTCCCCAAAGAACTCCACTGCACCACACTGCAAGTGGCGGAGTGCGTTACATTGTGCTAATTTTTAGCACCGTGTGTTTGTCTCACACTGTAAAATCAGAGCAATCACCCTACACGCAGCGCAAGAGTGCGATGCTTCTTTCTGCCATTGGAGTAGATGTTGTACTCAAGGGGCATATTACCAACAACTAGCGATAATTTTTGTCTCTAACTTGTTTAGAGACAAAAATTATCGCCGCACATCGGCGATTTTTATCACAGATAAACCTTGCTATTACTATTAGCAAGGTTTATCGCAAATGCGATAAAAAACGGCCGCAATGCATGAATATCGCTGAAAAGTCAGCGATATTCATGCATTATCGAGCGAATGCTCTTAGCCATGTTATCCACCTCCCCATTGGATAACATTGCTAAGAACTGCTATGGGGCAGGTGTTAGCTTTTGGAGATATTCGCGCTTAGCGCGAATATCTCCAAACGTTGGTAATAGGAGATAGCGATGTTAGCGACTGTTTCCAGTCGCTAACATCTTGGCACGCCCACTTTGCATGTCATTAGTGATAAATATCACTGACATGCAAAGCGGGGCCCAAGATGGTCGCTATCTCCCATTAGCTGTCACTAACTGGTGTTAGCGACAGCTTGGTAATAGGGAGATAATTTTATCTCCGCTTTCTTGGCTTTTAAAGCCAAAAAAGCGGAGATAAACCCCCTTGATAATATGCCCCCAGGTTCCTCAATGCAAGCGAAAGGTTTCTGAGCGCCAGTGGTAGCGACGATCTGCAACCTCCTGCATTTAGAAATCTCACTGGGAGCGGGGCTGGAGCATGATTTTCCACCCTTGGCTCACAAACTTTGGTGAGCGCAAGCGAGGAAAAAACTCTGTGGAGTTTTTCGGAACTTCGCACGCTGCATGGAGCACAGATTGGTAAAAACTTTGCAAACTCTGCCAGTGGAAAGTAATTTCACGCCCAGGCCTACTTTTTTCAATCCCTGCTTGCTGTCTTGACCTGTTCTACTCTTCTTCCTCCACCATTACTTGTACACTTGTGCTTATTTGATCTGTATAGCGCACACACAGTTTATTGTTTCAAGGTAATTAATCACATACACTGCAGTCAAACATGACTACATTAAAACAGAGCACGTAAACTAGCTTGTTGAAAATGTAACACGAACATCTACAATCAGTCCATTTTGTATAATTTTATGTTCACACTGTTCCATCTGGTTTCATTTGCGTCATACCTACTTTCAGTAATGTGATTTGTATCTTTATCTAATTATAGCTCCTGAACGAGTCTGCCAGCTCTTCTGTGCAGGTTTACACAGCACAATCTATTTAATACATGCGCATCCTTTTACAAAACAAACACGTTTGAAGACAAAAAAAGATCCTCATTGTTTTGCTATCACTCTTTGGGCCATTACTGAATTCAGGTTATTTTCCCACAGACTGCTGCAGTATATATGTATTCTTTCAGTTCTGTTTAAATTTGGGTTAATTCCAGTAACCTTGTATTTGAGAGACGCTATTACCTACGTCCATGATGTCTTAATTCGTTTTTTTAGCATTGTTTAGAGCTGAACACAAATTTTCACCAACGTTTCCAGATTGCATATATTGCTCTATTGCAGTTGCAATTTTTCCCAGAGATGACTTTCATTGTAGATCCACTTCTGTTTTATATTTGAGAGATGGCACACCTAAAATCATTGCCCTAAATGCAATCCTTATAATGTGGAAAATGGCAGATGGTGCAATCGATGTACTTTGGCCTTCCATGGTGCCTCTGTGTTGCACAGCATGTAATAGCGCAAATACTAGCGGTAATTGTGCATTCTTAGGTGAACCTTCGCACCACAACACCTTCCAGAAACGTGCCGAGTAACACTGCTCTGTACTTAATCGAATTCTATGCTGTATTTACAGCACATAGCAAAGTCTTGTAGTTCACAATCCCAATATCAATGTTGCATATATACATACATTTGTGCATGCAACAAATGTTTTGTGCAGATCTCCATGTTTGCATACGTTCTTAGTTCCACTTTATTGGAATGTAGGGTTCTATGTGTTTGCATCTGGTCTCCGTTGCTTTGTATTGGAATGTAAGCCATATAAACTGTCCAGAATAGATGAAGACATAAGGCAATTTTAGTAATGGTGGTAGTGATAGTGTTTGTAGACCCCTTGGCACTAAGAACTTAATCAATGTGCAAACCGGTGACAAAAAGGCAGTTGGATTGCAACCATTCCTGCAACCTACTGAGCAGTACTTGAGTGAGATGCATTACAGGTAACGGTCATTTATGTAAAATATCACAGGGATAATTAGAAATAAAGTACGTGAAGAGGTCAGGCTATCCATGCGAGGCCCGAAAGGTGCAGACACCGCATCTAGAAGTAGACCTTCGGGAATCAAAGCAAATCACAGCTATATACAACAGGGAACATTAGCGTGCGTCTAGCAGGGCACTACCCCGGACCCGGGCCCCCCAACCCCCCACCCCCTCCACCACCCTCGGAATCAGACCCCCCAGGGGTGAACAACTCGACACTAGTGGCATCAGAATCATCCTCTGTCAACCCTTCTATACACATCAACCTCCAGGCGAGCAGGTCATCCTGAAGTTTTCCATCACGGCGAGTGCGCTGCATATGCGTCTCCTCAGCCAGGGACCACTCTCTAGCATCCCTCAACCAGAGGGATATCTCAGGAGCCCTCTGCCCCATCCAAGTTATAGCCATGCGCCGCCTCGCCAACACCAGTAATAACTGTAAGAACTTACTGGACAGGTTCCTCTTTTTAGGTTTGGGTACCAGGGCCAAGAGACAATGGAGCGGGTCTAGAGTAATTCTAAGTTTTGTAGCATGACCAATATGATCCACTACCCCTCTCCAAAAGGTACTGACCTGTGGGCACTCCCAGGCGAGATGAAAGAATCCCACCCTCTCAATTGTGTCTCCTATCTGCAGAAATGCGATTTATAGAGACCGGGGTCATATAGGTGCGGCGGACAAATTTAAAGTGTATCAATTTGAACCGTGCATTACACAAGACTTTTCGGGTTAGGAGCCCAATTCGCTTTCGTTGTCCCGGCTCCGGAGCCATTCCTAAGTCTGCCTCCCATGCCACCCAGGACGGCGCGGTCGGTGGGGTCGAATCCCGTCGCATGGCTGAGTACAGTAGGGAGACCAGTCTCCTACCTCTACCACATGATAAAAGGATGTCGAGGGTGTGAGTCAGCGGAGGTGCCTCTGGGAACTGAGGCCACGTTGTTCTAGCTACCTCCTGGAGCCCTCTGTAATGCAGGTATTGCCCCGGCCCAATTCAAAGGACTCCGTGGCGCGTTCAAAGGACACAAAGGTGTCATCTGGATAGAGGTCCGCCAAGGTCTCACATCCGCCGCTCCGCCATTCCCGGTAGGACACATTCTCCTCCATCCGGAGTACCGGGGCTAAAATCCACACTGGCAGCTCCCTATGGAAGGGGGCCCCTTTCAATACCTTCTGGACGAATCGCTGCCAAATTCCGGCCGTGTGTCGTACCACATAGGGCAAAGCCTCATTCGCTCCCCTTCCCTGCATCAGAGCCTCTCTCAGAGCCTTCTCGTTTGCACTGCCCATCAATAGTTGCAGCTCCCAGTTATCCTCATCAGCGAACCACCTTGCGGCTGGGAGGAGCTGTGCAGCGTAATAATAGAGGTCAAACCTCGGGGCCTCCAGTCCTCCCTCCTCCCAGTTGCGGACCACTGTGCGCAGAGCAACTCGGCTACGCCCGCCTGCCCAAAGCAGGGATGTGAGGAGCGAATTGAGCGTGCAAAATACTCGGGAAGGAAGCGGACACAGGGTGTTTTGCAACGTATACAATATCCTGGGGAGCATCACCATCTTGGCGATCGCCAATCGTCCCATAAGGGAGAGAGGAAGTGTGTTCCAGAAGGACACGGACTGATGAAGAGTCCGGAGCACGCGGTCGGCGTTGTGAGCCAGTAGTTGCTCGTCGGTCGAGGCCACCTGAATGCCGAGATAACGGAACGACTCGCGCTCCCATCTCAGTCCCAGACACGGGAGATCCGCGCTCGGGTCGGTAGCACAGCCCGCCAGCGGGAAAATCAAAGATTTACCAAGGTTGATGCACAATCCAGAGGCCGCGCCAAAGCGGTCCAGAATCCGCATCAATGCGGGAAGCGATTCGCTGGTGGACGTCAAATAGAATAAAGCATCGTCGGCATAGAGGGAGATCACGTTTACGGTATCGCCCACCTTAATGCTCCACTGCTCCAACTCGGCACGAACAGAAACCGCCAACGGTTCTATTGCTAGAGCAAATAGGAGCGGGTAGAGGGGGCACCCCTGACGAGTGCCCCTCCCCAGGGACCATTCCTCAGAACGGGCCGACCCAAGCCGAACTCTAGCTCTGGGTGCCCCATAGAGCACTCGTATCCAATTACAGAACACCGGCCCGAACCCCGTCCTCTGGAGCATCTCCAGCAGATACCCCTAGTTAACCGTGTCAAAAGCCTTAGCCAGGTCAATTGACACCAGTACATGAGAACCCTCTCTCCCACGCACCTCATGGAGGATATGATTCAGGCGCCACAAGTTCATCGCCGTATTACGGCCAGGGATAAACCCACACTGGTCTGGGTGGATCAATTGGATCATATGCAGGGCTAGGCGAGTGGCCAATAGTTTAGTGAGGATCTTTGCGTCTGTATTGATCAGGGTGATAGGCCGGAACGCTGCGGGATCACAACCGTCCCCACCCGGTTTCAGAATCATGCAGACCTCTCCCTGGTTCATAGTAGGCGGAAGAGCACCAGATTCCAGGGCTTCATCATAAACCTGCAACAAGAGGGGGGCCAGAACTTCCCCGAACGAGTGGTAAAATTCAGGCAGGAAACCGTCCCCGCCTGGGGTCTTAGCACGTGGCAGGGCGGCCAACGCAGCGCTGATCTCTCCGAGCATCAACTTTGTGTCCAATTCCTCCGCCGCTTCCCCCGAGAGGGTCCGGAGATCCAAGTCCTGAAGATAGGGCCGATAGGAAGTCTCCTTGATCGAGGGGTCAGCTGCATATACAGTCTGAAGGTGGGACCGGAGGACTTCAAGAATAGCAGACTCCGAGTGCACCATATCACCACTTGGGGCCCGTAGGGCAACTATCCTCTCAGGTGAAAATTCCCGTTGAAGGATCCAGGCCAGTAGCCGGCCAGATTTGTCACCCTCACGATGAAGGCGCTGTCTGTACTGGCCCAAAGTATACTTATCAAGGCGGTTGAGGATGTCATGCACAGATACCTGGGCCGCCTTCTCCGCCTCCTGATCCAAAGTGTCAGGATTTGGCAGAGTCTGAGATCACCATAGCACATCCTCAGCGTCCCGTAAGTCAGACAGCAGCTGTTTCTGGACCCCATATGTGAGGCCCATACAGGCTCCGCGTACCACCGCCTTCAGTGCTTCCCATCTGGTGGAGTAGGGTAAATCACCACTCCCCCAGTTCAAATCTATGTAGTCCGATAGGCAGTCGCCACATGTTCTCTTCCTACCTGGTCCTGGAGGATGTCCATCGGCATCCGCCAGGTGCGGGGACGGGCCGCCCGATCAGCCCACTGTGCCACGCATGTCACCGGGACATGATCCGACAAATATCGGGCCTGATGTGTAACCATCAAAGTAAAAGACGGAGCGAGATTTGCCGCAAGAACGTGGTCCAATCTACTAAGGGTTCCGTGCGTCGGGGTATAACAGGTATAGAGCCTCTGAGTGGGGTGGCAGGTTCGCCACACATCCACAGCCCCCAAATTATGCATTACTTCTTGAAGGCTTGCCGTCATACGTGGCTTCGTGCCAGAGCGAGGGGGATGTCGATCCATGTCAGGGTCTAATACTCAATTGAAATCCCCAACCCAGAGGAAAGGAGCATCTAGGTCCGAAACAACGAGATCCTGAAGGTGGGAAAAAAAGTCCGGGTCATCGATATTCAGTGCATAGGAGTTCAAGAGCAAGAATTCCCTGTCATCCAGCCGAATCCGTACCAGCAGATACCTGCCTTCAACGTCTGCTTCAACATATTGGACGGGACAGGGAATCCCAGGCACCACCCAGATAAGGACCCCCCTGGCATATGTGGAGAAGGAGGAGTGGAACATCTGGCCTCTCCATTTCTTGGATAGCCGCTGAGCTCCCTCTTTATCCAAATGGGTCTCCTGAAGGCACGCGACAGAGACCCCATGGCGCTTAAGGAAGGAAAGAACCCTGTGTCTCTTGGTGCAAGTACCCAAACCGCGCACATTCCAAGTTAAGAATTTAAAACCTATGGTCGATGATTGTGCCCAACCGGGCCATAGTATACATACATTGCGACCTGCCACCCTCGGGCCCAAACACCAGTCAGACCGGAAGGATCAGCCCCCCCAGGCAACCACATAGAAGCCTGAATCACTATATATGTAATGCCAATAACATTTTCCGCACTCACCCCACCCCACCCTCCACAAACCCACAAACTCAGAGCCCCTTCAAAACCACTTCCCCCACCCCCACCCATGAGCGAAAGGACAGCAACAACCAAAATAGCTACCCCGCCCTTCACGCACACACAACCAAACCAGTCCCAATCACCCTCCCCCCCAGCTCCCCGAGGGACCCAGCTTTCCAGGACAGTCACTGGGCATGTCTGCTGGTAGCAGTCTCTAGTCTGGACGGACATTCGTCCGGGAAATGCGGACCCCACACTTCGTACCTCTGTCCAATGGTATGCAAGTCCTCCATTCTACCCAGCCATCCAGGGACTCCTAGTACAAGTTATGGACATCAGTAGGCCAGCAATAATCCAACAGAAGGCCTCCAAATCGGAGGACATCAAATCAGTAACAAAACAGTACCTCAAGTCGGAGCCTACTCCAGCTGCGGCTCGTAGAGGCCAGTCTCCGGGATCACCGGGGCCGTAGAATCCGTATCCGGCATAGTCTCCTGCAGGGTATGCGGGATCAAAACCTCGCCAGGGGCAGATGCCCCGGGGGACTCCGGAGCCGCTCCCGTTGGCTCAGTGGAACCCCTCGATCCAGACCGGCGCCTTTCTCTGCCCCGAGGACGTCGCTGGGGACGGGTCCCCCATGACTCACGGGGTTCGCCGTGTTCACCGGGGGGTAGTTCGTCCCCCCTTATCTTCAGCCACTCCCACACCTCTGCCGGGGATTCAAAAAAGTGCGCACGGCCTTGTGAGAGCACCTTGAGCTTGGCCGGGTATAAGAGCATGTATTGGATTTTCATTTCCCGGAGTTTTTGCTTGACTCCCATGTAGGACTTCCGCTGCTCCTGCACCAGTTGGGTATAATCAGGATAGGTTCTCTATTGTGAGGGACTCTGCTTCCCTTGCGGCCTTCAGGATACAATCACGGTCTTTATAGTTCGGGATCTTTGCGATTAGGGCTCTAGGGGGTTCGCCCGGGCGCGGAGGGGAGACAAGGGCCCTATGTGCCCGCTCGATGACGAAGACACTGGACAGGCCATTCCGGCACAGCTGAGTGCGGATCCAGTTCTCCAGGAAGCGCTCAGCATTCCCCGCCTCCAGGCGTTCCGGCACTCCCAGGACCCTGATGTTGCTTCGACGGACCCTACCCTCCGCGTCCTCAGCCCTCCTCTCCAACGCTCGCGTAGTGGCCGTAAGGTGTGCGACTGACTTCTGCAAGGAGACCACCTCCCCTTGCAATTGAGTGATATTACCCTCAGCGTCCGAGACCTTGTCCGCCACCTTTTGGAGATCCGTGCGAAACAAATTGACATCTATTGATACAGTCTCTATCTGCCTCTCCAAAGCAGAATGGGATCCCTGTAGCCTTCAAGATCTCTGCCCGGGACTGCTCTGCTGGACCATCTCCACCGTCCTCCGGACCCGTTTGCCGCGTAATCCTCTGTGAGGGCAGGCGCGGAGTAGTATATTGTGTGATGGTGTTAGGCTGGGAGGACTTCGAGGACCTATCCTTGCGGGTCGCCATCAGGGAGGGTAGGTCACGCACCCCTTCAATATGTCGCAGAGGGTTCCCCCCAGTCACCACTGACCAGGTATGTGGCACAAGGATAGGGGGAGAACGGGAATGACAGGCATAGTGGCTTTACTCCAGGTAGCTTCAGGCAACCGCAGTCCGGGAGGCGTTCGGACCAACCAGAGGGTCAGTCCGGTAAAGTAAGGGCGGAGGGGCGGTCCACTCCGCTCAGTATAAGTGTGACCACTGACGCAGGAGCCCAGCACTCAAAGTAGTGTCCAATGCAGGGGCACTCAGGGGCATAGAACCCACCCGTTGGAGCAGGCCGCGGGGGCTCGGGCAATCCGGCTGATGTAGGTGTCAAGGCCCCGCGCCAACCGGGGTGCCCGGGACGGCTCCACTCACTCCCAAGAGGCAGCAGCATGACCCCTAAAACTCCAGGGGCACCCCCCCATAGGGATCGCCCGGCGACTGTGCAGTGCGGGCCAGGGAACCTCCAGCCGGCGCACTACCTCGGCGCGGGGAGACAAGCACCCGGGTGTCATGGCAAGATGGCGGCTCAATGGGGGAAGGGCGCCGATCCAACTACGCGCATCCCCGATGCTTGGCACCACGGTCAGCTTCAGTCCTCACAGCAGCCCCCCGGGGCCCCAGGGAGCAGATGGGCACTCACCGCAGGGGCGCTCTCACATCGGGATGGTCTGCTGCAATCTAGAGTCCGGGAAAGGGGTGGGCGCCGCGATCTCTCTGGTCTGGAGCGAGGCCTCCTGAATCGCCGAGGCCTCCCGGGAACACCCAGCCGCACACTAACGCCTGCCGGCTGCAGCCCCCAATGAGAGCAGGTTTCCGCCGAGGCTGGGCCCGACTCGGGGCTAGCTGAAGGCCGCGTATGGATGGTCCACCTCCGCCGCGCCGCTCCGGTACAGGCCCAGACCACGGCCTCGTAGTTTTCTCCAGCGCTCTCGGATTGCCCACAGGATCTCCGGCGCAGTTGCGAGGGTTCCGCCAGTCGTCCCTCCAGCGCGGGGGTCTCGTTAGTAGCAGGGAAACTTCAGGCTCATGGATCTAGTAAAGAACAGCCCAGACAGGATCTTTTTGCAGGATAACTGGGTCGTCGGGACGGGAGCTGGTAGAGCTCACGTCCTGTCGGCCATGCTGCTTGGCCATGCCCCGTCCCTGAGACTTCTTAACAGGAGGCCAGCTCACTTCAGGGCCTTGGAGATCTCCTTCAAACAGGGGACACAGCACACAGCAAAGTCCTTCTCCTTTCCTTGGCAGAAACAGGAACTGCAGGCCAACTCCAGTCACACAGCAAGGGCAGTACTTCTCCCCAGTCTCTCCAGCTCTTCTCCTTGGAAAAGGTTCCTCTTGGATTCCAGGAATGATCTAAAGTTCAGGGGTTTTAGGTCTGATACTTATACCCCAAAATGTATTTGTTCTCTTTGTGCAAGGGGCTCTGAGTCCAGTTCAAACCAGTTCAAGGGGCACTCTGTCATTGCACTACAACTTCCTTTGTTAGTGTAGGCCTTGGTCCCAGACACACCACAGGGGGGCAGAGCCAGCATTAAAAGGTTTGGTTCTCCTCATCCTCGGACCAGTCTCACACTGGTAGTCACCTCTATATGTCGGTCTCTAAAGAATTTGACAATATTTGGCTCCACCCCAAGGTGGTAGTGATAGTGTATGTAGACCCCTTGGCACTAAGAACTTAATCAATGTGCAAACCGGTGACAAAAAGGCAGTTGGATTGCAACCCTTCCTGCAACCTACTGAGCAGTACTTGAGTGAGATGCATTACAGGTAACGGTCATTTATGTAAAATATCACAGGGATAATTAGAAATAAAGTACGTGAAGAGGTCAGGCTATCCATGCGAGGCCCGAAAGGTGCAGACACCGCATCTAGAAGTAGCCCTTCGGGAATCAAAGCAAATCACAGCTATATACAACAGGGAACATTAGCGTGCGTCTAGCAGGGCACTACCCCGGACCCGGGCCCCCCAACCTCCCACCCCCTCCACCACCCTCGGAATCAGACCCCCCAGGGGTGAACAACTCGGCACTAGTGGCATCAGAATCATCCTCTGTCAACCCTTCTATACACATCAACCTCCAGGCGAGCAGGTCATCCTGAAGTTTTCCATCACGGCGAGTGCGCTGCATATGCGTCTCCTCAGCCAGGGACCACTCTCTAGCATCCCTCAACCAGAGGGATATCTCAGGAGCCCTCTGCCCCATCCAAGTTATAGCCACGCGCCGCCTCGCCAACACCAGTAATAACTGTAAGAACTTATAGGACAGGTTCCTCTTTTTAGGTTTGGGTACCAGGGCCAAGAGACAATGGAGCGGGTCTACAGTAATTCTAAGTTTTGTAGCATGACCAATATGATCCACTACCCCTCTCCAAAAGGTACTGACCTGTGGGCACTCCCAGGCGAGATGAAAGAATCCCACCCTCTCCGCCTCACACCTAGGGCAATTGTGTCTCCTATCTGCAGAAATGCGATTTATAGAGACCGGGGTCATATAGGTGCGGTGGACAAATTTAAAGTGTATCAATTTGAACCGTGCATTACACAAGACTTTTCGGGTTAGGAGCCCAATTCACTTTCGTTGTCCCGGCTCCGGAGCCATTCCTAAGTCTGCCTCCCATGCCACCCAGGACGGCGCGGTCGGTGGGGTCGAATCCCGTCGCATGGCTGAGTACAGTAGGGAGACCAGTCTCCTACCTCTACCACATGATAAAAGGATGTCGAGGGTGTGAGTCAGCGGAGGTGCCTCTGGGAACTGAGGCCACGTTGTTCTAGCTACCTCCTTGAGCCCTCTGTAATGCAGGTATTGCCCCGGCCCAATTCAAAGGACTCCGTGGCGCGTTCAAAGGACACAAAGGTGTCATCTGGATAGAGGTCCGCCAAGGTCTCACATCCGCCGCTCCGCCATTCCCGGTAGGACACATTCTCCTCCATCCGGAGTACCGGGGCTAAAATCCACACTGGCAGCTCCCTATGGAAGGGGGCCCCTTTCAATACCTTCTCGACGAATCGCTGCCAAATTCCGGCCGTGTGTCGTACCACATAGGGCAAAGCCTCATCCGCTCCCCTTCCCTGCATCAGAGCCTCTCTCAGAGCCTTCTCGTTTGCACTGCCCATCAATAGTTGAAGCTCCCAGTTATCCTCATCAGTGAACCACCTTGCGGCTGGGAGGAGCTGTGCAGCGTAATAATAGAGGTCAAACCTCGGGGCCTCCAGTCCTCCCTCCTCCCAGTTGCGGACCACTGTGCGCAGAGCAACTCGGCTACGCCCGCCTGCCCAAAGCAGGGATGTGAGGAGCGAATTGAGCGTGCAAAATACTCGGGAAGGAAGCGGACACAGGGTATTTTGCAACGTATACAATATCCTGGGGAGCATCACCATCTTGGCGATCGCCAATCGTCCCATAAGGGAGAGAGGAAGTGTGTTCCAGAAGGACACGGACTGATGAAGAGTCCGGAGCACGCGGTCGGCGTTGTGAGACAGTAGTTGCTCGTCGGTCGAGGCCACCTGAATGCCGAGATAACGGAACGACTCGCGCTCCGATCTCAGTCCCAGACACGGGAGATCCGCGCTCGGGTCGGTAGCACAGCCCGCCAGCGGGAAAATCAAAGATTTACCAAGGTTGATGCACAATCCAGAGGCCGCGCCAAAGCGGTCCAGAATCCGCATCAATGCGGGAAGCGATTCGCTGGTGGACGTCAAATAGAATAAAGCATCGTCGGCATAGAGGGAGATCACGTTTACGGTATCGCCCACCTTAATGCTCCACTGCTCCAACTCGGCACGAACAGAAACCGCCAACGGTTCTATTGCTAGAGCAAATAGGAGCGGGTAGAGGGGGCACCCCTGACGAGTGCCCCTCCCCAGGGACCATTCCTCAGAACGGGCCGACCCAAGCCGAACTCTAGCTCTGGGTGCCCCATAGAGCACTCGTATCCAATTACAGAACACCGGCCCGAACCCCGTCCTCTGGAGCATCTCCAGCAGATACCCCTAGTTAACCGTGTCGAAAGCCTTAGCCAGGTCAATTGACACCAGTACATGAGAACCCTCTCTCCCACGCACCTCATGGAGGATATGATTCAGGCGCCACAAGTTCATCGCCGTATTACGGCCAGGGATAAACCAACACTGGTCTGGATGGATCAATTGGATCATATGCAGGGCTAGGCGAGTGGCCAATAGTTTAGTGAGGATCTTTGCGTCTGTATTGATCAGGGTGATAGGCCGGAACGCTGCGGGATCACAACCGTCCCTACCCGGTTTCAGAATCATGCAGACCTCTCCCTGGTTCATAGTAGGCGGAAGAGCGCCAGATTCCAGGGCTTCATCATAAACCTGCAACAAGAGGGGGGCCAGAACTTCCCCGAACGAGTGGTAAAATTCAGGCAGGAAACCGTCCCCGCCTGGGGTCTTAGCACGTGGCAGGGCGGCCAACGCAGCGCTGATCTCTCCGAGCATCAACTTCGTGTCCAATTCCTCCGCCGCTTCCCCCGAGAGGGTCCGGAGATCCAAGTCCTGAAGATAGGGCCGATAGGAAGTCTCCTTGATCGAGGGGTCAGCTGCATATACAGTCTGAAGGTGGGACCGGAGGACTTCAAGAATAGCAGACTCCGAGTGCACCATATCACCACTTGGGGCCCGTAGGGCAACTATCCTCTCAGGTGAAAATTCCCGTTGAAGGATCCAGGCCAGTAGCCGGCCAGATTTGTCACCCTCACGATGAAGGAGCTGTCTGTACTGGCCCAAAGTATACTTATCAAGGCGGTTGAGGATGTCATGCACAGATACCTGGGCCGCCTTCTCCGCCTCCTGATCCGAAGTGTCAGGATTTGGCAGAGTCTGAGATCACCGTAGCACGTCCTCAGCGTCCCGTAAGTCAGACAGTAGCTGTTTCTGGACCCCATACGTGAGGCCCATACAGGCTCCGCGTACCACCGCCTTCAGTGCTTCCCATCTGGTGGAGTAGGGTAAATCACCACTCCCCCAGTTCAAATCTATGTAGTCCGATAGGGCAGTCGCCACATGTTCTCTTCCTACCTGGTCCTGGAGGATGTCCATCGGCATCCGCCAGGTGCGGGGACGGGCCGCCCGATCAGCCCACTGTGCCACGCATGTCACCGGGACATGATCCGACAAATATCGGGCCTGATGTGTAACCATCAAAGTAAAAGACGGAGCGAGATTTGCCGCAAGAACGTGGTCCAATCTACTAAGGGTTCCGTGCGTCGGGGTATAACAGGTATAGAGCCTCTGAGTGGGGTGGCAGGTTCGCCACACATCCACAGCCCCCAAATTATGCATTACTTCTTGAAGGCTTGCCGTCATACGTGGCTTCGTGCCAGAGCGAGGGGGATGTCGATCCATGTCAGGGTCTAATACTCAATTGAAATCCCCAACCCAGAGGAAAGGAGCATCTAGGTCCGAAACAACGAGATCCTGAAGGTGGGAAAAAAAGTCTGGGTCATCGATATTCAGTGCATAGGAGTTCAAGAGCAAGAATTCCCTGTCATCCAGCCGAATCCGTACCAGCAGATACCTGCCTTCAACGTCTGCTTCAACATATTGGACGGGACAGGGAATCCCAGGCACCACCCAGATAAGGACCCCCCTGGCATATGTGGAGAAGGAGGAGTGGAACATCTGGCCTCTCCATTTCTTGGATAGCCGCTGAGCTCCCTCTTTATCCAAATGGGTCTCCTGAAGGCACGCGACAGAGACCCCATGGCGCTTAAGGAAGGAAAGAACCCTGTGTCTCTTGGTGCAAGTACCCAAACCGCACACATTCCAAGTTAAGAATTTAAAACCTATGGTCGATGATTGTGCCCAACCGGGCCATAGTATACATACATTGCGACCTGCCACCCTCGGGCCCAAACACCAGTCAGACCGGAAGGATCAGCCCCCCCAGCCAACCACATAGAAGCCTGAATCACTATATATGTAATGCCAATAACATTTTCCGCACTCACCCCACCCCACCCTCCACAAACCCACAAACTCAGAGCCCCTTCAAAACCACTTCCCCCACCCCCACCCACGAGCGAAAGGACAGCAACAACCAAAATAGCTACCCCGCCCTTCACGCACACACAACCAAACCAGTCCCAATCACCCTCCCCCCCAGCTCCCCGAGGGACCCAGCTTTCCAGGACAGTCACTGGGCATCTCTGCTGGTAGCAGTCTCTAGTCTGGACGGACATTCGTCCGGGAAATGCGGACCCCACACTTCGTACCTCTGTCCAATGGTATGCAAGTCCTCCATTCTACCCAGCCATCCAGGGACTCCTAGTACAAGTTAGGGACATCAGTAGGCCAGCAATAATCCAACAGAAGGCCTCCAAATCGGAGGACATCAAATCAGTAACAAAACAGTACCTCAAGTCGGAGCCTACTCCAGCTGCGGCTCGTAGAGGCCAGTCTCCGGGATCACCGGGGCCGTAGAATCCGTATCCGGCATAGTCTCCTGCAGGGTATGCGGGATCAAAACCTCGCCAGGGGCAGATGCCCCGGGGGACTCCGGAGCCGCTCCCGTTGACCACGATCTCATGCGGAGAGCACCATCCGCCCCCACTGTAATCCGGGGCTCAGTGGAACCCCTCGATCCAGACCGGCGCCTTTCTCTGCCCCGACGACGTCGCTGGGGACGGGTCCCCCATGACTCACGGGGTTCGCCGTGTTCACCGGGGGGTAGTTCGTCCCCCCTTATCTTCAGCCACTCCCACACCTCTGCCAGGGATTCAAAAAAGTGCGCACGGCCTTGTGAGAGCACCTTGAGCTTGGCCGGGTATAAGAGCATGTATTGGATTTTCATTTCCCGGAGTTTTTGCTTGACTCCCATGTAGGACTTCCGCTGCTCCTGCACCAGTTGGGTATAATCAGGATAGGTTCTCTATTGTGAGGGACTCTGCTTCCCTTGCGGCCTTCAGGATACAATCACGGTCTTTATAGTTCAGGATCTTTGCGATTAGGGCTCTAGCGGGTTCGCCCGGGCGCGGAGGGGAGACAAGGGCCCTATGTGCCCGCTCGATGACGAAGACACTGGACAGGCCATTCCGGCACAGTTGAGTGCGGATCCAGTTCTCCAGGAAGCGCTCAGCATTCCCCGCCTCCAGGCGTTCCAGCACTCCCAGGACCCTGATGTTGCTTCGACGGACCCTACCCTCCGCGTCCTCAGCCCTCCTCTCCAACGCTCGCGTAGTGGCCGTAAGGTGTGCGACTGACTTCTGCAAGGAGACCACCTCCTCTTGCAATTGAGTGATATTATCCTCAGCGTCCGAGACCTTTTCCGCCACCTTTTGGAGATCCGTGCGAAACAAATTGACATCTATTGATACAGTCTCTATCTGCCTCTCCAAAGCAGAATGGGATCCCTGTAGCCTTCAAGATCTCTGCCCGGGACTGCTCTGCTGGACCATCTCCACCGTCCTCCGGACCCGTTTGCCGCGTAATCCTCTGTGAGGGCAGGCGCGGAGTAGTATATTGTACGATGGTGTTAGGCTGGGAGGACTTCGAGGACCTATCCTTGCGGGTCGCCATCAGGGAGGGTAGGTCACGCACCCCTTCAATATGTCGCAGAGGGTTCCCCCTAGTCACCACTGACCAGGTATGTGGCACAAGGATAGGGGGAGAACGGGAATGACAGGCATAGTGGCTTTACTCCAGGTAGCTTCAGGCAACCGCAGTCCGGGAGGCGTTCGGACCAACCAGAGGGTCAGTCCGGTCAAGTAAGGGCGGAGGGGCGGTCCACTCCGCTCAGTATAAGTGTGACCACTGACGCAGGAGCCCAGCACTCAAAGTAGTGTCCAATGCAGGGGCACTCAGGGGCATAGAACCCACCCATTGGAGCAGGCGGCGGAAGCTCGGGCAATCCGGCTGATGTAGGTGTCAAGGCCCCGCGCCAACCGGGGTGCCCGGGACGGCTCCACTCACTCCCAAGAGGCAGCAGCATGACCCCTAAAACTCCAGGGGCACCCCCCCATAGGGATCGCCCGGCGACTGTGCAGTGCGGGCCAGGGAACCTCCAGCCGGCGCACTACCTCGGCGCGGGGAGACAAGCACCCGGGTGTCATGGCAAGATGGCGGCTCAATGGGGGAAGGGCGCCAATCCAACTACGCGCGTCCCCCGATGCTTGGCACCACGGTCAGCTTCAGTCCTCACAGCAGCCCCCCGGGGCCCCAGGGAGCAGATGGGCACTCACCGCAGGGGCGCTCTCACATCGGGAGGGTCTGCTACAATCTAGAGTCCGGGAAAGGGGTGGGCGCCGCGATCTCTCTGGTCTGGAGCGAGGCCTCCTGAATCGCCGAGGCCTCCCGGGAACACCCAGCCGCACACTAACGCCTGCCGGCTGCAGCCCCCAATGTGAGCAGGTTTCCGCCGAGGCTGGGCCCGACTCGGGGCTAGCTGAAGGCCGCGTATGGATGGGCCACCTCCGCCGCGCCGCTCCGGTACAGGCCCAGACCACGGCCTCGTAGTTTTCTCCAGCGCTCTCGGATTGCCCAGAGGATCTCCGGCGCAGTTGCGAGGGTTCCGCCAGTCTTCCCTCCAGCGCGGGGGTCTCGTTAGTAGCAGGGAAACTTCAGGCTCATGGATCTAGTAAAGAACAGCCCAGACAAGATCTTTTTGCAGGATAACTGGGTCGTCGGGACGGGAGCTGGTAGAGCTCACGTCCTGTCGGCCATGCTGCTTGGCCATGCCCCGTCCCTGAGACTTCTTAACAGGAGGCCAGCTCACTTCAGGGCCTTGGAGATCTCCTTCAAACAGGGGACACAGCACACAGCAAAGTCCTTCTCCTTTCCTTGGCAGAAACAGCAACTGCAGGCCAACTCCAGACACACAGCAAGGGCAGTACTTCTCCCCAGTCTCTCCAGCTCTTCTCCTTGGAAAAGGTTCCTCTTGGATTCCTGGAATGATCTAAAGTTCAGGGGTTTTAGGTCTGATACCTATACCCCAAAATGTATTTGTTCTCTTTGTGCAAGGGGCTCTGAGTCCAGTTCAAACCAGTTCAAGGGGCACTCTGTCATTGCACTACAACTTCCTTTGTTAGTGTAGGCCTTGGTCCCAGACACACCACAGGGGGGCAGAGCCAGCATTAAAAGGTTTGGTTCTCCTCATCCTCGGACCAGTTTCACACTGGTAGTCACCTCTATATGTCGGTCTCTAAAGAATTTGACAATATTTGGCTCCACCCCAAGGTCTAGCATAATGCTACCCCAGCTTGATTCTGTTTACAGAATCAAAAGCTGAGTTCAGATCCATAAAGGCTAGATACAGCTAGCTCTTCCTTACCACAGTATATTTACTTATTAGAAGGTATACATTGAGGCACGGCTCAACTGTCTATAAGCCAGGACAAAAACCAAATTGGAGTTCCAAGAGCACACAATGCTTGCTTGAACAAATTTGCAAGCGCTCCTGCAAGATTTTACCCATTATCTTGGTAGTTGAGTTAATCAGTGATATAGGATGGTAGCACTGCAGGTTTCCCTTAGAGTCTTTTTATAAAGATAGGGTAATGGTGGCATAGGACCAGGCCTTCGAGGGACCAGTTATTAATAATTACTTGAAGATTTCTGTCTGGAAAGGAGCCCACAACAGTATATTTGACTTAAAAAGATTGGACAGAAACACCATCCAGCCTGGGGGCTTTCCCCACAGGGCATCTGCCTGTGGTTGCTATTACCTCACTCATGTTTAGACTAGATCCCTTGTTTTTTCTCACAATATTTATGAGTTGCTATCATCCAGAAGTCTTTGCTATTATTTACATCTCTAGTCTGTACTAAAGAGTGATAAGCTTCCTCAGTAATAGTTTTCTTCTGTGCCTTTAAAGTCATTTTACACACAGTCCTGCATCTGCGGACCAGCTCCAGGTTCCTGGGGACTTCTTTAAGAGCTGCCCACAGCTGATTATTAGTATAGTTGGCATCAAACCATTTGGGTTGCTTCCTGTTGTTGAGTGTGTTTGGGAGCATGAGCATGTTATGTGCTGTGTCACAGATTCTATTAAATCCATTTAACAACTCAAACACTTCCCTATAATTAATGTTTTCACCTAAACAAGTCAAGAAGTCAGGGAGCTTTGAGGCCAGCAGAGGAGAAAAAAAAGGAATAATCATCCACCTTTGTCCAGGACATAATCACCTATTTGTTCTTGGAGTACAACAGTGAAAAGGATTGGCCTTTAGCAGCCTCTTCGCAAAGAAGACGTCACAGATTGATAAAGCCAAAAGCTTACAATCACTGAGCGGAGATTATGTTAAAATATAGTCCACTAGCCAATCTCTTAAATTCACTGTAAATAAAATAAAGTCAATTAGTCTGTGGCTATCCCTTCCTAAAAAGTGGGGGAGATAACTGGGTCCACACTCAGGGAATCAAAGGCAAATAGTAGATTTTATTTCAGGAGCACCAAATTGAGTTCATCACCAAACTGGCTGTGGACAAAATGGGTAATAGAATCCTCAGCATTATCCACCTGCCCACAAGATTCGGTTCAAGAAAGTTGCCAATGCTTTATATTAAAATCCCCCAGAAACACGACCACATACCTACCTTTGATGTTTCTTACACAACTGTCAGTGTACTCATACAGTAATCTCGCCATTTCAACATTGCTTGGATCAAAAGCATTGTTATAGATATTTATCAATAAAAGCTGCTTTGTTCGGCACTGTAACAAAATAAGTTGGCAATAAACTAAATACAGGCTCGACAATATAACCTGAGCCAGGAACGTAAGGGAAAAACAAGTATTAAGACCTCCCTTCACCCTGCCCAAGGAACCTGGGATCACCAGAGTGAAACAAGTGCAACAGCCATCAACAGACACACTGTCAGTTAGCCAAGTCTTCTGTAGGCAAAGAACTGAGTAGTGCTCAGCAAATGTGTGACAATCTAGGTTATCCAACTTGTTTGCCAAGCCAGCCACATTCCAGGAGGCTATCATTATTGATTTGTTTGTGGTTGGCTCAAATCCACTGCCCAAGGTATTACTTTCACTAGGAGAGGAAGGGTTTGGTAGACCTGCTCAATGTCTTGCTATCCCATGAGCAACATTTCAACATGTTTGTACAGAGGTGGTGGTAGCTTCAGCAAAATGTCAATCCAGCTGGTCCAACTGTGAGATAGGCATACATTTGTTTGACAAAGTGACAAGATAAGATAAGGAGAGGTCATGGGCACTGATGTAATTCTGCAAATTTATCTGTATAAAAAGCCTAATGGAAGTGCTTCAACAGTCGAGGATGAAGACTTAGTAAAGTGGATCCTAGTCAAGATACCTTTGGTCAACACTAATGTCCTTAAAATTAGTAACAATACAGTCATTATCGTCAGAATTCAGGGTATTTCCTACCCATGAAGCTCTCCAGACAAGGTTCGTCTGACAATGAAGCAGCCCTCAAGAATAGGACACTTTACCCCGCATTTTTTACTCCACATTAACTTTTACAACACAAGGCGTTTACAACGCAATCTGTTACATCGCGTTCCCCATTCCAACGCAATTACTATTCTAACTCCAAGGGGGTGTTACTTTGGGGAATGCGTTGGCACAGTTTTGCATTGTAAAGCCCTGCGTTGAAAAAGTTAATGCAGAGAAAACAATGCGGGATAATGGCATGCGGAGTAAAGCATGCGTGGTAAAGGATGTTTCCCAACCCTGGGACCCCCAGCCTTCCATTGACCCAATGCACCACTTTATTAACCAGTTGATCATGATCCTTCCATATGTCTTGCCTCAAGATGGGGACACCTCTCAAGATCAAGATGAAGTGGGCGACTTGATGGGGTAGTTGTAATGTCGGGAGCTTTGAGGTGCAAGGGATCTTGAGTATGTCCAGATCTAGTGTTTGTCGAGACACAGGGCCCTTTAGTGTGCTCTGAAGCCCCACCTCTACCATCCAGTCTGCCTTGTGATCTGGGACCTTTCGCACCTTTCCCCTCTTAATTGGTCGACCCTTCCAGTAGAAGTGCTGGATGGTTCTGCTGGTGTGTATAACAGGGTGGATGTCACTGTCATAGGAAGAGGGTCCCCAGAGCCAGAAAGAGGTAGCCCTGCAGAACGATGTCCACAATAGGGAGGTTCAAGTTTGCCAATGCTTCCATGATTTTCTTAAGGCGGGCCAGAATCAGCCTCAAAAAGCCCATGAAAGATATCAACACACTTGCAGATCTCCTCAACTAAATTAGGGGCTTTCTTCCCTGCTTTACTGATGCTGTTGCTATTATTATTCTCTATCTCTTCTATGGGCACGAGGGTGTAATTTGTAAGGATCAAACACAGCACTTTCATTGTTGAGCTTCCATAACACTTTGTCTGTATTTAGCGTTTGTAATGCCGAACTTAATTGCATTATAGCTTGCATCTGAACCTGTCCTTGTTGTAAAAATCGTCCTTTTTTTTAAGGCAGAAGAAATTATAGGCACAATTGTGTACATTCTTTTTTAAAGGGATTTAAAGCATCTGACAAAGGCTTTGAATGTGGTCTGTATTATTTCGATGTCAGTTTCCTTATTTGTTTTCTGAAGCTACACTTTTTGAGTACCCCTGCTCTTCTTTCAAAATGGTATATATGAAAGTACAAATAAACCATTTATTTTGTTCAGCTTGTGGCCCCATGATGAAATCACTCAAATCAATGTATTCACTAATTTTTGCTACTCGCAAAATAGGATTAGCGACTCGCTATCAGGAATGGGCGTTCCAAGGGCGTCCCTTCCTAATAGCGACTCCTTAAGCTATATATGACTGTTTTGCAACTGCCATTGCTGGCGCAAAACAGTTGCAGTTTACCATACGTCACAGAGGGTGGTAAACCACTCACAAACGGGAAGGGGTCTGTGAGTGGCTCTCTAAATATTGTTTAAGGCAGGCAGTGGTCCCAGGGCGGTGCCTGCCACATTGTACATTGAAGTGCAAGGGGGTACCATAGGTACCCCCCATGTGTGCCCCGCCACCTTCCAGAATCCCTGGGGGCCCGCAACGGGCAGGAGATTCCCGCAATGCCGCCACGGAAAAGCATGTTCTCGCTGCTTTCCTAATATGGATGGCGGTGTCTAACAGACACTGCCACCATATAGAACCCTTTTCTGCCCGGTCGACATGTCGAAAATCAGTCTTTCCATCCGCCGCGGTCCCCGCCGCCATAGTAATATGGCGGGTGGAAATGGGTGGCGGGCGGGGAAGGATGTCGGGCGGATCGCCACCGCTCGCATGGCGGTGGCGATCCACCCGACATCCTAATGGGGCCCTATGTTTGGTGACATAAGGGACTATATATTTTATTGGGGATAATTGTAAATGGATTAGCAGCTTTAGATAGATACCTGTTCCTACTAGGGGTGAGTGGAACTCAAGGGGTTTTACTCCATGTAATTGTGCAGAATTCAATGAAAACTCTGCGAGATTCCACGGAGTTCGGTGAACAGGCAGAATTAGGCAAGTTAAGTTGCTTGCACCAATTTTAAGTGCCGGCAGCTCATTTTCAGCTGAAAAATCAGAGCAAACTGCACTATGTGGTGCACCAGAGAGGGGTACTTCTCTGGTTGATTTTGCTGCTGATCAAGTAGAAGGTCTACTTGATTGGCAGCTTTCTGACAACGAATGGTCGTGACCACCCACAATCGCCCACATTGGTGAAATCTCACTGGATGCCCTCCTACCGACTGAATATCACGGTAGGGGCCACCAAATCTCACTCACCAGCCTACTGTTGGTAAGCCGCTCACGCAAAGAAAATTCAACCATGTAGGGGTTGGTGGAATTTGGTCAGAACTCTGCATTACATTCATAACGCAGAGGGGCCAAAACTCCGCCAACTCCGGGGGTGGAGCAGAATCTGTCTCCCACCCCAAGTTCCTAGACACATCAGTATCTATTAGCCACAAGGCAATTCCATTTCAATGTCGCACAGTAAAATTATATTTCTGATTTTGCACCATGTCATTTAGATCAGCATCAGTAATGCTTTCCCTCCATTGCCAATCTGAGAATTATGTTGATTTAATGTTTGCAAATAGATGCTGCTTTTAGGTCTCTGATACAAGTGGAACCCATGAATGTCGTCTGTTTAATAGTTTTGTTCAAAAACATGACCTCTCAGGGAGTCATAAATGTTCTAAACAGAAACTCTATATCTTTGATTTGCTGAACTTTGGTACCCCAAATGCTTTTTAAATTTAGGGTTTCTTTCCAATGTGTATATCCCTGTATAGTTAGTGAATCAATACATTGAGCGCATTCATTATAGAAGTCCACTCCTCCGAGTCCTTGCACACAGTGGCAACTCCAATACGGCAAAAAAAAGACAAGACGGCAGTGATTGATTTGTTGTGATCCGAACCAGAAAGACAGAGGCACATTCAAATAATAAAAGTAAATTAGGAAGAAAGAAAGTAACAAGTTGAAAGCCTAGTTGTCAGAGAAGTAGCGCTCATCCTCAAACTCTAGTGGTACACCCAGAAGTAGGTCATCTACCACACTACTTTCGTCACCTACGTCACAATCCTCCTCTTCCTGATGTGCTTCAGGTATTTTATAACCTGGTGGTATAAAGTACTGATTCATTTTGATCATGGTTAAACTCTCCATGGTTTGGGGTAAGAGACTAGTCCTTTTTAGTTACAATGGCACCAGCAGCACTGAAAACACGCTCAGAAGAGACACTTGTGACAGGGCAAGCCAGATAGTTTATCTCCAGCCTGCTGAGCATTGGCCAATGGCACTTTTCCGATAGCAATACACCAATGGGTTTTGATCAATGTAGACCTCTGTTGGGTCATCCAGATAGGCCTGGACCTTCCGGTCAGTGCTCAGGGGTACTCCTCTTTGACCGGCCTTGTCAGGAATGGTTTCTCTGTAGGGCATTCTCAGTTTGGTTCCCCCACAAATAAGTCTTCTCTAGGTGTTAAGACCCCGAGCTCTTTAACTAACTGGACTTTGCGTGTGGCTAAATATCATTTGGGACTAGTCAGGCGTTTCCCTGTTGCCACTGACAGCGCAATCTTTTAGCGCTTTAGTGTTTACATAGAATGTTGGCTCAGCTTACTTGGAGCGCGAGCGTTTTTCTAACGTTGCACTTCAACCGTTATTTCCCTGAGAGGCGGATTGTTTTATTCACGCTCTTCCCTCTTAGTATATATTTGAGTATCAGTAATTCCTAGGTATTCTAGCCACCTAGTATTCTTCAGCCCGTATTAATTTTGGAGTTTCTCTGGGATTTCGGCGGCTTCTCCTTCGCCTCTTTAGTCACTCTCCGTGACTATTCACAGCCTCCCCAGTGTTCCCGTCAGGGGCTCTACTTCAGCGCATCTTCCGGTGTTCAGCGGGAGCCCAGCAGCGGCTCCTAATCAGCGCTTCTTCCTGTGTTCAGCGGGAGTTTGACAGCGGACTTCTTCTGTCAGTCTCCATCTCCTGAGGGCTAAGCAGCAGGGTCCTGGGTGATATTACTAGTGGATATTCAGAACTTAATAGTTATTCGTTAGTTCTAGCTCTACTCCTATTCAGAACTCGCTGGCAAAAATTATCTGCTTATGTACAATGAGTTTTCCAGTGAAGACATTCGTTTAATTGAACTACAGCAGTGCAGACTTACATGGAGTCTTGGGCTATACAAATTAAATCAGAAGTGCTCTCAGTACAAGAGTTTGGGCGCTACCTAGTTTTGTGGAACTGAACTGTTCGCCTTTCCTAAGGATTGTTTGGAGTACAGTCTTCTGAGGACACATCTTCAAGTGGCAGTAACTTCAAGTAGATAACAATATATATATATATATATTATTGTGTACCACCTTTATTCTTCTGACTCCACTTCTACATCCTCAACTATAGACTTTTGCTCCATCCTGCAGATAACCTAACAGAGGCTATTGCCCACACTAAACCAGGTAATTGAGAGAGAGTAAAGGAGAGCTTATTGTTGGTAATTAATGTTTGATTATTAGTACCAGAACTTAGTAATTTGTTGTTTAATCTTGCAGAAAGAATATTCATCTCATCCGAAGTAGAGGTGAAGATTCCAGTGTGAGCAGTCTCTCTGTTTGTCTCTTCCACTTCCCCTTTCCCTGGCGTCACTGTGGCAAGAGAAATCTGGCACAGTGGTGTGGGGGAATTGGGAGCTAGCTACTCCTTCGGCCTGGTATTCCCGCGGAACTCAGGAAACTTCAGGTACAGAATCTGACAGATTGAAGTGCAAGCAGTTGCTTTCCGCTTGGATATCATGGCTGAAGGACTTGATTTAAAGGCCCTGGGATCCATCTTGGAAGATTTATAAAAGCAGTTGATTGAGACCAGAGAAGAAGTTAGGAAATCAAATCAAGAGACTAGTTTCCTTCGTCAGAGGTTTAATGAACTCACAGTTAGTCCAAGTCCTGATTTTGGGGGTCAGAAGTCTCAAACCTTTAATCCTTCTCCATCTTCCAGTGAGTTTACTACTCAGGTGGTACATGCCATGTCCCCAACTATTCCGCTGGCCCCACCAGAAACGTTTCTGGGTGATCCTAATAAGGCACAGGTATTTGTCACGCAGTGTTCATTGCATTTTCTTTGTAAACCTATAATTTTCAAGGAGGATCAATCCAAGGTGGCGTTCATGCTGTCGTACCTGAGTGGGGATGCCGTGGCTTGGTCTTTGCCTCTAGTGTCTACCAATGATCCAGTTTTATATATTTTTCAAGAGTTTAAGACTGAATTCTTACGAATATTTGATCGGAGAGCAATCTCTCAAACTACTGACAACGAGCTTCTGGATTTGAAACAAGGGAATCGCGAGTTAGTGGCGTATTTAGCCCAGTTCAACAAACTTATTGTGGAAACGAACTGGCCATCTGAAAAAAGAGCAGCGATCTTCTACAGAGGTCTGAGAGATGAATTAAAAGATGGTCTATCTCAGATTCCAAAAAGACCCACTGATGTTTCCGAATTGATCGACTTGGTTCTTCAAATTGATCACAGACAATCTGAGAGGCGTTTGGAGCGGCAAAAGGAAAATCGACCAATTCCCCCGAGGTTTGATCGGTTTCGTTCTGAAGTAGTAAAATCCAAAGAAGAAGTCACCGTTGAAGAACCTATGCAGATAGGAACGGTCCGTGGTCCGCTGAGTAAAGAGGAACGTGAAAAGAGAAGAGTCGGTAAACTGTGCATGTACTGTGGTGGTTCGGGCCATTTTGTCAAGGAGTGTCCACGTAGACCAAAAACTGCGTCATGGGTAAAAGACAAGCTCCACCACTAGACGAAGTTGCTCTGGTGACGCCGAATCTAAGTCAACTCCTTTTATACAGTCTTTGTCTAATACCATGCAGTTTTCCGCCCCACATCTCATTCTTTCATGTCAAATTCATTTTGGAAAAGATCAATGTGCAAATGTAGCAATTATGATTGACTCTGGAGCCACAGGAAATTTTTGCGATATTTTGTTTGCAAAAGGCTTGGGTATTAATTTTGTAAGAAAAGACAAACCCTAGCCTGTACGAGCCATCGATGGTACCCCGCTATCTTCTGGTCCGATTGCTTTTGATACCGAAGTGATCTCAGTGTTGGGTCCTGGAAAACATTGCAGTTTCATTCGTTTTAGTTTAATTGACGCCGCTCAATTCCAGCTTATTTTGGGCTTGCCTTGGTTAACTGAACATAACCCGAAGATTGACTGGGCCAAGAGAACAGTAGACTTGAATTCTGAATATTTTTTGGAACATTGTTATCATCCTCATTCCCAGGAGAAAGAATCTAGTGAAACTTACTGTTTGGCTAATCAACCTCAAAGATTTGTTTGGTGGAGCTTCCGGATGTACCTGCACAGTATCAAGATTTGAGATCTGTTTTTGACGAACAAGAAGTGCAAAAACTCCCACCCCATCGGGAGTATGATTGCACTATTGAATTGGAACCTGGAGCATCTTTGCCTTGCAGCCGTATATATGCTCTCACGGAATCAGAAAATTTGCATTTAAAAGAATATCTAGACAAGAACCTAGCAAACGGATTCATAAGACCTTCTCAGTCTCCGGTTTCCTCCCCTCTTTTTTTTATTCCCAAGAAGGACAAGAGCTTGAGGACTTGCATTGACTATAGGGCTTTGAATTTGGTGACTAGAAAGAATCGATACCCATTGCCACTCATCTCTGAACTTTTGGATCAGGTGAAGGAGGCCCAGGTCTACACTAAATTAGATCTAAGGGGTGCTTACCACCTGGTCCGGATGACTGAAGGGGATGAGTGGAAAATGGCGTTTCGAACACGTTTTGGGCTTTTTGAGTACCAAGTGATGCCCTTTGGGTTGTGCAATGCTCCTGCGGCTTTCCAACATTTTGTGAATGACATCCTTCGGGAGTTTTTGGATCGATTTGCAGTAGTTTATATTGATGATATTCTTATTTTTTCCAAAAATATTGAGGAGCATGTCCAGCATGTTCGTACCATCTTGGAATGTCTTTTGAGGAATCAACTCTACCTAAAATTGGAGAAATGTGTGTTTCATGCAACAAAGGTTGAGTTTTTGGGGTTCATTCTTTCCCCAGAAGGCGTTTCAATGGATGATTCTAAGCCTAAGGCAATTCGTGATTGGCCCGCTCCTTGCTCAGTGAAAGAAATCCAACGTTTTTTAGGATTCGCCAATTTTTATCGGCGATTCATTCAGAATTTTTCTGAGAAGGTGAGTCCCATCACCCGTTTGCTCCGGAAGAATGAAAAGTTTGTGTGGGGACCCGAGGCAGAGAAGGCTTTTCAATTTCTCAAAGAATCCTTCATCACTGCTCCAATTTTGCAGCACCCTGACCCGTTGGAACCATTTTTTGTGGAGGCAGACGCTTCCAATTTAGCAATAGGGGGAGTATTGTCTCAACGTCATAAGAAGACAGGACAGCTTCATCCAGTTGTTTAATATTCTCGAAAACTGTCCTCAGCAGAGCTTAATTATGCCATTGCTGACAAGGAGTTGTTGGCAGTCAAAGATGCATTCCTTGAATGGCGACATTATTTGCTGGGAGCCAGACATGTGGTTACAGTGTTTACTGACCATAGAAATTTGCAATTCCTTAAGTCTGCGCGAACCTTGACACCGCGACAACTTCGGTGGTCGTTATTCTTTGCTGATTATGATTTTGTACTTACTTACAAACCTGGAGTTATAAATGGAAAAGCTGACGCCCTTTCTCATCTGAATGTGGGAGAAAATCCAAAGGCAAGGTCAGAAGAATTCCTCATTCCCATGGAAAAGATTGTGGCAGTCTCAGTAGTGGATGAGTTGTAAGAAAAGATTACCCTGGAATTTCAGAAAAAAGATTACTTGAATTGGGAATTTGAAGGTCCTAATCGTTCTGTGAAAGATGGGAAACCATATTTTCAAGAAAAGATGTTCGTCCCTGGGGAGAAGCTTCAAGAAGAAACCATTTGAATGTTCCATGATCAGCCACTGGCCGGACACAAGGGAGTTGTAAAGACCTTGGAGTTGGTGAAGCAAAATTTTCATTGGCCAGGTATGGAAGCTCAGGTTCGACAGTATGTAACCACCTGTGAACAATGTTTGAAAGGGAAAAGTCTCAGTCAGTCTCCACAGGGCCTCCTTATGCCTTTACCTGTACCTCCTTATCCTTGGCACACTGTGTCGATGGATTTTATTGTAGAGTTACCTTCTTGTCAAGGGAATTCAGTCATTTGGGTGGTGGTTGATCAATTTTCTAAAATGAGTCACTTTGTCCCTCTCAAAAGTCTTCCTAACGCTACAGAATTAGCCTCTTTGTTTGTGCAACATGTAGTCAAATTGCATGGGATTCCGAAGGTAGTGATTTCTGACAGAGGCCCCCAATTTGTGTTCCGATTCTGGAGATCCTTTCTTAAAGGTCTGGGGGTTGATGTCCACCTGTTACCATCCTGAAACCGACGGACAGACAGAGAGAGTAAATCAGGATTTAGAGCAGTACCTACGTTTGTATCTTATGGAACAGGAGGGAGATTGGCCTTCGTTGTTAGGTCCAGCAGAATTTGCTTACAATAACGCAGTACATTCAGCCACAGGATTTTCCCCTTTCTTCTTGAATTCTGGTAGGCATCCCAACATGTTGGTGGGCAGAGTAGTAGTGGACGTTCCAGCAGCTGGGGAAGTCATTCAGAAATTACAATTAGCTTACCAGGATGCCTCTGCTAATTTGGTTAAGGCTAAGGCTGCTTTCAAGAAACAGGCTGATAAGGGTCGCAAGGAGAGTCCTTTTTTTGAACCTGGGGATCAAGTTTGGGTCTCCACGCGCCATATGCGCTTGCGTGGAAATCGAAAGTTTCAACCCAGGTTTGTGGGTCCTTATCCAGTGGACAGAATGGTAAATCCAGTGAGTGTGAGACTACGATTACCTAAAACCTTAAGAATTCACCCAACCTTCCATGTTTCTCTAATTAGGAAAAATCCACCTAATCTGCGTAAGGCCCTTCCGCCAGCTCCTGTGCAGGTGGATTCCGTAGAGGAATTTGAAGTAAAGAGAATTCTGGACTCCAGGATCAGGAAGGGTCAACTTTTCTATTTGGTGGACTGGAAGGGTTTTGGTCCTGAAGAACGATCTTGGGAGCCCAGTTCTAATGTCCACGCTTCTAGATTGGTGAGAGAGTTTCACAAGACTTATCCACAAAAACCTAGGGAGGGGGTTTTGGTGGGGGGTACTGTCAGGAATGGTTTCTCTGTAGGGCATTCTCAGTTTGGTTCCCCCACAAATAAGTCTTCTCTAGGTGTTAAGACCCTGAGCTCTTTAACTAACTGGACTTTGCTTGTGGCTAAATATCGTTTGGGACTAGTCAGGCGTTTCCCTGGTGCCACTGACAGCGCAATCTGTTAGTGCTCTAGTGTTTACATAGAATGTTGGCTCAGCTTACTTGCAGCGCAAGCGTTTTTCTAACGTCGCACTTCAACCGTTATTTCCCTGAGAGGCGGATTGTTTTATTTGTGCTCTTTCCTCTTAGTATATATTTGAGTATCAGTAATTCCTAGGTATTCTAGCCACCTAGTATTCTTCAGCCCGAAATTCTTTTTGGAGTTTCTCTGGGATTTCGGCGGCTGCTCCTTCGCCGCTTTAGTCACTCTCCGTGACTATTCGCAGCCTCCCCAGTGTTCCCATCAGCGGCTCTACTTCAGCGCATCTTCCGGTGTTCAGCGGGAGCCCGGCAGCGGCTCCTCTTCAGCGCTTCTTCCTGTGTTCAGCGGGAGTTTGACAGCTGACTTCTTCTGTCAGTCTCCATCTCCTGAGGGCTAAGCAGCAGGGTCCTGGGTGAGATCTTTCCTTGTTTACTAGTGGATATTCAGAACTTAATAGTTATTCGTTAGTTCTAGCTCTACTCCTATTCAGAACTCGCTGGCAAAAATTATCTGCTTATGTACAATGAGTTTTCCAGTGAAGACATTTGTTTAATTGAACTACAGCAGTGCAGACTTACATGGAGTCTTGGGCTATTCAAATTAAATCAGAAGCGCTCTCAGTACAAGAGTTTGGGCGCTACCTAGTTTTGTGGAACTGAACTGTTCGCCTTTCCTAAGGATTGTTTGGAGTACAGTCTTCTGAGGACACATCTTCAAGTGGCAGTAACTTCAAGTAGATAACAATATATATATATATTATTGTGTACCACCTTTATTCTTCTGACTCCACTTCTACATCCTCAACTATAGACTTTTGCTCCATCCTGCAGATAACCTAACAGAGACTCTCTAGAGAGAGGCTATTGCCCACACTAAACCAGGTAATTGAGAGAGAGTTAAGGAGAGCTTATTGTTGGTAATTAATGTTTGATTATTAGTACCAGAACTTAGTAATGTGTTGTTTAATCTTGCAGAAAGAAAATTCATCTCATCCGAAGTAGAGGTGAAGATTCCAGTGTGAGCAGTTTCTCTGTTTGTCTCTTCCACTTCCCCTTTCCCTGGCGTCACTGTGGCAAGAGAAATCTGGCGCAGTGGTGTGGGGGAATTGGGAGCTAGCTACTCCTTCGGCCTGGTATTCCCGCGAAACTCAGGAAACTTCAGGTACAGAATCTGACAGGCCTCTTTTGCCTTTGCATTTGCATCAGCACTGAACCTAACAAGCCCTTGCTGTAGATATCATTCTTTTGCTGATTTTACTGGGCTGGTGATGATCCTGTTCTTGCTGTTGTTGATGTTGGTGGTTTTGACTGCTGTGAGACAACCGCACTGCCCTCAGACTCTGAAGTTGAACTTAACACAGGATGCCCTGCAGTTCTTGTTGTGGGATGGAGTAGCGGAACTCTAATTTCCAGCCGGTCTTTTTCAAAGGTACTGGCTACTGCAGCTATCCAAGTTTTGTAATTAGCAACATCCACTTGTGAAAAAGGAATTAATGTGTTAGTGTTCAGTACTGATTTTTACTGTGGATCCAGATTGTGGCAGAAATGCAATGGTTGGATGACACAATCTCAGTTTGTACCCTTGTATTTTCAGCTAAGCGAAGGGTTAAGCCCTCCACCAACTCATATGCTTCTTTTTTTCCTCCACACCAGTGTACATTGCAGACAACCTCTTCCGCTGTTCCTGTAGTATGTGTAACAATGGCATAGCTTGGCCCATAGTACATTCCTCCTTGCTGACTTCACGTGTGAAAAGCTCAAAAGGAAGTAGCATCTCTGTCAGGCATTTAAGTAGGCCCCATTGGACCATCTCAATGTTCATACCTTTCACACTAGCATCCCCTAGTCTTCGCATAACATATTCATTGATTGGTCTGAACTGCTCAAACAGAGGGTCAAGCATGTAATAAGTTGAGTTCAAACGTGTTGAAACCTCCTGGATGAGTGCTTTAACTGGCACTCTATACTCACGTTGAATGATCCTCAGTTGCTTCCGGGCTTTTAAAGAATGGCTGAAATGTGTGCATATTCTTCTGCAGGTGGTCAGTAAGTTGCTGACTGTATTCTTTTTTCAGAAAGTCTTGAACAATGATGTTAATGCAGTGCACTAAACACAGGACCCTGAAATAGCCACCATTGCCCATATCAGCAGGTGTGGTGAACACCTGCTGATACGTTTTCTCTAACCACACAAAAGAGATCCAGTGTGCAGGGATGCACATGTACTCAGTGGATTGGCAACTGGTCCACATGTTTGTTGTCATGTGGATACTGTGAACAGCACTCTGCCGGATAGCTTGTTCAAGCAATTACAGCACGTCATGATGTAGTGCTGGAACAGCTACTCTGGCAAAATAGGACCGGCTGGGAACCTTCCATTTTGGGCAGATGGCTGTCACAAATTGAAGAAAACCCACGCATTCCACTAAAGAAAACGGGAGAAGGTACAGCGCTAACATTTTAACCATCTTCGCATTGTACAAACATGCCATTGGGTGGTTGCGTTCATAATGTCCCTCAGACCTAAACATGCTCTTGTGCCACTGAGATGTTGCTGAGGCTGATGAGGATGTGAGCTGTACCACTATATTGCTGGGGACAGGTCTACTTTGTGTTCCAGAGAAAGTGTCTCCCTCTTGTTCACCTTCCACCACAATCGTTCAGTCTATTTCTTCATCACCGCCAACCGCAATGGGTGCAGTTTTACTTTTTTCGCTTTTAAGGTATTCCTCCCTCGGGATCAAGTGGTGTTTTTTCAGATGGCTTGTTTGGCCTCTGATACCATCATTTGTACCAAGCTTACCCCAACTAACACCTTGTTTACAATGGGGCATATATCAACATTCTCCTCCTTACTGCTAACAAAAAGAAGTCCCAAACTGGGGAAGTGAACTTTCTGGAGCTCCTGGAGGGGCCACTTGCAATGCCAGATGAACTGGAGGGTGGGCGTGGAATTTGACTCTGTGCTCTACGACTACCTACTTCTACAGAGGTGGTTGCGCTGGATGTAGGTCGCTGCTGGGCCTTTGCAAATACAAATCTGGAAGCTGGAGGTGGTGTTGGTGTTACCTGTGTTGGTGGTATCCGTGCCACATCCCTCACAGCAATTTGGAATGGGGTAATGTTGGTCTCCACTGGGGCGGGAGTGATGTTCATGATGATTGGCTCGTCATCATCGTCCTCCTCTTCTATATCTACCTCTATCTATATCTAAAGCTTTCTGGAACCTTCCTTTTCCCTAGCCTTGACTCGTGGCGTCTCTCACTCTTAGAATGAGGTGGTGGCTTTCAAGTGGCATCTAGATCACCAGAAGCGGGGCTTGCAGAAGAACTCAATGGACTAACCCTCCTTTTCCTTGCTGGCTTGCTCTTCTTCCTCTGCAGGAAGCTCAATTTCCTGAACTGCCCCTACTTCAAGAGGAACAACTACTATTGTGGGCAGTGGTTGGGGCTGATTTTGTTCACTTATCTGAGTTTCCTGCGTTGATTTGGTACTACTTTGCAATAACAATAAGTCAAGTTCAACATCGCTGCATGTTGGCGTTGTCGTGATGAGACTGGCTGCCTCTGTGATAGACATGGGCTTTGACCTAGGTTGGTGAGGTGGGTCCACTGATGCGGGGGTGCTGCTCCCAGCTTGATCCCCAGACACCACTGCTACAGGCGCAATTTTTGATTTCCCAAAATAGATCTTGGTCAGCACACCACACGTGTTAAGTGGTACTTCCTTCTTCTTCTCTTTGGCAACTTTCTTGGGACTGGAGGATCTGGTACCTTTCTTTGGGGCCATCTTCTTCAGATGTCAGCAGCATGCAGTGGCACAAGTTGAAGAGATGTCTGTGGTCACACGTCATAACGCGTCGTACGTAGTAGGACTTCTGTCTGGCAGTACAATGGGTGATGACGCCTCCTCCTCTTTTGTATACCTAAATGCAAAGAAGCAAGAAGTGAAACGTGGCATTCATTATTGTGGTTCAATTTACTACTAGTATAAAACAAACAAATATAATATATAACTTTTGGTCTGTCACATTTGTTAATGTTATTATTAATATTAATAAATTGTATTAACTCATTTCATGGTGTACTATGTTACGTACACTCAGGTAGGATAGGAAAGAAGAACAAAAACACAAATACACATTTAATGGAACCTGATTGGCATTGTGAATGTAATTGTGCATCACATGGGATGCATCATCATTCAGGAATCTGCCGTTGGCAATGAGGATGGAAGCAGTAAGCCAAGAGGAACAAAGGAAAGACATGCAGGCCTATGGCAAAAGCAGCACACTAACTACCACCACAGAATGGCCATTAGCCACATGGTCACTCACACAACAACAAGCAGGAGGCCTGTAAAACACTGAACTCAAGCAGGCCTATATGGCCAGACAAAGGAGGCATGCTAAACAACATAGCATTAATGCAACAATGCAAAACTAAAAAATGGTTTGCAAGTTACACAACAACCACACCACACACATTCAGCAAAGCAATTTATTTAACACACATAAAAAAGTAAAATACACCCCAAAATAACACACATTTTGCAATTCAATCCAATCCCATCCATGCCCTAACTGATATTTAAATTCAACAGACACCACATAAACAGTTGTTTCAGGCACCCATGAATAGCTCTGTGTCAAGTACCTGTCCCAGAATCTCTAGTTTCGGCAGGAGCCGATGACTGTCCTCAATTCCCAAACTCCATTACCTAGGTTGTAGTAAACTCTGGCAACAAACAGGGGGAAAAGGGGAATTGGAAAGAAAGAGACACGCCACGTCTTCTTCTTGCTAGATGGCACTGCTTCTCTTCTGGTGCGTGCTTCCTGCAAAAGAACAACCTTAGCAATTTCTGTAAAACTTTCTTAAATCTTAAGTCACTTCAGAACTATGATTACCTGTCCTAGCAATGTGGCTATCTGTCTCTTGTGAATTTATGTTCAATTGGGTGACGCTCTTCAGAGGTTTCATCTGACTAATAGAAGTTCAAAACAAGCGTTAATAATCAATTATCAGTCTTAACCCTTCCTCATTAATGCCCTCCTTCTAATCTTTACCCATTATACCTGACTAGTTATTCAAGAGTCTTTGTCGTGTCTTTTCTCCTTAGAGCAAGTTTTGAAGATGAATGTTGTACGCAAGCTTCAAGAAGAGATGTCTTCCAGGAAGGTTTGAAGCGGTTGGTATGTATCCCCATACATATATATATATATATATATATATATATATATATATATATATATACGCATAATTACACCTACTTGTAGATAAATGTCAATCCTGCTTGCTCTCCAAAATTCAGGTAGGTAAAGTCTTTCCTTAGCCAGAACAATAATGCTGCGATATTACTTCATACTGCCACTATAGCACATCATCTCTTAGTTGGTAGCTTGTTGAACTAATACTAGTTAGTGTCTCTTGTGCCAGCTACCCATGGAAAAATAAATAACGCACAATGATAAGCAACCTCAGGTAAACACTATTAACTCTAGAAAACTGACAAGCTTTTCGGCGAACTTTCTGCTGTGGTTTTCTTCGTAGAAATATAACAAAATGAGCTTATCGTAGCCTCCCAAAAATCACTAGAAAGATAGAATTTCTCTGCAGTACTCACAAAATCCAAAACGTCATTCACGAGTGCACCGCTAAAACGAAAGCGACCGCTCCTCATAAAACATCAGTTGAAGTGTGCAGTTTACCGCGTTTGAAAATGCGAGCACAGCTGCGCTGGTGACACGGGCAGAGCACTAGACTGCTAACCTAGACGTGCTCCCCGGCGGCCATTTTGAAATTCCGCCTTATAGAATTCTTTGGTTTGTTAAACAATAATGTTGTCCATCTATTTGGCAGCCACTTCTTTGACCTGAAATAACCACTAAGAGCTCCTTTACGCCCTAGTGGAAGGATTTTCAGTTTTATGGGGGAATTAATCGGACCAGTCCTGACACTCTGGGACACTCCAAATGGAATAGAAAATGTAGTGAACTCTCCTGCAATTTTTTGCTGGCTAAAAACAAACTATTGCATACAAAACAACAACAAGGGCAAGGCATGGCCACCACAAAGAAAGCTTGCGGGCCTACGGCAAAAGCAGACAGGCTGCCTGTACCAAATGGACACCGGCCACATGGCCAGGCCAGTGAGGCTACCACAACAACAAGAACGAGAAGACAGACAATGCAGGTCTATGGCAAAAGCACAATAGCTTGCTTCACAAAATGGCCGCAAGCCACATGGCCAGAGGCCACCACAGCAAAAAGAAAGGGAAGAAAAACAATGCAGGCCTATGACAAAAGCAGACTGGCTGGCTTCAGAAAATGGCCACCAGCCACATGGCCAGGCCACAACAACAAGAAGCAGTAAGCCAAGAGGAACAAAGGAAAGACATGCAGGCCTGTGGCAAAAGCAGCACACTAACTACCACCACAAAACGGCCACCGGCCACATGGTCACTCACACAACAACAAGCAGGAGGCCTGTAAAACAATTTACTCAAGCAGGCCTATATTGCCAGACAAAGGAGGCATGCTAAACAACACAGCTTTAATGCAACAATGGGAAATCAAAAAACCAAAGGGCTAAAAATGTTTGCAAGTTACAAACCAACCACACCACACACATCCGACATAAGTATTTATTTAACAGACACGAAAAAAGTGAAATATACCCTCAGAAAACACATTTTGCAGTTCAATCCAATGCCATCCATGCCCTAAATGATGTTTAAATTCAACAGACACCACAGAAACAGTCGTTTCATGCACCCATGAGTAGCTCAGGTCCTACCCGGTGAAAGGCCTATAATATTGGCAGACTAGTGGGCTAGTGAATTAAATAAATATTGCAAATTAATTAATTTAAAAAGTTGGAGAAAATTCAGTGCAATGTGCAACATATTTCCTTTAAAAAAGATGAAAAATTACTTACAAAGAAACAACTAGGCTCCTACTGAACTGCAGGCCACCCACAACAATACATTTGAAAAAAAGAGGAAAAGTTCAAAGAATTGTAGGTGCAATGACCCAAAATAACAAACCTCACCAATTTTCTAACTTACTTGTGAAATCTCAGATTCAAAAGTCCTCAAATCTAATGATATATGATGCAGCAGCCACGAAGAGTGAGCCTTCCAGCTCCAAATCCAAATGAAATGTGAACAGGACATGGACAAAGCACTGGGAGGAGCCTGCTGGACAGGAACAGGAGGTTGGAGACTCTGGGGTACTTGCTTCCTCTTAAAAAAAAGTAAAAAGAGAAAAAGTACTCCTTGCACAAAAAAGCATAGCCAAAAGTCAATCTGAGGAGTTTTTTTCAGACAAATCATTATTTCGAGAAGGTTTTACCATCTCCAGAGAAATTCTTCACCAGCTTGCAAATTCTGCGTGTCCGGCATCGCGATCTTCACAGACCTTCCGCCGGAAGTCCGATGGCACGTTTCTAATGACGTTTTCGCAATCGCACACTCTTGCGGGACCGTATAACCGGCTACCAAATCTTGTGGCGCTCGCGACAGGATTGGAAATCTCGTTGACAATCGCAAACATCCCGGTAAGTCACTCCCAGACACGCAAAAACACATTTTGAAGGTGCGTAAAAAAAAAAACCCTGCTTCGTTGCGGAGCGCGGAGTTTTTGGTAACTCAACGTTCTATCCGGGGGAGGAATTGCCCAAAATCTGCAAACTCTTCAAGCAGAGGTTTCCGCCCAGGGTTATGTAATATATATTGCCTGGTGAGGGCGGTAATCGGAAAGAGTAATGCATACTTACTGTAACTACTCCAATTACTCCAGCGTTATTACAATTGTGCCCAGGTCTAATAGGGACCTTCTCTGTAGTGGTGGCTTATTTAGTAGTCATATTGACTACTAGCAACCATTGTGCCTTCCTAGGCCAGGCCGCACCCACGCTCCTCCTGCTGCTCGTGCCAGTATCTGCCTCCTGTGACCTTCCTCCTGTGTTTTTCTGCCGCTGCAGGTGACCCAGCCGCCGCTGAGCCGCCCGCACTCGTTTCCCCGCTTTTCCCGCCGCTGCCTCCCTGCAGCCCCGCCCCCGCCAGCGATTGGGCACCCGCTCCCGCCACCCAGCGGACCCTCCCTCCCGGCTCCCTTCTTAAGGGGACTCTGCTTCGCGTCCAGGAGCGACCATTGTGCCTTCCTAGGCCAGGCCGCCCCCACGCTCCTCCTGCTGCTCGTGCCAGTATCTGCCTCCTGTGACCTTCCTCCTGTGTTTTTCTGCCGCTGCAGGTGACCTAGCCGCCGCTGAGCCGCCCGCACTCGTTTCCCCGCTTTTCCCGCCGCTGCCTCCCTGCGTCCCCGCCCCCCGCCAGTCGATTGGGCACCCCGCTCCTGCCACCCAGCGGACCCTACCTTCTTATGATGCCTCCTCGCACGCGCAGCGGTCACGCGCAGCGAGTACGCCGATTGTGCGCCGAAGGCGCGCCAAAGGCAAGCCCGTCTGTGCCCGTCCGTGCCTGGACCGCGCCCAGCACCAGGACCCCTGGCCTCCACCGCCGAGGCAAGTCTACACGACAGACCTACGACGCCGCAACCCTCCACGCACTCAATGCCGGCCGGAACCCTGCCTGCTACCGAGCCACCCTGAGGGGCAACCATGGACCCTTCGCCTGCAGAGCCTGCCGATTCACCTGCTACCGGACCTGTACCACCCCCACCGAGTCCAACAGCAACCACCTGAAATGCATCCTGCTCAATACCCGCTCCGTCCACAGGCACGCCGTGGAACTCTGGGACCTGCTCGACGCGACAGCACCAGACGTCGCCTTCCTCACCGAAACCTGGATGAACGCCTCCTCAGCGCACGACATCGCCATAGCCATCCCGGACGGCTACAAGATCACCCGGAGGGACCGCGTCAACCAGACGGGAGGAGGCGTCACCATTGTACACAAGAACACCATCCGCATCTCGACTAACTCCGACGAAACCTTCACCGCCGCTGAACACCTGCACTTCCAGATACACACTGACCCCAAGACCACCCTCAGAGGCACCCTCATCTACAGACCACAGGGACCACGTACACAATTCAGCAAAGACATCACAGACTTCATCAGCCCGCACGCCCTTCCCTCCGCCGACTACATCCTCCTAGGGGACCTCAACTTTCACCTGGAGAACAACAACGACAGAAACACCACTGCCCTGCTGGACAACCTCACCAACCTGGGACTCAAGCAACTGGTGAACACCCCCACCCACTACGCCGGCCACACGCTTGACCCCGTCTACCCATCCAGCAAGCATATCTCCTTCATGCCACCGGACTCCACTGGACCGACCACAGCTGCGTCCACTTCAGCTTCAGAAGAACTACGACCCACCACCACCCGCAACTGGTCCCCCGCCGAAGCTGGAGCAAGATCACCTCCGAGCAGCTCACCGCCTTCCTCAGCCAGAACACTCTGACCAGCACAACGGACCCCAACGAAGCAGCCAGCAACCTCACCAAGTGGCTGACCACCTGCGCCGATGACCTCGCACCACTAAAGAACCCCCCAGCAGACCCGGCAGCAAGAAAACCCCCTGGTTCACCGACGAATTCAAGGAATCCAAGAAGAACTGCCGCACCCTCGAGAAAGCCTGGCGGCTCAACCACACCACAGACAACAGGACCGCCCTCAAGCACGCCATCCGCAAACACCATCAGCTGATCCGCGCCACCAAGAAGACGGCACTCAAAAGAACGACTGGACAACAACACCCACGACAGCAAGGAACTCTTCAACATCGTCAAAGAGTTCTCCAACCCCAGCGCCGGAAACAACGACATCACTCCCTCGCAAGACCTCTGCAACTCACTCGCCTCGTTCTTCCACCGCAAGATCGCCGACATACACAACAGCTTCGACGCACAGACCACGCACCCTACCACCGAACCAGAGCCTGCCACCACCACCCTCTGCAACTGGACCCCGATCAGCACCAAAGACACCACCCGCACGATGAACTCCATCCACTCCGGATCACCAACCGACCTGTGCCCACACCACGTCTTCAACAAAGCCGACGCCACCATCGCACCCCATCTCAGAGACACCATCAACTCCTCCTTCCACACCGCCACCTTCCCGGAGAGCTGGAAGCACGCCGAGCTGACCGCCCTCCTGAAGAAACCAACGGCGAACCCCACCGACCTCAAGAACTACCGTCCCATCTCACTCCTTCCTTTTCCGGCCAAAGTCATTGAGAAGACCGTCAACAAACAGCTTGCCACCTTCCTCGAGATGAACGGATCCCTCGACCCCTCAAAGTCCGGATTTCGGGCCAACCACAGCACGAGACCGCCCTCATCGCCGCCACCGACGATATCAGAACCCTGATCGACAACGGGGAAACAGCGGCCCTCATCCTCCTGGACCTCTCTGCAGCATTCGACACCGTCTGCCACCGCACCCTAGTGAAGCGCCTCAGCAACGTCGGCATCCAAGAGAAAGCGCTGGAGTGGATCATCTCGTTCCTCACCGGAAGAACCCAGAGAGTCCGCCTCCCTCTGTTCAGATCCGAGGCCACCAAAGTCATCTGCGGCGTTCCGCAAGGATCATCACTCAGCCCCACCCTCTTCAACGTTTACATGAGCCCCCTTGCTGCCATCACACGCCAGCACAACCTCAACATCATCTCCTACGCCGACGACACCCAGCTCATCCTCTCCCTCACCAACGACCCCACCACCGCCAGAGCCAACCTACACGAAGGGATGAAAGACGTCACCGATTGGATGAGAAACAGCCGCCTGAAACTGAACTCAGACAAGACGGAAGTCCTCATCCTGGGATCATCACCCTCCGCCTGGGACGACTCCTGGTGGCCCCCGGCCCTGGGCACCGCTCCCAAACCAACGGACCACGCACGAAACTTGGGCTTCATCCTGGACTCCTCCCTGTCAATGACCAGACAAGTCAACGCCGTCTCATCCTCGTGCTTCAACACCCTGCGCATGCTCCGCAAGATCTTCAGATGGATCCCCACGGAAACCAGGAAGACCGTCACCAAGGCACTAGTCACCAGCCGACTAGATTACGGGAACACCCTCTACGCCGGAACCACCGCCAAACTCCAAAAAAGACTCCAACGCATCCAGAACACCTCCGCACGACTCATCCTCGACATCCCCCGACACAGCCACATCACCGGACACCTGAGAGACCTGCACTGGCTCCCCGTCAGCAAGAGAATCACGTTCAGACTCCTCACCCACGCACACAAGGCTCTCCACAACCTGGGCCCCAAGTACCTCAACGTCCGCATGACTTTCTACACGCCCACCCGCCAGCTACGATCGACCAGCCACGCCCTCGCCACCGTACCACGCATCCGCAGAGCCACCACCGGAGGAAGATCCTTCTCCTACCTAGCAGCCAAGACTTGGAACTCCCTCCCCACCCACCCACCTTCGGCGAACCCAAGACCATCTCTCCTTCAGGAAGCAGCTCGAGACTTGGCTGTTCGAGCAGTGACCTACCCCTCTCCCCCCCGCGCCTTGAGACCCTCCCGGGTGAGTAGCGCGCTTTACAAATGCTGTGACTGTGATTGGTTGGTTGATTGATTGATTGGCTGCACCGGAACCTCGGAAGAAGGAACAGTTGATGCCATTATTGGTTCTCACTGAATTTTATTTGAATTATGCATCTAAAGTTGAACCATTGAGATAATTGTTAAAAACAAATGTGACATTTGTATGGACAAAGGAACAAGTTGTATGTTTTGAGGCATTGCAAAATACATTTCTGTAGCTCAATGTTTGAGATAATTTGTGAGGGAGTCTGATTGTGTGTTGTCGGTGGATGCATGTGGGTTTGGTATTGGAGCCGTATTTTCACCAATGATGAAGGAAGAGATATGGATTGTGGCTTATGCTTCTCGTACCTTGACACCATCTGAGCGGAATTACTCAGTGATTGAAAAAGGGATGTATGTCAGTACAACCCGATCTTTTAGATTGCGGAACTTTACAACGCTGCCATTACAACGCAAGTCGTTACAACGACTTGCGTTGGAGGGCGCGGATTGTGGAATATTATAAATTTATATTCCAACACCAGTCAACGTAACAGTAGGGAAGGTGTTGGAATATAAAATTACAATATTCCTTAACCAACAGCACCATCCAGCGCAAGTCGTAGTAACGACTTGCGTTGTAATGGCAGCGTTGTTAAGGTAGTGCGGTGTAAACACCGCGTTGTAAACGATGTTCCCCTTGAAAAAGAGTTACTTGTGGCATCGTGTGCGGCTGAACGGTTCAGGTTGAATGTATGAGAAGGAAATTTAAGATACATACGGATCATAAGCCATTGGTAAACATTTTGAAACCTCACGGGGAAGAATTGAACGGAGAGACTGTGAAGATTGGCGTCAAAGTTGCAAATGTTTTATTTTGAGATTGAATACATTTCAGGGAAGAATAATTCAATTGCTGATGGATTGTCTTGATTGCCTAGTGGTAACATGGTTTATTTTGGGGAGGGTGTGAGTGAGTGTTAAGTTGCTTTAACATATAAAGATGTTATCTCTGTTAGAAGTGAAAAGAGTGTCGGTGATCTACATTTGACAGAAGAGCTGTGTGTACAGGAGATGAGGAAAGTAGTTGTGTTAGGTGTTGTGGAAAAGTATATCTTGTGTGGTTGGCCAAGGGAAATGCAGTTACGTGGTGAATGTGGTGCTTTTTGAAAAATTATAGAGGAGTTGTGTGTATTTAATAGGATAATAATGAGAGGTGACAGGATTGTGCCACCTGTTGGTGTGAGGAATATTATTGTAGAGATGAGTCATAAGAGGCATGGTGGTATGTCAAGTACAAAAAGGAGGATCAAGGAAAGTTTTTGATGGTCTGGAGTGGATGCTGTGGTGGACCATTGGGTTCGAAATTGTAAAGCATGTAGTACCAGTGATAAGGTGGCTAAACCATTGAGGGAACCTTTGACTATGGTGAAGTTACCAGAGGGGCCATGGCAGAAGTAAGCCATTGATTTCATGGGTCCCTTTTCTGCTTTGTCAGTTAAAGATAATTATGCAATTGTGTAAAATTATTATTATTCTAAGTAGCCAGTGGTAATGATGGTGAAGAATGTGACTTCAATCAATCAATCAATGACACTTATAGAGCGTGCTACATACCCGTAGGGTCTCAAGGCGCGGGGGGGGTGCCGCTACTGCTCGAACAGCCAGGTCTTCAGCTTCTTCCTGAAGGAGAGGTGGTCTTGGGTCAGGCGCAGGTCGGTCGGGAGGGAGTTCCAGGTCTTGGCGGCCAGGTAGGAGAAGGACCTTCCTCCTGTAGTCGCTCTTTGGATGCGGGGGACGGCGGCGAGGGCGTGGTTGGCTGATCGGAGGTGGCGTTTGGGAGCGTAGAAGTTGATCCGGCTGTTGAGGTAGCTCGGGCCTTGGTCGTGTAGGGCTTTGTGTGCGTGGGTGAGGAGGCGGAAGGTGATTCTTTTGTTGACGGGGAGCCAGTGAAGGTCTCTCAGGTGTCCGGTGATGTGGCTGGTTCGTGGGATGTCGAGGATGAGTCTGGCTGAGGCATTCTGGATCCGCTGGAGTCTCTTCTGGATCTTGGCGGTGGTACCGGCGTAGAGGGCGTTGCCGTAGTCCAGTCGGCTGGTGACGACGGCCTGGGTGACAGTCTTCCTGGTCTCGGTGGGGACTTTTGACCTGAGAGCGACCCGCGACCCTTGACCTGCTGTTAAGTCGGTCCCCCACCACACAGCTCCGCCTGTGTGCCATGACGCTGCTGGAAGTTGAGGCCCTCCACACCCCGCAGGCTACCACCTGTGCCTCATTCCTGGTGGCCAGCGGTAGGCCCTAGGTTTGTATCTTGTGCCCGTTTTGCCTCTTTCTCTCCCTCGCTGCCATTGTTTTTGCCACAGTTTCTTTCCTCTGTATCTTGTGCCCGTTTTTGCCTTCTGTCTCACCCTCACTGCCACTGTTTTGTCCGTTTCTCTTCTGCTTGATTGTTGCTTCTTGTTCCCATTTTTCTCCTCTGTCTCCCCCTCGGTGCCCCGTTCCCGCTGCTGTGTCCCCTGCGGCCCCGCCCCCCCTCTCTGCCATTCGCTGCCCCTGCCTCCCACCTCCCGCCTCCCAGATGCTCCTCCCTCCCACATCCCCATATATGGCATCCGATGCGCGGTGAAGAGAGCGACCCTTGACCTGCTGGTAGGTCGCTCCCCCACCACACAGCTCTGCATATGTGCCCTGACGCTGCCGCTGTTGAAAGTTGAGGCCCTCTTCCACCCGCAGGCTACCACCTGCGCCTCATCTCTGGTGGCCAGTGGTAGGCCCTAGGTTTGTATCTTGTGCCCGTTTTGCCTCTGTCTCCCCCTCGCTGCCATTGTTTTTGCCACTGTTTTTTTCCTCTGTATCTTGTGCCCGTTTTTGCCTTCTGTCTCGCCCTCACTGCCATTGTTTTCCAGGTTCTTCTCTGTTTGATTTTTGCATCTTGTGCCCGTTTTCCCCTCTGTCTTCCCCTCACTGCCACTGTTTTGCCCGTTTCCCTTCTGCTTGATTGTTGTATCTTGTGCCCATTTTTCTCCTCTGTCTCCCCCTTGCTGCCCTGTTCCCGCCACGGCGTCCCCTGCGGCCCACCCTCTCCCTGCCAGTCGCTGCCCATGCCTCCCACCTCCCGCCTCCCAGCTGCTCCTCCCTCCCACATCACCACATATGGTGACCGATGGCGGCCGCGCCGCTGGTTCGCCAAACAGACCCTGGACAGACACGCAGCCCACAAGTACGCCACCGGCAACCACCACCTCATCAGGACGGCCAAGAGGACCTCCTTCAAGGACTGCCTCGACAACAATGCACACAATAGCAAGGAGCTATTTCACATCATGAAGGAACTCTCCAACCCCAGCTCCAACGACATCCCACCGTCGCAAGCCCTGTGAGACTCCCTTGCCACTTTCTTTCACCGCAAGATAGCAGACATCCACGACAGCTTTAACACCCAGACAGCCCCAAAAGACAGCAACACAACAGTCTCTCTGCACACCATCGACCACGACCCCCTGCTAGCCTGGACCAAAGTGAGCATCGATGACACCATCAAGACCATGAGCACAATCCACTCCGGCTCCTCATCAGACCCATTTCCGCACCATATCTTCAACAAAGCCAGCAGCCCCATTGCACCCCACCTGCGCAGCGTCATAAATCTCTCCCTCGAGACCAGAACCTTCCCAGAAAGCTGGAAACACGCAGAGATGAACGCCCTACTCAAAAAACCAAAGGCTGACCCTAAAGGTCTCAAGAACTTCCAGCCCATCTCTCTGCTCCCGTTCCCGGACAAGGTCATCGAGAAGATTGTCAACAGACAGCTAACCAGATACCTCGAAGAAAACAGAATCCTGGACCCTTCCCAGTCAGGATTCCGCAGCAACCACAGCACTGAGACTGCCCTCATCGCTGCCACCGACGACATCAGAAAGCTGCTGGACAATGGTGAGACTGCAGCCCTCAACCTCCTGGACCTCTCTGCTGCCTTTGACACTGTCTGCCACCGCACACTACGCACATGCCTCCACGCAGTAGGGATCCGTGACAGAGCCCTGGATTGGACCACCTCCTTCGTCTCCGGCAGAACCTAGGGTGTCCGCCTCCCCCATTCCGATCTGAAGCCTCTGAGATCATCTGCGGCGTACCCCAGGGCTCCTCCCTCAGCCCGACACTGTTCAACATTTACATGGCCCCGCTCACACACGTCGCCCGACAGCACAACCTCAACATAATCTCCTATGCTGACGACACTCAACTGATCCTCTCCCTCACCAAGGACCCCATCACTGCCAAATCCAACCTCCCTGAAGGAATGAAGGCCGTCGCCGACTGGATGAAGACCAGCCGACTGTAGCTGAACACAGACAAAACGGATGTGCTCATCCTCGGCTCTAACCCCTCAGCCTGGGACGACTCCTGGTGGTCGACGCCACTGGGGGCAGCCCCGACACCCACCGACCATGCACGCAACCTAGGAATCATCCTCGACTTAACGCTCTCCATGACCAAGGATGTCAACGCCATCTCCTCCTTCTGTGTCAACATCCTCCGCATGTCCCGCAAAATCTACAGGTGGATCCCGACAGAAACAAGAAGTACAGTCACCCAGGCACTCAGCAGTAGCAGGTAGACTCGACTACGGAAACACCCTCTAAGCAGGAGCCCCAAACAAACTCATCAAACAACTGCAACGCATCCAAAACGCCTCGGCATGATTGATCCTCGACGTACCAGGCCAAAGCCATATCACCCCCCACCTGAAAAACCTGCACTGGCTACCCGTCAACAAGAGGATATCCTTCAAGCTCCTTATCCACACACACAAGGCATTCCGCAAGACCAGCCTAGCCTACCTCAACAAACGACTTTCCTTCTACACCCCAAACTGCCAGCTCCGCTCCGCCAAGCTTGCACTCACCACCATCCCTAACTTCCAAAGGATAACCACCGGCGGAAGGTTCTTCTCCCACCTCGCCGCCAAGACCTGGAACACCCTCCCACTTAATCTACGACAGACCCAAGACCTGCTGACCTTCAGGAGGCTACTCTAGACCTGGCTGTTCGATCAGTAGCACCCCCCTCCCCCCCAGCGCCCTGAGACCCTCACGGGTATGAAGTGCGCTCTACAAATGTTGTTGATTGATTGATTGATTGATTGACTACGGAGGTGGTGATTGACTTCTTGGAGGATGTATTTGCTCTTGAAGGTGTCCTAGAAGTAATAGTTTCTGATAATGTAGTGCAACTGATGTCTGATAGAATACAAAGGTGTTTAGCAGGGATGGGTATTAAGCATGTGAGGACATCATTGTATCACCCAGAAGGGAATGGTCAAGTGGAACATTTCAATAGGGTGGTCACGGAGGCCATTCAGTTAGATACGGCAGCAGGTATACATTGGAGGGAAGCGTTACAGGAGAGGTTGGTGGCTTATCATGTGAAACCACACTCTGTGACTTGTAAAATAAAATTTGAAGTGTTAAGGGGAAGGACGCCATTGAATAATTTGGTCCCTTGGTGGTTGAGGAGAAGGAATGAGAGGGAGAGTGTTGTGAGGCAAGATGAGGCTATGCGGTCAAGAGTTAAGGAGTTTCAGGGACATACTGTGAGTAGTCAGAGTCATAGTAATCATTGACAAATAGTTAAGGTGGGGCAATTTGTTGATGAGAAGAACCCAGGAGGGGTGTTGAAGGGGACTGTGTGTTGGTCTGGGCCATTGAGGGTGAGGAAGGTGTTGGGTAGTGCAGTGGAGTCGGAGGACGGTAGAAGGTGGAATTTGCATTGGATAGGTTTATGCAATGTTCAGGAGGACATGGGTGTGCCCAGTAGGGACAGTGGTAGTGAAGATGAGTGTAGTGGGTATGTTTTGGGCAGTGAAGGAGTTGTAGACGTGTGTAGTGGAAGAAAGGAAGTAATGGAGGGCAATGGTGTTGGAAATGAGATTGCTCTGTGACATAGTGATAGAATGAGGAAGTGCCCGGAGCATTTTACAGATTCTCAGTTGAGGTAATTTGGGTGTTGTTATGTCTCTTGCTTTTATAATTTTTATAGTTTATATGTAGTGTGTATATAAGTGTTAGTTGTTTCGGTTGTGGTTTTATGGGGGAGGGTGTGTGGTATTGGGATGGTGTTCTTGGGTAGGGTAGGCAGAACGTGATGATGGAAGGGGCATTGTATGATATGCAGGAATTCTAGAGAAGACCCTTAAATGGTGGTTGTAAGCATAGCCTGTTGCTGGTGCCACTCCGTTTGGATGTACTTAAATTACAGAAATAAAAGAAGTAACTACTTACTGGTGTTACCTACTTCATTTTCCACAGAAAGTTACAGAATGAGTGAATATTCAAAGAGTCAGGGAACATTGAATAGTGACAGCTCAAGAACCTGTGGAAATACTGTACAAAAGTATATCGCTTGCAAGAAGGGTACACTACAAAGTGATGCTTGTTTAGGAAAAAAGGATTACTAACAGACCTGGAACCAGTGGGAAAAGAGTGGCAGCCCAACAGGAATATTGCTACAATGAACAACATTGCACTTAAACTAATAAAGGCCTATAAGTGCTCATTGATGACGACAAGCCTGAGGTGTGATTAAGTTAATATCTGCCAACCACTCAGGTGTGCTGATTCCTCCACCTATCCTTGGCCTGCAATGGTGGAAATTAAGTAGGGAGCCAGGAATTCGCTGAAATGCTGGCTTTGGCAGGAAAACATACTGCCTGCCATAACCTCTAGGCCACATCAAGTATATTCCTGAAATGTTTTCACAAAGCTACACATCAGTATTGTGATTCTGCGACAAAGCCAAGCCCTGTGGGAAATGTAGCGTCTAGGAAGAAAATCATTCCGGCTGTCACAAAGCCTGACATGGATCCAAAATAGAAACTTCAGAACATTGTCTAAGGGCCTGGAATCAGTACATGGTAATAACATAAGGCCAGCTTCTTTTGTCTAACACTGGGAACAGCCACATGTAAACCTCCAACCCCCCTGCCCTCCCCACCGTGGTGTAGTGGGCACAAGAGTGCAAGCAGTGAATTGTGATATGTATAAATATAGAGTATGATTTAGTTTTTTTGATGTGTGTTGTTATGTTATGATGTTAAACTGTTGTCAACCATTTCAATTAGGTCAGCACTTGATTATTGTGGACAAATGTAGATTTTAGATGAGATGGGCTGCATCCTGAAGCACTGCTTTCAAAGCATTTGTCTCCCACTTCTTCTTTAGTGAGTTATTCGATATTAGATTGGAAGTGCTAGGAGTCAGAGAAACCTGTCAGAATATCTCTTATCTGCAGGTGTTGATGAATGGGGCCCTCTTGTTGCTCCCTGGATCTGTGCACACACCTGCAATGGTTGGTAGTCTTAAGGGTATTTATTTTGCTCATTTTGTCTACAAATCATGTGAATCAGAAAGATCATATTTATTATAAACAACTAAGCTTATAATAGAGAGATGAATGCAAATATTAGATACGCTCAAACACAGTGTTGGCTTCTCTGCTAAGGCGCAGGAGCGTCACCATACTGCTGTTTAGCTGAGTAAATAAAGGAAACATAAAATTATAGTAACTCATTGTTATTATCATTTTATATTTCCGTGCTGCAGCAGCTCTGTGGGAGTGACTACTCTGCTCTTGGAGCAGGACAGGGGAGGAGTGGTTTATGCGCATGTTGCATGTTCTCCACGCAGGCTGCATTACAGCCTTGGTGGAGAACATGTTCAGTCCCCCAGTTCCAAACTAACCAATCACAACACTGTATTGTAGCATTGTGATTGGCTATGGGGAGCCTGAGAGCCGGGTGCTTCCAGCTTCTCTGTTCAGGGCCAAGGAGGGATGCGGCAATAAGCTACGGTTTTTCTTTTTTTTAAACCCCCTCACCACTCCACGCCCCCACGCCCAGTCCATGCCAGCTGCCACTGCTCAAACATGTTTCATCACATATACCTGTCCATCTAGTCTTTTTCCTTTCCAAAGTGTCTTAATGTTGTCAGCATCTAACTTATACAACTATATTAACTTAGTAAGCCAAATGTATGTCAAACCATGTAGAGTTCTCTGCTTATCTTATGCTGTCATTGGGTCAGCGTATGGAATTCAGCGCTTCAGCAGCTCATCCCATCAATTGCCCCTGCAACCAGTATCTTATATATTTTCATCACTAGCGATGGCTTATAAAGCTAGGAGGGGTCATTCGTGCCCAGCCAAAACCAACGATAGATGGCGATAAGCTGCATTAAACGTTGGAATTCCAGCGATAATCATGCGGCGATAATGAACAGCTTGATGATAGTCATGTGTGGACTTAACCATCCAGTCCACCTCCCATTCACAGGATGGTTAACCCCTTCGACGCTCATGACGAGCTGGGCTCGTCATGGCGTAGCCCGCTCGCAAGCTGATGACGAGCCCAGCTCGTCACGCAAAGTGCGATTTTGAAAAACCCAGCGCGCTAGCGGAATTCCGCTAGCGCGCATGCGGTTAAGTCAGGTTGAAATAAGTGTTAGATTCCAGCGATAACGGCGCCTAGCGAGGCTTTGCTACAAAAATGTGCAAACACTGCCCCTTTGCTTTACCATACAGTATTGAAACTAAATCTACTTTTCCCTCCTTCCATTCATGACAGATCTCTGCAAGGTCATCCTCCCATGCAGTCGCATTTGCAGCATGCACACCAGAAAAGTGGAACGTTTTCCTTCTATTTCCTACTGGTGTGAACAGTGTTAGAAAATCAAGGAGTTTCTATACTGAAAACTTAGTCAATGAAGGCACCTTTTTTAACATTAACATTAAAATCTTTAATTAACTTTTATTTGCTTTTCTATGCTCTATGCCTATTACACACATTCTCCAATATTAAGTACAGACATGTGTACATGGGGAATCAGCCTAAACCACGCAGTCTGAACAAAGCGTCGCTTAACAATGCAGGCGTAACCAAAGACATCTAGACCACACGTATGCCATTACCATGCATTTGCGTGGTTTAGGCGTCCGTGGTAGTTAGTGCGGAGGAGGACTGGGCGGAGGGTCGGAGGTAACTTCCTGCCCAGACGAGGAACTTGGTGGGGGCTTGGTGAGTTCGATTTTTATATTACTTTTTTTGGCTTGGAAGCAAGTTTTAAGGCTCAAGATAGGGGGCTGGGTAGTTGGGATGGGGATAGGGTACTTTTTAAGGCTAGGGCGCGGTTTTAGGGCTTAGGGTGGAGGACTGGTTAGTTTGGATGGGGATACTGTACTTTTTACAGCTGGGGGAGGTTTCAGGATTATGGTGGGGGCTGGGGTGTTTTTCAGTTATGGGGCGATAGTTGTTGGGGTCAGGGCAGAGAGGCATGTCAGGGTTGAGTTCTGTGGTGAAGGATTTAGGTCTTCGTGGCGGGGGTTCGGGTCAAATTCAAATATGGGGGTTGGGATTTAGGGCTCAGGGTGCTGAGGGGCTGGGGTGTTTTAAGTGCTGGGGTGGGCTTGTTATTTAGGGCTGTGGTCCGCTTTTAGGGTTCAGGGGGGTGCTAGGGTGTTTTTAGGGCTGGGGTCATACTTCAGGACAGGTGGCTGGGTCTTAGGACATAGAGCGGGGGCTAGGGCAGAACCCAAACCACGCATATGCCTTGAAAAGGAATGCATGGTTAAGACATGGTCCTTGTTAAGACCGTGTTGTTCAGCCATGCGTGGTTGGGGATTGCGTTTTCGGAACACACAACCATTTACATGCAATCAGATCTGGCACACACTGTTATCATACATTGACCCTACCAAGTACAACAACAGATCTTAAAGAAGCCTGTGCAATGCGTGTTACTGTATTCAATTCTATATTTGAAGCTTGTATTTCGTTCTTCATATCTCATTTTGTCAGGAATGTTCTGAGACAGTTTAAGATGATAGTTGGCACTCTTTGGGATGCCTTTTACGTGGGTGTCAAGGTTAAGTTTCCAGTCCAGAGTTGCAACGAAACATTTCACTAAGGAGAAGAACTTTTCGACAGTGCTATCAGGGTCAGATGAACAATCCAGTTTCTTGGTAATTCACAGATTTGTGCGGTGAAAGAACAAGGAACTATGTACTCGTTAAGTTACATATGACTTTCATAATTCTCAACCAGGTCTGTATTTCGAATCTGTAGAGGGTTAAGATTGTGAAGCTGTTGTGGAATGCATTTTTGTGTAAATCTGAAAATTGTCAGCATATTGGAGAAAGGAGACACCGGGATTTTGTGAGAGATTGCCAAGAAGTTCAACATAGAGGTTAAACAAGATTGGGGCTAATATGAGGTCTTTGTGGTTCACCTAAAGGTGAGAGAGTGAGCTGAAGTTGCTGATTTTCACAAGGTGAAAACAGTTTGTGAGGTAGAATCCGCACCAATTTATAACAATGTATTTTACCCTCATATACTCAGAGAGTAGACTGAGGCTGGTGTGATGATCAATTGTATCAAATGCAGAGGATAGGTGAAGAAGCACTAAAAGACACCAGTTCCCGTCATCAAGAAGTTGTCAGCTACCTTAAAGAAGTTGGAGGATCTGCTCTGCCCAGATCTAAAGCCAGAAAAGCCTTTGGAGTTTGCTGCTATGGATGAAGTCATTAGGATGAGTGTACACACATTTTTAAACTATTTTTGGCAGGAGTGGGAGGCCAGTGATTGGTCTGAAGTGTTCAGTTTGGTTGGTGGTCAGCATCATCTATTTTTAGGTTTCACTTGAGACAGAGAACATGCTATCAGTAAAATCTTACCTTACAAAGAAAAGCTTAAAATCAGCCTATAGCCCACCCATTACTTACCATTGTTTGACTCCCACGTCACTCTTGTTTCCTTGCTTCTTATTGGTTAAAGCCTCCTGCTTTCTCCTGGGGCTTCAGTGTTTGTCTCCACCATGGTGTGCTGCCCTAATACAACTTTTTGGTTGCAGCCAGTGTTGTTCCAAGGTCCGAGCACTATTTCTTTATACTTTATGCAATGGACTTTGCAAGAGTGCATGGCACTCTAAGTACCTCCCTCCAAAACCCCTCCCTCATGTTGCTTGTCTCCTCTGTCCTCCTCCCACTGTCCGTTGTTGCTACTCTCTCCTCCCCTCACCTCCCTCATGTTGTTTCCATCCACGCCCTGCCCTAGCTGTCTGTTGGTGCTGCTCCCTCCCTCCTCACTAGAACGAGTGTGTGCTTCCTCCACTATCCAACCGCAATTGGTTGATGCTGCGCCCCCCTGTTCCCTCACACCTCCCTCATGTTGCTTGCCCCACCGGTCTTTTATTTTAATGTTTGCACAGCAGTGCAGGCTGTTGTGAAACGTGGCTTAACGAAAAAAAAGCACTACGGCCACGTGACGGTGCTTTTATTTCTTTTTTGTAAGCGATGTTGCACAGCAGTCCATGCTATTGTGCAACATGTCTAAAAAAAAATATAAACCGATAGATCTCGCATAGGCATAATCTGTTGCCTTTGCAAATGCCTGCTATTAGTGATCGTACACAGTTGATTTATTGGGGGTTCACGCACGTTGACACTCGCAGCAAGGAATTTATGATATTTCATCAGAGGGGTGTGATGGCATCCTTGTGTTCTTGGGATGGAATAAATATTGGGATGGTATGGTTTCTTATGTTAGCAGAATAGCACAGTTGTGGGTACTCTACTCCATCTATCTCCTCTAAGCACACGGAATTGACACATTCTATAAAATACCTTCAGTAAATCAACGGTGTGTATTTTTTATATATAATTTTCATATACATCTGTATCCAGTGAGTAAATATTTTCACAAAAAGTTGCCAAATTCACAAATCTCCCAAACATCCAAATATACTCAAAACTCAGGGATTTAGGGACTTTGAGAACAGAAGTAGTTACACTGTATGCAATACGGTGAGCTGTCTTGTAGTGCATGGTGTGATGTGGTGTATGTTGGTGTGATATGTGCAGTAATTTTGTGGTACTTAAAACACACGAGTATGACAACCAAGAGTCAATGTCTTTCAAATGGGTAGATTTGTGTGCTCATTTTTTTTTAGACTGGACATGCTTTGTTCGGGCTCAAAGTTTTGAGCACGGAAATGTTGAGTTCCAGGTCTGGGTTCCAAGGCAGGGCATGGTGTCTCTGAGTTCCAAGTATGGGCATGTTGAGTACAATTATAGGAATTGCCTCCAATTAATTGCTAGTACTCGTCTTAGCACCTTAGTCTAGAGAGTACCTGCTCTCTTGCATTGCCCTGAAGTTGTGCTCTACTTAACGTGCATATGGCATTGCTCACCTCAAAGTGTACCCTTATATTTTGCTTCTTCGTATGCGTTGTCTATTCCGCCAAGTTACACAGGTGCATTTTTGCGACCTTTGATGATCCTGGGTACAGGTACCCAAGCAACCAAGTGATACAACTGTACCTTAGTCCTAATGCAATACTTGGGATTCTGCAATACCTGTATAAACTCCCGCTTCTAATGTATTTATAATTATAAAGACAAGAGATCGGATCTCGACTGTAAACAGTTCTTGTTACCGAGTTCTGCCTTCACAATGCCTGCTGCCAGCAGCCAGGTGAAGGGCAGGTCAAGTCACAGAGCAGCTGTTTAAAGCAACGAAAATTAAATGTTTCTTTTATTTGTTCTGCTGAATTTTTCTAGCTTAAAGTGAGAAACAGCAAGAATATTATATATTTTTGCATTGCTTACTAATTATAGAAAAGTTAGAATATTCCTGCACGTTTCTTCACATTGTAAAGTACTGCAGCGTTTTTATCTTTAAAAAAAACTCACTTGATTGAAGTGTTTCTAAATTAATTTTGCAACAAATATCTAACGTGTTCGATGTGTTAAATTTTCCACTAATGGTTCTATTTTTAATCTGCATTTTGCAAACATGCTCTTTGTTACATATGACAGAGCCACCCACGCACCATGGTTTTGAGTAGTTGGTGGTAAAGGTGATGGTGTGACCATGTATTATATGTGATAACAAACCCCCTTCTGTACATGATAGGGATATTTCAAGTCACCTCGGAGTTCCATTCCCTTCGGCCTCGTTCCTCTAAATGGTTATGGAACTCATTGGTGACTTGCAATATCCTGATAATGCACAGCAGTGGGTATGTTATCCCTTATTTCCAACATGGGAGACAGCATGTTGTGACCGCCAGCCAAACATGCCAGCTTTGACTACCAAACCTCCTGTTGTGCCGTGTAATACAAAGCAGCTGAGAACTGTGCAGCAACACCCAATTGTGGGGCGTATTATCAAGGGGGTTTATCTCCGCTTTTTTGGCTTTAAAAGCCAAGAAAGCAGAGATAAAATTATCTCCCTATTACCTAGGTGCCGCTAACACCAGTTAGCGACAGCCAGTTAGTTGGACATAGCGACCATCTTGGGCCCCACTTTGCATGTCAGTGAAATTTATCACTAATGACATGCAAAGTGGGCGTGCCAAGATGTTAGCGACTGGAAACTGTTGCTAACATCGCTATCTCCTATTACCAACTTCTGGAGATATTTGCGCTAAGCGTGAATATCTTCAAAAGCTAACACCTGCCCTGAGCAGTTCTTAGCCATGTTATCCAATGGGAGGTGGATAACATGGCTAAGAGCATTAGTTCGGTAATGCATGAATATCGCTGACTTTTCAGAGATATTCATGCATTGCGGCCGATTTTTATCGCATTTGCGATAAACCTTGGTAATACCAAGGTTTATCTGCGATAAAAATCGCCGCAGCTCAGCGGTAAATGTTTGTCTCTAACCAAGCAATAGCGATAATTATCGCTATTGCTTGGTAGTAAGCCCCTCATTTAATCTACCTGCGCTAAGAGGCCACACCAGTGAAATCATGTGCTAAACACATGCAAGTGACACAACATGATACTTCAAAGCAAAGCATAGCACAACATAATACCAAACGCACTACGGGGCATAATAACAACAGATTGCGATAATTATCGCAATACGTGCTTAGCGCGTTTTCTCTTATTGCTGTCTATTGCTGGTTTACATCGCCGAGTTAGCAGCGTATCAGCAACGCTTTGCTGACAGGCGATGCCAAAACCAATGATAGATGGCGATAAGCTGCATTAAACGTTGGAATTCCAGCGATAATCATGCGGCGATAATGAACAGCTTGATGATAGTCATGTGTGGACTTAACCATCCAGTCCACCTCCCATTCACAGGATGGTTAAGTCTGGTTGAAATAAGTGTTAGATTCCAGCGATAACGGCGCCTAGCGAGGCTTTTTTGATCGCTTTGCGGACCGTGTTGCTAATACGGCGAAGTTGTGATAGCGACTTTCTGAATGCAGTTCATGTAAGGAACGCCTACTATGCATATAATTAGCAATATTTATCACTGCGTTTCAAGATAGGCTGATATCGCAGGTTAACATGCGCTAATGCATGTTAGCCTAGCCTTGTTGATAGTCTGTTAAAAAATGTGCCGCTTTAGCGTCAGCAAGGGGCGCTAAAGTCGCGATAACATGCCCCTTCGAATGCTTTGTCGCTACATGCATGTGTGCATCCCCTGTGCATGTGCATAAGTACTCGTGTGGCATTCATTGACGACATCGCCTACAAGCAGTGAATTTGCAATGCGCAAGAAGGGTAGGCCGCACTAGCTTTTAAGGTACTTTATTAACGGCGCGTGCATTTCACCTTGGGCCTGAGGAATGCCCCCCTCCCCCAACGCTGCTCTCCTCCAGGAGCGGCATGATACACTGCGACACTGCCTGATGGATGCCCACGTGCCTGGGGAGAAGAGACTAAGCAGGTGAATCCGGCGAGAATATTTTCCCTGACAATCAATATCCCTTCAAATAAAGTGCCTCCCCCGAAAGAACATTCAGATTTCTTCTTCCGAGCTGAGACTGTAACTGGATTTATGTGCTATTAAGGCCCCTACACGCGCACGGAGCTCCTTGTATAAAACATGAGACCTCGGGGCCTGCATAATGTCTCTGTTCCGTGACTTTCGGGCCACATTTAAATAGCTGACTACTTAAAAAGCCGCCACTAACAACTGCTTCGCTTCTGCGTGCGGCCTCGGAATGCAAAGCGCGGGCTGGGGCCTCGTGGTGGATGGCCGCCTGCGAGTCCAGGGGCAAACGAGTCAATTGTTAGCTGAGACTGAAGGTGACATTCCAAGTTGCATGGCTTTGGAGTAGTGGTAAAATGGCATGTACTTTTACAATTACCGTACAAGTAAAACCCCTTGGAATGGGGAGTTACCGTGTGAATTTGCCATTTCTTGCCGTTATAACCGCATATTTTTGATGGCATCCACCACCTGCACTAACTGCATTGCAGGTACAACTTGATTGTTTAGAATGAGATGATTGCAGAGTGATCTCATATGTGGCGCTGTAACAGTTCTTTTTGCCAAGATAAAGTGCCACAGAGCAGATGGCGCTAAGCAGGTGGCATATGTATTATGTGCCGGCTTGTGGGTGGGGCGGTCGTGAGCAGGTGGCGTCAGAAGAGTAGAACATGGAAGGGTAAGTTTTCCTATCAGAGGGTGCAGTGTGTGTTCCCTTTCGCCAGACCCCCCCCCAAAAAAATGCAGAAAGCGGGAAAAAATGCAGAATGAGGATGCAATAGCAAATGTCATGCAATTTTTAGGGCTGGACAAATCACGCATGGTTCTCTCACACCTGGTACAACTGGATGCAGAAGATCTGACCTGCTAGGACTCAAGGGGATTTGGATTCCATGAAGTATTTCTACTCCTCTTGACTTGTAATCCTCTTCTTCGACATTACCATTAGTTGACCACATAACCACAAGCCATTGGCAGCCATGGAATCTATACAGAATTCCCTGGGTCTACCAAATTTATTTCAGTAAATAGTGCCCACCTCCTGGAGCCAGCCACCCAGACTCCTCTGAGTCAATGATAAACTTTCAATGGGGAATGCAGTTCAATAAAGCATATGTGTTGGACCTGGCCCTTTTGGCAGGTTCACCCCGAAACTTTTTGCTTTTTCCTCACCTATTTCTGTAACCTGGTGTTGGTGATTTTAGGCCTCTGCGCACTTTTTCATGGTGCCCAGTGTAAAGTGCGTGCGCTCTCTGTGTATGTGTGGTGAGAGTGACCTGCCCTCCCATAGGAATGCATGGGGAATATGTGTGACCATGGTAGTTCCTGATGTGTGGGGTGTGCAGTGTCGAGTTTGGTATGTGCGAACTCGTGAGATTGAATGCTGCACGATGATGTGTGCAGCTTTAATGTATCTGGTGTGGAAGTGCCACTTCTAGAAGTTGGCATGTCTGTGCAGTGAATGTGAATTGGCTGTCTGGCTTGTGATTGGCTGGAGATGGTTGGTGTGCCTGGCTCCAAGAGTCAGGATGGGTCTGCTCCAGTGGTGAATGGAGAGATATGCATGTTGATGGCAGGGAGGAGTTGCACCTGGGACCTGTATAGGGCTGGGCCTTCCCTCCACAATGCTGGCTCTACCCCCTGTGGTGCGTCTGATGTCCCTAGCCTGGCCAGTGAAAGGGAGAGAGGGGTAGAGCAAAACAAAGTGCTCAGAGTTTTCCATAACCAGTTGCAGCTGGTTCTCCCATTGCCTGCACCCTGCTAGACAAAGGATTTTGCTTTATAAAAAGGGGGCTGTGACCCCATGAAAATGTTCCTGTTTTTCCTAACTTTAAACAACCAGGGGCCTGCTGCTGCTGGGGCCCAGGGGAAGGCTTGCCTCCCTGGGCCCTGCCCAGCCCCTGGATACCCTGGATGCTGGAGGACTTTTTCCTTGCTGTGAGCTGCTTTTGCTCCACCGTAATCCATTCAGAACTGCTGGAACCGTTTTGCTGGGCTCCTTGTAGGCCAAGGGACTTGGGGGCTGCCCCAGCACCTTGTGAGTGCTGGTGTTGGCTTGAAATGCCCCTGGGTCTCTCTCTGCGCACTGGAGTGCTTTACTTTTAATCTCTGGCAGAGCGCCCGGGGGGGGGGGGGGGGGGGGGGGGTTGGGGGGAGTGCTCCTGCGCGTTGGTTACACGGCAGGTGCCCAGCCTGCTTATTTACACGTGCCACCCCGTTTATGGCGCCCTTAGCGGGTGCCCACCCCGCTTCTGTGTTTGTTTTTCGCACCGAGGGTGCCCACTCCTCGGTGCTGCCCCTGCGAAGAGATTGCGGCCACCGCGGCCTGCCTGGTTGTGGGCTGGGCCTGCGGCAGAAGCTGAAGTGCGGCCTAGCGAGAGGATCCCCGCAAGATGATGGCCTGATGTATGGAAGCGAAAGGGAGGACGGGAGCCTACCCCGCCTCCCCCAGCATTGCGGTGAAGCATCTGATAGGGCAGGGCTCCCTGTGCTGAAGGGAGCCCCGCCTGCGTGTGCGACTGAAGCCCCGGCCCGGGTGTAGTGGAAGCCGGCAGAGGGAGAAGGAGGCAGCGCAGGGCCGTGCTGTCTGGTTCCCGAAGTCCCGGTCCCAAGATGGGGGACCGGGTAAAGGACCGCCTTGTAAGGGCAGGGCTCTCGTGAGGAGAGAGCCCCGGGAGTGCCGCCGCATAGCTGCCCCCGCCACGAGTGAAGGAGGAGCGGAGACCAGCAGCGTTCAGAGCCGCTGAATAGGGCTCCATGGGGGCGATGGCTCGTGGGTATTGTAGTGCCCATGAGGCCCAGAGTCAGGGTGGCCCCGGTTGCACAGTGGCCCACCCCAGCATGGCAATCATCCTCGGAGAGCCAGAGGGGCCCGAGACCCCATGTTCCGTGCCCCAGTGTGGGGGCAAGTTATTTCTAGAGCCAGTGAGCTCTAACGTCCGGGGCCATATTGGATTAATTAGGGAGCCAGTGTGCTCCTGGGACCCAATTGGTTGCTGAGGCCATGAGGTGCCAGAGAGGGCACCATGCTCTTTCCTGAGCGGCCCCAGGTGGCAGCGGGCCATTCCCACGTGGCCAGTATTCGATAATTGCCCACGTAGGAGAGGGCAGCTACAGTGCTTTGGGGGACATCTTGATTTACAGAGCCCCGTGTGGCTCCAGCCTGCGCCTAGTTGTTTTAGAGCCAGATGGCACCAACCTTTAAGGGGCACATTTGTTTAAAGAGCCTAGAGGGCTCCAACAGTGCGCTACATGTATTCCCAGAGGCAGATGGCTCTGTTTGGCGCAGTCTTTGTCCTGAGGGGCTTTTGAGAGCCCCAGTTGCAGTTTTGAGTTTCCAGCTTCCCAGCAAGTAGTGGGCAGCTGCACCGTTTAGGCGTCAATGGAGAGAGAGTCCCTGAGAGGGACAGAAGTGGCTCAGGGGTGCCAGGCCTACCCAGTTACCCAGCAGGTAGTGGGCAGCTGCAACATTTAATCTTGCGCTGACTGGCGCTACGTTGGCAGCGCGCCCTAATATTCTGGACACAGGGCATTTGAGCCCCTTCTTGAGATGGCCAGTTGGCCAGGGGGGCTGGTACATGGACAGGGCGCAAGGCCCTAATGTGATTTTTGCCCAATGTGGTTTTCTACTATGTTTGTGATGATAATTGCCTAATGTGATTTATGGGCTAGTGTGATGTGGTGCTAGGAAATGTATTGTTTATAGTATGTTTGGCGCACCCTGTGTTTTATACCTCTAAACTGTGGTTTATGATTTTGAGGTTATGTTGCATTTCATGTGGTTATGCTAGTGAGGTTATGTTTCACTGTGTGATTTACGCCCCTAAATGTGAGTTATGCTTAGGGGGTAGGGTCTAATGTGTTTAGACTAGTGAGGAGATTGCCTACTGTATTTATACTAGTTAGGTCTAATGTGAATTATGCGTAATGTGCAATGCCTTTATGCCTGTGATACCTCTAAATGTGTTTTCATGCTTAGGAGGTTGTTTTGCCTAGTATAGTTTATACTAGTGAGTTTATGTGTCCTTTCGTGATCTATGCCTATGGTTATTAGTATTGCGTTGTGTTGGACTTGGCCCTTAAGGCAGGCTCACCCCTAATCTTTTTGCTTGAGATCTATGATCTGTGTGGATGATTTTCTGGTCTGTGCGCACTTTTTCTCTGTGTCCCAGAGTAAAGTGCGGGCATGTAGTTAGGCTGGCCTGCTCTCCCATAGGGATGCATGGGGAATGTCTGTGTCCCTAGTAGTTCCTGATGTGTAGGAAGTGCATGCTCAAATTTGGTATGTGTGTGTTCGTGGGAATGAATGCTTTGCAATGGTGTATGTGGCATGTGTGTGTCATGTGTAGAAATGCCATTTCTAGGACTTGGCATATTAATGGAAAATATGTCTGCAGTGTGATTGGCTGGAGCTGACTGTTGAGCCTGGCTCCAGGAAGGGTGGATGGGTCTGCCCGGTGGTGAGTGTGAGATTAGCATGCTTGATGGCTTGGGAGGAGTGCACCTGGTCCCTGATGGGCCTGGACTTTCCCCAGACAATGCTGGCTCCACCCCCTGTAGTGCGACCTATGGCCCTAGCCCTGCCAGTGAATAGAGAGGGTGGTTGAGGTAAACAGAGTTCTTCAAAACCAGCCGCGACTGGTTTTCCCCCCCACCCTGTACCCTGAGACAAAGGGTTTTTCTGTATAAGAAGGGGCTGTGTCCCCATACAATTTGTCCTGTCTTTGGTTTTCTTCCAGGATCTTGCCAGAGGGGGCTGCTGCTGCTGCTGGGGCCAAGAGGACCGCCACTTGGCTGTCTCCCTGCCTGGAGACCCAGTGTGCTGGCTCTGGCCCTGCCTTGCCCCTCTGCCTGCCTCCAGACCCTGCTGGAGCTTTGCTGTGCTTGGAGGCGCCCTAACTTTGATTTATAGCGCTAGGCGCGCTTTATTTTCCTTGGAGCGCTGAGCGCGCTTCCCTTGGCGCTTGAGAGCACTGTGCTTCGCCCCCAGAGCGCTTGGGAGCGCTTTATCGGCATTGCCGGTGCCCACCCGGCATTGGAGCCGAATTGCTGATTTTCTTGCCGAGCGAGTGCCCACCTCGCTTTATTTTTAATTTGAGGCCGGTGCCCACCCGGCATTGCCCCGTTGTGTGTATTATTCTGAATGCCGGTGCCCACCCGGCATTGCCCCATCCTTGATTACTTTATTTTGTTACGAGGGAGCCCGCCTGCCTGCCTAAAACGGGCAGCCGCGCTGCCCGCGACGACCCGAAAGTACTGGGACCGGCAACCAATCGCTGCGCGGCCCGGGAGAGGCGAACCGGAAGTCCCGCCCCCGGAGCCGAGCAGCGAGGAGAAGGGCTGCCGGCCGTGTCCCCGAGGCGCCTGGCGAGAGAGAGGAGCCCCCGCTGCAGAGACCCGGTGAGTGCCTGCAAGAAGGAAGGGGCGCCGGGACACATTGTCGGTGTCCGCCCCCTCTCCCCCCGGTAGCGCGATCTCGCGCCCGTTGATGGAGTAAAGCCACGAGGGCTTCACAGCGGCATACCTTGGTTCTCTGAGCGGCCCCGGTTGGCAGCGGGCCGCTCCAACGTGGGCAGCATTCATTTTGGGAGCCACGAGGCTCTGAGGGGCCATTCTGTTCTTTGAGCCCGAGAGGCTCCACCTGCCCGCATTGGTCCTTTTCGAGCCCTGAGAGGCTCCAGAGCCCCCAGTTGTTGCCGAGCCCAGAGAGGCTCATTGCCCTACCTGCATTTACGAGCCCCGAGGCTCGCGGGGGCATTTCATTGATTTAGAGCGCTGAGCTCTACGGTGCCACATTTGTTCAGCGAGCCCTGAGAGGCTCTAGGGGGACACAGGCAGCTAGTTGGTTGTAGCCCCGAGGCTCCCACGCTGTGTCTCCCCACCTTGTCCTTGAGCCCTCCTGGCTCCAACGTTGCCCTAACTTTTCCTGCATCAGTTGCCCAGCACTTTGTGGGCAACTGCTACGTTTAGGTTTGTGTGCTGTGCTGCCTGCGCAGCTTCCCTGACACTGAGACTCAGGGCATTCCGCCCCTTTCGAGGCCAGTTGGCCTGAGGGACATTGTGAGTGTTGTGCTATGTGCACCCCGCACATTGTAATTTCTTGCTATGTGATTCTTGCGCAAAATGTTCTAATCTGCACCTCTGTGTTTAATACCTCATGTGCAATTGTTGACATCCCACTTTAGGTTTATCAACTCTGCTAAATGTGACCTGCATAGAGGATTGGTGATGTCCCATTTTATGGTTAGAAAATAAGGAACCCCCTGTAAAGGGTTCAGAGACCTAGTTTATGTGTATGGTAACTGCTAAATTTTAACAGTGTTTGCCAAAATGAGAAAGAAAAATTTCTTTCTAGAGTCCCCTCACTCACCGGGGTTTCCCCACGGTGACATGCTTCATCATTGGGGCTTCCCAGTTCTCTACAAAAAGGGGCGTGCTGCGACTAGCGGACTACGCAGGAGCACTGTTATAGTGACGGGCTATGTGTGGTGCAAAGTGTGGTGATGGTGGAGTGGGTGTGTGATTTAAAAATACCGTACTAGTGGGCCTCAACAATTTATTCTGCTCCTAGTTTGGTATATTAAAAAGGGGTGACACTGTTATCTGGCCTTGAGTTAGGGCTAGATCAGTGTTCAGTGGTCGACATGTTTCAAGCTCCCCCAAGCTTTTCATCAGGACCATACAGGGTCCAGCCCTGTATATTCCACTCCTATATTTAAATAAATAAATAAATAAATGAATTTGTCTCAATATGATATCTTTACGCTGTTAATTAATAAACATGCGTATTACATACATACGATTTTGTATCTTATTGTTGCATATGTAAAGGTGCTAATTTGCACTTATGGTCTCAGGCGAGGGCAGGATCACCTCGTGGAAACATTGTTCCTATTGGTAAACCCGCTCGGTATTACCTATTCGATCCTCACCGACCGCAATGCGGAAACATTGTTCCTATTGGTAAACCCGCTCGGTATTACCTATTCGATCCTCACCCGACCGCAATGCGGTCGGGTGAGGATCGAATAGGTAATACCGAGCGGGTTTACCAATAGGAACAATGTTTCCACGAGGTGATCCTGCCCTCGCCTGAGACCATGAAGTGCAAATTAGCACCTTTACATATGCAACAATAAGATACAAAATCGTATGTATGTAATACGCATGTTTATTAATTAACAGCGTAAAGATATCATATTGAGACAAATTCATTTATTTATTTATTTATTTAAATATAGGAGTGGAATATACAGGGCTGGACCCTGTATGGTCCTGATGAAAAGCTTGGGGGAGCTTGAAACATGTCGACCACTGAACACTGATCTAGCCCTTACTCAAGGCCAGATAACAGTGTCACCCCTTTTTAATATACCAAACTAGGAGCAGAATAAATTGTTGAGGCCCACTAGTACGGTATTTTTAAATCACACACCCACTCCACCATCACCACACTTTGCACCACACATAGCCCGTCACTATAACAGTGCTCCTGCGTAGTCCGCTAGTCGCAGCACGCCCCTTTTCGTAGAGAACTGGGAAGCCCCAATGATGAAGCATGTCACCGTGGGGAAACCCCGGTGAGTGAGGGGACTCTAGAAAGAAATTTTTCTTTCTCATTTTGGCAAACACTGTTAAAATTTAGCAGTTACCATACACATAAACTAGGTCTCTGAACCCTTTACAGGGGGTTCCTTATTTTCTGATATAGACTGGAGGCCGACCTAGTTTAGTTTATCCTCCTTCTCCCCCCTCTTTTCTAGTTTTCCATTTTATGGTTATCCACTTTGCTAAATGTGACCTGCATAGAGGATTGGTGATGTCCCATTTTATGTTTAACCACTTTGCTAAATGTGACCTGCATAGAGGATTGCTGATGTCCCATTTTATGTTTAGGTTTCCTTCCCTTTGCTAAGAGTGAATTGCTTAGGTGTTGGTATTCCTGCCTTAGGTCCTGATGAGAAGGTCCTAGTTACCTGCGTGATTTCCTACAGTCATTTAGGGTTGCGTAGGAGGTCTTTACTCTGTTCCAGTGATTACTGGATGTTTGTTGCATTTACAATTTTGGTGCTAATCATTCTATGTTTATGTCCTAAGTGTGTACCTACCAGTATTATTTTCCAACAAGTGCCTACCCCTGACAGTGGTCCATGTGGCCCTGTCCTGTACATAATTCCCCTTGTAAATTCTGCCGTGCCCCTGGCACATTGTAAAGTTTGCGTGTGTTATCTAATGTGTTGTTTATTATAATACAAAGGCTATTTTTTATATATAACCTTGTGTGGAGTTTTCCTTTGTGGTGGGCCTTGGGTGTTGTTGCTGGGGTGCGTGCGCAAATACTTAACTCATACCGCCTCCAAGTTTAGCCTAGACTGCTCGCGCCACGTTACCTAGAGGGTGAGCGGGGGTTACCTTGGTGTGTGACTCCCTTGCCCTGACTTTAGAAATGGCGATCCCTGACTGACCTCGACGCGAGTCTTGGCCAGCCAGGGTCCCGTTTCTAACACGTAGTGTGTACCTACCTTTTACCAGTGGTTACCGGTTGTGGTCTATAATTGTTATTTGGTGTTACAGTTCTTCTAAGTGCTAGTTCTACTAAGTGCAGATTCTGACAGTGGCCCACGTGGCCCTGTCCTGGTGTAAATAATCCCCTGTAAATACTGCCCAGTGCCAGTTGGCACAGTGTAACTGTGTGATTATGATCTAATGTGTTTATGGTAATACAAAGGCTATTTTTATATATAACCTTGTGTGGAGTTCCTTTTGTGGTGTGCCTAGGATGTTGTTGCTGTTGTGTGCCTGCGCAAATGCTTTACACATTGCCACCGGGATAAGCCAGTCTGCTTGTGCATAGCTACCAAGGGGGTGAGCAGGGGTTATCTTGGCGTGTGACTCCCTTGCACTGATTATAATGGTGGTTTCTGCCTGGCTTTGGCGCAAGCCTTAGCCAACCAGAAATCCCAGTTCTAACAATATTCAACTGAACCCAAAGGATGCTTATGTCAAGAGTCCAATAAAAAATCCTTCATTCATAGTCTTGATTGTTGTTTCAAATCAAACAAGCATTTGCAATGCAATAGGGCTCGCATTAGTAAAGTTAGAGGTATTAGTATTGGAAATGACAAATTTTTTATTTATGTTTTTTTAAAAATAGCGAAATTAATAACGTTGTCTTTTACAATGCCAATAGTGTTAACTTTTACAAATGTGACACCTATAGCATTTGTAATGCAATATGTGTTGCATTTACATGACTTAGATGTATTAATATTAAAAATAAAAATGGCTTTTTAAAAAATAATTAATACTTAAATAAAAGTTATTGTAATTTATAATGGCAATATCTTTTATAAATAACTTTTGTGAAGATTATGTTCATTGTATTTTATTGTGATGAAAATCCAAGAACAGAAGTGAAATATTAACATCTTTTTGTGACATTTGTAATCAAGCTTGTAACATTGAGAGAACATATTTGAACCAGTTGTTGTTGAATGGTTGCACAGAATGATGCTGCTGTGGCGCTAAGTGATGCTGTGGCGTTCAGTGATGCTGTGGTAGCTCATGTTGTGGTGCCTCCGAGTGATTCTGTGGTGGTGCTGAGTGATGCTATGGTGATGTCATAGATAGATAGAATGAGTGCGATAGATAGAGTGAGGGCGATAGATAGATAGAGGGCGATAGATAGAGTGAGGGCGATAGATAGAGTGAGGGCGATAGATAGAGTGAGGGCGATCAATAGATTGAGTGATGGCGATAGAGTGAGTGTGATAGATAGACAGAGTGAGGGCGATAGATAGACAGATAGATAAAGTGTATTTATGTTGCATTGAGTAGAGTGTAAGTATGAGGGGTGTAATTATATGGCACTGAGTGGAATTATGTGGAGTGTATTTATGTTGCATTGAGAAGAGTGTAATTATGTGGCGTGTAAATATGTGGCACTGAGTGGTAATATGGGGGAGTGTATGTCGTATTCAGTAGAGTGTAATTTTGTGGCGTGTAATTATGTAGCACTGAGTGATATTTGGAGTGTTTGTTGTATTGAGTACAGTGTCATTATGTAGCATATAATTATATGTCACTGAGTAGTATTGTTTGGAGTGTATGTTGCATTGAGTGCAGTGCAATTATGTAGCATATAATTATGTGGCACTGAGTGGTATTGTGTGGAGTGTGTGTTGCATTCAGTAGAGTGTAATTATGTGGCGTGTAATTATGTGTTACTGAGTGGTATTTGGGGTTTATGTTGCATTGAGTGTCGTGTAATTATGTGGCGTGTAATTATGTGGCATTGAGTGGTATTTGGAGTGCATGTTGTATTGAGTGCAGTGTAATTATGTGGCACTGAGTGGTATTTGGAGTGTATGTTGCGTTCAGCGCAGTGTAATTATGTAGCATATAATTATGTGGCACTGAGTGGTGTTGTGTGGAGTGTATGTTGTATTCCGTGGATTGTAATTGTGTGGCGTGTAATTATGTGGCACTGAGTGGTATTGTTTGGACTGTATGTTGCATTGAGTGCAGTGTAATTATGTAGCATATAATTACGTGGCACTGAGTGGTATTGGGTGGAGTGTGTGTTGCATTCAGTAGAGTGTAATTATGTGGTGTGTAATTATGTGGTACTGAGTGGTATTTGGAGTGTATGTTGCATTGAGTGCAGTGTAATTATGTGGGGTGTAATTATGTGGCACTGAGTGGTATTTGGAGTGTATGTTCCATTGCAGAGTGTGTGAGGGTGCAGAGTGTGAGGGTGCAGATTGTGAGGGTGCAGACTGTGATGGTGCAGAGTGTGAGGGTGCGCAGAGTGTAAGGGTGCAGAGTGGGCAGTGTGTGTGTGAGGGTGGAATGTGTGCTTTGTGTGCGAGGGTGCAGTGTGTGTGTGCAGTGTGTTAGAGTGCAGTGTGTGTGTGCAGTGTGTGTGAAGGTGCAGTGTGTCAGTTTGTGTGAGGGTGCAGTGTGTGTGAGTGCAGTGGGTGTGTGGGTGCAGTGTGTGTGAGTGCAGTGTGTGTGTAGGTGCAATGTGTGTGAGTGCAGTGTGTGTGGGTGCAGTGTGTGCAGTGTGTGTGAGGGTGGAGTGTGTGCAGTGTGTGTGAGGGTGCAGTGTGTGTGAGTCAGAAGCATCTCATTGATAGGGCAGATTAAAGACTAAAATGCCACAGTTTTTGGATCATAAAATAGAAGTTTTATTTGGAATCGGATTCAGGAATGTAGAGAACATTTGTAGGACTTGAGTACCCTCACTGTGGTGGCCGGAAGTACCTATGTAGTGGGGGTCACCAGCTGCTCTGCACCCATTACGTTCTAAATATGGAAAAGGTTTCAGGTTGAGAAAAGCCAAGTTCTCTAATAGAAAACACGTGGAGTAAAACAAAATATTCATGTGAAACAAACAGAAATATTCCACCAGGCAAAACAGTTTTAGCTTGCCAAGTAAGATGCCAAGAAAAGGTAGAACACATTACCCGATCTCTGCCCTATTCTCAATTCTTCTTTTGGTAAGTTTTTTAAAAGGCAGGCTTTTAAGATGGCATGTAGTAGTTTTGAATGGGGCACAGCAGAAATAAATCAAGCCCCTGAATAAGTAAAACCCCGGAATTTATTTGAAAGCGTCCCACAAGTACATGAAATTGGACCTGCAAAACAGTTGTATGAAAACATTCTGATTGTTGCTCGACTCCATGACGCGAACACATCCTGTACGTCTGACTTCCACCCGCTCTCATCTCATGAGGCGAGGTTGTGCACTTTCTTGTGCTCGAGCGAGCCTTCCTTCTTCAGGAAGTTATTTCTCGACTGCGTTATTGACTTCTAAAACAAGCAGAATCCTACACTGTGAAGTGCAATGACGTATCATAAGCACACAAAAAAACAAGAACGAAAGACAGGCCAAAGCAGGGTGAAGGATTGGAGCATGAAACAAGGCGAGTGTGTTATGTAGCGCTTTTCGAAGGTAAGGATGAAGGGTAGTCAAGATTAAATGGCTTGTCCTGGATCCCTTCATATGGTCACAGGCATGCTGAGGGAAGGGGGGGTGGGAAGGGGCAGCTTTGAAGTCTCTGAGGCACAACAGACAAATGGTGGTTTGTGACATGAGGAATGTTGGGGTAATTAATGGTGGCCGAGCGCGCGCCCTCAGTTCTGTTCCTCTTGTGAAGCGCTCGGACACCTTCGGGTAAAGTCCACGCTATATAAAAAAGCTTAAATAAACAAATAAATAAATAAATAAGGCCCCCTCCACTCAAAAGAGCTCCCATCCATTCATACCCTTCGGGGCTACTTCGGTGCCACATGCTGCGATTCTGTACTTTGCTAACAGCCATAGCATAAGCACAAAAGATGAAACCCAGGCAGTGGCAGATAATCTCATTACTCAAACAAGAGGACTTGTCACCCCCATAACATTCAACAACAAGCATGACAAACTCCCCAGGCTGCCGGGTGCTCGAGGGTGGCACGGCTCCAGCTGACATCACGTCCTGGAGGCAGGATGGGGTGGGGTGGGACGGAGGGAAGGGAAAGCTTCCCAGCCACATTTTAGTAGGAGTAACTGGTAAACATCACATTACTAGAAACAAAAGTGGGCAGTGTAAGGGCACAGGGTCAGGGACAAGACAAGAGATCGGGCAGAGCAAGCGAGTAAATTCTGAACTAGGAACAGAGCATAAGAAAAATGAAGCAGCAAAAAAAAAACAAGCAGGAAAGTGCAAAGAGCAGCTCGAGCCCTCTAATCAAAAGTAAACACGCTGTGTGCTGTGAAGCGTGAAAGGGAGCTCGAGCCTGCTATTCAAATGTAGCAACAGAGAGAGAATGGGGCGCGCGCTGGAGAGGGAGGGGGTGGGCTGCCTGGCATTTGAACGTAAAGAGGAAAACATGAATTTACAAACATGAGCTGTCGAGGGCAAAGGTGCGCAAAAGAACAATGGAATAAACCCAGATCTGTGACTGGTGGGTGAGTGGTTTAAAAGTTTCTGCGCTCCATACACCGTTTTGTTGTGTTTGCTTTTGTCTTAATTGCCATCAGGTTTTTGGTATTTGGACAGAATTGTGGTAGGAGAGTTTAGTTTTGATGGGCCTGTATAAACTTTGTGAAGCACTGCGTGGCCGAGTCATTGCTGTCAAAGTTACCCACATGGGCTGTCATTATGTCATAACTTATATCTCTCGTTTGTGGGCTGGCTTAAGTGATTGGCAGGTGATGATGAATGAGGAGAGTTAAGGGTTATAGCCGCTATGTGGAGCCCTGCTGGTGCCATTCTTAATAAATACTGTTCTGCTGAGTACCTGCGTCTCGTTCTGCATTGCGTCAGCTGTTTCCTGAAAACAGCACAATACAGGTGACACGCTCGTCTTTATCTCTCTGTCTGGTAGGTTGGGCTGAAGCAGTATTCTTTAAGCACACTCATTTAGCGATACCTTTGTGCTCGCAGGATTCCTTAAGCATGCGGACAAGAAGAGCCGACTGAGGTATGTTGTCACTCAGTTCCCTGGACAACTCCTGCAAGTCCTGTCTGACCGGATTCTAAGCTATGGCTTCCTGGCAGCAGCACAGCAGGCATTAAAGCTGACCTCACAGACAGAGACGCTCCAAAAAACTCTTTAGACTAATGCCCCTCATGGGGAGTTCTCTGTTAAATATCGCACTGTGTATCCGTGTTCAAGAAGCCCCCGCCAAAATAAATGTGATGGCGTTTAAAGTGCATTCCAGCCTACCTACGGCTTCATAAAAATGGAAGGCTGATATAAAAAAACACGCACCAGTAGAATGATTACTAACGCGCAAAATAATACCCATAAAAGTGGGAGGAGGGAAATCAAGAGCGGACTTAAAAAAAATAATAACAAAGTTCACCTGGAATGAAGGATTTCATGTGCCACGCAGTTGATATAACTTTGGAAGCAGTGATCACTTTTAGGTGAGGGGAAAAGAAGATGCGAAAATGCAAGTCACGGCCGTGAAGTGTGAAGCAGTAGGCGGGGAATCTGATGCCTTTGAAGCTCTCGCTGCCTTTGATGATGGAATGCGAGTCACGGAAGGCAGGCGCTGGAGAGGGAGGGGGTGGGCTGCCTGCAACTCGAGCGACCACATGAAGAGGAAGGGGGGTGGGCGGCCTGTTGGGAGAAGCTTGTGTGAGGGAGGCTGGGCTGCCTTTGATGATCGAATGCGAGCTCGTGCACGAGGAGCTTGTGGTCACGTGATTCACGTGAATTGTTGGAAATCCTCTTGAGTGACCTGCTTTGGGAAACCTTAGCTTAAGTAGTGGTTTAGCTGCAATAGGACTCGTATCCTATTCCATTCTTGTAGAATGGAAATAGGATGAGCCCTAAAAAGGTATTATTCAGTTTCTTAATGAACATGAGGTTTTCATACAAACATCTTTCATCCCATGGGGCTTATTTACAAGCCCCTGGCGCCACCGGTGTGTCACTGTTTGTGACTTACTAGTGGCGCATCTTGCTGCCCCATATTTACGAGGACACATAAAGCCACCCTGCATGCCATGGGCGTTGTTGTGGGTGTTCCGATCATGGACGAACGCTGAGGCCGCCAGCTGCGATATCCATGTACCCCGGGTGCTCGCTGACCGACAAGGACAGGGCATAACCGGCAACGAGGAACCGCGGACGAAGCATTATTTTTACCCATAACGTGCTCCTTGTCTTATGCGATCAGGAGGCAATTTCACTTACGTTATCAGACGGCTCCCCCTACTGGCTATATTTATCAGACGGTTGGACCAGATTTTCCTTTAATCCACATCTTCATTCACGACAGATTCTAGGAACGGAATACTGGGACTTTCTCAGTTCATCACATCTATTTTTCTGATCACTGGGACCGTACTGGAATAATCTCACGTTATTCCGCATAGTTTATAGCAACTTCGTTGACAGCCTGCCATCACCTGCACATACTCTCCGGAACAATTTCCTCACCATAAATGACTCCCAAATCTTGGTCAGTTTCAATGGACCCAGAGATATGCTCTGTTAGCCCAACATTGAAATTGTGAACTGATTTTTATACTTATGGTGCGCTATTAAATTTGGATCGCTCCAGACCGCACAGATTTATGGATTCAATATATGCGCCCTGATGAAGGAATCTCTTAAACAACTTTCAGTTTCCGAAACGCGCGTCGGCGCTTTTTCTCCCACTGTATGCTGCTTTTGATGCTTTGTTGAATGTGAATACTTGGTTTGTCTGATAGAGAGAGTGTGCATGATTGATTGAATGAATGAACGGTGTGTCATGTTTTTATTGTCATATTTACACTTGGGCTGATGTTTCCTCATGATTCCATAATCCAATGTTCTTTTACATTAGAAACTGACCCTTTTCAATGCTGAACTAAATGATTTTATCAAAAATGATCAACTGAAAATAAATTTTCTAAAATAACTTAGCTGTTCTGTGGGTGTTTTTGGTAGATTTCCATTCATTTGATTCTTTATTCCTTGGGGAAGCTCCCTTTCATGTTCATTTAAGTGTTCCCACACAACATCCATGGCTTCTGCTGCATTTCCAGATTTACAAGAAATCGTAAACCTGGAAATGCGTCAGAATACTACACCTCCACAGGGGAGTCGTAGGGAGTCGCAACAAGGATAAAGGTTTTTATTTCTCCTCGTTTTCTCCACTTTCTGTGTGTGCTGCATTCTGCAGCATGCATAGAAAGAGGAAATCACCTCTTGTGACTGGTTTTGTGCAGGACGGTGACCCTTCCTACACAAAAACAATCTCCCAGCAATGCAGGCACCCTTGCACCATGGTGCAAGTCTGCCTGCGTCAGAGCATGGCAACCCATTGTACGCCAGTGCAGGGGGAGCACAGGGATCTGTTGTATTGATGTAAATATGACTCACCCCTGTGCATTGTAAGAGTCTCAGGGCCGCGTAACAAAAGGGCTTGCGCCACCGTGCTGAGTCAATTTGTTGTAAATAAACCCACATTTATCTAAAGATTTATTTTGCCAAAAAAAGAGGATCACCACATTTCATTCCTCCTCATGGAACTTAAGGATTAGTTAGGGCAGTGTCACCCAATTGAGTTACAGTGGTTTGAGCATGGGGTGTGTAATCAGAAGTCAATTATTATCAATTATGCACATCCTGAGATACAATAAACATCAGCTCAGTCCATAATCACTATCTTACTAGGGTAAATAGTATCAGTCTAGAGATTCTTCACTGTCAGGGGTGTACCAACATGGCACACCATCTTCGTACGCTTCTGACAGTGAAGTGCTTCTCCCATTGACGGTTTATATTACCAGGAGAACTGGGTTCTATTTGTGTTTCCCCACTTGACCATTTGTGGGAAAATCACTATATCCTTAGTTCAGTGCATCCATATTTATGGCCTCTGTGTGGACAAAGTAAACCAAAAATGGCAAGATGGAGTTTATGCAAAGCAATGTGAGATCTTGGGACAATTCCTAATTGCCCCTAAAATGAGCAAATAAAACAGGGTTGCCATGGTTGCCTTGATTATGAGTCTGGCAGTCCACAGACCGTAAGACGTGCAGGGGTGCGACCGTGGCGGTCTCTAACCTACCCTATTACATCAAGAAAAGTAGGAACACAATTGCCCCACTTCAGCCGCCAGGCTACCGCCGTTCCCCGGCAATGTTACGGCAGTCAGGAGGCAGTAATATGCTTGGAGGGACCGCCGTGTTTTGAATTGGAGTTGTGCAGATTTGAGTGAGGCAGATTGTTTTGGATTGGAGTGAGGCACATAGGATTGGGGCAGATTGAAATAGTGCAGATTGGAGTGGGGCAGAGTGTTTTGGATTGGAGTGGTGCAGATTGTTTTCGATTGAGTGGGGCATGTTGGAGTGGGTTGAGTTGGATTAGAGTGAGGTGGATCATGGTAGATTGGAGTGGGATGAATAGGAATGTCGTTGGCGGGTTGGGATGAGGTGGACTGTATTGGAGTGGGCAGATCAGAGTGGGGCAAATTGGAATGAGGCACAATATTTGGATTGGACTGGAGCTGACTGGTTTAGATTGAAGTGGGCAGATTGTTTTGGCTTGTAGTTGTGCAGATTGGAGTGGGATGGATTTTAGTGGGGCAGATTGTTTAGAATTGGAGTTGGACAGATTGTTTTGGATTGGAGTGGGGTAGAATAGAGTGTGATGGATTGGAGTAGGTAGATTGTTTTGGATTGGGCAGATTGTTGTGGTTTGGAGTGGGGCAGATTGGAGCTGGGGCAGATTAGATTGGTGTATTGTGGGGCAGTGTTTTGGATTGGAGCGGGCAGAGCATTTTGGATTAGAGTAGGGTAGATTGTTTTGGATTGGAGTGGCACAGATTGTTTCGCATTGGTGTGGGGCAGATTGTTTTGGATTGAGTGGAGTGAGTTGGATCAGAGTGCGGAAGATTGTTTTGAATTGGAGTGGACAGATTTGAGTGGGGAATATTGGAGAGGGGCAGATTGGAGTTGGGCTAAGTGTTTTGGATTGTTGTAGGGAAGATTGTTTTGGATTGGAATGGGGCAAAGTGGAGTGGGCAGATTGTTTGGATTGGAGTAGGGCAGATTATAGTGAGGCAGACTGTTTCGGATTGGAGTGTGGTGGATTGAAGTGGGTAGATTATTCAGGATTGGAGTGGGCACATTGTTGTGGGGCAGATAAGAGTGGGGCAGAATGGAGTAGGGGAAAATTGGAGTGGGGCAGAGTGTTTTGGATTGGAGTGGGGTAAATGGAGTTGGTATATTGTAATGGGGCAGATTGGAGTTGGGCAGACTGGAGTGGGCAGAGATTTTATGATTGGAGTAGGGAAGATTGTTTTTGATTGGAGTGGGGCATATTTGAATGGGCAGACTATTTTGGATTGGAGTTTGGCAGATTGGAATAGGGTAAATTGTGGCAGATTGGAGTGGGACAGATTGTTTTGGATTGGAGTGATGCATATTGTTTGGATTGGAGTGGGGTGAATTGGAGTGGGCAATTTGGAGTGGGGTGGGTTGGGAGTCGGAGTGTGGTGAATTGGAGTGAATTGAATTGGGGTGAGTGGTTTGGATTGGAGTTGGGTGGATTGAATTGTCTGAGATGGATTGCAGTGAGTGGGGCAGATTGGTGGGAGGTGAGGTGTGGTGGATTAATATGGACTGGAGTGTGGCTGATTGGAGTGGGGTTCATTGGGGTATACTGCATGCCCATGATTGCCTCCATTTAATGTGTTGAATTGTGGGATTTGCAGACCAATCTCTGTAGTTTGTCCCTCTCATTCCTTGGTGACAATTCTGTTTTTCCTGTGGTTTTTACAGTTATAAATTGTAGTTTTAGGCTGCCTGTAATTGCATATTTTATCACCTGTGTTGTGTTTTAAATTAGTGGTTTTCCCTGCTCATGATTGCCTCCATTTAGTGTGTTGAATTGTGGGATTTGCAGTCCAACCTCTGTAGTTTGTCCATCTCATTCCTTGATGACAATTCTGTTTTTCCTCCAAATTTCTCCTTTGCTCTGTGCTAAGACCTGTATGTTAAAACAGTGCACTCCCAGACACCATTTTGTGTACACAAGCCAGTGAAACCAACTCCCCTGCCTCCCCCCCCCCACCAGCAACAGAGATTTTTTCTACATCAGATGGTGCTTCTGTGAGCTGTTTAAACTGTGTTTTACTAGTGCCTGTGCACTTCATTTTTTGGCCAGCAGGGGGAGTAAAGTTTTATTCAAACAGTATTGTTAGATTTCAAGTTAGTGAGGCACTTACCTACTGAAGTCCAACGTGTGGATTGAGCCTGTCTGTCTCCTAGGAGATTCTGAACAGGAGAAGCAGCTGCCCAGCCCCCACCCGCAGGCCAGCAGACCATTGGCTATTCAGCTACCAGGCAAGTCTGAGCCCTCCTCTCACACCTGCCCAGGCCCCTTAAGGCCTTGCTGGGTGCAGCCCAGATCATTCTCCTCCATCTTGTGAGTTGCTGCCAACCTGTGCCCCAGATTGCAGTGAGCAGAGTCCAGGAAGTGGTAAGGAGGCAGACTAGTGCTGTCTCTTCCCAAGACAAAAAGTTGTTTAAAAAACGATTTTCACTTTCTGTGTTTACTGTCTATGCCTGTGGTTGTTACAGTTAAAAATTGTAGTTTTAGTCTGCCTGTAATTGCATATTTTATCACCTGTGATGTGTTTTAAATTTGTGGTTTTCCCTGCCCATGATTGCTTCCATTCAGTGCGTTGAATTGTGGGATTTGCAGTCCAACCTCTGTAGTTTGTCCCTCTCATTCATTGGTGACAATTCTGTTTTCCCTCCAAATTTCTCCTTTGCTCTGTGCTGAGACCTGTATGTTAAAACAATATACTCCCAGCCACCATTTTGTGTTCACAAGCCAGTGAAACCAGCTCCCCTGCCTCCACCCCCCCAGCAACAGGGATTTTTTCTACCTCAGATGGTTCTTCTGTGAGCTGTTTAAACTGTGTTTTACTAGGGCCTGTGTACTTCGTTTTTTGGCCAGCAGGGGGAGTAAAGTTTTATTCAAACAGTATTGTTAGATTTCAAGTTAGTGAGGCCCTTACCTGCTGAAGTCCAAAGTGTGGATTGAGCCTGTCTGTCTCCTAGCAGATTCTGAACAGGAGAAGCAGCTTCCAACTCCCTAGCGAGCTAACCTTGTCTGAGGTCGCTGGGACCTTATATGGTCTGCTAGTGGTTGGTACATGTCTACACTGATTGATGGTTGTATCTGGTGTTTCCATTGGATTAGGGTTAATGTCCTCATTGGTTGGGTATTTGAGGGTTCTGATTGGTTTCTGGGTCTGTGATTAAATCATTGTAGGGTTGGGACTTGGGCTAGGGTTAGGATTTCTATTGGAAGTAGGGACTAGAACTTCCTATGTTATTGGTTGTTAGGAGTAGGGTGGGACTAAGGCTAGGGCTAGACCTTTAATTGGAAGTAACGATTAGGGCTTCTGGTGTGATTGGTTGCTGGACTAGGTGTGGGACTAAGAGTAGGGTTCTACCATAATAACACTAACGCACAACACACATACTGCACACAACCACACTTTGTAACTCTTGCAATACATATACTTTCAATGTAAATATGGATCTACATATTTATCACTTTCTTCTAATTTAGCATTTCCAATGCACTATCCTATTTCTCAGGCTATATCTTCTAGCCCAACCTTCTGACTCATCTCAAACTTCTTCTACTACTCCTTCCAATGCACTACCCTATCTCTCATCCTATACATCTATCAATATATCCGCTACATCCACACTCTCATTTATCACAAACCCCATACCACTACTATGATTGCCTTTCTAGACTCTCTCCTACTCTACCCCTCTTTGTATCATCTGACACCTCTTTTACTATACCGATCCCCTAAAACAAACCTTTCTAAACTGTTTCCTCTGAGTCCTTCCCTCAAAAACTCCTTTTTACTCATACAAAAGCCTCCTCTTATTGCTAAGACCTAAAAAATGTGTTTTAAAAAATGTTTCACTCTTTTATCCCTCCGCTATCCTTTTCAATCGAAATTAACAGACTAACATGTTCACTTCTCAAATTCCATATTAAACTATACTAATATACTACCCAAATAACTGAATAACAAATCCACTACTTAAAATTACTTCATTTATTATTTTTTTTTTTTTACTATACTAATTTTTAACAGTAATCCTTTATGGGTTCCGGAGTGGCGTGGTACTCACCAGAAAAGCGATTCAACACCCATCAGGGGTAACGTGCTATATGAATGCAAATCTTTCTTCCCCTTTTATCCCTCTGCTATCCTTCTCACTTCAAGTAATTGACTAATATCCACCACTGAAATTACTTCATATTTCACCATATTAATTCACCACTAATCCTTTGTAGGCTTCCTGAATAGCGTGCGTCAATAAGCGCTATATAAATACAGACCTTGTCCTACTCTATCCTTCTGCTATCATTCCAAATCCAAATAACTGGCTAACCTATCCACCACTTAAAATGTATTGGCATGTTTCACTATACTAATTCAACACTAATCCTCTATGGGTACAGGAGTAGCGTGCTACTCGTCGAAAAAGCGCTTCAACACCTCATCAGGGGTAGTAAGCGCTATATAAATACAATTACAATACAATACAATACAATCTTTTGACAACAGTGCCCAAAAGCAAAAACAAAATAAATCATGGGTGCCAAGTGAGAAAAGACTTGGCAAAATAAAAGAAAGTTAACTATAGAAAATAAATCTTTGAAATTTAGTTTGTCGTGCTGGCCACGTTTTCGCCAGTCACATGCAGGGTACTAAAAGTTAAACAGAACAAAATAGTACCTCAATCCCGTCCGGATCAGTGGACAGGTGATGATTAAGTTTGCAGCAGGACAGTGCATACTGGCGTTTTGATTCCCTGCTTGCTGCCTAATTGAATCCTTTGCTGACTGGATACCGAGGGCTGCAGGGAGGCTGTGAATTCCCCAGACTTGTCAGATTGTGAGGAGCAAGAGCGGGAGCCCGGGACTGCGAGGACCAGCATTCCATCAACTACCCACAGCTGGTGCCTCTTCCCGGGCGTGCCCTGCCTCCTTTTCGAACTTAATTGGACTCCCATCGCGCAACGCGGGGCGCGTGCGGGACCAAGACCGGGGCGAAGCCCGGGCAAAGGGCAGGCCGTTTGAGGCCGTTCGAGAACGGTCGAGACCGGGACCGGGCCACCCCCCCTGGCCTCCTCCTCTTCCAGACCCTTATACTCTTGTGACTAGGTAAAAAGAATACAACCATCTTCGAAGATGTCCACGAGGGAAACAAGGAGCAAAAGCGCGCTGGCAGCTACGAGAGCTGTCAAAGGTACTTTGGACAATTATTTTGTAAAAGCGGGGTCTTTACTAATCGACGAAATCACTATATTAGAGAGACGTATTTCGCAAGAAATAGATTGGGGGAGGAGATCCTTCATGGGCCCCTTGGCCCAGGCCAAGACCCCAGATAATAGGCATGACGGATTTAATATTACTGAGTCCAATAATGGGGCAACCAGTGCTAAAGGTAATTCTTCGATTCTAGATTTGTCCAACTCCACCTCTTACAGTAGCACGAAATACCCTAGTGACCGTGGCGATCTGAGTCTGTTAAATCTGCCATTGGTCCAACCCCACCACCCCCTCTTGAATGTGCTCCTGATGTGGATAACACCAACGGCAGAGATAGTAACACGCTACAGGGGGCAAGGGAGGGAGCTATCCCCAAACGGAAAAAAGAGGCTCAAAACAAAGGGGGAAGGAAGGCAAAAACTCAGAAACTCAATCCTACCCCGGAGGTTGATACCCCATAACGGGTATCTTGCCTATTGATAGAGTGGAAGCTTTACCTATTGAGATCCCGATTGCAGCGACCATAGAACAAGCAAATATGAACCCCTCTGAGACCGCAGATGAAGATATCACTCTTCCCGATATAGGAACTCCTTTGAGGGCCTTATTAAGTCCCCTGGAAGCTCGCCTAATTAAGATGGAAGCCAGGCTAGTGATCATTGAGAAATCAATGGTACAACTAGCCGATAGCTTAAAAGTAGATAATAAAGCTGATAGCAAGGGTGATAGAGGGGGGGCAGAGCTAAAGAATAAGAGGGCTATCCTACCTACCACTAAGGCGCTTAATAGTGCGGCACCCCTGGTTCGACAGGCCAAACCTACCCCCTCCAAAAATATTAGCACGCAGCCAAAGGCTAATGCTGCTATCCTAATCAGCCCTCTGCCGACCACCACACACATTCCCTCCGCAAACGAAGTCCAAGCAGGCAAAGGATAATTCTCCTGCCCCCAACCAGCCTCAGAAAGTAGTAGCACCAACAGATGAGGCACTAGGCAAAGCTAACAAGGCAAGGGTGGTGAACTTGCCGCCGGAGGCGAGACCGTATACAGTAATTCGAGCAGGGGTTCCGGAGCTAAAAAACACCCTTAAAGAATCTACCGCCTCTCTAAAGAACAAGGTGGTAAGTTGGCTATCTATCTACAGACCACTCCCACATGGTACAACGAGTGAGGTCCTCATGGTAAGAATGGTGCCATGGGTGGGTAGTACAAGAAAATCTATCAACGGAGACTGCGTCCTGATTAGTTTTAGTGATCCTAGGACCGTCACCCACATTTGTGGTTGGTCCCCTGATAACCAGGAGAGCAACATTCAGCCTCTACCCCTTTCTTTCTTCTACCCTCCATTGTCACATTTATGGGAGGAAGAGAGATGGGTTGGTCCCCAGGAGAGGGCAGGTGGGTGGGATGCAAGAGTGAGAGGAGACTTCCACTACCCTAGAACTCAATTTCAATCGTATTCCACATCAAACACCGGGGAGGAGGGTTGGGAAACTTGTTATGGGAGGGGGGGTGACTTGAGAGGTAGAGAGAGAGGAGACTGTCTTCGCCCTAGAGCCCATTACCCCATATACTTCCCGACATCAAATAGGTACTGTCACTTAGATATGGTGGATTGACAGCTCATGCGTGATGGTAGAAAGCAGTACTGTCACCCAAGGGTAAGGAATTAGACACCACATCACTAAGATTCAGTACTGTCTCAATGGCAGAGATCGGGCAGCCTGAAGTTCCACCGCACAATCTGGAGGATAATCACACCAATCCTGACCTGCCTCTTCCCATTGTAATGGAACTAGAGAAAGCACTCGGAGACGTGGACATAAAAACAAGGCCCCAGGGTAGTGAAAATGACAACGCTCGCTCCCCTGCCTCAGCTTTTAACTCGGGTTCACCACCTCTGAAAATAATATCATGGAATGTGGCCGGCCTGGGTAACAAGCTTGAACTAGAGGAATGGATTGCTTTTATTAACTCCAAAGATGTATGCCTGTTTCAAGAAACCTGGGCAAGGGATGAGTACTCTTGCCAGGGTTTCACAGAATTTTCCATCCCTGTGAAATGGAGGCGGTAGGGGCCGCCCCTCTGGAGGCCTCTCAACCTGGGTGGCTACCCACCTGGAATGTCAGGCTACTCGCCTCCCCTTGGCTTCTGGGGACATATTAGCGGTGTTGCTGGAATGGCCAAACTCCATTAGATTAGCCGTAATAAATGTATACTCTAGGCCGGTAAACATAGCACGAGAATCACCCACCATTGAGGAATTGTCAAACTTCCTTAGTGAAATCCCTAAGGGGACTGCATATGTGGTGGGTGGGGACCTAAATTCACATTTTGAGCCCCTTGCAGGCCTCCTGGATGGGTCCTCCTTGGAAGAGGACGCATGGTGGTCAGTACCCCCCACGGTGGCTCCCCTGCCTAGAGCTTGGACCCCACTTGCCCTACAGATTACCGCTCTGACCCTCAAGCATGGTCTCAGAGCGTGCAAAGGGCGTATTAAATCCGATATTCCAAGTAAATATACTTATAACAGAGTAGGCAGGGAGTCAAGACTGGATTACGTTCTAGTTCAATTGCCCTCGTGGTCGCACATTATTGATTTTAGGGTAATAAATAGAATTGATAGCGATCACAACGCCCTCGAATTAGACTACACCCTCCCTGGCAAGGAAGGTAGGGATCAAACTACGGGGGCGATAAACACAGGGCTCTCACTTGAAAATAATAGAAGGAGAATAAGGTGGGAAAAATTAGTTTCAGGCAGAGAGAATCTCCCCAAACTTTATACCAGACTTATTCCGATATTGGAAAAAGTGGGAACTCTAAGCGAGGATACCAGCACCCTGGATACCCATAAATTATTGTGTTTGGCACATGAGGAACTCATTTGGACCTTGGCGACAGATCTCTTTTCTAAGGGACATAGTAGCGGTGGTGGATTTTGCCGTAATACATGGTATAATGCCACACGCCGCAAGGCGGGGGACCCCTTTACATTAGAGGAGGTACGAGTTGCTATTGCACGGCTGTCGTCAGGCAAGGCTCCAGGGTTGGATGGCCTCCCCGGAGACCTCTTTAGACAAGAGCCTGACGTATGGGCCCCCTACTGACAATATTTAATGCCATCCTAAAAGGCATGGAGGTTCTGAATACTTGGCTGGGCGCAGAGGTAGTTCCAATATTCAAGAAAGGCTCGCCTCTGCTCCCAGCCAACTATAGGCCCATCAGCCTAATAGATGTTTCCCAGAAGCTCTTTGGTAGGCTCATCCTGGATCGTCTCCAGAATTGGCTTGAGGAAACTGCCACTTTGAGTCCTTATCAGGCGGGATTCAGGAGGGGGGTGTCCACATTCTGATCAGATATTCCGCCTGAATCTTATTTATTGGAGGACTGCACTAATCGAGGGCGGCAGCTTGTACACGGTTTTCGTGGACTTACGCGCTGCCTTCGATTTGGTGCCAAGATCCAAGCTATGACGTGTTCTGGCTGATTTAGGTGTTCCGCTAGACATTCTTTCCATTTTGATGAAACTGCACCAGAACAACTTTGCCCATGTCAGATGTGGTAGAAATGGCAACTTAACTGAAAGATTCCCCGTTGACAGAGTGTGTGCTTGCACCGACCCTGTTCTGCCTCTTTGTGAACGGGGTAATCACCCATCTGACCAGGATTGATGACATTGACGCCCCCAAATTAAATGGCAGCAGGGTACCCGCAATCATGTTTGCGGATGATACCCTGCTGTTGTCGAAATCCCCCATGGGAATACAACGTGTACTGGATGGGTTTTTGAAATTCTGTACGAAGAGGGGTCTTGAGATTAATGTCTCTAAAACAAAATACATGATCCTAAACCCTACCCCATCAACACGCCCTAATCCTTCGCTAGGCCCAGCGCGGCTAGAGAGGGTATCTACATTTGTGTACTTGGAAGTAACCCTTAATGAGAACATGTCATGGGGGACACAACAGATTAGGGCTAATATGAAACTGGTGCAGATAGCGGGTGGTATTTCCAGGATGGTGAACAAATCAACATATCGTCCACTTGGCCCGGTCATCCAGATCTACAAATCCCAGGCACAGGGGGCAGTTACTTATGGGGGCAAATTGTGGGGCCACACTTCTGTCAGAAACCTAACAAGTACAGAAAACAAATTCATCAGGCAGCTGGTAGCTCTTCCACCAAGTACCCCGTTACTCCTACTGAGATTAGACTTGGGTATTAGGCCAATTGCAGAAGAACTGGGACTTAAACCACTAACTTTCTGGCGACGTTTATGGAGCAGCCAAGAACTTATCAACTACAGAATGGAGCTCCAGGAGTTTTTGACTTTACCAAAAGCCATCAAACCCCCCATGGCTCAGATACATAAAAAGTTCCTGCGAGAGCCTGGACCTACCAGAACTTTGGACTGATCCGGCAAACGCAATGCACCAGGATTCCACGCAAAGCATTGTCAAAACTTTATTATGACCGAAAGCTGGCCAATATTATGGACACCATGCGTGAGGGATCCCTAACGAACTTATTCATTCAAAGTAAAGACTCCTACTTACTGGAATGTGTTCTGGATGGTATAACCCCTGTGCTTACCAGAAAGCTATTTCTGCAATGGAGATATGGCACACTTCTGCTCGGAACATTCACCAGTTCCTGGTCCTCTCCCCCAACTACTGAGCACTGCCCGTCATGTACACACTTCAAAGAAAATGACTTACATGTGGTTTTCTTTTGCAAAGCTTACCAAGGAATTAGGAAATATTGGCTACTCCCCCTTCTTAAAAATCTTGGTTTCAGACAGTTCCTCCCTGCGTACAGAATCCTAAAAACTGATGTGTCACCCCCAATTGTGTTTGCAGTGGCAAAGTATCTAACTGCAATGTGGTTTATTCGTAACCGCCTTTTTAAGATGGACCTGGTCTTTTAACAACTCAACCCTATTACTGATTTTAAGTTCACTCTGATGATGAATTGACTGATGTGTAGTAGTTTATTTTTATAACCAATGTTTTATTGACTTGCCAAAATGTTTTTTATTGTCTGTATATCTTTTATGATCTATAAGATCGAAATAGAGATTGAAATGGATTAAGTTGAATCAATCAGTGCTTGGTCTCTGCTCCACAGAGAGGAACGGAAAGAATGCTAGGCCAACCGTGCCAAATTATTAGGCTCTAAAGAAGAGTGTCATGCAAGCCAACAAATAGTAAGCAACTGATGGGCTCCAAACCCTTTCTGTTAACAACAGTGTCTTGCAAGTGAGACGCATGCGCTAGTGCATCTCCTTGCAGGCTTTACCCTAAAAAACAAGGGGCATTCCTGTATTCCTAGGAACCTGTGCACATTATACAATTTAACAGTAAGGTTTCTTAGGAAAAATTTCTAATAGACTTTATAATGAAATGGTCAATTGGTGAAAATCTCTTAACAAGACAGTTCCACACAAAATATAATTTATGAAAAAACATTTGTTTATAGAATGATAGTTCCAGAAATGACAGGAGAGCTATTTTGAGGAGAGACTTTATATTTTATATGCATTAGTAATTTATAAATGTGTCCCAGCAGATAAAGATGCCAGTTACAAATGATGAAGGTTCTCAACGATGATACAGTGAAGGGAAGGCGCAGTGTGGTGAATAAGTAGGACAAACCCTAAACAATAAAACACACAAATGAGGTTTGGTTGTGTTAGTTCGTAATTTACATATGGACTGCAACTACAAGAAGTGTCTAGTTTGAAAAATAATTTACAATTGTTAGCCTGTTGGATATATGTCAGGAAAACATCAGTCATTTATGAAAAGACCTACATAAAAGGTCGCCTATTTGTAAGCATTAAAAGCAAAACACAGTTGTATGAATAGCAGTGGCGGTTTTGCCTTAGGGCGCCGGGGCTCCGCCCCCGTTACTTTCACCCCTAGGGTCACCATTAGATAAAGGTATTTTTTACACTTTTTCATTTTTTATTTTAAACAATGTATACATACCTCTTATTGTTATTGCTGTGGCACTGATGAGTCTTGTGTCACAGCAAGCGTTGCTTAAAGCTGATCCGGGACCGGTGCATTCCCTAATGCTGCCTGTGGGAGGGTACTGCTGAGTCTATAGTATTTCCCGAGCGGACAAGCTCACAGCCCTGAGGTCTGTGATGTCATCAGCTCGTCAAATACCATAGCCTCGAGGACCAGTCTCCACCCCCTGATGACGTCTGAGTAAAGTTTGCCCCGGGCGCTTCAGGCTGAAGCCCTGTGTCATGTATACCTCTCTGGCCAGGGGGCACACCAAACGCAGCATGACAGATTGGTGATTTAATTCTCTTTATTCACTTATTACAGAGCTGGTCATGGGCGCGCCCGTCCTCGTCCTCTGTCCTAGTCATCAATCCCCACTTCCTGTCCCCTCACCAGATCTGGTGCCCGGTGACCTGGTCACTCTTCATTGGGACCCACAGGGTCCTAGTGCTCACTGGTCAGTCGCCCCTACTGTCAGGTCATGACACCCTGCAGCACCAGGGGCTTCACGTCAGTCAAGGAATGGAGAATATGGTCACCTCCACCCTTTCCCAACTCGTCACAGGGGGGTCCCTCCCTGTGACGAGTTGGGAAGGTGGGATCGAGGCTGCAGGCAGGCAGAAAGCAAAGAAATCGAGTCTGCGCAGTTTGTCATCAGTATTTCTGATGACACACTGCGCACACTCGAGGTGTCTGCCTACCGCGCTCCTGATAGTTGCAGGACGGTGTGGACGCCATTTGGAGCTCCAGTGCCTGTGCTTAACTGGCAATGGCAGTCAGGAGCAGCTGCAGCATTCCAAGTTCAGGCACTGCTGGTGTGCTTCAGTATTACCTAGAGGCAGCTTAGATGGTTCGCTGCAGCCCCAAATCGGTCAGTGGACCAGGCACCAAGTCAAGGTAGGTGCGTAAAAAAAGCTAAGTGGTTGACGCATTTCCAAATAAATACATAATCACATTATCACAGTCAGTAACAAAGCATAATGCTCTGACAGTAACTCCGTAATGTTAAATCGAAGTCCAGACTCTGCCTCAGCCTTACCACCAGCAGCAGCGAGTTTAGTACTTATTTTTAAAATTCCAGCACTGTTGGAGGAAGGGCTAACTCATGTGCTTGGGGGAGAATGGGAGACGAGGGGTATCAGAGGGCAGATATCAGAGTTTATCACTGGGCCATAAAACAGCCACAGTGATTGCACGTTCCAATCTGATGTTGACTTTTTCAAAATGTTTAATGTTCATGTGGCTAAATAGTTGTGCTCCATAGATTGCTGCTGCTTGCACCTGCTTTCTTTTATAATACAAAATATCTTTGCAATAATGAGTAAAAGCATGATCATAATTTTTTTAAAGAATTTACGTCTCAGTTCGTTTTGGAAAACGAATTAGGCAACAGCAGCTTTTTGGTGAAAGCATCAAATCCAATGAATGACTGTGTTAAGTTTCTAAAATCTGGGCACATCAATTTTCGTCTATTTGTCTTTGGGCACTGTCACTGTTAATCATGTTAGTGACATAAACAGACTGAAAGAAGTGCAGTGTGGCTTTTGTTTGGAATCAGGAGGGTTTGGGTGGAACTAGCACCATGTTGCTTCTATGTACATAAACCAGAGGCTTAAGTTGCTGCGAGATTTCTTTCCAGGTCTGTGGAAGAAATTGAGCTCGTGCTGTGAGGTGTAAACCCTCTGCTTGGTGGTGGTGAGGGGCGTGGGGGTCAGGTAGGAAGATAGCACTAGTCAGTGGTCATAAATTAGCAGCAGTGATTACGTGTGCCAGTCTGCAGTCCTAGCCTCAGCATTTGTGAATTAGATTTCACTTCTAATGTGTTCCTGCACATACATTTTTTGTAGCCCTTTTCTGAACTTCTTCAAGCTCAGTCATGGCCTGCATGATGTTTTAAAAAGATCTGTCAACCATGTACTGGAATCTGCTTTATTTTGTTTTAAAATCTTTGTCCATCAATAGATTGAACATCTTTGAGAGATGTTGAAACTTTCTGTGATTTGAAAGCATTGCTTAAAACCGTATTCTATATTTTCATTAAAAATTAAAGTCTGTTCATTTTGGAAAACTTGCTAAACAGCTGCTTTTTGGGTGAAATCATCCAAACCAATGAAGGGCTGTGAAGAGTGCTGTGTGGCCTTTGTGTAGACGCTTCTGGTATCAATTAATCAATCAGGAGTTTGTTAAAGCGCGACTACTCACCCGTGAGAGTCTCATGGTGCTAGGGGTGGGGGGAGTGGGGGGAGGGGGGGTGCAGGTTCCAATCCATCAAGGAGGCGGTCTGTCGAAGAGCCAGGTTTTGAGGTTTCTTGCAAAGATGGGGAGCGATGTTGTCTGTCTGAGGTGGAGCGGAAGGGCGTTCCATGCTTTGGCCGCAAGGAAGGAGAAGGAGCGGCCTCCCGATCTGGTCTTTCTGGTGCGAGGGACCATGGTGTAGGAAAGCTGGGCTGATCGTAGGGTCCTTTGGGGTGCGTGGAATTTGAGTCGGCTGTTCAGGTATGCTGGTCCGGTGCCGTGGAGGGCCTTGTGTGCGTGGGTGAGCATCTTAAAGGTGATTCTCGCCTCGACGGGGAGCCAGTGGAGTGTGCGCAGGTGCTGGGAGATGTGGCAGTGTTTTGGCAGGTTGCGGACCAGTCTTGCGGCGGCGTTCTGGATGTTCTGTAGCTTGCGGATTAGGTTTTTGTTTATTCCGGCGTAGAGTGCGTTGCCGTAGTCGAGTCTGCTGGTGACCAGGGCGTGACTGTCCTTCGGTGTTCGAGGGGGATCCATTTGAAGGTCTTACGAAGGAGGCGGAGGGTGTGGAAGCAGGAAGATGAGACAGAGTTGATCTGGCGGTCCATTTTGAGCTCGGAGTCCAGGATGATTCCCAGGTTGCGTGCGTGGTCTGTGGGGGTTGGCGGGTTTCCGAGGGCGGTGGGCCACCAGGTGTCGCTCCAGGCATCGGGGTTTAGGCCCATGATGAGTACTTCTGTTTTGTTGGTGTTTAGTTAGGCAGCTGTTTTTCATCCATTTGGCGACGGCTTCCATGCCGTCTCGAAAGTTGCGTCTGGCGGTGTTGGGCTTGTTGGATAGGGAGAGGATGAGCTGGGTGTCGACGGGGTATGACATGATGTTGAACCCGTAGGTTCTGACGATGGGGGCAAGTGGAGCCATGTAGACATTGAAGAGCGTCGGGCTGAGGGAGGAGCCCTGGGGGACTCCGCAGGTGGTAGGTGTGGGGTCCGAGAGGAAAGGGGGGAGTCTGACCCGCTGCGTCCTGCCGGAGAGGAAGGAGCAGATCCAGTTGAGGGCCTTGTCCTGGATTCCTGCATCGTAGAGTCTGCGTATTAGGGTGCGGTGGGAGACTGTGTCGAACGCCGCTGATAGGTCGAGGAGGATGAGGGCTACTGTTTCTCCTTTGTCCAGTAAGGTGCGGATGTCGTCTGTTGCAGCGAGGAGGGCGGTTTCCGTACTGTGGTTTTTTCTGAAGCCGGATTGGGAGGAGTCGAGGATGTTGTGTTCTTCAATGAATGTGGCGAGTTGGCTGTTGATGGCTTTCTCGATGACTTTCGCTGGAAACGGGAGCAGAGAGATGGGTCTGTAGTTTTTGAGGTCGGTGGGGTCAGCCGAGGGTTTCTTCAGGAGGAGGTTGACCTCGGCGTGTTTCCAGTCGTCGGGGAATGAGGCGGTCGCCAGGGAGCGGTTGATGGTGTGGCAGAGCATGGGTGCGATGGTGTTGGCGGCTCTGTTGAAGATGTGGTGGGGGCAGGGGTCCGTGGGGGCCCCTGAGTGAATTGACTTCATTGTCTTCAGTGTGTCTTCGGTGGTGAGGGCTGTCCAGTCATCAATCGCTGGTTTCCGGGTGTCGGGGGTGGTTGGTGAGGGTTCAGTGTGTTGGTTTTCTTCATCGAAGTTGTCGTAGATGCTCTTGATTTTGTGGTGGAAAAAGATGCTGAGTTTGTCGCAGAGGTCTTGTGAGGGAGGGATGTCGGTAGACTCGCTGGTGGGTTGGGCGAACTCCTTGATGATGCTGAAGAGTTCCTTGCTGTTGTGTGCGTGGGTGGAGATTCTGTCTTCAATCGCTTTTTTCCTCGTTTCTCTGATGAGTTGATGGTTAGCGTTGGTGGCGGCTCTGAAGTTGTTGTGGGGTTCTGTGGATTTGGTGTTTCTCCCGGTCTTTTCGAGGCGGTGGCATGCGCGCCTGGACTCTCGAAGTTCGGTGGTAAACCATCTGGCTTTCTTGGCACGGGTATTGTTGTTTTTCTTGAGAGGGGCTATGGTGTTGGTGCTGTCCGAGATCCATCTATGCAGGGTTCGGGCTGCGGTGTTGGGGTCGTTGTTTTCCGCAATGGTTGGGGTGGAGTTGTTGAGTGAGGAGGTGAGCTGGTCATTGGTGATTTTGGTCCAGTTTCTTTGTGGAAGCAGGTGCTGGTGTCTGTGGATGGTGGGTGTTCTGAAGGTGAAGTGGACGCAACGATGGTCGGTCCATGGGAGTTCGGTGGTGTGGCTGAAGGTGATGGAGTTTCCTGTAGTGAAGAGGGGGTCGAGGGTGTGTCCTGCTGAGTGCGTGGGCTCGGTCACGATTTGGCGGAGTCCAATGTTGTGGAGGTTGTCCAGGAGACATGTGGTGTTGGGGTCCACTTGATTGTCGAGGTGGAAGTTGAGGTCTCCCAGCAGGGTGTAGTTGGTGGATGCGATGACCTGCGGGGAGATAATGTCCATGATGGAGTTGGCAAAGGGTCCGCGGGGTCAAGGGGGTCGGTAGATGAGGGTTCGTCGGAGGGCGGCGGTGGGGCTGGCCAGTATCTTGAAGTGAAGGTGTTCCATCAGTTTTGTGGACTCGTCAGGGAGTGTGCTCAGTCGGAGGCTGGATTTGTGGACGATGGCGATTCCTTCTCCTGGGTGGGTGGGGTGGTCCTTCCTGGAGATCTTGTATCCTTGGGGGATGGCGTTGGCGATGTCCGGTCCCGAGGTGGTGTTGGTCCAGGTTTCGGTGAAGAATGCTACATCTGGGGTGGTGCTGTTGAGGAAGTCCCAGATTTCTGTGGCGTGTGTGTGGAGCGATCAGACGTGAAGGGGGATGCATTGCAGGGTCTTTGGTTTGCTTGTGTTCTTGTGGACGGGTTGTGCTGGATCCGTGTTCTTGGCGGTGCTGCAGGTGTGCCGGCAGCGGTGACAGCTGAAGTGTCCCTGGGTGTCGGCTGGTGATGCTAGCTTGCAGTTGTTGTTGCAGCCTGGGTTGAGTGCGTGGAGTGCTGCTGGGTCGTAGCGTTGGCGGGGCGGAGGTCCAGGGTTCCTGGTGCTGGTCACGGACGGGTCGCAGATGGGCACAGACGTGCTTGCCTTTGACGCGCCTTCGGTGCACCAGCGGCGCGCCCGCAGCCCGCGGCCGCTGTGCGGCCACGCACTGGCTGCCATTAAGTAGGGGTCGGGGAGGGCTGGACAGCTGGGAGGCTGGAGCGGGGAGGGGAGCTGGATTGGGCCGGTCGCGCTGGGGGGGAGGGGCCACGGGGGCAGCAGCGGCAGGGAAAGGTAAAGGGAGGAAAGACGGGATAACGAAAAAAGGGAAAATAAGCAGAAATAAGGCACAAAAGAGCAGAGATGCAGAAAAGAGCAGAAAGGTGAAAGATAGAAAGGGTAGAAAAACGAGTGAAAACGAGTGAAGGAGCAGAGGGAGAGAAAGGGAAAATGGGCAGAAATAAGGCACAAAAGAGCAGAGGTGCAGAAAGGGGAAAGATAGAAAGGGGAGAAAAACGAGTGAAAACGAGTGAAGGAGCAGAGGGAGAGAAAGGGAAAATGGGCAGAAATAAGGTGCAAAAGAGCAGACGTGCAGAAAGGTGAAAGATAGAAAGGGGAGAAAAACGAGTGAAGGAGCAGAAAGAAAGAAAGGAGACAGAGGTCCACTGGACCACCAAGGATGAGGCGCAGGGAAACCTGTGGGTGGAGGAGGGCCTTGATCACCAACACTCAAGAGTGCAGGGGCACCTCACTTAATGGTGGAGCTGCGAGGATGGGAGAGCAATTTCACTGACAATGAGTCAGTGGTATCACTTAAAGCATGTTGCTGTGCACATAAAGCAGAGCCCGGACTCTGCCTCAGCAGTGAATTACTTGGCTTGGTGCATGAAGTATTTCTTTTCAGCTTTGTGGGGGCAGGGCTGGATCCATAAGAGGGGCAACTAGGGATGCTAGGATTGTTTGCAGCATCAACCCAAGAATGCAATTACTTTGGAGGGGGTGACCCTTGCACTACATTTTGGTGTTTAGTTCAATAAGATGCTCATCCCTCACAATGAATCACTGTCTCCTGGCCATTGGTCAGTCAGATCCTTGAAATAGGTGTGGTAACTGGCATCCAAGTTCGAGGTCTCTCCCACTGAGAAACCGATCACAAAACGTCTTGCCCGCTACACACATTCCTTAGGAAGAAAGTCTGGCTTACCTACAAAGCCAGGAAATTTCCATGGTACTATTACTTTTTGTTCCTTTTATTTAAAAGTTTGCTGGAAAATGAATCCTGTTATCTCATTGTTTGTTAAAAAAAGATTTGCATGGGAAATGGTGACCGACCTCCCAAAAATGATGTATCCCGTTAAAGTGAGCCCCGCTGCTACACCCCCACACACTGCCCAGCCACACCACTTTCAAATTTCACCAGCCGCCACTGATGAGTAGTCCTTCACTGTAAATGAACTGTACATTGCATTACACATGGAGAAGGAAATGTGTCCATGGGGTGACTGTTCCACAGTTCAAATTTGCACTGTGCTCGAGGCTGGTGAGAAAACAATTACTTAAATGTAAATAAAATAATATGAACAACAATGTCTGGTTGAAACAATTCAGCTATAGTACATAATGGCAATCTGCAGGTTTAAAAGTAGTATTCAACAAAAGATGGCCTTTTTATAATTTCAGCATCCAGGCATCAAACGTAATTAACATCAACGTTTCACCCTGAAAATTGTTGCTCTATCATGAGCTGATTTTCCATGATGATAATAACATGTGGATATACCCTCCAGACTGTCTACAGGAGGCTGCCAGGATGCCAAGTGAGTGGTCTGCAGCTCGCCGTCCAGATTCCTAGGTTTGCAAGTGTAGGAATAACATGGAGTAAGATTACCCCAATATTCCCCATTAATTTTGAAAGAACAGTAATTCAATTAGATTACAGACCCTCATATATTCATATAATTGGGCATTTGTTGGTCCCCAATTACTAGGACAATTCTAGTCCCTTCATACCTGACCACTCATCTGGCCTGTCTCCTCTGGACTGTCTTGAGGATGTATCAATTGCTTATAATCCTCATGAAGACCTGTTCACGATAAAGCAACATTTTACCGGTCGAAACATCAATGTTAATTTCATTTGATGCTTGGATGATGAATTTGCGGTAAAGTAGACCAGGACATGGTATGAATTGTGACAGACTGCTATAGAGCCTGGGTCATGTCTAGGTTCTTGCCTACCACGACCATTGACTATCATTGGCGCTTTGTGCTTTTTGGCACTATTTTCACTTACATCCTATAAATTAATTTCTCTGGTTCCCCTCATTGGAATTTCGTTGTTTACATGGTATTTCTCTTGTTCTCTGTTTTTATAAATGTAAGTGGGATTTTTCTTGTGGTCTGTATTTGGCTTTTTGTTTCTAACTGTTAGATACTTCTACATTCTTTATTAATTTTTGATAAGTTAAGCCTTCCTGTTCTATGCCAAAGCTATCATGAGTTGAGTTCAGGTTTGAATTACTATAACCTATGTCAGAACCTAATAGGTTAGTGACTTTTTTAATTGTGAATGGCTACCATCCACCCCAATTTTTTAATTCGCTTTCTTACAGCCATAGTGTATGGTCCAGGAAAATACACAAATGACACAGGGAGTTAAATCTCACCTTTGGACTGCAATATATGTTGCTCAATCCACTAGACCACTAGGCTGACAAGGAAAATATGTATTCAGGCCTACTTGTTTAGCTTGATTGCTGAAACCTTTTAAAGCTGACTGTGGACATCTCAAAATACCCTTTTTACCAGGAAAGAACCTTACATTTAGCCCATAAGGTAAACTGCCTCATATTTAAAAATGGCACATGCATATTATGCATATGCACAAGACTAACGCACAGTTCGCGACCGGCGTTCTGGGAGGAAGCCTCGTTTCTCGTTCCACTCGGTAAGCTCCCACAGCCTTTCATACATTAGTAGCGTAAACTTTGGCCTGCATTAGTTTTTTCAGTAGTGCTAATGCATTGAATTTATTTCAGCTTCATGTGAGTGTCAATCGATTTGAAGTTTCGATCAAAACATTCCCAAGACTGATTACGGCTACAACCTTTAAGGTACATTCACGCACTTTTGGTATTCAGACAGTTTATTTTGAATCTCTCACGCAAATTAGTAGATTAAACCTTTCATTTCGTTTTACAGTTTTCCATCCATCAGACCGTTTTCAGCTTTTGGCTATTTGCCAATTTAGCACCGTGAATCTTAAGGTATTTACACCTTATCTACATGCCGTTATTTCCACATTGCTCACAAGGGGGGACCCAGGGAGAGCCATACGCGAGCTGGTCTTTCCCTGGGTGCGTTCGCGCGAGGGATCTGGGAGCAGGTGGGGGTGATTAGGGGAGGGCATAAAGGGAAGGCAGGCGGCTGATTGGGGAAGTGCGTAGCGAGGCAGGGGAAGGCAGGTTTCCTTTTTGCTCCTTTGCTGGTGTCGCGTTACCTGAGGGGGACATGGAGGAGGCGGCGGAGGTCCGACGGGCTGTCCAGACCCTGTGTGCGGCGGGACGAGAGGACCTGCTGCGGCCGGGAGTGCCGGCGGAGGCGTGGGTAGGGTTGTCCCGCCCCTGCCTCGCAAGGCTTCACTGGGCGTGTCGCGGGCGGTGACTGCTTGTCAGTCACCCGGCCCGGAGGCAGACGAGGACGACGACGGAGACGCTGCCATGCCGGCGGCGCAGCCCATGCCGGCCCTGGCCCCCGCAGTGTTGTAGCCCCCGCCCGCTGACCCGGGCGCCCACCAGCAGGTATGTCTTGTGCCTTTGCAGTGTGCTGGCTTGCGTGGGGCGCCCGGGGGGAGGCGGGGGCGCTCCGTGGGACGGCCAACTCAGCGCTTGGGCGGGGCCCCCCCGGGGAAGGCTAGGAAGCCTTCGGTGGGGCCTGGTAATCGACGGGGGAGGAGTCTCAAACCTAGGAGCCTCCCCCGGGTCCATGCTCAGGCTGAGGTCTTCGGGGGCCATCCCACCCCGGGTTCTGGGTTGTTTGAAGGGGCCTCACCCTGTTTATGGGTAAACGGCCAATGCTATTTGCTGTCCCCTGCGCCTGCTGGGTTGGGGCTGGCCCAACCCCCTTTGCCTGGTGGTGGGGATTCAGGTTGCTCTGCTGTTGGGGCGCCCCATGCTGTTCCGCCTGACAGTGCCTCCTCCCGGGGGGCTCCTGTGGCCCCCGGGGCCATACTGTTCAATGATGTGCTCCCCCCCAACGTCCCGGTCCCCTGGGTCCACGACTCCCGGTCTTGCTGGCCCCCGCCCTGCCCCGCAGCAGTCTCTGGTGTCTGGTGGGATGGATTCGGACCTTTGGGGGGCGTCCACTGCCCCCAGTCAGGTTTTGTACCCGGGTTCTCGAGAGATGCTCAGTGCTCCACTAGTTAGCTTGGCCTCCGGGTTAGGTGGTGCCCCTGTGTTTGCGTCGGTGGCTGGTTCATTGGGGACGGTTTCCCTTGGCTCCCTGGGGGGCGGCATGCTTGCAGGTCCTTCACAATATGGCTTGAGCGGCCGCAGTTTTCATGTTGCGTCTCCAGCTGGGCGGCTGTTGGCCGGTTCTGCGGGCTCGGGAACTGTCCCTATGGCTGTTTCCAGTAGTGGGATCACGGGAGAGTCATCTGGAGCGGATCTCTCTTCTGCAGCGTTGCGCGCGCGGAGCTTTCATGACATTGACTGGCAGTTTTATCATGGGGGAATTGGTGATGGGGCGCTGCCAAGTGGCAGTGCAGAAGTTTCATTTTCTGGGGATGTTTCACATATGAATGTACAAGATGATGATTTGGAAGAAGGGGAATTGCGTGACAAGGAGGTTGGGCTTTTGGCAGCACGGGCCCAGAGGGGTGGGACGGGGCAACTCCCTGTTTCTCGTATTTTGCAGGAGTCAGGTGCGGGCCACGCAGCGGTACGTGAGACAGCAAGGAGTAGACCTTCTCGAGGGGCTCATGTTGAAGTTCAGCAGAATTCGGCACCATTGCCAAGAGGTAAGGATAGTTGGTGGGCTGTGTGGCAACCAGGGGAGAGTCTCCCGGCTAAGCGTACCAGATCAATAGGTACGGGTGATGGGGTTGTTCGTGAGCTAGTCGCTCTGGCACCGGGGCTTGAGCGGCCGGTGAGTCTGAATGTTTCTGATGTGCAAATTACAGGGGAAGTTTCTAAGGTTGGGGGTGGGGTGGCTGTTCCCAAGCCAGTTGCGGAGGATAGTATCCTGCCGAAGAAGTTGCCTTATTCTGGAGTGGGGATGCCTTTGGGGTCTCATTTGTCTGAAAAAACCAAAACTCGCATCTGGAATGGTGAATTTGTGGATGTCTTTCGGCTTCTCCATAGAGATGTACAAGCTAAGGAGGGGTCGAAAGAGGAGGAGTTGAAGTTGGCTCGGAGGCCTCGAGTTCCGTGGTCTATTGAGAATTGGACTTCGGCCTTTTTAATTTATGCCAGCGTGTATAGCCAGCGTCATCCGAGTAAGGCAGTGGACATGTTCAAATATGCTGACGTCATCCGTAAGGCACATGGTTATTTTGGGGGCTTGGCATGGTTGTCGTACGACGAGGAGTTCCGGGCTCGTATGAGTGTGTTCCCAGAGCGTTCCTGGGGTGAGGTCGATGCGGAGTTGTGGCTACAGTGGATGGCGTCTGCTCAACCGCCTGCTACGACCCACACGGCTAGCGGGCAGCCGGTGCATTATCGGCCCTTTCAGTTTTGCCCCGCTCTCCCTGGGGCGGGGGGTTGGGGCAGAGAGCAGTCCTCCTCCTCTGGAGCGTGCTGGCATTTTAACAGGGGTTCGTGTAACCGGCCGGCATGCAGATATAAACATGAGTGTGCACAGTGCGGAGGCCGGCATGCTCTCACGCAGTGTTTTCCCAGACAGCGTTTTGGAGACCAGGGGAGGGGTTCAGGGGGCAGGGGACAACCTCAGCAATTTGTACATAAGGGCTCCTACTCCTATTAAGCAGGACGTTTTGGATTTGTGGTTGGAGGACTACCCTGACGTTGAGGCTGCTAAGACTTTGTCCTGGGGTTTTCAGAGTTGGGTTCCGGATTGGGTACCAGGGTCCCCGGGTGGGCCGGTGGTCTGACAATCTGAAGTCTGCGAAGGAGTGCCCTCAGGTTGTGCAGAAGAAGCTGGATGCTGAGCTTGCGGCAGGTCGGATTGCTGGTCCTTTTCTGGGTTGCCCCCTCCCTGATTTGATCGTCTCCCCGCTGGGTGTGGTACCGAAAAAGGCAGTTGGGGAATTTCGCCTTATACACCATCTGTCTTGGCCTGAGGGTGCATCCATCAACGATTTCATTGACCCAGCTGACTCAAGTGTGACATATGCTTCCGTGGATGACGCCTTGCGGCTCGTTCGCACTGCAGGACTTGGGGCTTTGCTGGCAAAGAGTGACATTCAGTCAGCTTTCCGGCTCCTGCCCATTCATCCTTGGGATTTTGGTCTCTTGGGCATGCATTTTGGTGACTGTTTTTATGTCGATAAAGTGTTACCCATGGGCTGCTCGGTCTCATGTTCCCTCTTTGAGACCTTCAGTACATTCCTGCAGTGGCGATTCACTTTTGTCAGCGGCCATGTTCTGGTCTGCCATTACCTTGATGATTTTCTTTTCATTGGTGAGGGTCATTCTGGGCAGTGTCAGTCGGCTTTGGCAATTTTTCAGGCTATGACTTCGGAATTGGGCCTCCCTTTGGCGCCGGATAAAACAGAAGGTCCTTGTACATCCCTGACTTTCCTAGGGATTGAAATTGATACTACATCTATGATGGCGCGATTGCCTGCTGCTAAAGTGCGGGAGATGTCTGATTTCCTCAGATGGGTGTTGGGTGAACGCAAATTAGAACTGATTTTGGGGTACCTCAATTTTGCTTGTCGGGTTGTACGGGCGGGTCGGACGTTTTATCGACGTCTGGGCCTCTCGATGTCCGGCGCCAGCCTGCCTCATCATCGGGTGCGCATTACAACTGCTGTCCGTGCTGATCTGACTATCTGGTTGAGTTTCCTGCAAGATTTCAATGGCATGTCCTTGTTTTTTGCGGATGAGGACATTGTGTGGCAGGTGCAGCTTTTCACGGATGCATCGGGAGCTCACGGCTTCGGCATTTTTTGGGAAGGTCGTTGGTGCGCGGCCAGCTGGCCAAAGCATTGGAAGGATCAGGGTCGCAGCATTGCGTTTTTGGAACTCTTCCCGTTGTTGGTTGCTCTGTTTATCTGGGGTCAGGAATTTCAGAATCGCTCCGTATTGTTCCATGTGGACAACATGGCAGTAGTGGACTTGGTTAATAGACAGAGGGCCCGCGATTTGCGTGTCTTGAGGCTCCTGCGCGCCTTCATGTTGCGGTGTCTACAACTGAATATTGTCTTTAAGGCTAGGCATGTTCCTGGGGCCACTAATTGCATCGCTGATTCTTTATCTCGCTTTCAGTGGTCCGAATTCTGCAAATTGGCTCCTGGGGCGGACCTGGAACCGACGGCGATCCCACAGTACGTATGGGACTTGGGGGATTGAGGGTACACCAGTTGGTGGAACATTCAGTGGCTGTCTCTACACGGCGGAGTTATTTGAAGGCCTGGCATGAGTTTTTGCAGTTTGGTGAGGAGATGGGGGGTACGGTCTGGGCTGGGTTATCTGATGAACAATTCTTATTGCAGTTTGTTTTGCATTTAGCGGACAGAGGCCTCTCTCACACGACCATTTTGGGCAAGTTAGCCGGGGTGTCTTTTTATGGTCAGCTTTGGTGGGGGAGGGATCCTGTTGGGGGGGTGTTGGTTCGTAAGGTTCTAAAGGGTTGGGTAGGCTCCAAGCCGGTGGTCAAAAGCTACGGCAGCCGGTGACCTTTGATTTTCTTCAGCTGCTTTTATCGCAGTTGGAGGTGTGCTGCTATGATGCTTTTGAGTGCCACAAATTTCGTTTGTGTTTTGTGTGGTTATTCTTTGGTGCATTCCGGGCCTCTGAACTGCTGGGTTTGAGGGGTAGAGTGGGTATGACCAGTAGCGAGGTGGTGGTGGAGCATGACAGGGTGCGTTTGTGGCTGAGGATGTCCAAAACTGATCAGATGGGGAGGGGTAAGTGGGTGTTTCTGGGTAGGAGTGGTGTGTCTGCTTGCTGCCCTGTGGGGGAATGGGAGGTTTTTGTGTCTTCTCCTCATTTTGCCCCGGGGGCAATTTTTTGTCATGCTGATGGCAGCCCCATCCTTGTTTCTCAGTTGTTAGCTGTCCTCCGCAAGGTGTTGTCGGGCCTGGGGAGGGATCCTTCTCAGTTCGGCACTCATTCCTTCAGGATTGGGGCGGCGACAGAGTCCGCCAGGTTGGGGTGGGATTGGTCTCAGATTCGTCGCATTGGGCACTGGCGCTCAAGATGTTGTGAGAAATATGTGAGAAAGTAGTCCTCCTTTGCTTTGCCTAACATTTCTTTTTCTCCTAGGTCCTTGGCCCTCAGTCGCCGGATGCAAAAGGAGGGTGTGGATCCTGGGGCACTCTTTTGTTAAACGGGCCGCTGTGGCCGCTGCACGTCAGCTTTGTGGGAGATCTCTTGGTTTAAGCAGTCTGACGCACGAAGTCTCCTGGCATGGCACAGGGGGCATGCGCTGGGGCGGTCTCTTTCCCGCCTTGGCTTCTCTAATTTCAAAGGGTTTGGGGGGCCCTCCGGATCTACTGGTGTTGCATCTTGGGGAAAACGACTTAGTTTCTCTCTCTGGTTTGACTCTGTTAAAGTTAATGAAACAAGATCTAGAAGTCATCAAGACCACATGGGTGAGCACCATGGTGATATGGACTGAGTTCGTTCCTCGATTACAATGGAATGGGGCGAGGAGCTATTCAGCCATGGAGAAGGCAAGACGCAAAGTGAATAGAACAATGAGACTCTTTTGTAATCATTTATGTATATACAATTTGGCTCATCATCATTTGAAAGTTTCAGAGACTCATTTATTCTGTGAGGACGGGGTCCATCTGTCTACTTTAGGCATTTCTTTTTACCTTCTGGAGCTCAGAGATTTGATTGCTAAAGTTCTTCAGGTGCAGTTATGGTGTGCTCCTTCCCTTCCTCCTTTGGGTGGGGCAGGAAAACGCTAAAGGTTTTCCTGGGTGGCGGTTTTTGCTAGTGGGGTGGGCAGCCTGGAGCGGGTTGGCCATCCTGAAGGGTAGCTCGTTGGGTAATCCTGGGGGTATTAGGCAAGAGTTAGTTTCTGGTTCTGTTAGGTAGGGAGTTTAGGCATACTGTGTAGATTGAAATGTCATGAAATAAATAAATAATGAATGTGTTCAAGAAATGTATTATGCACCTGTCTTAAATTAAAGTGGCCTTTCTTGCTCCTTGAAGAAGTGTGGACAGTGATTTCTTGCGCAAGGGGGGACCCAGGGAGAGCCAGGCGCGAGCTGGTCTTTCCCTGGGTGCGTTCGCGCGAGGGATCTGGGAGCAGGTGGGGGTGATTAGGGGAGGGCATAAAGGGAAGGCAGGCGGCTGATTGGGGAAGTGCGTAGCGAGGCAGGGGAAGGGAGGTTTCCTTTTTGCCCCACCCACCCTCCCTGTATTCCTTTAGTTAGGCTTTACTTGTGGTGCTCTAGGTGCTGCTCTGGTCTTCTGGCTTTGCCACTGTTACGACAGGTGTGTCTGTTCTTGTAGGAGGCGGTTTTTGCTAGTGGGGTGGGCAGCCTGGAGCGGGTTGGCCATCCTGAAGGGTAGCTCGTTGGGTAATCCTGGGGGTATTAGGCAAGAGTTAGTTTCGGGTTCTGCTAGGTAGGGAGTTTAGGCATACTGTGTAGATTGAAATGTCATGAAATAAATAAATAATGAATGTGTTCAAGAAATGTATTATGCACCTGTCTTAAATTAAAGTGGCCTTTCTTGCTCCTTGAAGAAGTGTGGACAGTGATTTCTTGCGCGACGAAGGTGCTGCACATTTTCTAAGAGGTCTCCTCATTTTACCAATTTTCATCCTTTTTGGTTTTAGCATGCTGCACTGACTTGGCTTACTGTTCCATTGGTGTCACTATTACTCCACACTTCACCATTTATTCAAAGTCACTCCATTTTCCTTCATCCTTCTTTCCCCTTTCTTGAGCCCTGGCTTTCAGCCACTGTCAGCTTATAATTTAACTACAAGCATTGTCAATGTTTACTATTATGCACTAATCATGTAACTCATACATGTTATAGATCCCCCTGACGAAGGGCCAGTGTTTTAGGCCTGAAATGCATTGGGAACATCTTTGAAAATAGATCCAATACTCTGCATTCAACTCAAGCTATATAATTTTCATTTGGAAATGCTCTGCATGACATTGGAATAAACCACGCAGATTCCTTCAACTTGTGGAATTCATGAAGATTTTTTAAAAAGTCATTATCATTGTTGTATTTGATTCAGTTCTTTGATTACTTTTCATGAAATGTATAAAGCTTTTCACTAAATTTGGATTACTGTTGACATTTAGACCGTACACTTAATAGTGACACTATAGTAGTGCACTAAGTTTATCTAGATATTCACTTGTCTAGTTTTTTCCTTTCACATGCATATTAACTAGCATTTTGTGCAAACTGGTGCAAAATGTATATTTGGGATTTACTTTGCAGCACAAAACTTGATTTACACTCGAAATTAGCCCAATACTAATGCAAACTAGTGCCAGGGTTTCATTTTATTGCTTTGCTCCAAGGAGGCGTATCATGGGAGGGACATGGCCATTTCTATGCAGCTACACATGGATTGTGATGCAGAGCCCCGTCAACTAACATATATATGTGGACATGGATTTGTGCCAAAACCTAACGTCTCTTTAATGTTGATATTAAAATGCAGAAATCTTTGACTTTTTCCAAGCTTTTCCAACTTCGTATAGTGCTGCACTGTGGGAAAAGTCTAAAACTTTGTCTAGGCATTGTATTTAATTCTTCCAGCACAAAACCAATGCTAGAGATGACACAGAAACACTTTGGTGCAAAGGTATGTGCATGATGAAAAGTATCCTGATTTTGTGCCACTGCTAGGGTGAGGACTGGACAGCGCCATATCTTAGTAATGTAACACTGTTCTGCAATCTCTTTGTCACCCAAAGTGGTGCAGCAACTCTGGTTGCATGAATTTTTATTAAAACTACCCCTTAGTGTTGCTAAGTACCAAGAGTGACTAGCACTCAAAAGCTATTTTCATTTTAATTGTAAAGGGCTAAAGCTGTTCCTGTGCAGGAAACTGTTCTGAATACAATACGGTGTCTCCTAACTAAGGTTTGAGATAAATCACAGGAATTATTCAACCACTACCTTTATTTATTATGTATTAAAATCCAAATCCAATAATTGGTGAAGTAGGAGTGTTGATAAATATTTAGATAAAGTGACTTTAAAAAAGTTAAACTTGGCTGACTGAGCTTCCAGTAGGGTGTATAGCATTAGTCTTCCAGCAGCTAACCTCTGTGAGTTTACCCCCTTAATTAGGTGTACAAACTACACTCAGAAAAGAAACAATGACTTTTGCCTTTTATTAGGGAACCATGAGTATGTTGCACATGACTCTCTTCTCAGCTCAGGAATAACAGTTGGGGAGGATTCAAAAGCTTCATTAACTTGAATGGAACCAGTGTGAGGCCTGGCCATTCAGAGTCAAGTGTAAGTGCACAACTGTTGAAGAGAAGCCTTTGTTTCCAGGGCCAACTGTGTCCAGCCTGGCACCAACACAGTGGGCGAGGGAACACACACCTGGCTGGAACAACAGAAATCACCAAGGATAGAAGGGTGATGCCATGTTGGATTTTACTCAGAAGAGTGCATTGTGGGATAGTTTGCAGTAAGATAAAGAAGATGTGCAGCAAAAGTGGGAATGTTTATTACTGGAAACTGTTTTGATATTGTTAATAGAGGCTCTAGGGGTCACCGCATCCACTTGCTAGTGAACCCTTATAATTGTGGCACCTCATCCACAGGTCAGCAGACACATCTGGATGGTCAGAACAACACAGGACAACTTGACCTACAGTCTGTAACTTATCCAGAGAGCTGACGAGCTAGACCTGTTACACCTGCAACCAGGACTGAGAAGTAGACTCCAAGCATCAGTTGCTAACATCCAGTGTGGCTACAGGGACACAACAAACTACAAGTGTCTTTTTTAGTACAGCCAGCTTATCAGAAGCAAGAGAGCACGAGCTTGTGGCCTCTGCTAACTTTTAAATGTTGTCCATGCAGTCCTTGGAGTCTTATAAGAGACTAAGAGGACCTGCTCCAGAAAGTCTAAAAAGTTGGGCATTGGAAAACTCTTGGACTTCCAAGACATTTGGAGCATCTGCGAGATCTGAGAACAAAGGTGTCTGACTTCAAGAGTGTGTTATGGGGTACAGCTTCTAAACTTACCCAGCTGGAGGATTTTGAGCTCCAAACAAAACGATATTTTGTGTTGCCTTGTGTAAAAAAGATGGCTGTTAAGAGAAAAAACATTTGCAGGAGCACAAACAAAATGTGATCTACCCGAGCAGGATTACTTTTACACAGTCACTTGAAAAGTAATTTCGTGTTAAAAAACTGTTTGGATAGAATATGAATGTGAACTGCATGTTCCTCATTTATTTATTTTTTTGCTTTACACAGAGGAACTGCCATAGAGAGAGAGGCTACTGTACATACATTATCAACTTTCCCTTCCAGTCTTGGAGATTCCTCCTTGTGCTTTGTCCCTGGTCACTCGCATCTTCCTTTGTCTGCAGTCTCTGTTGCAACATCCACCTGTAAAGGCTTTAATCTTTACTTTTTTTGTTTGGAAAATCAGGTTCGGTCAGGGCAGTACTTTGCAAATGTTTGTGTGTGAAGAAACAGAATTTTTGTTCCTTTTTTATTTTTTCAATTTTGTTTGTTTGGCTACTGATGGCTTGGAGTTCAGTTAGGGAAGGAGGCCAATGTGAGATTAAGGGAAAATTGAATTTTTTGTACGGTGAAGGCCTGGAGTTCAAAATATATCCTCAAGTTCCTTGTGGTTTTGTAAATTTTGTATAGGTTTGACATCATACTGTGGTGTTTTTTACTTTTTGTGTCCAAGTCTGCTTCAATATATTTTTAATGCATTTGCACATTCACACTGCTTCTGCACTTGAGATTGTTTTATCATTGAGGGGTTTGTAGATGACCTTGTATCCAGGCCAAGCTCAGGTTATTTTTTGCTGGCTAGGGTTTGATTGGCTCCAGGAGTTTATTTTCCTTTTCCTCCCTATGTACTTGCCCACCAATTTTCTGTGTATGTTTACATGAGATGGTTGTCTAATTATTTTATTCAAAAATATTTCGCAGGAGCAACTGTTTGACTTGTGGTGTTTGTATTTCAGGCATTTTAAAACTTTATATAAATCTTTTCTCACTGTTTAAATTTCGCAAAATTGTTTTCTTTTCTTTCACATTGTTGTTGCTGCTTTTCTGATGGTGTACTAAGGCCTATAGTTAGACCCAGTTACATATTTGTGTATATTTGTGCAATATTTCCCTGGGATCATTCAGGTTTTTGTGTATGAATAAGGAGGGAGGGATTCAGCCAGGGTAGGACAACCATCTTCTATTTGTTTTCATGACTCATTCTTCTTTGCTGGCCATATGGTGGACACCGTTTTGTGGAGCAATAGTGTGTGTGTGTGTTTGTGTATTTGTTTTTGTGAGGGTGTATTTGTGTGTTTGTGTGTGTGTGTGTGTGTGTGTGTGTGAGATAGGTGGCCATTTTAGCAGTGAACTGGATTTTTTTCAGTTGCAAAGTACCCAATCGTTGCAGGAAAGTAGACAACAGGAGCCAAAGCCAGCAACAGTTCTTCCTGAAGTAGGTACATTTAACTTCACTATCTCCAGCAAGAAAAAGAAATGGTATTCCACCATCTTCTCCAAGCCCCCCTTCTGATGATCTATACATGGATTGGACACCGGCCAAGCCCCAGAATGCCCCGAGAGACAAGCGAAAAGGTAAGTTCAAGAAAGCATCTGAATTCTGGAAAATAACAGTGATACCAATAAGCCAGTGGTTGTCAGTGTGGAGGGTGGCTTAGGGGAGACCAAGATTACCTCTCCTACTCAATCTGCTGAGAGGGATGTGGTTTCCTCACAACCAATGGCGGCTTCCATATTTGTAAGATCCCCACCGAGACCTGCCTCCACCACTACCACAATCAAAGTACACCCTACAGAGAGGCAAACAACACAGCCACCTACCTCCAGTTCTACAGGCATTGGCAGTGGTAAACTAAAAAAGTTCTCCTCCCAGTTGGGATGTCTTTAAGATTAGCAATCAAGAGGATAACATTGCAGTATGCTCCATTTACAACAAGTGTTCATTGAGGTAAGGGAGGTTCATACTACAGTACTTTAGGCCAAATGTCACATCAGGAAAAAACATCAAACAACAGTCTGGTAAGACAGCTACTGGTGGTGACGAGAGAGGGGAAGCAGCTCAGTCCACAGTGATAGACCTCTCCCAGTTCGCTGAAATGAACAATATCCTGAACATCTCCTAATCGGGCTTCAGAAGCAGCCAGAGCACTGAGACCACCCTCCTAACTGCTACAGATGACATTCACACCCTCTTTGACTGAGGCAAAACTGTAGTACTCATCTTCCAGGACCTCCCGGCCACCTTTGAAACTGTCTCCCACCACACCCTCTGCGCAAAACTCCACAACGCCGCCATCCATGACAAAGCCCTCAAATTAATCTGCTCCTTCCTCCCCGGCCAAACACAGACAGTCAGACTTCCACTGTTCAGATCAGAACCCTCAGAGATCAGCTGCAGAGTGCCTCAGGGATCCTCACCCCACCCTCTTCAACATCTTCATTGCCCCGCTTGGAGCATCGTCAGAAGCCACAGACAAAGCATTGTCTCCTACCCCGATGATACCCAGCTGATTCTCTTCTTCACAGCCGACCACACAGCCACCAAGAGAAACTTTTACAATGGGATTAAGGCAGTCGCCACCTGGATGAAGTCCTGAACCTGGGATCTTACCCCTCCTCCTGCTTGGTGGCCCGCAGCACTTAAAATTCCCCCACACCGATGGACCATGCACAAAACCTCTGCATCATCCTGGACTCCTCGCTCTTAATGAACTACCAAATCAACATTGTGATATCAGTCTGCTTTCACACGTTCTGCCTCCTTCGTAATATCTTCAGGTGGATGCCCACTGAGTCCAGAAAATTGGTCACCCATGTTCTTGTCAGTAGCAGACTCTACCACAGCAATGTACCCTATGCAAGCACCACCCGGAAACTCCTTATGGAAACTGCGTACCATCCACAATGCCTCCACCAGATTCATCCTAAACACCCTACACTGCAACCATATCACCAGACACCTGAGAGATCTTCACTGGCTACCTGTCAACAAGTAGAGAAAGTCTTTGGCCCGCACTCCTTGTTTCTATTCCTTTTTATCAATGGTGATCTCTTTGGGGGAGCAATCCTGCTTTGCTCTACGTCCTAAAGCGCTGGGTAAACAACATAGCCATCGCTGATATGGGTAATATCAGTCCCAGGATGCATCACACCATGTAAGATGAAATAATCATCGTGAGCCAATTTAATCATTGTTCCATGATTTTTATTGTTCGTGAGTTGAGGTTGCAGAACGGGGTAATTTCAATTTTCAAATGCGTGCATTATGCTCAAGGGCCTTGAATGCGTGCTTTATGCTCAAGCGCCTTGAATACAGTGTTTATCATGGAATATCTTATTGGGCAGAGGATTATTTAAAAAATTCCCTAGAGTGTCATTGTAGATCAGGTTACTTGGTAGCACATTCCGAAAGCGTTTCTTTACGCTTTTAGAGGGAAAGCGTGGTTTATAGGATATTTGACATGACAGATATAGAAGGTGTTTAACGTTGCCTGTTGAAATAACTACACAGCATACTAATGACAATTCTTTTGATGTTTAACATTTTAAGAAAAGAACCCCTGACAAAGGGCCGGTCAGGCCCGAAATGCATTGGGTCAAGCTTTTTCACAGTTGCTAAATGTACTGGGAATTTCGACATGCTGTATTCAAGGCGCTTGAGCATAATGCAACGCATTTGAAACTTGAAATTACCTCGTTCTGCAACCTCAACTGACGAACAATAAAAAGCATGGAACATTGATTAAATTGGCTTATGATGATTCCTTCATCTTACATGGCATGATGCATCCTGGGACTGATATTACCCATATCAGCGATAGCTACCTGTCAACAAGAGAACCACCTTTGAGCTTCTCATGCACACATACAAAGCCCTCCACAATGCCAAACCTGCATACCTTAACCACCGTCTCTCCTTCTACACCCCCACCAGACATCTCTGCTCCACCCAACTGGCACTGGACACCGTCGCAAGGATCTGTAAGACCACGGCTGGAAGAGGAACCTTTTCCTACCTCATTTCGAAGACCTAGAACTCCCTGCCTCTGCACCTCAAACAATCGCCATCGCTGCCACAATTCAAGAAGGACCTCAAGACCTGGCTCTTCAACTGAACCGCAGACCCAGCCCCTCTTCCCAATGCCTTGAGACCCTCACGGTTGAGTAGTTGAGCTTTGTAAGTCCTTGATTGATTGATTTAACCTACATTTCATACCACAAGTAAACACTGTTTCTAAAACAGCACAGGAAGACGATGGTGGCAATTGGTCAAACTCAATTATGTTAACTGATGAACTTCTGGGTGAACTGACTGAGTTTGAGGATGAACTCTACTTCCCTGAATAAATATTAGCCCACAACCTAATTTGCATATATTATTCTTGAACTGCTCAAAAAATATATAGAAGAACATTTATATATTTGGTGTATGACTGACTTAAGCAGCCCCATTTATTTAATCACAGGTATGGAGTGGACTAGTGTACACACAAGACATCTCCCCATTTGCTTGAAGGACATAAAACAATGCCGCCCACCCTTCTTTTGGTTATACCCTAGCAGGGCTGCTAGTTAACATAATTAATTATACAAGATTGCTAGTGAGTGTCACTTCCATGGGAAAAGAGACGTATTAGACTATGTGCAACAAACTTGGAACAGGTAACTATTGCACCAATAAGTAATATATTGAGTGATTGATGATGCTTGTTGTGGCTGGGAAGGTGTTGTAACTAATTTGTAAACTTGATGTGTAATGTTTAGGGCCTGAGGGATGTTTCTTCCTGAAGGATTGACTTGCTTGCTTTCACATTTCTAATTACATACATGATCCACTCCTTCCATGTAATTCTTTTTTTCAGGTTATTCTGAGGCCAGTCAGTTTTGTTTCAAAACTCCACTAATTGATAACATGTATTTGCTCTTCTTGTTTAACTCTACAGGTCTATCTCATTCAGATTGGGAGTTGGAACAGAACTACCAGAACAGCCAGAAGAATGATGTTGGGAACAATGCCTATCTACTTCAATGGAGAACAAACAAAATGACTCACAGAGGCCTCCTCCTGTGAACTAGAGAGAGGTGAATTGATTAGGAAAATGCAGAGTAGTGGGCTGGATGGAATTGTAAACTCTAATTATATGGTGTGGTCTGCGGGGAATGTCACTGGACACATTACACATGATGGCCACACACTGCTAAATGTTATTGACTTTTATGAGATTGATCATCCAGGTACATGCAGCTACCTACTTGTCTGGGATTGGTGGTCAAAGATTGTTCTCACTTCTCAGCTAAACAAACATAAGTTCAACAGTCTATGAACTTCCCTCTAGACCCTCATCCACCATAAGGCTTACCCTGACTCTACAATATTGACATTTTATTTTTTGCATTCGACAGGCCTTCTCTTCTTCTGCATGAGCTCCTGCTCACTGGACCAGTTCAAGAAGAATGCTGATCCTCCATCCACTTTGGCATTTATACAGTAGAATTTTTTTTTCTTAATAGTAACATTTTTTAGAACTGTCTGCGTCCTCCCTATTTTGTATATTCAACCCTAGCTAACATAGCAATCACACAGCTTGGGACTCTGGGACTGAAGGACTGTTGCAACTTGGTGACTTTAATGCGTCATTGCCTCCATGATAGATGTGATAATAGTGTGCTGCTCATCGACTCTGTTTGTGTTTGTCTCACCTTTTCCCAACTCCCTTTACCCATCCATTTATAAAACCCCGAATCTTAATCCTCTTCCCCAAGGCTGTGCTATCTATTGAGTGTGACTTAATAATTTACATCAGAAATTGATCACACACTAGGTGGGGTGGATGTGGTTAATGCAACAGCAACTGTTACAGGATCTTTTTGACTAAACAATATCACACGCCAGCCCTACTGACCACCCAGGCATGAAAGGGACATCATCATAGTGCAGAGTCTTGAACAATTTCTGTCCATGTAGAGGTAGGACTAGTGTGCACTATGACATGATTCACATGATTCACAAAGATGAAGCTACACTTTTGGTGTAAGTTTACTCTTGAAGTGTAACTGTATTACTAGTAACTTTATGAGTAAAAACTAACTAGTATCAACTCCTTTAAAATTATAGGAGTTACTAACTACTCTCAAAGTTACTGCTCATAAAGAAAGTGGCTGATGGAAAAGTTACTAGTCGTAAACCTATATTGTAAACATGTAAAGTATCACCTTAAGTGTCACTTACTTTATCTTTGTAAATCAAGTCTTGACATGCTTACAAAATCTATGCAACATGGAGTAACCTTCAGCTGACTCATGACTTGAAGTTTTTGCAAGCTTAGTTTTTTTATTTCAATAAATACTAGCTCCCCAGATTGCTTGCAAATTACTACTGCTAGTTGTTGTTTTGGTACAACATTTTCATCATGGCGGTCTCAGGCTTAGAATATCCACTTAACTTGTGTTTTCTTTCAGTCTAGTTGCCTGTGATGGATAATCCTTCTGAATAATCCTACTGTTGAAGTTCACCTCACAAGCATCATTTGGAATAGGTGCGTGTGGGACACAGTCATTTTATGGTGTCTTTCCTGTTAGTGCTAGCCCTCTACTACACCAAGCATTAAGAAGGTCCTTTGGGAAACCCTGTAAAAAGATTTGGGAGGATTGAGAAGGGATGCATTCAAACGCTTAATCTATTCACGTAAGAACAAGTTAAGCAGAGATAAGAATTAGATTTTTGTGTATGTTGTTGGCAGACCCTATTTAGTTATAGAGGGTGGAAGTCGCACAACGGAGTAGCTAACTAGTATACAGTATCACTGACAGTTGTGTGGATGCTGTAAAACCTCATCAAGTAGTAAAGTCAAACATAATAGGTCACTTTACCTTTCACACTCTGGTAGCGGTGTATACTGCACTGCAGGAAGAGGTAAGTAACCTGGGGAAGTATAAATAATACATAGCAGGAGACTTCAGGCAGGGAAAGGTGAGGGCTGAAATGGATGCACAGCATTATGTGTGACAATTTCAGAAGAAAGTTTCTCGTCTTGCTCTCATCATTAAACCACAATGCTATGATAACTAGCAATGTAGAAATAGATACTAAATACGAAGAAAAAAACATTGACTTTTTAATATCTGAACCCACCATCTCCACGCACAACGGGCCACCTCCTCCCTAAGCAAAAACCCAAAATGTCCATTTGACCTTTTCCACAACTCCCTTTCCCACCCCATTCACCCAAAACAGGCCCTCCCACCAAATACAAAATAATAAACAGGTCTTTGAGGGTACTCAGTCTCAATTTTTAATGTCTGCCACCTCCTGGGCCAGGTTCTGCTGCTCACGTCCGATCAGTACCAGCTCACGCAAGATGCATTGGAGGAGGGAGTCAGTTGATGAAGAGTAGAAGGGGCTGGTTATTTGAGCAGGAGTAAACACTAACTGGCGGCGGTATGGCCAGGGTGGAGGCGGACTTGGCTGGCAGCCCAAGGAACTGGAGGCCCATACCTTTTCCACTTCCTTCTCGAAGGATACAAGCCGGCAGTATTCGACTGTCTGACCATCAACACAATCAAAAAGTTATTTTAGTTTAAAGGATTTTATAGTGAAACTGAACAGATATTTTATGTGTGTTAATACATGAATTAGGTGCCATTAATGAGTAAAGAGTCTGTATGCTGCAAAATTACTTGATTATATATGCACCATTATTGGAGCCATGCTTGCGCGTCTGCTACTCTGCAGCATCTTTTTGGCGTAGCCATATTATTAACTAATTATTATTCATCCGAATAGCCCTCTGCTTTTCCTACTCCCTCTTCAATTCTACTCTAAGTCCATGCTTAGGGGCTGAGAGTAAGAGTCTGGCAGATGGGATACTCTGGCACACATGTGACAAATAGTGGATATACCTCCCACCGCATTAAAGTAGACAGTGCATAGAATATAAATGATGCACTGCAGTACAAGAACAGGATATATATTTTATTTTGTCATGTTTATCACAGAGCATCTCATCTGCCAAACTCTTAATCAGGCCCTGATAACACCCTGGCCTCCTTTATATATTATTTTAAACAAATACCTTCACTTGGCCATGGGGAAACTTAGTTTACAGCAGGAAGGTAAATTATAGGGATTGGGCAAGGTAGAGTTTTTAGCTGTGAAATGGTTGGGTGTCATGGTCATGTACTATGCTTTTCCTTTGTCACATTGGTAGACAAAAGTTAAAAATTGAAACTGTACAATGGAATCAATGAATTATAAGTCACTTGGGCAAAAAAATGTTGCACATGCTGAGATTTTTTTGATATTTATTGATAGGCTGGAATGAGAGAAAGAATGATGAAGTGAAGTACTTGTAGGTGACTGAATGGACATTGGGAAACATATCTTGTCTTTAGTTTGTATGTATTTTAGATTTTGTGCCACATTGTTAACTGAAGAAGATGCACATTTCACTGCCTAAGCTGCAGTGTTGAATTAGACTGTGCTGCAATTTTAGTTGTTAAAATGCCATGTGTAAGGAGGTGATGGGAAGGATATCTACCTCGCTTAAAAAATACAATAGTGTCAATAACAAAACAAGGTGACTTACCACTTGTCCCAGCCATCACTGGGCCTGCAGATGTGCAGAAAGGAGAAGAAAGGTGCAGAAAGAAGCATGAGAAGTGCAGAAACACGCAAGAGAAGTGTAGAAAGAAGCAAGAAAGGTCCAGAGAGAGGCAAAAGAGGTGCAGAAGGGTAAGAGAGACGCAGAAAGAGGCAAGAAAGGTACAGAAAGAGGCAAGAGCAGTACAGATTTAAGCAAGGGGGATACAGAAAGAGGCAAGAGAAGTGCAGTAAGAAGCAATAGAAGTGCAGAAAGGGGAAGAAAGGTGCAGAAAGAGGAAGAAAGGTACATAAAGAACCAGGAAAAGTACAGAAAGAATCAAGAGAAGAACAGACAGAATCAAGAGAGGTGCAGAAAGAAGCAAGAGAGGTGCAGAAAGAGGAATAAAGGTTCCCAAAGAGGAAGAAAGGAGCCGAAAGAGGAAGAAAGGTACAAAAAGAGGGAGAAAGATGCAGAAAGAAGTAAGATAAGTGCAGAAAGGAGCAAGAGGGGTGCAGAAAGAAGCAAAAGAGGTGCAAGTAGAAGAGACTGAGGTACAGAAAGAAGCAAGAGAGGTGCAGAAAGAGGAAGAAAGGCACAGAATGAAGCAAGACAAGTGCAGAAAGAGGCAATAGAAGTGCTTAAAGAAGCAAGAGGTGTGCAGAAAGAAGCAAGTGAGGTGCAGAAAGAGGCAAGAGAAGAGCAGAAAGAAGCAAGAGAGGTACAGAAATAAGAGAATGAGGTGCAAAATTGTACAAGAGAAGTATAGAAAGAAGCAACAGAGGTACAGAAAGAGGCGAAAGAGGTGCAGAAGAAAGAAGCTATAGTGTAGAAAGAAGTAAGAGAGTTGCAGAAAGAAGGGAGGTGCATAAAGAGGAAGAGATACGCAGAAAGAGGCAAGAGAAGTACAGAAAGAGGAAGAAAGGTATAGAAAGAAGCAAGGGAAGTGCAAACAGAGGCAAGAGAAGTGCAGAAAGAGGAAGAAAGGTGCAGAAAGAAGCAAGAGAGGTTTAATGCCTACATTTAGCAATAAGTAATAGGTGACCATTCCAACTTTGCAAAGGGCCTTCTACCATGCTGTTACATATTTACCTACATTGCTGGTAACGTTTGTGCTAGAAACAAGTTTTTTTTGTTTAAATCTGCAGATTATGTGGACAGATGATGGATTATGTGGCAAAGGCGGAAACTTTATAACTATGCAAAAATCGCCATGGTTCAACAGTCACATAATTCCAGTGGCCCTGCTCATCCCTATTACTAGGTCCAGAAGTGTTCCTCTATGGTTGCTTCTTTTTTTGGTGTCTCATTGAGTTTATAGTTTAGCTTCAATGGAAACGAGGAAGACTAAAGCTGAGGTTACCACTCCACAACACGGACTAACATACCACATTATTACTACGGGTGGGCAGAAAACTATGCTCTGACAGCGTAGTGGATGAAGCCAGCCACCCCTGCTCCCTGGCCCAGTCCCTGCTTCTGAAAGCAGCCAGGCAGGGGAGAGCCTGCCCGGGCCCCAGTGGACCCCTGTCCCAAGCGCCACGACCCTCAGCCGGCTTGCAGGACGGGGGGGCTCCGCACCCCGGGGCCCGCCGGATGCAGCACGAGCCCCAGGCCCAGTCCCAGCTTCCGAACCCTAGCCAGGCTGGTGAGAGCCTCCCAAGGGCCCGGCAGACCCCCGTAACCAGTGCCTGCATACTCGGCTGGCTTACAGGACGGGGGGCTCACGCACACCGGGGCCTGCCGGATGGAGCTCAAGCCCCGGGCCCGGTCCTAGCTCGCGAGCCCTAGCCAGGCCAGAGAGAGCCTTGCCGAGCCCCAGTGGACCCCCGTCCCCAGTGCTCGGACCCTCTGATGGCTTGCAGGACGGGGGGCTCATGCACCCCGAGGCTCGCCAGACGGAGCTCAAGCCCCGGGCCCAGGCCCAGCTTCGGAACCCTAGCCAGGCTGGGGAGAGCCTCCTCGGGCCCAGGTGGACTCCCGTCCCCAACGCCCGAACCCTCTGATGGCTTGCAGGATGGGGGGGCTCACGCACCCAGGGGCCTGCCGGATGGAGCTCAAGACCCGGGCAGGTCCCAGCTTCTGAACCCTAGCCAGGCCAGGGAGGGCCTGCCCCGGGACACAGTGGATCCCTGTCCCTAACACCCGAACCCTCAGCCAGAACCAAGGAGGGTTAAGCCCAGGCCACATCCTCTCCCCGATGGCCTGCCCAGGGAGCCCATTTTCCTTGACTATTGGGGCTTATAGAATTTTGGGGAAGGACAAAAATTTTAGTTAGGTGACCAGATGGCCCTGCGTCCGCCAGCCCGCAGGGCCATCTGGTCACCCAGCCCGCAGGGCCATCTGGTCTCCCTGTCTGCAGGGTCATTTGGTCCCCCTGACTGCAGGGCCATCTGGTCACGCAGCCAGGCGATCAGATGGCCCGGGATGACCCAGTGCCCATGTGACCTGGGAGGGTGCCGTACTCAGTCGCCCTTGCAGTCCGGCGAGGGTGGCCGGGCGCACCGAGGCAGCCCCTCTGGATGTTCCTTCCCCTGGGTGGCTGCTGCTCACCTCCCTGCCCCACTTGCCCGGGAGCAGCGGGTAGCGGAGGCCATCTGGTCATCCTGTCGACCCACGAGGGATGGTGCCCCCCTTCCCCCCGGTGGGGCAGGGACTGGAGGGAGAGGCTCCCATGCTAAAGGGCACATGGTGGAGGCGGCCTCCCGCAGACCCGTGTTACCCCCTCCGCATCCCTCCCGCCAGCCTGGCAGCAGAGGGACCCACCCCTGGGTGTGGTGGAAGGAGGCGTCCGCGGGCACCCACGCACGCAGAGACAAAAGCTTGGCTCAGAGGATGACTTTCAATAGATCACAGGGAGGTAGCTGCTCTGCTACTTACGAAACGCTGACCCAGAATCAGGTCATCTACAAATGATTTAGCACCAGGTGCCCCACGTACATGCGGTGCACTAAGGGCGGACTTTGCCCCATTGGCTCCTCAGCCAAGCACATACACTACATGTCTGAACCTGCGGTTCCTCTCGTACTGAGCAGGATTACTATTGAAACAACACATCATCAGTAGGGTAAAACTAACCTGTCTCACGACGGTCTAAACCCAGCTCAAGTTCCCTATTAGTGGGTGAACAATCCAACGCTTGGTGAATTCTGCTTCAGAATGATAGGAAGAGCCGACATCGAAGGATCAAAAGGCGACGTCGATATGAACGCTTGGCCGCCATAAGCCAGTTATCCCTATTTGTAACTTTTCTGACACCTCCTGCTTGAAACCCAAAAAGTCAGAAGGATCGTCAGTCCCCACTTTCAAGGTCTGTATGGTTCGAATAGTCTTTTGCCCCTAAACCCAGGTCAGACAACCGATTTGCACGTCAGGACTGCTACGGACCTCCACCAGAGTTTCCTCGGGCTTCACCCTGCCCAGGCTTAGTTCACCATCTTTCGGGTCCTATCACGTACCCTCATGCTCCACTTGCCCAACAGAGCAGGCGAGACGGGCCAGTGGTAAATATAAATGTAAATGTAGTAGTACTTGTACATCGCATGAATCGACCCATGAGGGTATCTTGGCACTTGTATGCATACCGCTGTGGAACCCTTCCTTGCTTTTCCCTGTGAGGTGCCCACTCCTAGGCACTCCCAAGGTGAAGCCAGGCACCCTAGCATTGTTGGGGCCGTTGTGGAAATTAAGCAAGCTATTGCCCAGAGTTGCAGAGTGGGACCCATGATTCGAATAGGCACAGAGGCGAGAATCATCAGGTCCGAGGAAATTGAGCCCAAGACCTGCCGAGGCGGGAATTTAACCCTGGTCCCGGGCTAGACCTCTGCATCAGGGTCTGCCGCTCTAACCATTGAGCCACACTTCTCCACAGTGGTGTGCCTACCGCTGGAAGCGCAATGGGATCCCACCTCAGCCGGCGTGCACCGGCCCTCACCTTCATTGTGCCACAGGGCTTCGCTTGGCCCTCTGACTCGCACACATGTTAGACTCCTTGGTCCGAGTTTCAAGATGGGTCGGGTGGGTAACTGACTTTGCCGCAGACCCCTGGCGCCCAGCGTGGGCCTCCCCGCCCGGAGGCACGATGCAGTCGGGGAGTACTGAGAACAGTCTTCCCTTCAACCGCCTCGGCGTGCCCCAAGGGGCAGCTGGGGATGGGTGCCTGGGGGAGGGTGTAACACCCTCTGCCGGAGCGGAGGGCCACCTGCCACCCCGAAGCCTTCCCAGCCGTCCCAGAGCCGGTCACGGCACACCGCCACAGAGGAAATGCTTCCTGCGGGGACCGGGTGGGGCTCAGGACCCGTTCCCGTTGAGAGGATCCGGAACTCCTGGGCCTCCGAACTTTCTGCCATGTTGAATCCTCCAGGCAGACTGCACAGACCCCACTCATTTACCTCTCGACGGTTTCAAGCCCTCTTGAACTCTCTCTTTAAAGTTCTTTTCAACTTTCCCTTACCATCCGCTTGGGGCTGCATTCCCAAGCAACCCGACTCCGAGAAGACCCGATCCCGGCGCGCTAAGGGCCGCTACCGGCCTAACACCATCCGTGGGGTGAGCATCAATAAGAAGGACTTGGGCCCCTGAGTGATGCCGGGGAGTCGGCCTTCTGTACGCCACATTTCCCAGACCCGCCTCCGGGAGGGGATTCGGCACTGGGCTCTTCCCTCTTAACTCGCCATTACTGGGGGAATCCTGGTTAGTTTCCTTTTCTCCGCCTAGTAATATGCTTAAATTTAGCTGGTCGTCACGTCTGATCTGAGGTCGTAGTCGGAAGAATGATGCCAGAGCGTCAAAGGGGGTTGCCTGGGAAGGCCAGGCCCCCCTGCCAGAGCAGGGGGGCTGGCGTCCCGGCAGCACGCGCCTTCTTTCCCCAGATCGCATCCGGAAGGGTTTCACCCTCCACGGGAAGCGGGCCGCAGAGGTGGGCGCCCGAGGCGCATGCGTGCGGGCAGCCGGTGAGACAATAAAGACAGCCACACGTGGCACGTAGCCAGGCACCCCGGGATGGGTCCCGGGGCGGGCCAGTCGCCGGGCCCCTTTCTCGGGGGCCAGGCGTGCCAGTGGCATACCTCCGTGGCAGAACCTGCCGAGGGACCCTGCCACGGGTGATCAGGGGTTTGACCTTGTGGGGGATTGAAGGGGAAGGGAGCAAACCCTGTGACAGCCCCAGCTGCTTCCTGGGGAAGCCCCGGGGCGATTGAGGATCAAGCGACCCTCAGCCAGGCATAGCCCCAGGAGGAACCTGGGGCCGCAAGGTGCGTTCGAAGTGTCGATGATCAATGTGTCCTGCAATTCACACTAATTTTCGCAGCTAGCTGTGTTCTTAATCAACGCGCGAACTGAGTGATCCACCGCCAAGAGTCACAGGCAACTTTTTGAAAATGTTCACCCACCTGCAGGAGCAGGAGAGGAGGGAAGAAGGTGACACCGTCCGTCCGCCGCCCGCGCGGTGAGACAGCCTGGGCGCCTCATTCAAGGCTTCCCCTCTGGGAGTCAGACTGCACCATTGGGAAAAAAAAAACTTTGCCAGGTGCTCAGCCCGGGAGTCCCCCCACCCACCCACGGGCAAGGAAGTATGATGGGAGCAGGCAGCCTTGCAGCCGCTGGTCCCTCCTGGGGTAACCAGGAGGGACCACGCGAGTCTTAAAACCCCTCAGCCCGGCCGCATGGGACCAAGCCAAACCGGGTACCTGGCAACGAGGGAGGGTCGCCCCACCTGCACGTCAGCCGTCCGTCACCGGGCAGCCCGAGCCGTGCCGGTGGGCTGGCAATCGGCCCACCCCACCCTTCACCCAGGTCGGAGGTACCGGAAGGGAAGAGCCAGGTGGCACCCCATCCCGCAGGCTACCTACCAAGAGAAGCCGGGGTCCCCTCGCAGGCCCTCAGCCCCTTCTCTTCCAGGCCGCCCTGCCCATGAGAAGGGCCACTCCTTGGTCGCCCGGGCCCCAGTTGGGTCAGGGCTCGTCGCGGGAGGGCCCAGCCAGCACCAGTGCCTTTTGAGGGAGGGGTGGTACCAGCCCAGGGATGCACTGCCATTCGGTTAACCCTTCCACTGCCAGTGGAGGGGTCTGTGCCGGGTGAACTTGGGTTCTGTCTCAGAGAGGGACAGGGGACAGGGGATGCCCCCCCTGCCCTGTCCCTCACACATTGGTCAGGCCCTCCCTGGGGGGAAGAGGCCCCCCAAAATCCCGGTCCTAAACCCGAGCACCCCACCGGCCGGGGCGTGCCAGGGCAGGGCTGGGCCCTGTGCCTAGAGTGCGTGCTTGCAGGAGGCGGCCGGAGGGCTTCGGGCTGGCACCGTCGGTTGCGCGGGCCGCTCCGCCGTTAATGATCCTTCCACAGGTTCACCTACGGAAACCTTGTTATGACTTTTATTTCCTCTAGATCGTCAAGTTTAATTGTCTTCTTGGAGCTCCGCCAGGGCCGTTGCCGACCCCGGCGGGGCTGATCCAAGGACCTCACTAGACCATCCAATAGGTAGTAGCGACTGGCGGTGTGTACAAAGGGCAGGGACTTAATCAACGCAAGCTTATGACCCGCACTTACTGGGAATTCCTCGTTCATGGGAAATAATTGCAATCCCCAATCCCTATCACGAACAGGGTTCAGCGGGTTACCAGCACCTGTCGGCAAAGGGGAGACACATTCTGATCCGTTCAGTATAGCGTGCGTGCAGCCGCGGACATCTAAGGGCATCACAGACCTGTTATTGCTCGATCTTGTGTGGCTGAGCGCCACTTGTCCCTCTAAGAAGTTGGACGCCGACCGCTGGGGGTCGCGTAACTAGTTAGCATTGAGTAGTCTTGTTCGTTATCGGAATTAACCAGACAAATCGCTCTAGCAAATAAGAACGGCCATGCACCACCACCCACAGAATCAAGAAAGAGCTATCAATCTGTCAATCCTTTCCATGTCCGGGCCAGTAAGGTTTCCCGTGTTGAGTCAACTTAAGCCGCAGGCTCCACTCCTGGTGGTGCCCTTCTGTCAATTCCTTTAAGTTTCAGCTTTGCAACAATACTCCCCCCGGAACCCAAAGACTTTGGTTTCCTGGAAGCTGCTTGGCGGGTCATGGGAATAACGCCATTGGATCGCTAGTCGGCATCGTTTATGGTCGGAACTACGACGGTATCTGATCGTCTTTGAACCTCCGACTTTCGTTCTTGATTAATGAAAAGATTCTTGGCAAATGCTTTTGCTTTGGTTCGTCTTGCGCCAGTCCAAGAATTTCACCTCTAGCGGCACACTACGAATGCCCCCGGCCGTCCCTCTTAATCATGGCCCCAGTTCCGAAAACCAACAAAATAGAACCGGAGTCCTATTCCAATATTCCTAGCTGAAGTATTCAGGCCACCGGCCTGCTTTGAACACTCTAATTTTTTCAAAGTAAATGCTTTGGACCCCCAGGACACTCAGGCTAGAGCATCAAGGGGTTGCTGAGAGGCAGGGGCTGGGACAGGTGGTAGCTCGCCTCGCGGCGGACCGCCAGCTCGATCCCAAGATCCAACTATGAGCTTTTTAACTGCAGCAACTTTAATATACGCTATTGGAGCTGGGATTACCGTGGCTCCTGGCACCAGACTTGCCCTCCAATTGATCCTCATTAAAGGAATTAAAATGTACTCATTCCAATTACAGGGCCTCGAAAGTGTCTTGTATTTTTTGTCACTACCTCCCCGAGTCCGGAGTGGGTAATTTGCGCGCCTGCTGCTTTCTTCGGATGTGGTAGCCGCTGCTCAGGCTCCTCTCTGGAATCAAACCCAGATTCCCCATTACCCGTGGTCACCATGGTAGGCACAGAAAGTACCATCGAAAGTTGATAGGGCAGACATCCTAATGTATCGTTGCCGTCACAGGGACGTGCGATCGGCCCGAGGTTATCTAGAGTCAACAAAGAGGCCGGGCGAGCCCGGATTGGTCTTGGTCTGATAAATGCACGCATCACAGGCGGTCAGCGCTCGTTGTCATGTATTAGATCTAGAATTACCACAGTTATCCAAGTAACAGATGGAGCGATCAAAGGAGCCATAACTGATTTAATGAGCCATTCACAGTTTCACTGTACCGGCTGTGTGTACTTACACGTGCATGGCTTAATCTTTGAGACAAGCATATGCTACTGTCAGGATCAACCAGGTAGCTGCACCTGATGACGGGGTGAGGGGCCGCGTGCCCATCTCCCTGACCGGTAACCTTTGCGTACGCCCTCCGTCTCTCGGGAGTCTGCCAAGGGAAGGAGCCCGCCCGCCGGGGCGGGAGGGCTCGCTGGAGGGGTGTGGAGGGGTGCGGTCCCATGGGCACCGGCAGGCCCAGCCGTCTCCCCCGGGAGGGAGAGGAGGGCCAAGAAGCAGCCTGAGCCATACACAGGTGTGCCGTAGCCTGGCAGCGGCACCACTCAGAACACTCATTCCGAGCTGCTGTGGAATTGTGCTGGGCAGAGAGGGGTGATGGTGTGGTGCACGGGGCCTATGTATCTGCTGGGAAGCAGCATCCGAGGGCCTGGCGCCACCCAACCCCTCCTGCTTGGGTCAGACCTCTGGGGGGCACGAGCTGCCGGGGCCACTCGGCCTTCGCTCTGCTGGGTATAAAGGGCCTCCCGCCAGGCCCTCAAGTCGGACTGTCCATGCGGGGTGGAAGCTCTTTGCCCGAAACAACAGCCGAGGCTGGCCAAGCAGACCATCCCTAAACGGACCGAGAGCGCCCAATCGATCAGTGTCTAGCCGGGGAATCCCCTGGCAGGCTGCCCTGATCAGGTGGTATGCTGGCTTAGTGTCCCCTGCCTGCTCGCTCCCGGGGCAAGCAGACTCAGAGAAAAAGGCCCATCGGGTAGGGGCCCGAGAGGCAGGTGCGTACCCGGGCCCCTGGGGGCCGCAGCAGGGGGGCGGGTGCTGCCTTCCCCCTGTCTTGGCATTGCCGGACCTCATGGAGGTCTGCCTGAGCAAACTCTGAGGAAAAAGGACCACTGGGAAGGGGCTGAGAGGCAGGTGCGTGTCTGGGCCCCTGGGGGCCCCGGCGGGCGGGCCCGGGTCCTGCCTTCCCCTCATTCAGAATCGCCAGACCTATAGGAGGTCGGACTGAGGAAAAAACCTTGGAGAAAAAGGACTATCGGGAAGGGGCTGAGAGGCAGGTGCGTTCCCCTGCCCCTGGGGGCCCGGCGGGTGGGCCCGGGTGCTGCCTGCCCCGTCTCTGTATCGCCGGACCTCGCAGAGGCCTGCCTGAGCAAACTCGGAGAAAAAGGACCATCGGCAAGGGGCTGAGAGACAGGTGTGTACCCGGGTCTGCCTTCTCCTTATTCAGAATCGCCAGACCTCACGGAGGTCTTATTGACCCTCTACTTAGTAATCCGGAGGAAAATGGCCCCCCTTTCTTGTAATCCGTGCACACGCGGTGACAGAGGGGACCCAAGGCGCAAAAGTACTCGACCTCCTGGAGCCCTCGCTGGGATCCCGGAGGCAAATGGCACCTCATTGGGACTTCCAGGGAAGTTCGGCCATCTGGTCGCCCCATTGGAAAGCATTGCGGGTGACCAGATGGCCGAGGGGATCTGGGTGACCAGATGGCCGAGGGGATCTGGGCGACCAGATGGCCGAGGGGATCTGGGCGACCAGATGGCCAGGCATGAAAGGGAAGCTATCTGGTCACCCTGTGCCCCAATGAAGTAGTGAGCGGGCGCCCGGGGCATGGTGGACCTTCGGCGCCCTATTGGAAAGCATTGGGTGTGACCAGATGGCCGAGGGGAATGGTGCGAACAGATGGCCGTGACTGAAATTATGCCAATCTGCCTGCCCGAGCCTTCGCGGGAGTGCTCCCACCTGCCCTTGTAGGGCTTGGGAACTGCAGGGCTCCAGGGCAGCAGGGCTCCAGGGCTGCAGGGCTCCCGGGCTGCAGGGCTCCGGGGTGGCAGGGCTCTGGTGCGACAGGGTTCCAGGGCTGCAGGGCTCCTGGGCTGCAAGGGTCCAGGGCTGCAGGGAGCTCTGAAACCACATGCTGCGCCTTGGGCACGGGGAGCACCACCGGAGCTCTCTGGCCCCGACACCTTGGGGAGGACTGCCCGGGACCCATGGAGCCCATTCCGGGCACTGTCCCACGCCGTGGGCCAGAGCCCCCTGGACAGAGGAGAGATGTTGTCCCAGCATAGACCATATGGTCACCGGCAGAGAGCCGCCAGCCCGAGAGGGGTGTCCCATGCAATCCCTGCCCCTAGTAATCCAGAAGAAGGCTACCACTCTTTCTGGGAACCTGCGCGCACCGCGAGGCTCAGGGGACCCTAGGCGCATATACGCGCCCAACCTCTTGGAGCCCTCATTGGGATCCGGGAGGTGAATGGTACCTCATCGGAACTTCCAGGGAAGCCGGGCCATCTGGTCGCCCCATAGGAAAGCATTGGGTGCGACCAGATGGCCGAGGGGAGAGGTGCGACCAGATGGCCGGGAACGAAAGGACTCCCATCTGCAAGCCCAGAGGCCACCTGCCCACGGAGAGCATGGCTCAGGGGCTCTCGGTCCCGGACCCGGACATCCGGGGGAGGACTGCCAGGGACCCATGGAGCCCGTCCCGGGCACTCAGCCATGCCATTGTCCCTGGAGGAGGGATCCCCAGACGCCCAGGGGAGGACTGCCCGGGACCCATGAAACCTGTCCCGGGGCACCCTGCAATGCCATTGGCCCTGGAGGAGGGAGCCCCGGATGCCCGGGGGGGCATTGCCCAGGCATAGCCCATCTTTTCCGGGCAGAGAACCGCCAGCCTGGGAGGAGTATCTGGGCATACTCTGCCCCTAGTAATCTGGAGGAAAGCTACCCCTCTTTCTTGGAACCCACGCGCACCGAGTGACGGAGGGGACCCAGGGCGTGAATGCGCCCGACCTTCTGAAGCTCCCGCTGGGATCAGGGAGGCAAATGGCACCTCATCGGGACTTCCATAGAAGACCGGCCATCTGGGTGCCCCGTTTGAATGCATTGCGTGCGACCAGATGGCCGAAGGGAAAGGTGCGACCAGATGGCCGGGACCGAAAGAACTCCCAGCTGCCTACCCGAGCCTTCATGGGAGTGCTCCCACCCCGCCTACCCTTGTAAGGCTCGGGGGCTGCAGGGCTCAGGGGCTGCAGGGCACCGAGGCTGCAGGGCTCTGGGGCTGCAGGGCTCAGGGGCTGCAGGGTTCGGGGGCTGCAGGGCTCGGGGGCTCCAAAACCCCACATTGGGCCTCAGGCATGGGGAGGCCTGCAAGCGCTCCTGGGGCCCAGCCGCCCAGGGGAGGACTGCCCTGGAGTCTTGCAGGTCTCCAGGGATCTGCACCAGGCACCCTTGTCCGGGCAGATGGACTCTTGGCAGGCCATAGGATGGGGGCTCCCAACCCCAGGCCCCGGGGCCGGTCCCTGCTTTCCAACCCAACTAGGCCAAGGAGATCAGGGAGTCTGCCCAGGCATGAGGGTCTCCTGTCCCGGGCACATGGACCCTCAGGACTTGCCCTCGTTTTCCACAAATGTTTTCCAAAATTCTGGATAGTGTGTGTAGTGGCGCTATGCAAACTACTAGGTGACACTGCGCATCCCAGATGTAGCTCAAAAGGCTTAACCCCTTCCATGCTCACGACGGAAAGGTTCCGTCATGAGCACAAGTTCAAGTGTGCTCATGGCGGAACCATTCCATCATGACCATATGCTCAGAAAATCCCTCTGCTGCAGACAGCAGAGGGATTTCCCTTTTTGTTGCCTGGGGAGGTGGGGAAGAGTTTCCCCAAACTCCCAGGCCCATTTTTGAATTTCGTGGATCCACACAGAATCCAGAACCTCCCACCACAGAAATGTGAGAAAAATTGTTTTTGGACAAATTTTGAGGTTTGCAAGGGATTCTGGAAATCTGTCCCCTAGCGGGGCTCTCCAGAGGAGAGAGAGAGAGTCCTGCCACCACACGAAGGAGCCCAGCGAGCCACCACCTCCCAGACAGTGGTGAGTGCGGGCGTCCCCGGGGTCGCTCCTCTGCTCGAGGCAGTTCCTTGGGCCGATACTTTGACGAGCCCTGAGGAGCTCAAGAGCCTTTTTAGGCGGCCGAGTCCCCCGAGTCAAGCGGGGGCAGGTGTGGTATGCGCAGAGTGGCCCTGGTTGGAAGCGGGCCGCTCCCACGCTAAAGGAGCATTGTGCCTAGAGTCCAGAGGGACTCCCACGTGAGAGGCTCTTGAGGGCCACAATTGTCTCAAGCCCGGAGAGGCTCCAACGTCTCCAAGGGCACCACCTTGCTCAGTGGTAGAGCGGCCCCGGAAGGCAGCGTGCCACTCCCACCTTGCCCCACATTGATTGGAGAGCCATGAGGGCTCTAGGGGCATCAGTTTGTTTGGAGCCCAGAGGGGTTCAGGGGCCTTGCTTTGTTTAGAGCCCAGAGAGGCTCAGGGGACAGTCAGTTGTTCAGAGCCTGTGAGGCTCCCACTTGTTGGCCCCATTGTTGTTACAGCTGCCCAGCACTTAGTGGGCAGCTGCCACGTTTAGGCTTGTTCTTGGCTGCCTGCAGCCTGCCCTGGCATTTGGGACACAGGGCGTCCTAGCCCCCTGAGAGGTCAGTTGGCCTAGGGACAGTCACAGGTTGTGACCTTATGTGATTTCTGCGCAATTGTTCTTCCTGCACCTCTGAATGTGTTTTTATGCGTCATGTGCCTTGTTCTTACACCGCTGAATGTATGTTTATGCATCATGTGTTTTCCTTCCCTACACCTCTGAATGTTGTGATGCATCACGTGTAATATGTTCTTGCTTATACCCCTAAATGTATAGTGATACTTAGGTGGTTGTTCTTTCTAGTACAGGTGTGCTAGTGAGGTCCTGGTTCCCTGCGTGGCATTCTCCTAAGGTGGTTAGGGTTGCGTAGGTGGTACTTACCTCTTACCAGTAGTTACTGGTTGTGTGCTCTAATTTCTATTTTGTGCTACAGTGATTTTATATTCTATGTTCTAAGTGCTAATTCTACCAAGTGCTAGTTCTAAAAGTGCCTATTCCTGACAGTGGTCCATGTGGCCCTGTCCTGTACATATATCCCCTGTAAATTCTGCCCATGCCTGTTGGCACATTGTAAAGTGTGTGTTTCTATCTAATGTGTTTGCTACAATACAAAGGCTATTTTTATACATATTTTAATCAAAAAGAGACTAGCTCGTGCCTTTAGGACAAAGGTTTTAGGGACTCAGGTATGTTTTGTCATAGGAGGAAAGAGCACCTGTTTGGTGTGCTCATGAAGCCCTCACCCACCAACCTAGATGGTAGCATGCTTCATCATTGGGCCCACCCAGTGACACCTAGCGTGTCCCGGGTGTGCTTCAACGCCTAATTACAGCGGAGCAGGTATGTCGCTGAGTGTGCGGTGAAGAGTGTTGTGAAAGTGATGTTAAAACGGCTTGGCGATGGTCCCAGTACCCGAAGGTGGATTAGACTTTAATACCAGGGCCACCGTCAGCGGTTAAAAATAAGGCTGTAGGACGTTGGAGGCGAGTTACGACCTCTCACATCCATGGTGAGTCAACATGTTTCAGCCAGTGCCTTATGAATATGCTGGCTTTCTTCAGGACTAAAATAAAAGATGTGTGTGTGATTAAACTAGTGGGTGTGTAATTCAGACTATGTGTATACACGCCCTAAAGTGTTTATCTATGTGTGAGAGGGGGATTCCCTTCTCAAAACACGCTAGTTCAAGCAGTATTATGCTCCAAGGTTGCAAAGAGGCAGGGGTTTCCAGCTTTTCTGGATAGGACCTGTTCTGGACCTGTAGTGCCTCCTCTGCATACCGGTGAGACAATCCTATTTTTATACATAACCTTGTGTGGAGTTTCCTTTGTGGTGGGCCTTGGGTGTTGTTGTTGGGTGCGCGCGCAACTGCTTAACTTACATAGCCTCCGAGTTTAGCCTTACTGCTCGTGTCAGGTTACCAAGGGGGTGAGCAGGGGCTATCTTGGCGTGTAACTCCCTTGCCCTAACTTAGAGTGGTGGACTCCGACTGATTTTGGCGCAAGCCTTGGCCAGCCACAGATCCCATTTCTAACAATGATCCATGCAGATTCCAGAACTTTCCACCACAGAAATGTTAGGAAAATCTGTTTATTTGAGACAGATTTTGAGGTTTGTAAGGGATTCTGATTAACAGATCCTGGTGAGAGCCAGACAAGTCACCACATCCTCGATTCCCCTGGCTGTCTGGTTTTAAAAAATGTATAGGTTTGCTAGTTTTCCCTAGGTGCCGGCAGAGCTAGGGTTCAAAACCTACAGCTAGGCACTTTGCAAAATAGTGTCAGTTTTCATTGTAAAATGTGGTGTGTCCACGTAGCGTTTTAGGCCGTTTCCTGTCGCGGGCACTAGGCCTACCCACACAAGTGAGGTATAATTTTTTTCAGAAGACTTTGGGGAATGTGGGGTGGGTAGAATTTTGTGAATCCATGCAGATTCCAGAACTTTCCACCGCAGAAATGTGAGGAAAAGGTATTTTTTGACAAATGTTGAGGTTTGCAAGGGATTCTGGGTAACAGAACCTGGTGAGAGCCAGTCAAGTCACCCCATCCTGGATTCCCTGGATGTGTAGTTTTCAAAAAGATATAGGTTTGCTAGGTTTCCTTAGGTGCTGGCAGAGTTAGGGTTCAAAATCCACAGCAAGGCGCTTTGCAAAAAAAGGGTCTGTTTTCACAGTGAAAATGTGGGGCGTCCACCTTGCGTTTTGGGCCATTTCCAGTCGCGGGCACTAGGCCTACCTATATAAGTGAGGTACCATTTTTCTCTGAAAACTTCGGGAAACACGGGATGGGTGGCATTTTGTGGATCCACACAGCTTCCTGAATATTCCACCACAGAAATGTGAGGAAAATGTGTTTCTTTGAACACATTTTTAGGTTTGCAAGGGATTCTGGGTAAAAGAAACTGGTGCGAGCCAGTCAAGTCACCCCATCCTGGATTCCCATGGGTGTCTAGTTTAAAAAAACATATAGGTTTGCTAGGTTTCCGTAGGTGCCAGAAGAGCTAGGATACAAAATCTACAGCTAGGCACTTTGCAAAAAAAGAGTCTGTTTTCACTGTGAAAAAGTGGTGTGTCCAAGTTGTGTTTTGGGCTGTTTGGCTGCCGCGGGAACTAGGAATACCCACACAAGTGAGGTACCGTTTTTCTCAGAAGCCTTTGGGGAACGCGGGTTGGGTGGAATTTTGTGGATCCACACAGATTCCGAAACTTTCCACCAGAGAAATGTGGGATGTTTTGCAAATTTTGAGGTTTGCAAAGGATTCTGGTTAAAAGAACCTTGTGAGAGCCAGTCACGTCACCCCAGCCTGGATTCCCTTGTGTGTCTAGTTTTAAAAAATGTATAGGTCTGCTAGGTTTACCCAGGTGCCGGCAGAGTTAGAGTTCAAAATCTACAGCTAGGCACTTTGCAAAAAAAGGGTCAGTTTTCACTGTAAAAATAAAGTGTGTCCAAATTTTAAGCCTTTTCCTTTCGCGAGCACTAAGCCTACCCTCACAAGTGAGGTACCATTTTCATCGAGAGACTTAGGGTAACACAGACTTGTGGAGCAACTGTTATTGTCTATTGACTTTTGATGCATGTGTGCCTTCCAAATGAAAGACAATGTGTAAAAAATAAGTCATTTAGAAAAATGACCTATAATTCTCATGCTAGTATGGGTACTCACAATTTCAGAAATGTGCACATATCTACTGTTTCCAAACTCCATATTTTGTTCCAATTTCAGAAATACATAGGTGTCTTTCATACCGATGTTTCCATTTATATATTTTCACAAATGAATTGCTATATACCTGGTACATAATAAAAAACCATTGTAAGACCCTGCTCAGTTATTGGCTGTGGGTTCAGCGGGTTCTTGGTGAACCTGCAAGTCCTATATATCCTCACAACCAGAACGGTCCAGCAGATGTAACAGTATATTGCTTTCCAACAGTTGTCACTATTTGAAGTAGTTACAGGTGAAAACATTTGCACAAATGGCTGATTTTCCAACCAATTTTCACTTTTTCCTATATTCAACTGTTAGTTTCTAATAAGAAACCTTGAAGGAACTACACAAATTACCCCTTGATGAATTCAGAAGTTTGTCTACCTTTCTAAAGTGTACAGCTTTCCAGGATCCAATATTGCGTTTACACCCATTTCTACCATTAACTGAAAGAAGAATGAGAGCACAAAAATTAACAAAAATAGGCTATATTCCAGTAAAATGCCAAAACTATGTAAAAAATGTTGGTTTCATGACAAAAGTCTACCAGTCCCTAAAAACTGGGAAAATTGTGATTTCAGTCCCGCATACCCGTTGTTTATACCATTTACAGGGAGAAAAACAGACACTTTCATTTGCAACACTTTTTCCTAATTTTTCTCCCAAAAACCAAAAATTAGCTGTATTTTGGCACATTTCTTGGTCCCCTCCTGGTGAATCCACAAACCCTGGGTACCTTCAGAATTCCCACGATGTTGGAAGAAAAGGACGCATATTTGGTGTGGTACCTTATGTGGTCAAAAGGTTACAGGGGTCCAAATGCAAACTAGCCCAAAAAGCCCCCAAAAAAGGCTTAGCAGGGGGGAAAGGCCTAGCAGTGAAGGGGTTAAAGCAATATTGTTCTCCTGGGGTCACACTTTCAATGACCCAGAAGGCTTATGTTTTTTGTGTTTTTTTTACGGTTGGAAGGGGCTGCATGAATCTCTATTGCACCTCTGTAGCATTACAAGAAAACGTTGTTGATGTCCCTGCCACTTCTAAGGGTATCACCAAAACCAAATAGCTAAACATCACTCCCAGGGCATTATGGAGTGTTCCATGAAGGAGCAGTGAATAATGAATGAGCAGCACAGCCACTCATTGTGTATTTACTTTTCCGTTTTTTGGGGTATGTCCTGGTCCCTCCCAGGACATCCAATCCCTTGTGTTTTGTAGAAGGGGCCATGTGGGGGTGGGAAGGCTGCAACCACAGCAGCATCCTATGCTTTTTTATTTAAATAGTATCATGCCCTGTTGCCCACATGGGGCATGCCACAATTTGTGTACTTTTGTTTTTGAATGGGGAGCCCCGGTGCTCAACAGGGGAACGCCAAAACATGAATGATTTTTGTGGCCGCAGGGCCCTGGGCAGCATTTATTTTAGTTTTCCTAATAGTAGTGTGCCCCAGTGCCCACCCAGGCATGCCATAATGGCTCCTTATTGTTTTTTTGTTTTTTTTAAACTGGGGTGCCCCAGTACTTTCCCAGGGCACCCACACCATTAATGATTTTGTGGCCACTGAGGTCCTGGGTAACATTTGTTTTTCAATAATTGCACACCGCTGTGCCCAACTGAGGTATGCCACAACTGCTCCTTTTTTTACTAGGTTGCCCTGGTGCCCACCTGGGGCACCTCACAACACTTTCATCAGTGGAGGCTGAAGAAGGAGGCCCAGGGCCTCTGATGCCCCATTGGCTCTCCTGCTTGCAGAGAGAACCGGCACTGCTCCTACCCTGTGGATCAGTTGTAATTGGCCCCCTGTGGGGGTTGGAGCAATTTCCCTGCCCAAGAGTGCAGGCAGAGAAAGGCTTTGTTCTCTAACGGGCGAGAGCAGCTTAGAGTTCCCACTCGGTGACAAAAGTTTGAATTTTCCCTGTCAGTAGACCGACACTTATAACATCTCAAATTACATTATTTGTCACAACACAAGTTTAAAATTACTTTAGTTGTCACAACACAGTGCCCTGTGGTGAGTTATAGCTAGTGTTGTCTGGTTAGCAAGCTGAAAAGAGTGTGTAACGCCGTCCACTACTTATCATATTTTGAAGGTGGTTCATCAATTTAAAATGAAAGGTAAAACTATCACTTTAGAATTTTTAATGTTTGCATAGTTTGAACTTGGTTTATGCAGGGATGTAAGTTTTCCCAACTATAACTAAGCTTTAACCTCTGCCATTTTCATTGAATTTCAATGTTTTTCTAAATTGTTAATAAATATGTGTTTCAAATCGTAGAGTCCAGTGTCGTAAATGGAGTGTTGAACAGTAACCCTGGGAGGAGAGCTCGGCTCTTCCCACAGAATTTGCGGAATGTTGCCTACTCTGCATTTCAGGAATAGGCGGAGTAGGCAGCACCTCACACACTCCACGACGGAGCGGAGATGGCACCAGCCCCCGCCTCCCTCCCGCCCTTTTATCAATTAAATTAGAGGTGTAAAACAATTTATAAGTAAGGGAAACGTCTTACCTCAGATGTGGCATCCCCGGAGCGCCCTCTTCCACCTCCATTTCACCTTCTTCATCAGAGCTGCTCAAGCACGGGCCCCCGCATGCGCTGTTTTGATGAAGGAGTCGGCGATGAAGGAGGAAGAGGGAGCCCCAGGAGGCCGTATTTCAGGTAAGACATTTCCCTTACTTTTAATTAGTTTTTACATCTCTAATTTAATTGTGAATAGGGCGGAGGGAGGGAAGTCGGCAGCGCAAAGTGGGGCTAGGCGGAGTGTGAAGAGATTGCCCCCCTCCATGGCACTCTGCGTAGCCCCACTACGAACACTATGCCCACCCTTAGTAGGCAGCACTCCACACACTCTGCGGCGGAGCGGAGTTGGCACCAGACCCCAGCTCCCTCTCGCCCTATTAACAATTAATTTAGAGGTGTAAAACAATTTATAAGTCAGGGAAATGTCTTACCTGAAATGCGGCGTCCCGTGGGTCCCTCTCCTGCTGTGTTGATTAGAGTGCTATGTTGTAAAAATGTTGAAAACTGTTTAAGAGAGAAGTAGAGAGTTTTACAATAGAGTGATAGCTGAAGATGTGCAAGGATGGCGTAGAGAGGCCCCAGTATATAAATGTACCTGTAGTAGTGTTTGCAGTGTTTATCAAGAATCAAATCATTTCTTAAGAACGGTCATATGTGAGTTTCCATGCAGAAGTCTGTAGTATAAAGATGCAATTTTGTAAGGATTTGATCAATACAAAGTGAGGAAGTATACTAATTTACAGGGACATTTACTGGCATGTATTTCGAGGAAAGTGTGGCAAAGCACCTTTCTTCATTTCAGGATGTTGGCTGTTCACCACTCCAATTTACACATTTTAGTTAGGAGACTATACTATGTAAAAACTCCTGCTTTACATTTAAGAGAGATGAATAGAAGTCTACTGCATGGTGATGCAGCGATATTACCAGCTTGGGTTACTCTAAAAACACCATACTCACCTGGGCCCAAAAACATTCATACATAAGCTGGCGATCACCGCTGATGATCAGGACTCACATTTATTTTTCCTTGGTCGATAAATCAGGTTGTTAGCTTAATAGATATAAATGATATTTACCTTTATTTCTTTGAATGACCACAGACTCTGGAGAGCTTTAACATTTTTATCTATGCAATAATTTTGTGAGTCAAATGCTAATACATGTCAAACACCAACTTTAAAGAGAAAAGATCAAAGTAAATCGTAAAGACTTAGTAAAATCTCATGACGTTGGTACCCGGGAAGGGTGGAAAAGGGAAACGGTACAAGGACATACCACACAGATTTATATTTACCTAGAATGGTGTGAGGACCAACCCCTCGCCAAGGAGCTGGAAAAGGGACTCCTGAGTAGTCAGGAGCCAACAGATCAGGACAGTGTCAGGACAGGACAGCAGGTGACTTCTTCTAAGTGGAACGCCAGCATTGCACCCCTCTCTGGAGCTACTTTCCTCGATTTTTCTCCCTTCTGGATGGACAGATTCTTCTCCTTCAGCAGTGTCTCCGACTTTTCTCTCTCTCTGTCTCTCCTTTCTTGATTTTTCTGTCAGAGTGCTCGAGCAGCGTCTCAGACCTTAGTGGCATCCGCCATCTTCTGCCTCAGTGATGGGTCGGTGACAGGTTAGTGACAGGTCTGACAAACTAATTGACTGAGCCTACCTTAGTTATACTATTCTCAGTGTATGTACCACCCCCCAAAGTTTCAACATTCGTGAATCCCCTACTACTGATTGCACAATGGGATGGGGAGAGGTCATCACACCATACTAATGTAATGTCATTTTCTTAGGCTTATTGTTCTATGATCCCTCCCCTTAATTACTTTCCCAAGCTTTTTTCCCACCCTCATTCGACATTAGGATCAATACATTGTATGCAAATTTTGATTTCTTCTCCTTCCCCTCTCTGGGTCAAGAGGTGGTGTTCCCAGGCGCGTCTACTGGTTAAACTGTCCTTGGCAGGGTTTCAATGCCACAGCATGGAGTTTGACAGAGTCCAATGCGCTTGCGCGTTATCAGGCAAGATGGAGATTCCAGTCACCTTCCAGGCCCAAATATGAACTAATAACAAAGTCAAAGAAAACATATTAGAATACGAAAATAAATGAATGCACTGGATACCAATTATTCCTACTCTAATCCAGTTAATTTAATTTTAACTATTGCATTAGCAGTTTAGTGAGACATGCAATGTTTAGTTTAAGCATAGCATGTGCATTATCATGTTAAGTTCAAGTGGCCATTTTAGATACTACTGCGCAGCTACAAAGATTTCCCACCAAAGTGAAAGATGTAATACTACGTAGATGCAGTAGACGTATGTGCAGAAGATTCCCGTGTTTTTCAGCAGCCATATTGAGTCACTCGGATTCCTTGTTAGTAAAACACATTTAAAAGCTTCCCCTAGATGAAATAAATGTTGTGTTGTGCAATTATTAATATCCACAAAACATATTACTTTACATTATTACGTGTTATTTGAGAGGATTGAATCCAAGCAAGTTTCTTTACTTACGAAACCTTGCTCCATCAATGCTACAGTAGCTGAGCTAGAAAACTTTGTGAAGATAATCAATTTCATTTCTTTGGTCCTGGGGAGGAGTCCAGGAGTGTAGTGTAGTTCCTAGTTTCCCACTAGGCCCTGCGCATTGGAATAACATAAACAGTAGTATCGACGTGGAACTGCTTATATTCCAGGCCTCCACTGACTATGCTAAACTTAATTGGGTTGTGTTACCAACTAGCTCAGAGGTCACTGGAAACTTTCTTCTCTGCATAGGAAGTGATCAGCTTCCTTGGCACAGACAAGAAGGGATTCAGTTTTCCAACAACCGTGCAACATGACAACTTTGCTCCTCAGATCAAGAGTCAATCTCTAGGGTCGTGTGAAACAATAGACATAGATTTCACTCAGTCAGTCTAGTGCAGTTTACTTTCACGAGATGTAGAGAATAGAGAGACGGGCGTGTAACAATAAAGGTTAACATTTATTGAACAGTCTTTCTTCTCGTACAAGAGACATGTATTGCCACAATTGCAATAATTGTTATTATAAAAAGTACGTACAGTAAGATAAGTATTGCGAAATAGAACTGTAAAAGCATTGATATGGTTTCTTAGCCATACAATGGTTTAAAAGTAATAAAACATATATACAGTCATATATACATTAGGCTAACATACTCAACTGGTGCTTCTAACTAAGCCTACCCCAGTGTGCCTGACCTAAGCCTAACACGTGAAAGGGGGAGTAAGTAAGTAGCTTTAAGTTAAGTTGTTTTTGCCAAGGTTTGTTTCAAGAATTCTCGTCTAAGGGTTTAGTCAAAACCATACCTCTGAATAGAATGATGGAGGATTGGTATCTCCTTCAGGGGTCTCTCTCGATATCCCAGTCACCCGCGAGGGTAAACCGGAAGCGCCGGGACTGGATTTCTCTGCACGAGAAAGGCAGCGGCTCTCTTCAGCGCGTCGAGGAAGGAGGGGTGACAGCGTCCGCGGGCAGCTGGAATCGGTTGGATGTCTTCGCAGAGGACGGCTGCTCAGGTCCTTAAGCGTACTGCACCATAGTTCGCGCTGTAGCAGCGATAATGGTAATCAGCAGCTTCACCACCACAGGATAGCAGGCTGCAGCGACAGAGTGCTAGTTTTTACCAACACAGGGTCATGCAGGCAGCCAGCATCAGCAACAGTAGCTTGTAGCTCACAGCTCACATTGCTTAAGGCAACGTTGGTAATATTTATACCTGACAGGTGCCGGGTTTGACGCAAATTTGCTGGACATAAGACGTCATTTAAAGATGTCACTAGGAAGTGACAGTTATCAGTTGCTCATTAGAGTTCCATTACTAATCAAAACATAGCAAGCGGGGATTTCCAGGTTTGCTAAGTTTTTATCTTGTTGAAGAACTCGGAGTGTTATCTAGGAATATCAGATAGTGACTGCTGCACTGTCATTGCACTAATTGGTCGCAAAGGAAGTAGCAGAGAGTCATGCTGGAATGTGGCTCTGTTCGTGTGAGGCCAGAGATGACTTTTCAGAAAATCGTACTTGAACGGTTATGCCAATATAGGGAATAAATGGATTTATAGCCGAATAGGGGCATAAGGTCACAGTATCGATCAGGAACCTAGATAAGCACGCAACACCCACTCCACGTTTTCATGTCCATCAAAATTACTAAAACTAAGCAATAAGATGCATGTGTAACATTGCCCACCCCAAAATACATAAATGCATTCGAAATAGGCGTACTTGTAATACATGGAATTTAGGTACTGTACGTTTTTTAAAGCATAGTAATCATTCAAAAGGTATTGCATATGAAATCAATGAACGATTATGCAAAAAGAATTACACATGAAGTATCTCTGACAGAAGAAATGCGAGATAAATCATCACATAAAAATGCATTGTAATAACATGTGTGCTAGAGGCTGGTGTTATGTTGTTATGTCTCTAGATGTGTTTAGAAATAGAAGTGTGGAGCTTCTGTTCTCTAAGAATAGTTTTTACGTTAAGCAAAGAATTGTTCGTGCCAAAAAGGGTCAATATTAAAAAAAATTGTCCAATTCAAAGAAAATAGATTTCCAAAGCTCCTGGCAGTTTTTGTTGATCAAAACTGAAGGCCGAATTCAGAGTTCATGGGAACGCTGTGTGTCGGAAAGCTTCTCAAAAGTTATTGTTTCTGTACGGGTGAGAACATCGTATCAGACAGGCTCTCAAAGAATTGGTCTACAAATTCAGGTGATAGTTCAACCAAATTAGATAGCGCTGTAACTTGGCAGGTGTGAGAATGATTGCTGTCATCGAAGGCAGGACCAGCAATGCTCACAGAACGTTGTACCTGGATGATGTTGCTTTTGTCACTCGCTCCACTGTTACCACTTGGCTGTAGTACAGGAGTCTCCACGAATGCCGTCATCAGGATTGGTAGCCGCTGGGGACAACACAATGCGTGAGCCGTTATTGGACTGAGCAAAGTATCGACGTCCATTGGTACTGCTGATGGAAGTGAAAGACAGATGTCCAACACGCATTCATCGCCGCAAAGCATACACCGTAGCACAGGTAAAATGCAATTTTGCCATATCGGTCTGAATGAAAGGAACCAGGTCATGTTTAGATCTCTCAGCCTGGCCAATCCGAGGACATTAGTTATCCTGTCCCTGTAGCGCATTGCTAGGATTGTCTCTTCCATTCCCATGGGAGCTATGTCTGAGCCGAGGCTTGCCATAACGTAGCAGGAGGGTCAAAAATAGAATCCCTGCAACGAGTCCCAAAAATAGTGGTATGCCACCAAAAATGGAGTGCACAAAATTAGGAAAGATTCCCAAAATTGCCTGGAAGGGTGTTAGCAGTCCCGTAAAGACTGTCTTAAATATGCCTGGGATGCTTGTTGCACTAGACATGTTAAGGAGTTGGCTGAACATTTCTACGAAATGTACGGGGCAATTTGTTGATAAAAGGTCATGAACCTCAGTAGCCGTCCTTGCGACTAGAAGATCATACGTCTCTTTAGATGACGTTATAGGCACTGTTGTCTGTAAAAGCACAGATTTCATTTTGCTTAATGTATCAATTCGTATAGAATAGAGATTCAGACGAGGCCAGAGGGGAGTCACTATGTCTGGAGGCCCGCTCGGAAACAATGCTTGCATACAACATTTGACCATGGACGTTACTTGTACTAGATAACTTTTCCCGGGCGCGAGGCCACAACACCTGTGATCCGTTCTAAGAATGTAACTCCCGTTTGCGAGTTGCATAAAGAAGGGCTCTATCTGAGTTGTAGGTGTGACTAGCTGGTGGCATGAAAGGTTGTTTGAATTTCCATCACATGCTCCGTGTAAATTAATAACCTGACACAAAAGTATACCGCTTAGTGAGTGTTTACAGTTGTCACCACTAAGAAATACATTTTTGTCGCTGTCACTATAGCAAGAATGAGTGTATGGTAATTTCCATTCAGATTTTACATATCCTTTACCCAATAGTTCATATTGGCCAGCAGGTATGTACTCAAGGCACTTTTTAAATCGGAAAGTTGTTATCGGAATTGTGATAATTCCGTGTATTATCCATTCAATGACAGGACTCTCTGACATTGTCAATGGTAATCTCTCGAGTTTTTCGATGCTCAGGATTGTATAGTCTGCTCCTTTCTGTGCCAAACTGATCTGTTTATCAGTAAGGTTAAAACTGGAAAATAATGACGTCGTGTTGATTAAACGCCAAGGCACATAGCCTGAACGAAGATTTTGCAGCGTCCAGCCTAATTCTATAATAGAGCGTAATTGAGACTGGCCATGTTGTAACATTAGCAAATATCTGTCTATCACATCAAAGGCAGAGGATACAATATTGTCCAACGAATATATTCTGGAAGACAGAGTCATTAACCCATTGTCTACCACAGAAAGTGATTTCTCCAAATTAATACGATCAATTTCTCGTATTTTTTCAGCAGTTTCAATTTGCTTTACTTTCCAAGCCTCGTTGTAAGCAGCATAGATACTGGTCGCTATGAAACGCTTTTGACGCTGTTTGCGTGGTCCAAGAATGAAATCGCGTAAATCAGCACCATCTTTTAGTAAAGACAAGTGTTGCTTAATTTCAGCCAGTGTGGACGAGGTTAGCCATTCTAGGCAGAGTTTCCCTACACTGTATGTTGTTATAATCCCTGGATGTTGTCTCTGGGAATATCTCGAGTCTAATCTGGTCATTTTTAACCCCTGTGTTTTATTCAGGAACCGATCTTGACAGCTATTTGTGTCTGTAGGCCAGATTAACCACTTTTTCCAATCAGGATTTGTTCTGTTGAAATGTAAAATTTGTGACACGTCTAACTCAATATCAGCTGTTGCATTTTCAGGTATTGGCTTTGGTATAGACGGTGTTTTCAGTTCTTTGATCTTAGCTAGGCCAAGACAAGATGTTTGGTGTATTGTGTCATTTAAAAACAACATTTGTTCAGGTATCATGCAGGTTCTAAATAGTGCTTCTATGCCTTGCACCTGCCAATCTTTTGTACCCCAAATTGTTTTCGTTTCAATATTATTTTTCCAATAATCAAAACCAAATGTCATCATTTTGTCATAAAATGCTTCTGAATATATCAATTTAGAATTTGTCAGCATTGTTTTCATGCCTGTTTTATCTAACAGTTTATAATAAAACGTTTCTGCCTCACTGGTGTTAAACCCTGAGAAGTATTTGAATTTCTCAAAAAATGCTTTAGAACTGCTTTTAGGTGGTGTAGAACAATGTTCCCATTGATTATACATAAAAACATTTCTAGGCTGTGCAGATTTATGCAAGTAATGATCCCCATAGTGGGTATAACAGAATAACTGCTCATAACTAGATGAACCTTGTAAATAATCATGATCTGTGAATCTAGGTGACATTACTAAATCAGACATCATGTCATTAATACTGTTAAAGTCCCAATCATCAGAGAATGTACTAGGTGTCACAAAGTCACTTAAGGAAACCTTTAGTTGATGAGGATACTTCAGGATTTCGACCGGACCATAGATCTCATAGTCTGTTTTCTCCCATACTACCCCACCAGGTATTGGAATTGCTGTGACATTTACTGTTGACAGTTCTCTTTTCTTCACATGGGATGATCTGTGTGGTTTCAGGACTAGGTTGATGTTCTGACTTGCTGTGTCCATTGTAATATATTTTCCTTCAATGAATTTTCCCAAACAAAGTACCATGATGAGCCAAAGCAGGAGGAAAAATACACCTAGACCGAACCAGAACTCTAGCCAAGGGGAAATAAGGTAGATTTCCTTCAGTTGATGAAAGAGTTCCGTTGCTTTTTCTTTAAAAGACTTTTTTGTTTCTGGCATCACTTCGGGGTCGTTTAAATCTTCAGAGAAGTTGTCGAAGTTGATGAAATAACCAGAGGCAGTTCTGTCAATTGTTGGGATTGTTCTTTCAATCTGTCTCTCGGTAGCACTTTCTGATGCCACATCATTGTAGACTGGTGTTGTTTCTTGACGAACTGTTTCAATCTGTGTTTCAAGAGGCATGAGTTCCATGGCATTATTGCATAGTCCTTCATTGTGCACTGCAGGCTGATCGAATGTGATGAGTCTTTCAGTTTGAACCTCTTGGATTGTTGCAAGTTTGGGTATTCTGTTGTTTCTTGGGTGTCCACTGGGCCTACTGTTGATTATAGGCCACATGCTTGTGGTTTTACCAGATCGATAGACACAACTCTGTTCTTCTTCTTACCAGCAAGGGGCGGTAGCACAACTGATCTTGTTCCGGTGACTGCTAAGACAGGTACTGCTTTTCTGTAAGAAGGCCCAAATTCCTTCTTAACCGCGATCTTTTCTCTGACTAGATCCCCAATCTTTGGAATCCAGACAGGCCTTGCTGGGGCTGTTGCGGGTGGTGCCTCGTCAGTGGTACTTGGCTGTTGCTTTAACTTTATGTTGCTTAATGATTTTCTTGTTTCATTTAGTTCCTGTAAAACAGCCAAACGGTCTTTTACATCAAACTGCGTTTTTTCTTCTTGTACCACTGACATCTGACTATCGAGGTCCTGAACGCTCATTCTAATTCCGAACAATAGTTCGTATGGGCTGAAACCTTTTAGAGAATTTCTTGGCATGTTGTTAAGACTAGTCTGGACACTTATTAAATGTTTGACCCACCCAGCGCCTGAACCTAATACCTTCGCTGTTATAGATTGCTTTATGTCCCGGTTTTTTCTTTCTACCACACTATTCCCTTCGGGGTGCGACGGACAAGAATACCGCAACCTAATTCCCATGCTAGCCATGGCCTCCTTATAGGCTCGAGAGCTGAAAGCAGGACCCTGGTCAGAATGGAACGTGGTAATTGCGTATGTGCCGATAAAGACTCGCAAATCTTTTATAACCGTTCTAGCGTCAGCCGAGCGCTGGGGCCACATTTTTTAAGTGCTTTTCGTCTTAACTATTAATAGGACGCAGGACGGGGTGTTAGGCAGCGTTACGCTCTTTCTGACTGGTAGCCGGTAGCAAGGTTCGCTACTGCGATCCCTATTACAGTTTTCACAGTTGTTTGCATATATTTGGTGTTCTATACTCTTTCCCGGCCACCAGAATACTGATTGCAATTCAGTCAGTGATTCCTTGATCTCTCTGTGCCTTAGACCCAAACCCATGTGTGCGTCTGCTATTAAAAATATTCTCCTGTTCATGTTTGGAATTACTCTGTCCCCCACTCCAGGGATTCGAGCAAAAGGAACGGAGTTTGCATCGATTATGTATGCATAATTGAGTGGATAGTTTACGGGTAGTGCTGCACAGTCGCCTTTTACGGTCGTTTTTACTGCCAGCATGGTTTCCCCGTCTATGTATTTATCTGTACACTTTTTTGTGGCTACGGAAGCCGGTTTAGTTGCTTCCGCTGTGGCTGTATTAGCCAATGAATTCCCTGCAACGTGAACGCCATCACGTTGAAGACTCTGTGCGTGAATCACGTGAGTCTTTTGTAGTTCTTTGTGTAAAAGAGCTACCTCGTTCCAGAGCAATTTATGCTTTATTGTGGCACCTGTGTCATCTTTGTAGTCGTTTTCGATCCAACTCTGCAGTTTATTGTTGTAAGAGTTGACGCAAAAATGAGAATCGCACACTATAAGTGTCGGGAATTCACGTTCTGCATTTTCGAGCGCCATCTTTAAAGATCTGATTTCAGTTCTCTGAACCGAACAGTTTCTTACAGATTCAGTTTTTGTTACTTTCGGTCTGAATTTACCGCACAGCCAACGACCTTTAATGATCGCACATGCTGCATCGTAGGATTTTCTCTCTACGTTGAAATGCTGTACAAAGCTATCTGTATAGATTATACATGCGTATTGTGGGAGAGGCAGAATTTCGATTGGCAGAGGATATTCTTCTTCATATTCTAAATCATTCAGTTCTTCAAATTGCGGGGCGAAATAGTACTTCACGTCTTCCGCTCCTAGAGAATCTATGCACTGTATCCATTTCGGATCCAGTGACACTGTAGGCATGTATACTGGGCTGAATAGCGCCTCGAAGGCGGATTCCGCTGTAAGGATATTAATCCATTTGCCGTGTGCTAGTTCTCGTTCATTTGCTAATGCGATTTGCACTGCGTTCACAGTTCTTTCTGTGTGACTGAATGTTTTTTCTGCTTGTGTGTACAAGTGAGATTTAATTGAAATTGGTACCTTTTCTCCCTCATTAGAGGTCAGGTACGTGAATCCGCATCTTCCTGGGATGACTCGGATTACAAGATCGATCGTGTTGTCACGTGTATCTAATTTTGTTTTTGCTAACATGTCTGTTTGCAGTGATCTCAAAATTTCTGTGTGTTTCTGAGTCCAATTGATTTGTTTTAAATCAGGTTTTATTAGTTCGTAGAGAGGTTTAACCCTCTCTGCGTAATTTAGAATGTAGGTTCTTCCGAAATTCAGAAAACCTAGTATGGATTGTAAATTATTCAGCGTTTTTGGAGCTTGGAGTACAGCGCACTTCTCTAAGAAGTTGTCCGCTAGGCTTTTCCCTTCACTTGATAATTCGTACCCTAAAAATAGTACTGTCAGATGGGCAATTCGAGACTTTTTAAAGTTGAATTTGTAACCCTCTGCTGCGAACCCAAGTATAATGGTGTTCACTCTTTTCAAGTGAGTATCCAAGTCGTCGTCTGTGAGATAAATATCATCTACGTAAGACAATGCTTCATCATCATACATTTGTAGTAACTCTGTTACCCTAGCTGAGAATAGTCCTGGGCTGTTCTTGAACCCCTGTGGGAGTCGACAGAATTTTTTCTGTGACCCAAATGCGGAGAAAGCGGTCAAATATCTGCTTTCTGGTGCAATGTTTTGACAAAAGAAACCATTAGAAATGTCTAATGTCGTTTTGTATTTTTTCCTAACTATGTTATTCATTAGGGCTGCACTATGCGAGTTTTGTACTGCAAAAGTTTTGCAACATGTATTAAGGTGTCTGTAGTCCAAAACTAGACGATATGAATTGTCTGGCTTGGAGACAGGAAACAAAAGATTGTTCATTTGAGAGGTGCATGTTTCAATCACCCCCTGGTACTCAAGTTGATCTAAGATCTCCCTGACTTGTTTTTTAGCTTCTTGCTTTATGGGATACTGCCGTTGGGCAGTTGGTTCACTTTTTAGTTGGATTTTGTGAGGCGGAGAATCCTCATCCCATCCTACATGATTTTTATATAATGCAGGTGCCTGGGCTACTGCCCATTTCCTTGCATATGTGTATTTTTTGTGAATCGGTATGTGATTCGAGAAGGCAGGCATAATCACTTCTTCGCCACGAGGGCACTATCTGACAAACTCCGGGGGCCAATCTTTTTCAGCTAACAGAATATCATAGCCTTTTGAGAGCTTATCCCAAAATAGACCCTTAATTTTCCTAGTCTTATCACCCTCCATACGCAATGTTATTTCGTATATTTTATGGGGCTCGCCAAGTCTGGCGTCGGCAGTTTCAACCTGAATGTATTCATTCGTGTCCACTGTCTCCAGATGACTCATCAAGATCTTGCGCGCTATACTGATTTCTGCTGCACTGTCCAACATTGTCAATGCCCACTCCCCGTTTTTCAACTGTGTCCTCAGTATTCTCGGCATGGTTGATTACTCTAATACTGGCTACCTTCTTTTTCTGAAATTGAGATTTCTTATTTTGAGCAGGTTCCTTGTCTTTGGACTTGGTGTGCTCTCCTGGGTCTGACCGTCCTCTTCTTTCCGAATTCTGTGGAGAAGATCGAGAGGGACGTGTATCAATACTTTGATATCTATCAGGTTTTTTTATATTATCCCTATTTCTAAGGTTATATCTTTTCTCAGAGGGCTCCCTCTGGGGAGACTGGCGTTCTCGAGTCGGAGTTCTTTCCCTCCGTCGAGGAGACCTTCTTCTGGACTGGAAAACTTTTTCCTTGGGAGTGGATTGTTTATTTCCATCCCAGCTCTTTTTAGGAGTGTTTAAATTATTTTTAATAAATAATTTTTCAGGATTTTCGAGCAGTTGGGGCTTAACTGGTTTCCCTCCCAAGCTGTCTCTACCTAATTCTTCATAGCACTTTTCTATGATTTTTGCAAGTTCAACAGGATCTTTTATATCTGTTTCCCTCAACTTCTGGCGAATCGCCACAGATGCTGCTTCTCCCTTTATGTTGGCTAATAATATAGCCGTGACCTGCTTGAAATCTTTCAGTGATTTCATACCTAGATTTAAAGCGGGCTCTGGACCGAATTCATTTTGAATCTGTTTTAGCACTTCTGGTATTACCGCCATAGACGGAACACCATGTGTTTTTGTGTAAATGGAAGCAAAGACTGTACCCCAAGTGTCACAGTCCTCCACGTGTGGTGCGATTCCCATAGGAAGGCAGATGGTCAAGATTCTGTGTTTCTCAATAGGGGTAGTATCAGGAAATACTGCCTCTATTTGAGTGATTTTCTGGGCTAACCAGAAAGGAATTTGTTCCCGTTTTACGGGTGTTTTACCAAGACATGACTGTATGTTCTGTGGTGTAATTTTATTTGTGTTCCCCTGATGAGGGGTCAGCTGTGGTGTATTAACAGCTGGCTGGACTGTTGCAGTCCGCATTACATATTGGACTAATTGTCTATGTATTTTTATTAATGTGTTGAGCTGTGCTAACAGCTCTTCCTTAGACATGTTTGCAATGTCAGGATGTGGTGTGTAGCTGGCTAGAACCGGCCACGTGGCTCCTGGTCTACCTAGTGGACCGAGCCTAGTAATGTGATCATTGTGTTTTAGGGCGCCATTAAACCAGAGCAGGTGCTCTTGAAATTTAAGTGGGATTTCAATCTCCTCGAAAGGAGCGTACTCTCCCGGAGGTTCCTCTATTTTGTAATAGTGAAACTCTTGTGTTATAGCGTTTACCGCTGGAAAGTTTATCCATGAATAGAATACCTCTGTCTGCCGATATTCGTGAGCCTCTATCACGAAAATTACTGTACCACCTTGAGGTGTCAGTCCGTGTTCTATAAGTTTTAAAGTTATAGATCTTCTTAACTGGACCGGGATGATAATAGCACCCGGGTCTGTGTATTCGGGACCTCGCTGAGTCGCATCTGCTGCGGCCCCAGTGGTGCCGTTGTTTTCTACTGACATTGTATAAATGCAGTTTTTGCAGAGTAGGTCTCCAAGGAGACAAAGATTAGGTGCACAATATTTTGGAACACTATATCCTTCAACGTTAAATAAACCAGAGCTTTACATAGGAATCTCTTCCTACTAAGGTCGGGCGGATTTTAACCTTTCACCCACTCCAGACGTCTATTGGAGTATTTACGGGAGAAAGGGGTGTGAAATATGCACGACTGAGTTACTCTAAAAGTCTTGCGTTAGTTTATTGCCTTACCAAACGGTTGGGCACCATGTAGTGTAGTTCCTAGTTTCCCACTAGGCCCTGCGCATTGGAATAACATAAACAGTAGTATCGACGTGGAACTGCTTATATTCCAGGCCTCCACTGACTATGCTAAACTTAATTGGGTTGTGTTACCAACTAGCTCAGAGGTCACTGGAAACTTTCTTCTCTGCATAGGAAGTGATCAGCTTCCTTGGCACAGACAAGAAGGGATTCAGTTTTCCAACAACCGTGCAACATGACAACTTTGCTCCTCAGATCAAGAGTCAATCTCTAGGGTCGTGTGAAACAATAGACATAGATTTCACTCAGTCAGTCTAGTGCAGTTTACTTTCACGAGATGTAGAGAATAGAGAGACGGGCGTGTAACAATAAAGGTTAACATTTATTGAACAGTCTTTCTTCTCGTACAAGAGAAATGTATTGCCACAATTGCAATAATTGTTATTATAAAAAGTACGTACAGTAAGATAAGTATTGCGAAATAGAACTGTAAAAGCATTGATATGGTTTCTTAGCCATACAATGGTTTAAAAGTAATAAAACATATATACAGTCATATATACATTAGGCTAACATACTCAACTGGTGCTTCTAACTAAGCCTACCCCAGTGTGCCTGACCTAAGCCTAACACGTGAAAGGGGGAGTAAGTAAGTAGCTTTAAGTTAAGTTGTTTTTGCCAAGGTTTGTTTCAAGAATTCTCGTCTAAGGGTTTAGTCAACACCATACCTCTGAATAGAATGATGGAGGATTGGTATCTCCTTCAGGGGTCTCTCTCGATATCCCAGTCACCCGCGAGGGTAAACCGGAAGCGCCGGGACTGGATTTCTCTGCACGAGAAAGGCAGCGGCTCTCTTCAGCGCGTCGAGGAAGGAGGGGTGACAGCGTCCGCGGGCAGCTGGAGTCGGCTGGATGTCTTCGCAGAGGACGGCTGCTCAGCTCCTTAAGCGTACTGCACCATAGTTCGCGCTGTAGCGGCGATAATGGTAATCAGCAGCTTCACCACCACAGGATAGCAGGCTGCAGCGACAGAGTGCTAGTTTTTACCAACACAGGGTCATGCAGGCAGCCAGCATCAGCAACAGTAGCTTGTAGCTCACAGCTCACATTGCTTAAGGCAACGTTGGTAATATTTATACCTGACAGGTGCCGGGTTTGACGCAAATTTGCTGGACATAAGACGTCAATTAAAGATGTCACTAGGAAGTGACAGTTATCAGTTGCTCATTAGAGTTCCATTACTAATCAAAACATAGCAAGCGGGGATTTCCAGGTTTGCTAAGTTTTTATCTTGTTGAAGAACTCGGAGTGTTATCTAGGAATATCAGATAGTGACTGCTGCACTGTCATTGCACTAATTGGTCGCAAAGGAAGTAGCAGAGAGTCATGCTGGAATGTGGCTCTGTTCGTGTGAGGCCAGAGATGACTTTTCAGAAAATCGTACTTGAACGGTTATGCCAATATAGGGAATAAATGGATTTATAGCCGAATAGGGGCATAAGGTCACAGTATCGATCAGGAACCTAGATAAGCACGCAACAGGAGAGTTAAGAGTTGATTACTGGAAGTGTAGAGGAACAGAATTCAGGAATTAACACTGGAAACTTTGCACAATGGATTGCAAAGTTTAGCACAGTTTGTTCTGAAAAACCAAACCGTACTTGTATTTGTTTCAATGCTCTCACTGCAAAAGCCAATCTCACAATATATTTTGTACTCAAAAACTGAACAGGAGAACAGAGATAAGTGGCAAGAGTTTACTGTATATTTATTTGGAGAAGCATGGTTTGGTTTGAGTACACATCAAATTATATGTAAGTACTGTAATCATACGTTAGAGAATAAAAAAAACCAGCAAGAGCAGTACATAAAAAGTTAGAATTGGTTTCAATTCTACAAGAACGTCAAGATTTCAATGTTTATGTTTGTTTCAAGCACCAGGAGACCTCACTAATGTAATGTGCGCTATATAAGAACGTATGACATTGACATTGACATGAATAAATTCATATACAATGTATACATCCTTTTCAAGCTATTGTGCGTATGAAACCTAAAACTAGGAGGTTACCTTCAACAGAGCTTATAAAAGGTCTTAAAGGTAGAGTTGTGTCCTTGCCATTAGATTTCAAAACAAATATTGAAACTATAGGGATAGAGAGAGATTTTGATGAGCCACTTATTATTCTAGTAAATGGTGTCCCTTGTAAGAGCACAAAAATATGGCAAGAGTTAGTGGATATTTGGAAAGTAAAAAAGCCAACATTATATCTGTTAGAAAAGAATATTTAGTATACAAATTTTGATGTTAAAGATATAACAGAAATGGAGGAAGTAACATTACCATCAAGTGGTCAGATTAAAAAGGTGGATTGAGAGTAGAACACATTCATGAACAGTATAGCATCCATCCTCTGCATTCTAAAGAAATTGTCAGTGATGCTATTGATCTCTTCCAAATGAGAGAAGCAAAAGGAGCTTCCATGAGTGTGTGGGAAAAATTCTTAGAGGCTCACTGTTTTCCCCAACTGTTTCCCACTGGTACTGTCGGCTTCTATGATGAGCTCCCTGTACAGATACCAGCAGCTGAATACCAGTCAATACCATTATATTCAGGGGATCCAAGATTTCACCAGTGCATTCCATATATTTTTCATCTTCTCTTTGAGAGTGACTTCTGTGGCATTTCATATGTTGTTAACCATATACTGAAGAAAGGAGTTAATTTGCAAGGTAATTCATTGACAAAGTTATGGGAAGGACAAAAACTTGGAGTACAACTTGAATAATGTAATGGCATACCAACACGATATCAACAAGTATTGGTACCACCGTCATGGAGAACTGAAATGCATGTTGAGGAATTTAGGTGCACCTACTTGGTTTCTGACATCTCAGTTGTGCTGAATATGGCTGGGAGGACCTGCTTGAATTTTCAGTGAGAAAAGAACTCCAACAATAAAGATATCAATGTAAAGATGGCGGGAGAACTTTGCTCCTTGGATTCTGCTAATGTTTGCAGATATTCTAACCACAGGTTCCAAACCATGATGTCATTATCTGCAACAATACTAATTCTCCCCATGGTGACGTAACTGATTTCTGTTGGCGAAAAGAGTTCCAAGTAAGAGGTGCTCCTCATATTCATATGTTATGGATAAAAGATGCACTGAAGTTTGGAACAGACAGCGATGAGTCTGTCTTGTCTTTCATATAACAGTATGGGACTAGTGCCATTCCAAAAGACGGTGATGATAGGGACTTGAGACAATAAGTTCTACAGTTTCAAACTCATTGATGTGGGAAGTATATTCTTTGAATATCTAGATGCAAAGGAAAATTTTACAAGCAAAATCGATTTGGATTCCCTCGACCTGTCATTTATCAGGGGAGAATGAACAGCTTTATGTCTGCAGTCAGACTGACATAGACATCAGCAAAAACATATACAATCTGAGAAGAACATAGGCCTCTAAGTATATTAATGACTACAACCCTGTGATTCGGAAGATGTGGAATGCAAATATTGATCTACAATTTATTGCAGATAACTCCATCACTGTTGCTTGGTATGTCAATTCATATATTACAAATTCAGAGAAGAAAGAGATGAAGGAGTCATAGGAGGAGATTTCTTCAGACAAGACTTTATCTAAGATATTGTACAGCTGCAGCTTGAATATGCATTCCCATAGGGAGATGGGCTCCTATGTGCATTATGACCAGTTTGTTCTCAAAGTAAAGGGGAATTGTTTGGGTAAGTCTAGGCTTAGCAAGCATGTGAAACAGAGTGTTGAAGGGTTTCCCAGAAATTCATTTTCTTGCACCATTTGATCCAGAAAGCAGAGATATTGTGAAGTCAAATATGTTGGATATATACTATTCCAGAAGAAGTCAACACCTGGACAACATGTGCCTATTTGAAGTTCTTTAACACTACAGATTATAAAGGAATGTAATTTAAAACATAGAGGAAGGGAAATATGCAGTAGTTTGATGTGACAGTTCTTTGGTGAGACATAGCAAAATAAATTGAATTACCCACAGAATCTGAGTTGCCAAACTACAGATAGGAGAGTTTTTTTCTATTTGGCTCTTCTGCAACTATTCAACCCTTGGTGTGCTGAATTAGAACTACCAGACTACAACTGCCAAGAAGACTCTTTCAATGTTGTGAAAGACAGCATTCAGTGTCCAGTCTTTCCAAACTACTTGCAAATGTTGAAAGATGAGATGGAATAGGAAGAAATCATTGCTTCCGAGGTAGCTAAAGATAGTTCACAAAGAAACCAAGGTTCTGGACCACTGAGCCAAGATCCACTTGGACAGCCTGTTATTCAAAATAAAGCAGCTATAGCTATGTGTGAAGTGGAGACTGCAATGTAAAAAGCATGAGAGGAAGCTGTTGATTTTGAGCAATTAGTAGAACAAATGAACGATGAACAGAAAGAAATGTATATTGAAGTAAAAAATCAAATAGAGCATGGATTTCTGCATGAGAAGAAAGAATGTGACGGTTCTTCATTTAAGCCAATTCAGCTACGCTCAATGAACAAGCTGACATTGGTTTTTTAATTTCAATTCTCACTGCTTATCTTCAGAAGACTATAAAATCACATGTATTATGTGTAGTAACAGCAACAACTGGATTAGCTGCACACAACATAAAATAAATCACTTTACAATGACTATTTATGTTACCTGTTGAACATGAGAATAAACTGGAATACCAGAAGTTATCTGGTGAGCCTTGTCTTGTGGTGCCCATAGTATTGAGGAAACTAAAGATTTTAATCATGGATGAGGTGAGCATGGTTTTGAACTTAATGCTTGCCTTCATACGCTTAAGAATTCAGCAGATTTTAAGAACTGAGTAAGACGTGCTATTTGGAGGAAAATGTTTATTTGTCTTTGGTAACCTACTGCAACTTATCCTGTTGAAAAGATAGCCTGTTCTCAAGACACTTCTCCATAATTAACCAAGAAATTATTAGGGAAGTATTGGCAATGTAAATATTTGACTACACTTCTATTATAAGGAACTAGGCATCTAATGTAGAATATTGAAAATCCTAAAGGACAATAAAGTATGGGTTCTGAAAAAAGAGGGGAAATGTACTTTTGAAAGTAGACTTACCAAGAAACTACTTTCATCTTACAACACAGAGGCAGAACAAAAAATGTACAATTTCATTGAAAAAGACAAATCCATAGGCTGTTAAATGCCTACACTTCAAGAGTGCTCCTACTTCAACAAACAATTACTGACACTGGAAATTACAGCTTGCAATACAATTGAGCACCAGGGAGTAACAATACTACTAACTGAGAAGCTACAATCAAAATAGGATTCTTTGGAGAAGTCTGTATCAAGGTCTACTACATTAGAAAAGTGTTTAAGCGGGGTTTGAGTAATTTTCTGGCATAATTTAAATGTGGAAGAAGGGTTCGTAAACTGTGCTATGGGCAAAGTTCTTGATTTAATTACATTTTCAAATAGGGATTAGGTTGAGTACTTAGCCATAACATTTGATTAGATTGACGATGTGAAACAGAATGGCGAATGTATTGTACATTTATTTGCTTGTGATGGACTTATATGTGCGGCAGCAACAGTTTCCATTGTCTTTAGCATATGATGTAACTACCAATAAATCTCAAGAAGCCACTTTTATTAATATTGGAAGTACATTATTTAAAAAAGGTATGTCATATGAAGTTTTAGACCTGGCCTTTTTGACAGGTTTTTTGGCAAAACATTTGCCTTTTAGCTTCCTATTTTTCTGACACTGATTTTGTTGGCTAAAGGATTCTGGGCACTTTACTACCGCTGGTCAGTGCTGAAGATCATATGCCCTTGATATAAATTATGACAATCATTAGCTATCCATGATTGCCATATTTAATTGACTAATAAGTACTTAGCAAAGTGTGCAGTGTGTGCCAGGGCCTTTAAATCAAATGCTACTAGTGGGCTTGCAGCACTGAATGTGCTACCCACATGAGTAGCCCTGTCAATGTATCCCAGACTGACCAATGTAGTGTCTGCGCACAACAGTAGTGAACTGCCATGTTGTCCTGGCAAGTGCACCCACTTGCCAGGCCCAAATCTCCTGTCTCCTTACATGTTACGAAGTGTATATGAAAGGTAGGACATTTACTAGTGTGTGTGATATATCCTGATAGTGGAATACTGTGTATTTCATTTTTCACGGTTAAAAGGCTATCAGTCCCATAGACATAATGGGGTTGCACTGTACCATGTTTACATGTGTAACTTCCCATAGGGACAAGATAGAAAAATGAAGTTTGGACTCTCTGAAATCAGAATTTATTAACACACCTTTTAGTAAAGGTGTTTTTTAAATCCTGCATTTAAAAATGCCACCTTTAGAAAGTGACAAAAAAACGAAACAAGTGCCAATACTGAGCACAACTCCTATGTTTATTTGATCTCTAGACCCATGAAACTAAACATATAGGTCCACACTATTTAAAGTGCCATCAATCTTTTTATTTGGCATAAAGTTTTTTTGAATTACTTACAAACAACACTCTATGTATGCACATCATAGATACATACAACATGATATATTCACAAAAACAGATTTCAAAATAGTCAACAACTCCCGGTGACACAAACACACTCTCAATGCAACTCTTCAATCATACTGGAAAACAAACTGAACATACACTAGCACAAAACACTCCCACCATCCATCTGCCACTCCAGGTCGGGTCCAGTTACGCCACACTAACATTTTTAGTGGCCACAAACCCAGGGGGCAAACTCACAAAACCAAGGTCAAACATACAAAACACTCCAATACAATCTCCTTAAAGTGCACAACTAAATCCAGACTTCCACAGTCTACTAAGTCGAGCGATGCCCATGGCTGGAGAAATTGCCACATGCCAAATCCCGTGCACCGATCTCTGAAGTCCGAGATCACCCCACTGATTCTGATGCAGGCTCTGCTATGCAGCTGCAAGAACCAACGCATCATGGGACCGGCTGGAGAGACCAACGCAGGGTCATTACCACTCCTGCATCCAGAACCAACTACATACTCGATCCTCATGCATCACACCAGGGCAATAAGTCTACAAGAACACCGGGGCCACAGTAAGAAACAAACACATCACCTCCCCGCACATTAAAACACCACTGCATTACCTCCCCTTCAGTAAGGAACTGGTGCATCACCTTGTGGAAAATTAATACAGCTAGGTGAACATTATCGGCGCCATCTTGCCCCCTTTTCGAGCCCATTCGTGCGCGTAAGCGGCAGCCATTTTGAACACCATGGCCTCCCTGCCCCTCGCTGATAGCCAGCGCGTCTCTCTCTCTCTCTTAAACCTCGCAAGCATCCCCCGCACGCTGACAACCCCCGCTCTCTCATGCCTTGGGTCATAAACCCCTCTTCAGCGCAGCTTCACCACAGAATCCCATCCTGTTCCCAGCGCGACACCTCCCCTCATTCCTTTCATGGCCTCAAATCCTTTTGATGCAAACCCCCTTTTCCTGTGTCCCCGTTTGTCTTCCTTGTTCCCAGGCCGCCACCTGGCCCTGCGGATGCTGTTTATTACCCCGTACAGTAGGAAGCTTCCCCTCCCCATCAAAAGACCCTCGAGCCGATCAAAGCCCCCACCCTATGAGATCCGATCAACCCCATGCATTCCGTGAATCGGCGGAATGCCCTGCTGTGCGACAACCATCACCTGTTGTGACCGGGGTGGGGAATCCAACTGTAAATGTATGTGGGAACGGGCCTGAAGGGGAGATTCCGAGGATGCTCTTTCAAATATCAAAGTGTTGCGAGAATGTGTTGTGTGCAATAAAGGTCATAAACCCTAGTATAAGAGGCCAGGCCTCAGAGATGTGGTTAGAGCACCTCGTGACGATACTTGCTGTCTGAATTGATGTGTTCTCCTCCGGAGAGAATAAAATCCTCGTTTCCTGCCTTCCAGTCTCCAGCGCCTGCTTCTTCATTGATTAACATTGGTGGGTCATAGAGGCGATACCGCCGGGCAACATAAAAGGGTCTTTGGTTACTGGTTGTCTTTGAAACCCTTTTTAACAATTGGCGCCCCAAACGTGGGGCCCATCAGCGACTCGTGGATCCAGTGGGAGAGGTCCTGACGACAGAGTGAACGACTGCAACGATCGGAAGGTACCCTGTCCGATAGACCCTCGTCTGACAGCCGATCATCCGAACTTCACTGGTTCCGAACAGACCTCTCTCGAGTGATCTGCGGTCCTGACTGGGAACCATCATGAGTGCCACGAGAAGTACGAAGAGAAGAGGACGATCGGGCGCTGGATTCGGAAGACAAGAAACTGTCCATGCGGTCCGGGTAAGGTCGTGTAAACACGACGAATTGCGAAAGTGATTGATAATTGAAAGAGATTGATAATTGATGAGAAAATACTAGTATTACTTTTTGTTAATTTATTTGGAGATTCGCTGTCTGCAAACGGAGAAACAACAGGCTCTCCCTTTATAAACAGCGAAGGATAGGTACGCACCCGTCGGACCTATCTTTCTCCCCCATTGAACAATTGCCCCCCCCCACCCCCATTGATTAATTGTTATAGATTGTTTTCTGGAGATTCTCTGTCTGCAAACAGGGAAGAATAGGTCCCCTCTTTGTAGATAGTGAAAGGGTAGGTGACGCGAACCTTTGCGAGCCTACTTATTCTCCCCATTGACCATATTGATTTTTTATTTTTGACCTAACATTGATTGCTCAAGATTGGTTCATGAGGTATTCACTACGTGCAAACAACGTAGAATAGAAATATTCTGTCTAGTCTTTGCACGCAGCGATAAGATAGGTAGTGCTGACTATTATCCCATTGTGATCCGTCATGCCTGTCTTCTCCCCACTGGTTAGTAGCCTGTTTAGCCCGGACCGCTTATTAGAGATGAACCATCCGGCTCCACTGGAAGGCACCCCTAATAAGGACATGTTCATGAAGCATGGATTGATCGCTATAGCCTATAGTGAGCTGTGGCATAAATATACGAAAAAGGATCGAGAAAGTCAGTGGCCACTGAGAGGATCCTTCGATCTTGACAAAATAGAAACGGTAGAAATAGCCCTTCGTAGGAATGAAACAACACCTATTATGCTCGATAGTCTCGGTATGTGGCGCAAAGAAGCCACACGACGAAGGGAAGGCGACGAATTCAGAAAAGGTGAAGGGACACGACGGACAACCCTCCAAACGTCTAGTAGGCAAAGGGAAGGGCCAGCGATGGCACAGTTCCGAGGAGTAGACATGAAAAGAGAACGGTGTAAAGGGATGTGCCGACAAGTCAACCCCGGGACACAACGACCCGAAGGTAATCCCCCGACACTACGCACGGGACGAACAGATTTAAAACAAAACCAATGTGCTTTCTGTAAATGTCTCGGGCACTGGAAAGCCCAATGCCCGACTCTGCAGAGCATAGGTAAGAACGGAGGGTCGACAGAAAGAACAGGCCGACAGAAAGGGAAGAGGCGCGAGATAAAAACCAATCAGACTAGTGCAGACAGGACAGACAGAACCACCCCGTTTGATTATGCTCGATGGCACAGATTTTGTCAGACCAATTTTAACGACATGTTAGAGTTCTGGGACTGATTGCTCTCTGTTGCTCCCCCACTCTGAAAACCAAACACAATTACAGGCCAGTGTAAACAACCCCCGTTAGAGAAAGGACTCAAGGAAGCCAAGCGTCTATTATATAACTTAGGATTTAATTACGGTAAAGAAAACACACAACCAACGGTAAATAGAATAACTAGTAGAACACTCTCTAAAACAAACTGTACTAATAGGAGAAAAATAAAACGTATTATGCTCACTCCGGAAGTCCTCGAAATGTAACAGTTCGATGGTCCCGCCCACCCGAAACACAGAGCACGTGTGGGGCGGGGCCTGCCAGCAGCTATGGACCAAAAAGAGATCGCCGGCGAGAAGGTACTGGAGGCTCCACAAAGCAGGCAATGAAATGGTCTTCCCATACTACCCTTCCAGGGATGGCGTCCCCCGGGTCACGAGTAGGGAGGGGGCAGATGCAAATGACCCCCTCCCTCGTATCTCCTGGTCCGGCCATCACGAATTCCTCCATCGAACGGATGCAGGGTGGGCAGGGAGGGAGAGGCGACGCGGACGAGCCTCTCCCGCCTCCACAGGTAGGAGGCTTCCCTGCCCTGGTCCGGCGCCGATGTCCTCCAGCCGGGCGACGGCCATATACCTGCGCAGCCCAAGACATACAACGCCCGACTGGTATATTTGCGCAGCACAAGACATACAAAGCCCGACTGGTATATTTACGCAGCACAGGACATACAATGTCCGATGGGCCTACTTGAATAACACCGGACGTACGATGGTCCCCCAAGAGTCGGAATCAGGGGTGTAGGGTGGTCATCATGTGCACCCCTGATTCAAAGGGACGGCGTGGGATGCGCCGGGAGAGGGAGACGGCACAGACGAGCCTCCCTCTCCTCCCCAGATGAAGGCTCCACTGCTGCACCCTGGCGCCCCGAACCAAAATGTCCTGCTCCAACAGCATGATGTTCTGTCTTTCATCACCACAAGAAGTTTTTCTTCCACTCCTGATAGATACGACGAAGGGTGGCTGCTGCAGGGTCTCAAAATGGTGTCTGGGCCCTCGGAAGGCGGGTCTAGGCCGCTGGAGAGACTTTGTCCGAAATTACAACTCGGGCGCTTGCCCACCTGGGCGCAAGCCCCCACCATCGATAAACATCCCCTCGACTTTGAAGATTCTACCAAAGTCTCAAGAGCCCTCAGCCCCTTCAGACTTCCGGTGGGGAACAGCTGCATTGATCACAAATGAAATAACCACGGCACAGCAACAAGATGGCGGTGCTCTCGTGTCTGCATCAGCTTCCGTCTGAACCACCCAGGAACATTATGGGCTAACGAACTCGAGTAAGTTCCGGCTGAACATCAACATGACCCGGTAAGAAAGACTCTACCCCCTCCCTCTCTTGATTGACGGTCCACACCACCAGCCCCTCTGTTAGCACAGTTTTTTGAACTGCCGAAAGGGACCCTGGTCCAACCGCCAATCGTCGGGGACATTTTTGCCCCTGATGCTACTTCCGGACTAAACCGGCCTCGCCCAAAATGGCGCCGGTATCAATAGGAACTAACGGATGCCTCGTGGTGTTCCTTAGCTAATGAAACTTGATGTACTAAGATATATATACGAACCATTGCGCACTCAATGAAAAAGGGAGGAGGGTTCACTTGGCGAACATTTGAAAGGGGTTCCGTAAAGATGTTGATTTCAATGAACGATTTATTTTGATATTTATTGTAACTGGTACATAACGTCGCTTATGATGCACACCCACGGTATACATCTAGGAAATGTGATTACAATGAGCTTGACTGTGTTTCCATTGATGAACTGAAATGCCCCTGATCCCTCACCACGCAATGAAATGTTTTTAGTTACTTGCAAATAATTAATTAGGCCTTTTTAACATGTTCTTGTGCCACAAAATAACCCCCTACTGTATGTGCTTCCATCGTCGACATGTCCGGCCAAAATATGATTGCACTCTTCACATTTTACGTACTGAATGATTATGCAAATAAAGGTCTTCAAAACTATGAATAAGCATCACATACTTTTGTAAATGTGGGAATCAGTGGGAGGGTTTTTCTGTGCGCAACCGTTCTGCTCCTTTTTTTAAGGTTATCTGAGAAATGGTTGTTCGGCCCTGGATTGATGATCGAATCAAAGGTATGATACGTTGCCTCCAAAATATGCGACTAAGCTCAGGAACTAACGTATGAAGAAGGACCTCGACTTCTGAGAATGGGTAAAGTAAAGCGGTGTGATTGATAAAATGTTATAAAGATATGGTGATCGAAGGTACTAAGGTACAGGATTGAACGAAGAACTGATATGCCTTAGAACATCACAGCATTGGGAATGATTTAAGGATCCCGATGGCCGGATACATCTACAAAACCGGGTACCTCACGCTAGGCACCTCTGATTCCTCTTTTTAGCGTTTCCCTACACACGATCCTTAATGCCATCCTCGAACCCCCCCCCCATGAACCACCTATCACATTGCCCGCCCCCTTGACTTCAGAAACCAAGACCCTAGGGATTATATCCCGAAGAGATAAGTACGAGTATGCGGTAAGTAAAGGACTTTCGTGCCCGTACATTTGATGTGTTCGAATGTTGTCGTCCCCTCCCCCTTTTTCCTCCTCTTTTTCCCTCTGCAGATTACATTGGGGTCCTGATTAGGGTACCGTAAAGGATCTGGAGCCACGTCACGCCCGATGCATGAAAACGGACTAACGCTGCAAGACGACACAAAAAGACGCCCTACCCAATGCACGATCTTTCTGTACCTGACCTAATGCTCTTCCGTCCCAAAACTGCATGCTTTCTACATCCTAACCTAGACCCGAGACGTCTAACGTTGGGTAACGCACTGAATAGCCCAAACAATACACGGTCATTCTCCATGTCACACGTGTACTGTTTGGCCTATTGTCTGTCTCTCTCTCTCTCTCTCTCTCTCTCTCTCTCTCTCTCTCTCTCTCTCTCTCTCTCTCTCTCTCTCTCTCTCTTTTTCTCTCTCTCTCTCACTCTTTCACCCCTCCACACTTTCCCTCTTCCTAGCGACTGGCACCTAATTGACGAACCTGGTGCACCTCCTGATTGGCCCCAAATACCACAAGTATTTGCACAAATTCGTCCTAAATAAAATTGTATCGGTACCACGTTACTACCTCTCCTTTTCTGCTAAATATGGATGACATTTAAATTGGCCAAAAGGAAAGGGACAGGTAAGACGACTAAGGTTCCCTAAATTTGACCCACAGTCAGGGAACTATTTGTCAGTGGCTTCTATGATAAAATATGTCTGTGGTAATGCGACCATCCCCATTCCAAATTGTCTCCATACCCCAAGCAGTAAGAAATGATCGAGACACCCCCGTCTTCCCAAAATGCCCCCAGTTTGGTATCAGCTTCCCTGAACGAGAACCTGAAAAGCGCCCCTTGCTCCGATTCGCTGTGTTCCTAATTGCTTTCCATAAGATCCCACCCACCCCAAGGATAAGTTTAATAATTATCGCAAGCCCCCCCCCCCCGAGTTTTTATAGTAACCAGGTTGCGAGAATTTATATAGAAAGCTAGAAAGATGTGTGCAAAGTTAAAATTAGATCGAAAATCGAAAGAACTTGTTGCAGTAAACCTTGTTGAAAATAGGATGTTTTGATGTAATGAAGAGTTGTTTAGCCTATGTTCATCCCTCAGAAGGATGC